>NC_068559.1:0-692500 GCF_022201045.2 Citrus sinensis
GCGGGCGGCCTCCGTGTGCCAAAAATAGGCCACGGGCACAGCCGCGCCCAAAAAACAGCCCCCGAAGTTCGGGGTCCCAAGACCCCCCAGCGGAAAAATGGCCAAAAAACGGGTGGGCTATAGCCTTGGTGGGGGGCGTGGGCGAAGTTCGTCCGCGGGACTCGGAATGGCACCAGACTTGGCGGGCGGCCTCCGTGTGCCAAAAATAGGCCACGGGCACAGCCGCGCCCAAAAAACAGCCCCCGAAGTTCGGGGTCCCAAGACCCCCCAGCGGAAAAATGGCCAAAAAACGGGTGGGCTATAGCCTTGGTGGGGGGCGTGGGCGAAGTTCGTCCGCGGGACTCGGAATGGCACCAGACTTGGCGGGCGGCCTCCGTGTGCCAAAAATAGGCCACGGGCACAGCCGCGCCCAAAAAACAGCCCCCGAAGTTCGGGGTCCCAAGACCCCCCAGCGGAAAAATGGCCAAAAAACGGGTGGGCTATAGCCTTGGTGGGGGGCGTGGGCGAAGTTCGTCCGCGGGACTCGGAATGGCACCAGACTTGGCGGGCGGCCTCCGTGTGCCAAAAATAGGCCACGGGCACAGCCGCGCCCAAAAAACAGCCCCCGAAGTTCGGGGTCCCAAGACCCCCCAGCGGAAAAATGGCCAAAAAACGGGTGGGCTATAGCCTTGGTGGGGGGCGTGGGCGAAGTTCGTCCGCGGGACTCGGAATGGCACCAGACTTGGCGGGCGGCCTCCGTGTGCCAAAAATAGGCCACGGGCACAGCCGCGCCCAAAAAACAGCCCCCGAAGTTCGGGGTCCCAAGACCCCCCAGCGGAAAAATGGCCAAAAAACGGGTGGGCTATAGCCTTGGTGGGGGGCGTGGGCGAAGTTCGTCCGCGGGACTCGGAATGGCACCAGACTTGGCGGGCGGCCTCCGTGTGCCAAAAATAGGCCACGGGCACAGCCGCGCCCAAAAAACAGCCCCCGAAGTTCGGGGTCCCAAGACCCCCCAGCGGAAAAATGGCCAAAAAACGGTGGGCTATAGCCTTGGTGGGGGGCGTGGGCGAAGTTCGTCCGCGGGACTCGGAATGGCACCAGACTTGGCGGGCGGCCTCCGTGTGCCAAAAATAGGCCACGGGCACAGCCGCGCCCAAAAAACAACCCCCGAAGTTCGGGGTCCCAAGACCCCCCAGCGGAAAAATGGCCAAAAAACGGTGGGCTATAGCCTTGGTGGGGTGCGTGGGCGAAGTTCGTCCGCGGGACTCGGAATGGCACCAGACTTGGCGGGCGGCCTCCGTGTGCCAAAAATAGGCCACGCATTCGTCTCGAAAAGTTATGCAGTTTAAAAAAAAAAAACACCTCAATCGGACCTCCGAGCACAAAGTTATCGCATTTCAAAGATTTCGACCCTTTCCAAACGGTGCACCGGGCGCCAATGACACTAAAACGCACCGTTTCTTTTAGCTTAGTATAAAGTGGACCTTTCCTCACATACCCGCACAAATGAAGTACAATTTTTCAACTTCCCCCCAAAAAACATATTATCCTCTCTGTTTCTCTTTTCCCTCGTCTCCTCTCGGGCAACCAGTAGTAGCCGATGCTTCCTGTGCTTTATCACGGGCAGTTTGCATTGCTACAAGGTATGGTGCTGTCCGTAGACAATTCGGTTCAGAAAATGGTGGCCCTCAGGACCCAGGTATTGCTATAGAACCCAATCCTTTTTAATATTATTGAAAAATATTTTAATGTTTGGGCATCTACCTTTTATATGCTTGCGGCAAACAAAATTTCTGGTGATTGGCATGTGTGATTAGGTTCCTAAAACGCACCGTTTTTGTCACCTTCCATCAAATGAAGCACAATATTTGAACTTCCCCCCAAACCATATTATCCTCTCCAGTTCCCATTCAACTCCCACCACCTAATTTCTTATTCTTTCCCCCAAAAATTCTTTGTTTTTGTCACCTAATTTCGAATTATATGTCCTCTTATCTTTGTACTCTTATTGCCTGATAAATTTAATGTTTACATTATGCTAACTTGCCTGGGAATGGACTTCCCTTGTGAAATGATTAAGGATGCCTCTGCATTTTTATTGGTTTTTCTATAACAAATTTCGAAGTTGGCTTATTTGGCTAATTAAAAGTATTAGATTGACTTGTGCTGTGGAGCCTTTTTTTTCTCGTTTTGTTTCCAGATAATTCTTCCTTGTCCTGATTTACATTTGCAAGTTTTTTTGGCTACCATTGCTATATTTTGCTGTTAAAATCAATCTGTTTCACTTATGTTCGTGCATTCTTGTTCCCTTGCCTTGCAATTGCGTATGTATTTCAAATGATCTTTCTTACTCTGATTTAGATGGCGAAGGTTTTACGCTAACTTTTTAGAATGCCAATTTTTGAATGGTTTTCTATTACTGTTCAAGCTTCAGCCTTTACTTCGTTAATCCTTTTTTGCTTTTTAAAAGAATGATTTAACTTTGCCAACTCTTGATTCTACTGTAGATGCTGCGGAGTCTACAGACAACGGTTTAAGGAATCCCCTGCCACCCTTTGCTTCTAAGAGGATAATGCTACAGAGTTCATAACCTGCTGTGATTTCCATTATTCTCAGCTTTCTGATAATGCCACTCATAAATAAACAGTTCTGGAATTTGCACATGAAAAAGGAGCGGAGATAGAAGAAATAGACGTTGGTAAAGCCAAAGCACTGGGGAATAATTGGTTACTTTACTGTTACTTGGCTTTACAGTTGTGGTCACTAGTGTATATCCGTTTCGGTTTTAATTACTTTTAATGTCCATAACATATTGCTTTTAATTCATGTTTTTAACAAAGTATGCTTGCTCAATCCTTGTATCAGTTGAGATGCATGTGTACCATATACAATATTTACAAATACTCGTCACCTGTTTCTACTTCCTCTTTTTCAAGCTGCTGCGGTTGCTGCATCATCCATGAGGTTTGTTCAACTTTGTCATGATCAAAAATTAAAATTTTCTAGTACAATTACATACATACATGCTTTAAATTTTATGTTATCTAGTGATAAAATTTTGTAGTGCATTTTATAGATAGGTAGCGGCAGCAAGTTCTGGATTTTTAGCTTCCACTTTATAGAGTGGAGTCCTCCAGAATTAGAAAGAGTAAAGAGTAGACATAAGAGAAAACAGAGGAATTGTGTTTTCGATTTAAGGAGCTGTCCTTTTCTTATTCATTTATTTCTTTAAATACTCCTTCAAGAGAGCTATAGACAAATTCGAGAAACGACTAAGAATATTTTCTCTAACAAACTTGACAGCACAGCAAAATAGAATTGCAATAATAAGCAAATAACAAATTCAGCACAATATCTTAAGAATATCTAAGTGCTGTAATCGGTTGCACCATCATTCACGAACAAAATCTTGAAACTTCAAGGGGATTTTGGGCTGTCTCTTGGGCCTAGCTTGAGCAACCGGCTGTGCAGTGGTTCTATCAGTTTAGGCACACAAAGATGACTCAACGGTGAACGGAACCCTTAAAATTCGTTCTTAGATCATTTGCCCAAGTTCTTTCTATCAAGAAAGTAGTTGCAACTTCTTCAATGTGCCGAGAATGTTTGAAAAGATTAATGTCTTCTATTATATATTTCTTCTATTTGTACTCACTATAGGATAATTTCTTGTAAGTCTCTCCCATAGTTGGTTTGGCGTCAATGTCGATAGAATACGTCTAGGATACGTGATTGGTTCTTTCTTACAACCAAATCTTATCTTTTTTTCTGGAGCTGATACAAAATACAATTAATATCTAACTTGTCAACCTACCCCCAACATGTTCATTTTGCATATCAGTAGGAGCGTCCACACACAGAAATGAAAGGTATTATAATTCTGCTGATGTTTCGTGCCAAAAATCAACTATGTGCCAAAAGTCAACCATATTAAACACGAATTAGACGAATAAACCATTGAGAGGAAAATCACATATATGTGGAGGAAGGAGGAATCTGACATGACAACTCAAATCTAATTACAAACTACTCAAACACTAGAATCAACTCCTTAAATCTAATTACAAACTATTCAGACACTAAAACAACTCCTTAAATCTAATTACAAACTATTCAGACACTAAAAGCAACTCCTTAAATCTAATTACAAACTATTCAGACACTAAAAGCAACTCCTTAAATCTAATTACAAACAACTCATTGGCCATAAGTGTATAACTTTACAACTTAATTTGTCTTAGATAAACAAAATGCAACCCCTTGCAGACTTGGAAAGATTCAGACTTGACACTCTTCTTCTCCTTCGATATCCCGTCCACCAGGAAATTGGAATCCTTGGCCAAATCTCCACCTGGTTTTGCCTGGGAGTGTACTTTGGCTTAACGATAAAATTCAGTAATGCTACGCTGGACCCCCTTTGGTTTTGGAGATTCTAACTTCCCATTGGACTCTTCAAATCTCAAAATTGCTAATCATTTCCTAATCTTTAATTCATAATCATTAACTTTAATTCCTTTAGTCATGTAACTTTTACTCCGCAATGCTGACCGACAAACTCAGAAATTGAATTCATTCTCATCTACTGTTTCTTATGTATGCCGGGTCTAATATTTCTTCAGGATTTAATATTGGACAACGGAGCCAAAATAACAGCTACGATGCTCAATGGTATTAGACAAAACTTGTCATTGTTGCATAAGTTAGGACAAACCCACAAACTTCTACATTTCATTTAGAAGTTATTGTAAAGAAAACTATGGAAAACAATAATTAACATTTGATTTACGTTACACACTTGATAATACGTATGATTTCCATTCATGATGATTTGCATTTCATGGTAGAAAATAATAAAAAAAAATCAAAATTAAAGCTGATAAATAATTTTTACCCCCTCCACAGAGTAATTCACAAAACTCTGAAGCAATGTTGACAATTCTAGAGTAATTCACAAAACTCTGAAGCAATGTTGACAATTCTCTCTCTCAGGTATTATTTCAAACACCTTGACTCCATAACCAATAGCATGCATAAATTCTAAAACAACACAAATCAACGAATAGTTATTTCGGAAATTTTCAAGAACCCCTATCTGAGACGGCTAATGGGATAAGCCTGATAAGTTTTACTTCTAGCCCAATAACCTGCAAAATGGTCAAGTCCAAGCCGAGATCTTTTATTCAAATGGCTGCACAGGAAACCTAAAGATGGATGATGATCGGCTAAACATATCAAATTTAGCACAACAAATTGAAAGTTCAAAATAAATTTATAGTTCATCTTTTGACACCCTCAATTTCCTGAAAAGCCCCCACTTCCAACTGAAAAACCCCTTTATTCATTTGACATTTTCAATCATAATTAGGGAGCTGCTACCTTACATACAATGTAAGGTACAGCCTCTCACAAACTCAGATGTGGATCCCATTTCGACCCACCAGCCTTGTGAGAGACTGTACCTTACATTGTATGTAAGGTAGAAAAAGCTTCATAATTATATTCAACCTAAAAACAAAGACATACGTGGTTTCTCACACCCCATGCAAGATACTTCACCTCTTTCTTACACGTGGTTTTTATTTGACTTTGTTCATTTCGATTTTTTTAAAAAAAAATTGATAGAGCTCGGACAATGAATACAATATAACATAACACTTTTTTTCAAGTTTTCCATGTTTAAGCAGGTGGCTTTCAAAAGTTTCATTTGTGTTGTAAAACTTATAATAAAGTATTAAATTTGTGATTCATTGAGAATTAGAAATTTTCAACAATATTGTATTGTTTTAGGGTTGGTGGCTTTCAAAGATTTCTTTCTCATTTTATTACAAAAAAGATGATTTTTTAAATTTAAAGATTAATTCCAACAACTAATTAAGTAAGATCAATAGGTAACATCAACACATTCAAAATTCCAGGTCTTTGTCAAAAGGGAAAAGTTATAATACGTGTGAACACCCAATAAGGTTTTGGTACAAAAGGAATAAATCACAATTTTTTATGTATTTTTTTTCCTACAAGTTTAAGTGGTCAATTTCAAAAGAACTCAAAGGAATTGAGTTGCTCTTTCATGGCTTCTCTGCATGCTTAGGTTCTATATAACTTTGTGAATTATCAATTTGTAGCTTGCATTTCTCTGTCTTGGTGTACTTATAAAGGACTTTTAACCAATAATCAATTTATATCGAGTAGTGCTATATATCCCAAACTTCATATGGCCACAATTCAAATAACAACATAGATTCTTTTCCACCATTTTTCAATCACATAAATGCTATTGAAAAATTAAAGAGATACTAAAAAAATGTAAGATTTTCCACCATTCAATTGGGCTTGATGCATTTTATTACACGTTTAGCCCTAAAAAGAAATGCATCACTATCAACTGTAACGCACGCATCTACATAACCTTCACTATTTAATTGCGCACACAGTGCTTTAACCTCTCCATTCTCTTTTACAACATGCATTCCAAATATTTCAAGCATTCCAACAGTTATTTGCACAAACAAAATGACCAATCAATCAGATACAGTATTCAAATAAGCAATTACTGTTAGCCTAAAAGGCTACATATATTGTAATTTCAATGATAACAAACATGTGTCTGAAGTGATATGATAAATATTGTATTTCACATTTTCACTAGTTCTTGAAGGATAATATTTATGCAAGTGAATCATGTGAAATTAAGTTCAAGACAATCAACAGACAACAGCTTGATCAAGAACAAAATTTAGCTCAAAGGAGTCATTATTGTGACAAATTCTTGGAAAGCCGGTATGATTTAATAAAGGGAAATTATCACCGGTATACCCTTAAATGTCACCGTTATCAAACATACCACAACACTTTTCACTTATATCACTCGTATACCCTAAGTTGACAAAAGAGTTCTGGCGTTCACCTTTCCGTTTACTACCGTTAAGAACTTAATAGAATTTTAGCAAAATGACTATTTTACCCTTTAAACTCAAAATGAGGTAAATGAGATGACATGTCATTTTTATCAAAATATATCATATGACATGTCATTTTTTACTAGGTAAATTGGATGACATGTCGTTTTTAAGAAAAAGACTAAATTACCCTTGTGATGTCAGCGCTCGTAAACGGCAGTTAACGGATCGGTGGACGGCAGAAGTGTTTTGTCAACTTAGGGTATACGAGTG
Source organism: Citrus sinensis (assembly GCF_022201045.2). Classification (NCBI taxonomy): domain Eukaryota; kingdom Viridiplantae; phylum Streptophyta; class Magnoliopsida; order Sapindales; family Rutaceae; genus Citrus; species Citrus sinensis. The sequence continues at coordinate 7,146 of NC_068559.1, forward strand.
ATACACTTGAAGTGTTGTAATACGTTTGATACTGGTGTCATTTAAGGGTATATGACTGATAATTTCCCTTTAATAAATGCATGGTTTAGTATTTGAGAAACTCAAGATTTTATAAACATTACTTTTCATAAAGGTTTTATATTTAAAGTTTTAAAAAACTTAAATTTTATATTTTCGTGTCAAATTTTATTGAAAAAAATTTAAAACTTATAAAATTACCAAAAAATATATAAACACATATAATATTAAAAAAATCTAAAATCCTGGTACCCGGATTAAAACCCCGACCGGTGCCGGGCTTAAAAAACCTAGCCTGGGCGTCTTAAAATTTCATCCGGGCTGGGTCCGAGCATTGCAATACCCTAAAACCCTAAACCCAGGTTTTGCCAACCTTACATGGGCCCTCTTATGGCTGCCTTGGAACTTTGACCTAGCCTTTTGCACGTGCTTTTCCATAGGCGACACGAGCCCGCCAAAACAAACGAGAGTCGTTTTGGAGCCCCATAGTGGTTTTGGCGGAATTTTTTCTAAAATTAAAAAATAAATTGATTTTTTCTATAACGCACTTGTTTTACCTTTCCTCACGGGCCTTCCTTTGGGCAGCCTTGGAACTTTGAGTCAGCTTTCTACATGGGCCTGCCCATGGGCAATGTGAGGTTGCCGGGAAAAATGGGAGTCGTATTTGAGCCTCAGAGTAGTTTTGCAGATTTTTTTTTTAATTTCAAGAAAAAGCGATTTTTCTTCATATTTTGGGGATAAATTCCCAAAAAATTATCAGAGCCTCCCGCAGCAGTGGGGCATTGCTTGGGGGCACTCCTGCCGACCTAAGAGATATCCCAGGGGTAAAAACATGGTTGCTTTTGGAGAGAAACCCAACTCCTCCCCTCAAGCGCCGAGGCCAAAGGCTATGTCACACTTGTTTTGGCCTTTCCCCATGGGCCCCCCTTGGGCAGCCTTAGAACTTTGACCTGGCCTTCTGCACACGCCTTCCCATGGGAGACGTGAGGCCGCTAGAAAAGAGGGGAGTCATTTTCGAGCTTCAGTATGGTTTTGCAGAATTTTTTCATAAATTTCAAGAAAAAATCGACTTTTTTCTTGGGGGTAATCCTGCCGGCATAATTTTATAATAAATTCCCAAAAACCCATCAGAGCCTCCCCGCGGCAGTGGGGCATTGCTTGGGGGCACTTCTGTTGACCCAAGAGATGTCCCATGGGAGAAAAACATGGTTACTTTTAGAGAGAAACTCAACTCCTCCTTTTAGGCCCCGAGGCCAAAGGCTATATCACACTCTTTTTGGCCTTTCCTCATGGGACCCCTAGGGCTGCCTTGGAACTTTTCCCCGACCTTCTGTATGCACCTTCCCACGGGCGACGTGAGGCCGCCAGAGAAAACGGGAGTTGTTTTTGAGCTGTGGAGTGGTTTTGGCGAAATTGTTTCTAAAATTCCAAGAAAAACCAATTTTTTCTGCATATTTTTTGAATAAATTCTCAAAAAACTATCAGAGCCTCCCCCCGATTATGGGGCACTGCTTGGGGGCACTCATGCTGGCCCAAGGGATGTCCCAGGGGAGAAAAATAGGGTTACCTTTGGAAAGAAACCCAAGTCCTTCCCCCAGACCCCAAATGGGATAGCTCTACACGATCAGAGACATCCCCCATAGCTTTACAAAATAAGCACAAAACTTCATCAGTGTAAAAATGCAATAGATATGTGATATCAATAAATTAAAAATAAAGGGGGAAAAGACATTTAATCGGTTCTCATACGTAAAAGAAAAAATCTATAAAATCTTTATAATCAAAAGATCTTCAAGCTACTTTCTGACATTTATGAGTGTTTCAATAGGGATAGTTGACCTTTTGATTGAAAATTGATCGTGGAAAATTAAGGCAAATGATAATTAAAAGGAACAAACAGAACATTAATAGCCTATATAAGAGACCAAATTTGTCACAAGTACCAAGAATCCCAAAACCTTGGCCATTGTTAAGATATCCCTTTTTAACATGAGCTTAAACAATGTCAAACATCTGCTAATCACATGATGAAAGCTAATTGTCACTCTTTTTTAACTTTAATATTTATTTTTTTAAATGCTTGAACCTTATAATGAGCTCAGATGACTCTGTATCCCACTAAAGAACATATAATTTGTATCTTTCTATCACAATAAATAGAAAATCCTATGCTTCACCCTAATATGAGCACAAAACATAAAATAAAATCAAACCACAACCAATATTAGCGTTGTAATTGTATAACTCTTAGAAGAATAAAAATGGCAACTCACATGAGGGCAAAAAAGTTAAAGAGTTGCAATTCTTCCATCTATCGAAACATATCCAACTTAGATAACGTCAACAAACCTTGCCCTAGTATAAAGTGCATATGTTTTCTCATTCTATTAGGGGAAAACGCAACTCAACACACTCAAGGCTCTAATTGAAGCACTAATGGGTACATTAACGCAAAAAGAAGAGTGGTTGATCAAGTGGTTCAGAAAAAGAGTTTTCTGTCATGCCAAGAATACTTTATCAAGTGGAAGGGCCTACCTGAGAACGAAGCAAGTTGGGAGCCCTCAAAATATTTGTAGCCCCGCCATGCCAAGAATTTTTCGTCAAGTGGAAGGGTCTACCCGAGAGTGAAGCATGATGGGAGCCCGTAAATGATTTGTCGACGAGGATGTCTTCGGATTAAGTCGGGGAGAATGTCATGGCCAAGGCCTCCAAGTAGCATGGCCTGGCCCATGGATGATTCTAGACTTATTATGGGTAGGTCGTGGGTTAATGCTTTCAGAGAGAAACGCAACTCCTCCCCTCGAGCCCCAAGGCTAAAGGCTGTAGCACACTCATTTTGGCCTTTCCTCATGGGCTTCCCTGGGGTTGCCTTAGAACTTTGACCCGAACTTCTACACGCACCTTCCCACGGGTGATGCGAGGTCGCTAGAAAAAACGAGAGTCGTTTTGGAGCCCCGGAGTAGTTTTGGCGGAATTTTGTTTTTCAAATTCCAAATAAAAAGGATTTTTCCTACATAAATTTCGAACAAATTCCCAAAAAAAAAATCAAAGCATCCCCGCGGCGATGGAGCACTGCTTGGGAGCACTCCCACTAGGGTTGGCAAAATCCGGATCCGGATCCACATTTAAATAGCTATATTCGGATCCGCATCTGAATCTAGAAAAAATTATGTGGATCCGGATGCAGATAATATCCGCAACGAATGCGGGCGGATTTTCTGGATATTCGAATCCGCAAAAATTAAAATTAAATAATTTAAAATATAATTTAAAAATTCAACAATTTAAATAATAATATTAAATAAAATTCAATTATAATCGAATAGTTAACAATTCAACATGAATTACATACAATAACATCACAAATCTACAAATAAAAATATCACAACATAAATCAAACATAAAAAATAACATAAATTCAATTACACCACCATTAAAATTCACAAATAAAATTAATGCATCTAATTTAAGAAATTAAACCAAAACCCTAATTAAAATAATTAAAGTAAATTTGAAATTAAAGTAATTAAGGAAGATGACAAACTACATTTATGCATAATGACAATAATTAATTTAAAAGCAGATAATAATAATAATAATAATAATAAGAGTGATGATGTTTGCCTTGGGTCAAACCCCGAAAATAAACAAAACAACGTCTTTTTGTTTGTTTTTTTTTTCTTTTTTGCTTCTCCAAAACGCTGCCGTTTCACTTATCATTTCCAAAACCTGGGAAGATAGAATCCAGCCATTCGCGATTCCTTTCTTCATTTCTTCCTTACTGAAAAAATTGTTACTTTCCATCCTCGACTGAGATCCAGCCATTCGGGATCCACAGCAGAACACTTCATCCTTTTCGTCCTAAGCTGAACCGAAGAAAGTGATTAACAAAGAATGCACCCATTTAGTGAAGAAAAAGACCAACAGCAGCTGAGTTTCGGCTGCGAAATTTGTCCTTGAAAGCTGAGTTTCGGCTACTAAGCTGAGTTTTGACGGAACAAGACCAACAGCAGCTGCGAAGTTTCGGCAGAGCAAGATTAACATTGTGCCTGAAAGCTTGAATTTTTTAAGCTTGAATTTATTTTTTTGGTACTGTCTTCTTTGCAGCATTTTTTTTTTATTTTTTTTAATTTTTCCCTGTGTTTTTACAACATTGTAACATTGTAACATTGAATTTATTTTTTCAGTTCTCATATTCTTGATTTGTCTCATTTCCATTCTCATGTTTGTATGAAACTTTGTTTTGGGTGATATTGCCGTTATTTGACAATTACGTTAATATAATGGGTATTAAGCTGAGTATTTGTTTCTATATTGCATTTTGAATATTGATTAATGAGCTGGGCATTTGTTTGTATATCTGAACCTTATACTGCAAAAGCTATATCATTTGACCTATAAAATTTGACCAATTCTTTTCATTAGATTTCAAACCTTAATTTTCATTGTCGTCCTCAAGAAATCAATAAGATATATTGTATACAGCCTTGAGTTGACGAAGTGATGAATATGGAGAAGTTTCTATTACTAATACTCTTGTTAATTACCATTTGTTGGTTTTGAATTATTCAACTTAAACACCGTACCATCCGCTTAGTATTTGTTTTTATGTTGCATTTTGAATGTTGAGTTGTTTCATTTTGTATTTTAAATTTTGTTTCTAAATTTAATGAATTTGCGATAAATAACTAATAAGATATTGAATTATTTTAATTTGCAGCAATTAATGGATAATTTCGAACAAGTAGAGGAGGTTGATGAAGTTGGGGAATTGCAGGATTTACAGGGGGCTGATTTGGAAGAAAACAATGAGGAATTGGTGGTGGAAAATGTTGTTGAGCCTACGGTTGGGATGTCTTTTGATAGTCCTGATGAAATGTTTGAATATTATAAAGCTTATGGCCTATAAGAGGGGTTTCCAGTGATGCGGAGATCTTGTAGAAAAGGGGATGATGGGAGTTTGAGATATGTGACATTTACTTGTGGGAGAAACGGCAAGTCAAAAGCCAAATCCACTAATGTTTTGCGGCTTCAACCAAACCAAAAAATTGGATGCAATGCTAAAATTGGAGGACGTTTGGATTTTGTTAGTGGAAAATGGGTAATTGGAAATTTGATCCTTGAACACAACCATGCCGTGAGTCCGAGTAAGAGTAGGTATTATCGATGCAACTATACCATTAGTCCTTTTGTTAAAAAGCAGCTTAAAATAAATGAAAAAGCTGGAATTAAAATGGCTCAAAGTTTTAAGTCGATTGTTGTCGAGGCTGGTGGCTTTGAAAATGTGTCATTTTTAGAAAGAGATGCTAGAAATCATGTTGACAAGGTGAGGCGATTAAGACTCAGAGAAAGGGATGCTATTGCAATTCAGAGGCATTTTCAGAAAATGCAAACAGAAAATGATGAGTTTTTCTTCAGTATTAACTTAGATGAGGAGGGTCAGTTAAAAAATGTATTTTGGGCAGATCCAAGGAGCAGGGCAGCCTACAACGACTTTGGGGATGTTGTCACATTTGATACCACATATCTTACAAACAAGTATGACATGCCATTTGCTCCTTTTGTAGGAGTTAATCATCATGGTCAATCAATTTTGTTAGGATATGGGTTGATTTCACATGAGGACACGGAGACATTTACGTGGCTATTTGACACATGGCTATCATGTATGTCTGGGTGTCCTCCCCTTGGAATCATTATAGATCAAGATAAAGCAATGAAAAATGCAATTCAGATTGTTTTTTCCAAACACTAGGCATCGTTGGTGTTTGTGGCATATATTAACAAAGGTGCCTGAGAAGTTGGGAAGGTATGCAGAATATCATGCCATTAGGGTTTCATTGCCTTCTGTTGTTTATGATTCACATACTCCTATTGAATTCAAGGAAGCTTGGCATGACATGTTAGATAAATATGATATTAGTAATAATCAGTGGCTGAATGGATTATATAAAGAAAGAAATCGTTGGGTTCCATGTTTCGTGAAAACTACTTTTTGGGCTGAAATGTCAACCACTCAGTATAGTGAGAGTATGAATGCGTTCTTTGATGGGTATGTTAACTTGAAAACTTTGAAGCAATTTGTGGAGAAATATGAGAAAGCAATGGAAAGTAAAATTGAGAAAGAATGGCAAGCAGATGCACGGAGTTTTAGCCAACGATTGCCATGTCGTACCAGTTTTGCAATGGAAAAACAAATTGAAGCAGTGTACACTATTTCCAAGTTTCAGGAATTTCAACAGGAGCTGATGAATAAGATATATTGTGAGGTTTTCAGTTGTGGGGGGTCAGAATATGAAGTTATTGAAAATGATGAAAAGAGTAGAGAAAAGACTTTTAAAGTCATTTTTGAAAATGATGACGGTGAAATTCGTTGTGTGTGTTCAATGTTTGGATATAAGGGCATTATTTGCAAACATGCTATCGCAGTGTTGTCATGTAACCATGTGCAATTACTGCCTGAAAAGTATATCCTACGAAGATGGAGGAAAGATGTGCGGAGATTCTATAATAAAGTCAAAGTTAGTTATGATGCACGGAGTTCGAGCATTGAACATCAACGATATAAAGAGGAGTGCACTGCTTTTTATGATGTTGCTGAGGTAGCTTCCAAAAATGAAGAAAGCCATAAAAACATTATGGGTTGGATCGAGAAAGTAATGAAGGATGTATCTCTAAATGTTCGATCTGACGGTGATGATACAACCATTGATGGTGGATCTAGTAGTAACATACAGGATCCAGTAGTAATTCGGCGCAAAGGTCATCCACCTTGTCAAAGAAAGCAAAAGCAATTTAAGAGGCCAAAACAGAAATCGAACAATGTTTTGATAAACACATCTGTAGAGGTAATTGTATATACTTTAGATTAATTTAATACTTTGATACATTCATTTTAAATTAATTTAATTTAATACTTTGAATGTGTGTTGACTGCATTTCTAGGACGCGGAGACACATGATTTATCTTCTCAGGTGGCTACTACAATCCCAACACAAGAGAGCAATATGGCTATGGTAATATTTTTTTATTTGTTATTTCCATTGATTTTCATATGTTTGATAATTTGTGTTTAACTTTTTTTTTGTACAACAGCTACCACTACAAATACCCCTACAACATGCATTTTTCCCCTTTACTATCAGTATTGGATGAATTACTGTACAACTCATCACATACACTTGCAACATGCACAACAACAAAATTTCGAGGAGGCCAATCAAGGGGAGTTTTCAACTAATGAACCAAGCATATGATCGAAGTTAGCTTATGCTTATGTTTTATGTATTATTCAACTAATGAACTAATGTAATTTGGTGTATGTGTATTTCGACATTTTTGAAATTCTGGAGTTCATAAGTCTATTTTAAAAATGCTAGAAATGGATTCATTTGAAAAATATTAGAATGATTTGGGCCATAGTATAATTTTGAGAATAATTTTTAGGGCCAAATTATAATTTCATAACACTGTGAATTAATAAGTCTATTTTAAAAATGCTAGAAATGGATCCATTTGGAATATATTAGAATGATTTGGGCCATAGTATAATTTTGAGAATAATTTTTAGGGCCAAATTATAATTTTATAACACTGTGAATTAATAAGTCTATTTTTAAAATGCTAGAAATGGATCCATTTGGAATATATTAGAATGATTTGGGCCATAGTATAATTTTAAGAATAATTTTTTTGGCCAAATTATAATTTCATAACACTGTGAATTAATAATTTTTTGGGCCAAATTTCTCACTTAACTTGGATGACATTGTTTGTGGTTAATAGTCCCTTGGGAAAAAACTGCCCAATAAGGGAAACAATTACAGTTAATAATGCCAAAGAAATTACCTAATTCAAATTTTAATTGCAATTACAGTTAGTCAGCCTTTAAGAAAAGAAAACTGGAACATATGAACAACATGAAAACTGGAACATGAAAAGAAATTACCAGTAAATTCTACAAGCAACCAACCAACCAATAACCACCCAGTAGCTAATATGAAATCTACAAGCAATATGCTAGAAAGGCTACATATGTCTCGCGTAGGTTACCCAAATTCGAAAAGTTCAACAAACAAAGTTACCAATAAATTTTACAAGCAACCAGCCAGCAGCCCAGAAATAAAAAATAAGAAGAGTGCATAAACAGACAACTGGAGATAAAATAAAAGCCTCCATCAATAATATTAATCATCATCACTCTGTTACACCTTACATTAATTCAAAAAAAGGGCAAAAAACGGGTGGGCTATAGCCTTGGTGGGGGGGGTGGGGGCGGACAAAGTTTGTCCGCCGGACTCGGAATAGGGTGAGACTTTGCGAGGAGCCTCCATGTGCCAAAAATAGGCCGTGGACACAGCTGTGTACAAAAATAAGCGCCCGAGGGTCGGGCTGCCAAAAGCCCCAGTGGAAAAAAGGCCAAAAAACGGGTGGGCTGTAGCCTTGGTTTGGGGCGCGGGCGAAGTTCATCCGCCGAACTTGGAATTGGGCGACACTTTGTGAGGAGCCTCCATGTGCCTGTGGGGAGTCGCGGGCACAACCGCGTCCAAAAATAAGCGCCTGAAGGTCGGGGTGCCAAAAGCCCCCAACGGAAAAAAGGCCAAAAAACGGGTGGGCTATAGCCTTGGTGGGGGGCGCTGGCAAAGTTCGTCCGCCGGGCTCGGAATGGGGCGAGACTTTGCATGGGGCGTCCATGTGCCAAAAATAAGCGCCCGAAGTTCGGAGTGCCAAAAGCCCCAAGCGGAAAAAAAAGGCCAAAAAACGGGTGGGCTATAGCCATGGTGGGGGGCGCGGGAGAAGTTCGTCCGCCGGACTCGGAATGGAGCGAGACTTTATGAGGGGCCTCTGTGTGCCAAAAAAAGGCCGTGGGCACAGACGCGGCAAAAAATAAGCATGTCGGGGTGCCAAAAGCACCCAGTGGAAAAAAGGCCAAAAACTGGGTGGGCTATAGCCATGGTGGGGGGCGCGGGCGAAGTTCGTCCGCCGGACTCGGAATGGGCCGAGACTTTGCGAGGGGCCTCCGTGAACCATAAATAGGCCGCGGGCACTACCGCGCCCAATGATAAGCACCCGAAGGTTGGGGTTCCAAAAGCCGCAGCGGAAAAAAGGCCAAAAAACGAGTGGGCTATTGCCTTGGTGGGGGGCGCGGGCGAAGTTCATCCGCCGGACTCGGAATTGGGCAACACTTTGTGAGGAGCCTCCATGTGCCTGTGGGGAGTCCCGGGCACAGCCGCGCCCAAAAATAAGCACCCGAAGGTCGGGGTGCCAAAACCCCCCGGCGGAAAAAAGGCCAAAAAACGGGTGGGCTATAGCCTTGGTGGGGGGCGCAGGCGAAGTTCGTCCGCCGGACTCGGAATGGGGTGAGACTTTGTGATGGCCCTCCGTGAGCCAAAAATAGGCCGTGGGCACAGACGCGCCCAAAAATAAGCTCGTCGGGGTGCCAAAAGCCCCCAACCGAAAAAAGGGCAAAAAACGGGTGGGCGATAGCCTTGGTGGGGGGGCGGGCAAAGTTTGTTCACCGGACTCGGAATGGGGTGAGACTTTGCGAGGGGCCTCCGTGTGCCAAATATAGGCCGCGGGCATAGCCGTGTACAAAAATAAGCCCCCGAAGGTCGGGGTACCAAAAGCCCCAACGGAAAAAAGGCCAAAAAACGGGTGGGCTATAGCCCTGGTTGGGGGCGCGGGCAAAGTTCGCCCGCCGGAATCGGAATGGGGCGAGACTTTGCGACCGGCCTCCGTATACCAAAAATAGGCCGCGGGCATAGCCGCACCCAAAAATAAGCACCTTAATGTCAGGGTGCCAAAAGCCCCCAGCGGAAAGGCCAAAAAATGGGTGGGTTATAGCCTTGGTGGGGGGCGCGGGCGAAGTTCGCCAACCGGACTCAGAATGGGGTGAGACTTTGCGAGGGATGACCGTGTACCCGCGAGGACTCGTGGGCCCAGCCGTGCACAAAAATAAGTGCCCTAAGGTCGGGGTACTAAAAGCCCCCATCCGAAAAAAGGACAAAAAACAGGTGGGCTATAGCCTTGGTGGGGGTGCAGGCGAAGTTCGTCCGCCGGACTCAGAATGGGGCGAGACTTTGGAGGGGCCTCCGTGTGCCAAAAATAGGTCGTACGCACAGCCGTGCATAAAAATAAGCACCCGAAGGTCGGGGTGCATAAAGCCCCCAGCAGAAAAAAGGCCAAAAAACGGGTGGGCTATTGCCTTGGTGGGGGGAGTGGGCGAAGTTCATCTGCCGGACTCGGAATGGGGCGAGATTTGCGAGGGGCCTCCGTGTGCAAAAAATAAGCCACAGGCACAGCAGCGCCCAAATGTCGGGGTGCCAAAAGCCCCCTGCGGAAAAAAGGCCAAAAAACGGGTGGGCTATAGCATTGGTTGGGGGCGCGGGCGAAGTTCATCCGCCGGACTCGGAATGGGACGACACTTTGCGAGGGGCCTTCAGTGGAAAAAGGCCAAAACAACGGGTGGGCTATAACCTTGGTGAGGGGGGCTGGCGAAGTTCGTCCGCCGGACTTGGAATGGGGCAAGACTTTGCGAAGGGCCTTAGTGTGCCAAAAATAGGTGCCCGAATGTCGAGGCGCCAAAACCCCCCAGCGGAACAAGGCCAAAACAACAGGTGGGCTATAGCCTTGGTGGGGGGGGGGGGGGGGGGGGGGGGGGGGGGGGGGGGGGGGGCTGGCCAAGTTCGTCCGCCGGACTCGGAATGGGGTGAGACTTTGTGAGGGGCATTCATGTGCCCGCAGGGAGTCGTAGGCACAACCGCGCCCAAAAATAGGCGCCCGAAGGTCGGGGCGCCAAAAGCCCCCAGCGGAAAAAGGCCAAAAAAAACGGGTGGCCTATAGCCTTGGTGGGGGGGGGGGGGGGGCTGGCGAAGTTCATCCGCTATACTCGGAATGGGGCGTCACTTTTCGAGGGGCCTCCGTGTGCAAAAAATAAGTCTCGGGCACAGCCGTGCCCAAAAATAAGCACCCGAAGGTCGGGCCGCCAAAAGCCCCCAGCGGAAAAAGGCCACAAAATTGGGGGGGCTATAGCGTTGGTGGGGGGGGGCTAGCGAAGTTCGTCCGCCGTACTCGGAATGGGGCGAGACTTTGCGAGGGGCCTCTGTGTGCAAAAAATAAGCCGCGGGCACAATTGTGCCCAAAAATAAGCGCCCGAAGGTCGGGGCGTCAAAAGCCCCCAACGGAAAAAGTCCAAAACAACGGGTGGGCTATAGCCTTGGTGGGGGGGGGGGGACGGGCGAAGTTCGTGCGCCGGACTAGGAATGGGGTGAGATGTGTGCCAAAAATAAGCCGTGGGAACAGTCGCGCCCAAAAATAAGCGCCCGAAGGTCGGGGCGCCAAAAGCCCCAACGGAAAAAGTCCAAAACAACGGGTGGGCTATAGCCTTGGTGGGGGGGGGACTGGCGAAGTTCGTCCGCTGGACTAGGAATGGGGTGAGATGTGTGCCAAAAATAAGCCGTGGGAACAGCCGCACCCAAAAATAAGCGCCTGAAGGTCGGGACTCCCAAAGCCCCCGGTGGAAAAAGGCCAAAAAAATGGGTGGGCCATAGCCTTGGTGGGGGGGCTGGCGGAGCTCGTCCGTCGGACTCGGAATAGGGCAACACTTTCCGAGGGGCCTCCTTGTGCTGGCGGGGAGTCGCGGGCGCAGCCGCGCCCGAAGGTCGGCGAGCCAAAAGTCCCCTGCGGAAAAAGGCCAAAAAAACGGGTGGGATGTAGCCTTGGTGGGGGGGGCTGGCGAAGTTTGTCCGCCGGACTCTAAATGAGGCAAAACTTTGCGACAGGCCTCTGTGCGCCAAAAATAAGCTGCGATCACAGCCATGCCCAAAAATAAGCACCTGATGGTCGGGACGCCAAAAACCCGCAGCGGAAAAAGGCCAAAAAAATGGGTGGGCTATAGCCGTGGTTGGGGGGGGGGGGGGGGGGGGGCTGGCGAAGTTCATGGGATGGACGCTAAATGAGGCGAGACTTTGCGAGGGGCCTCTGTGTACCAAAAATAAGTCACGATCACAGCCGCGTCCAAAAATAAGCGCCTGAAGGTCAGGGCGCCAAAAGCCCCCAACGGCAAAAGGCCAAAAAAACGGGTGGGCTATAGCCTTGGTTGGGGCGGGGGACTGGCGAAGTTCATCCGACGGACTCTGAATGAGGTGAGACTTTGCGAGGAGCCTCCGTGTGCCAAAAATAAGCAGCGGTCACAGCCGCACCCAAAAATAAGCGCACGAAGGTCGGGGCACCAAAAGCCCCTGGTGGAAAAAGGCCAAAAAAATGGGTGGGCTATAGCCTCGGTGGGGGGGGAGGGCTGGCGAAGTTCATCCGCCGAACTCTGAATGGGGCGAGACTTTGCGAGGAGCCTCCATGTGCCAAAAATAAGCCGCAGTCACAGCCGTGCCCAAAAATAAGCGCCTGATGGTCGAGGCTCCAAAAGCCCCCGGCGGAAAAAGGCCAAAAAAATGGGTGGGCTATAGCCTTGGTGGGGGGGCTCGCGATGCTCGTCCGCTGGACTTGGAATGGGGCAACACTTTGCGAGGGGCCTCCTTGTGCCGGCGGGGAGTCGCGGGCGCGGCCTCGCCCGAACGTCGGGGCGCCAAAAGTCCCCCGCGGAAAAAGGCCTAAAAAACGGGTGGGCTATAGCCTTGGTGGGGGGGGCTGGCAAAGTTCATCCGCCTGACTCGAAATGCGGTAAGACTTTACAAGGGGCCTCCATGTGCAAACAATAAGCCACGGGCACAGCTATGCCCAAAAATAAGTGCCCGAAGGTCGGGGCGCCAAAAGTCCCTAGCGGAAAAAGTCCAAAAAAACGGGTGGGCTATAGCCTTGGTTGGGGGGGGCTGGCGAAGTTCATCTGCCGGACTCGGAATGGCGAAGTTCATCTTCCTCCTCTCTTATGATGTGCTTATTCCTGGACTTGGAAGATGTCCTTTTCGGGGGTTCCTCAAGTTCTTTTTGGAGTCTTCATCCGCCACTGTTGGGGAACTGTCGGTTGTAGAATTAACACCCTCTTCTTTAGGCTGGAGTGATTCGTTGTCAGCATCTGAATCGGCCTATACTTGCGGTTCTGTCATAGCTTCTTCCTCAGGTATGTCTGCATTAGTAGCATCTTCACTGACTTCTGCATCTGTGGTAGAGGTACTAAACTCAAACTGTTGCAGCAATGAATCAGGGAATTTCGATGGGTACTTTTCATGTATACAGCAAATTGGTGGAGGTGGCCTTCCAAGTGCTGCAAATAGCCCAAAAATCGATTATTTTCCCACTACTGGGCTTCAGCACAATGAGTGATACTGGTGCCCAGTTCTTGGATTCTCCTCTCTAAACCAACAACTCTTCTCGCCCCTGCTACAACAGCTGGTTCTGGTGGGGTTGCAGCAGCTTCACCAACAATTTGCTCAATAGTGTGTGCGGTGAGAGCACCATCACTTGGAATGGGGCAAGGTCTTGCGAGGGGCCTCGCGGCACCCATGGGGAGGCGCGTACAGAACCCCGTCCAAAAATAATGTTCGTTGGTCGGGGGGCCAAAGGCCCCAGGGGCGCCAATACGGGTGTGCTATAGCCTTGGTGGGGGGCGTGGGGGCATGGTATCCGCGGGACTCAAAATGAGGCAAGAATTTGAGATGGGCCTCGCGGCCCCGGGGGCAGGCGCATGCAGAGGCACGTCCAAAAGTAGTGCCTGCGGGTCGAGGGGCCAAAGGCCCTAGGGGGGCCGATACTGGTCTACTACAGCCTTGGTGGGGGTGGGCGTGGCATCCCGGGGCTCGGAATGGGGTAAGGATTTGGGACGGGCCTCGCGGCCCCCAAGTGGAGCCCCACGCAGAAGACCACACAAAAATAGTGTCGGCAGGTAGGGGGCCAAAACACCCCAGGTCCCTGAGATGGGCTATAGCCTTGATGGGGGGCGGTGGGGTGTGGCCTCTGCAGGACTCGGAATGGAGCAAGCCTTTGCGAGGGGCCTTGCGGTGCCCTGGGGGAGGCGCATACTAAGGCCCGCCCAAAAATAGTGCCCACAGGTCTGGGAGCCAAAATGCCTCAGTGGCCCCAAGACGGGTGGAAAATATCCTTGGTGGGGGGCAGCGGGGGGTGGCCTTCGCAGGACTCGGAATAGGGCGACGCTTTGCGAGGGGCCTCAATGTGTCCACGGGGAGTCGCTGGTACATCCACGCCCGAACATAGCGCCACAAGGTCAGGGTGCCAAAAAGCCCTAAGGGGCCCCGAGACGAGTGGGCTATAGCCTTGGTGGGGGGCGCGAGCGAAGTTCGTCCGCCAGATTCGGAATGGGGCGAGGTTTTGCGAGGGGCCTTAGTGTGGCTGTGGGGAGTCGCGGGCACAGCCGCACCCAAAAATAGTGCCCCAAGGTCGGGGTGCCAAAAAGGCCCCAGCGGAAAGAGGGCCCTAGACGGTTGGGCTATAGCCTTGGTGGGGGGTGCAGGCGAAGTTCGTCCGCCGGACTCGGAATGGGGTGAGGCTTTGCGAGGGGCCTCGGTGTGCCTGTGGGGAGTCACTCATATAGCCGCGCCCAAAAATAGTGCCCCAAGATCGGGGTGCAAAAAACGCCACAGGGGCCCCAAGACGGGTGGGCTATAGCCTTGGTGGGGGGCACGGGCGAAGTTCGTCCGCCGAACTCAGAATGGGGTGAGGTTTTGCGAGGGGCCTCGGTGTGGCCGCGGGGAGTCACGGGCACAGCCGCACCCAAAAATAGTACCCCAAGGTCGGGGTGCCAAAAAGGCCCCAGCGGAAAAAGGCCCCTAGACGGTTGGGCTATAGCCTTGGTGGGGGGCGCGGGCGAAGTTCGTCCGCCGGACTCGAAATGGGACGAGACTTTGCGAGGGGCCTCGGTGTGCCTGTGGGGAATCGTTCGCATAGCTGCGTCCAAAAATAGTGCCCCAAGTTCGGAGTGCAAAAAATGCCCAGGGGCCCCGAGACGGGAGGGATATAGCCTTGGTGGGGGCGATAGGGGGTGGCCTCTGCGGGACTTGTAATGGGGCAAGGATGTGCGAGGGGCCTCGTGGCACCCGGGGGAAGGCGCGTACTGAGGCCCGCCCAAAAATAGTGCCCACAGGTCTGGGGGCCAAAACGCCCCAAGGGCCCCAAGACGAGTGGAAAATATCCTTGGTGGGGGCGGCGGGGGGGTGGCCTCCGCAGGACTCAAAATGGGGCAAGGCTTTGCGAGGGGCCTCTCGGCGCCCGCGGGGACGCGCGTGCAGAGGCCCCCCAAAAAATAGTGCCTACAGGTCGGGGGGCCAAAACACCACAGGGGCCCCGAGACAGGTGGGTTATAGCCTTGGCGAGGGGCGCGGGGAGTGGCCTCCGCGGGACTCAGAATGGGACGTGACTTTACGAGGGCCTTCGAGGCTCCCAGGGGGAGACGCGTACAGAGACCTGCCCAAAAATAGTGCCTGCAAGTCAGAGGACCTACGGCCCCAGGGGCGCCAATACGGGTGTGTTATAGCCTTGGTGGGGGGTGCGGGTGGTGGCATCCGCGGAACTCAGAATGGGGAAAACATTTGCAAGGAGCCTCGCAGCCCCTAGGGAGAGGTGTACGCTGAGGTACGCCCAAAAATAGTGCCCACATTTCAGGGGGCCAAAACGCCCCAGGGGCCCCTAGACGGGTGGGCTATAGCCTTGGTGGGGGCGGCGGGAGGTAGCCTCCACGAGACTCGGAATGGGGCAATTCTTTGTGCCCGTTGGGAGGCGTGTTCAGAGGCCCGCCCAAAAATAGTGCCCGCAGGTCAGAGGGCCAAAATGCCCCAAAGGCCCCGAGACGAATGGGCTATATTCTTGGTTGGGGCGGCAGGGGGTGGCCTCCGCGGGACTCGGAATTTTGCAAGGGATTACAAGGGGCCTCACGGGTCCCGTCGGGTGGGGCGTGCAGAGGCCCGCCCAAATATAGTACCGCAGGCAGGGGCGCCAAAAGTCACCCAGGGCCCTGAGATGAGTGCGCTATAGCATTGATGGGGGGCGCGGCGACATGGCATTGGAAGGACTTGGAATGGAGTGTTACTTTACGAGAGTCCTCGGGGTGCCTGGGGGGAAGCGCGTGCAGAGGCCTACCCAAAAATAGTGCTCGCAGGTCGGGTGGCCAAAGACCCCAGCGGCGCCGATACGAGTGTGCTATAGCCTTGATAAGGGTGCGGGGGCGTGGCATCCACGGGACTCAGAATGGGGCAGGAATTTCAGAGGGGCTCCGCGACCACCGAGAGTAGGCGCATACAATCGCACGCACAAAAATAGTTCCCACAGGTCGGGGGCCAAAACACCCCAGGGGCCCCGAGACGGGTGCGATATAGCCCTTGTGGGGGGCGGGGTGGCCTCCGTGGGACTCAGAATGGGGCAAGGGTTTGCGAGGGGCCTCATAGCACCCATTGGGAGGCACGTGCAGAGCCCCGCTCAAAAATAGTGCCAGCAGGTCGGGGCTCCAAAAGTCACCCGGGGCCCCGAGACGGGTGTGCTATAGCCTTGGTGGGGGGCGCGGGGGTGTGGCATCGGCAGGACTCAAAATGGGACGAGACATTGCAAGGGTCCTTGGGGTGCCCAAAGGGAAGCGCGTGCAGAGCCATGGACAAAAATAATGCCCGCAGGTCGGGGGGCCAAAACGCCCCAGCGGTCCCAAAACGAGAGGGTTATAACCTTGGTGGGGGGGCGTGGGGTGGCCTCCGTGGGACTCGGAATGGGGTAAGGCTTTGCGAGGGCTCTCATGGGGTCCGTGGGGAGGCATTTCAGAGGCCCACCCAAAAATAGTGCTCGCAGGTCGAGGGGCCAAAACGCCCCAAGGGCCCTGAGACGGGAAAGCTATAGCCTTGGTGGGAGGCGACAGGGGGTGGCCTCCACAGGACTCGGAATATGGCAAGGCTTTGTACGGGGCCTCGCGGTACCCGTGGGGAGGCACGTGCAGAGACATGCCTAAAAATAGTGCCCGCAGGTCAGGGGACTAAAACGCCCTAGGGCCCCTTAGACGAGTAGGCTATAGCCTTGGTGGGGGCAGTGGGGTGGAGCCTCCGCGAGACTCGGAATGGGGCAAGGCTTTATGAGGGACCTCGTGGGGCCCACGGGGACATGCATGCAGAGGCCCGCCCAAAATGGTGCCCGCAGGTTGGGGGGCCAAAACGCCACAGGGGCCCCAAGTCGGGTGGGCTATAGCCTTGGCAGGGGGCGTGGAGAGTGGCCTCTGCAGGATTCGGAATGGGACGTGACTGTACGAGGGTCCTCGGGACGCCCGGGGGGAGAAGCGTTCAGAGACCTGCCCAAAAATATTGCCCACAAGTCAGGGGGCCAAAACGCCCTAGGGGCCCAATGACGGGTGGGCTATAGCCTTGGCTGGGGGCGGCAGTGGGTGGCATCCGCGGGACGTGGAATGGGGCAAGGATTTGTGAGGGGCCTCATGGTGCCCAGTGGGAGGCGCGTGTAGAGGCTCGCCCAAAAATAATGCCCGCAAGTCAGAGGGCCTACGGCCCCAAGGGCGTCGATACGGGTGTGTTATAGCCTTGGTGGGCGGTGCGGGGGGTGGCATCCGCGGGACTCAGAATGGGGAAACAATTTGCGAGGAGCATCACGGCCCCTGGGGAGAGGTGTGCGCTGAGGTACGCCCAAAAATAGAGCCCACAGGTCAGGGGGCCAAAACACCCCAGGGGCCTCGAGACGGGTAAGCTATAGCCTTGGTGGGGGCGGCGGGGGGTAGCCTCCACGGGACTCGGAATGGGGCAAGTCTTTGCGAGGGGCCTTGCGGCACCCTTTGGGAGGCGTGTTCAAAGGCCCGCTCAAGAATAGTGCCCGCAAGTCGGAGGGCCAAAATGCCCCAAGGGCCCCGAGACGGGTGGGCTATAGCCTTGGTGCGGGGCGTGGGTTCGCCTCTGTGGGACTCGGAATGGGGCAAGTGTTTTGCGAGGGGCCTCATAGAGCCTATGGGGAGGCACGTACAGAGCCCTGCTCAAAAATAGTGCAAGCAGGTCGGGGCGCCAAAAGTCACCCGGGGCCCCGAGACGGGTGTGCTATATAGCCTTGGTGGGGGGCGCGGGGGTGTGGCGTCGGCCGGACTCGGAATGGGGTGAGCCATTGCGAGGGTCCTTGGGGCGCCCCGGGGGAAGAGTGTGCAAAGCCACGAATAAAAATAGTGCCCGCCATTCGGGGGGTCGAAACGCCCCAGGGGCCCCAAGACAGGTGTGTTATAGCCTTGGTTGAGGGCGCGGAGGCGTGGCGTTGACAGCACTCAGAATGGGATGAGACTTTGCGAGGGGCATCGTGTCTCCCGTGGGGAGGCGTGTGTAGAGCCCCGCCCAAAAATAGTGCCCGCAGGTCGGGGCGCCCAAAGTCCCCCGGGGCCCCGAGACGGGTGTGCTATAGCCTTGGTGGGGAGCGCAGGGGTGTGGCGTCCGCGGGGCTCATAATGGGGTGTGATTTTGCGAGGGTCCTCGGGGTGCCTGGCAAGAGTGCGTACAGAGCCCCGCCCAAAAATAGTTCTCACAGGCTGGGGCGCCAAAATGCACCCAGGGCCCCGAGACGTGTGTGCTATAGCCTTTCTGAGCGGCGCGGGGGCGTGCTGTCTGCGGGACTCGGAATGGGGGAGAATTTATGAGGGTCCTCGGGGCACCAGGGGGGAGGTGCATGTAGAGCCCTACCCAAAAATAGTACCCACAGGTCGGGTGCCAAAAGGCACCCGGGGCCCCGGGAGGGGTGTGCTATATCCTTGGAAAGGGGCGCGGGGGCGCGGGGGCGTGGCGTCCGCGGTACTCAGAATGGGGTGAGACTGTGAGAGGGTCCTCGGGGCGCCTGCGGGGAGGCGCATACAGAGCCCACCCAAAAATAGTACCCGCAGGTCGGGGGGCCAAAGGCCCCAAGGGCGCCGAAACGGTCGGGTTATAGCCTTGGTGGGGGGTGGTGAGGGGTGGCCTCCGCGGGACTCATAATGGGGCAAGCTTTGCGAGGGGCCTCATGGCACTCGGGGGGAAGCGTGTACAGAGGCCCACCCAAAAATAGTGCCCGCAGGTTGGGGGGCCAAAGTCCCCAAGGGAGCCGATACGGTCGACTATAGCCCTGGTGGGGGGAGGCGGGGGGTTGCGTCTGCGGGACTTGGAATGGGGTGAGACTTGGCTAGGGTCCTTGGGATGCCCTGGGGGAGGCGCTTGTAGAGCCCCGCCCAAAAATAGTGCCCTCAGGTCATGGGTTAAAAGGCTCAAGGGCGCTGATACGGGTGGACTATAGCCTTGGTGACGCGAGCGGGACCGTGGTGTCCGCGGGACTCGGAGTGGGGAGCAACTTTATGAAGCTCCTTGCTGCACCCGGAGGGAGGCGCATACTGAGGCCCGCCCAAAAATAGTGTCCGTAGGTCAGGGGTGCAAAACGCCCGAGGGGCCCTGAGACGGGTGGGATATAGCCTTGGTGGGGGGGCGGGGTGGGGCCTCTGTGGGACTCAGAATTGGCCAAGGCTTTGTGAGACGCCTCTCGGTGCCCAGGGTGAGGCGCATGCAGAGGCCCGCCCAAAAATTGTCCCCACAGGTTTGGGGTCCAAAACACCCCAGGGGCCCCGAGACGGGCGGGCTATAGCCTTGGTCGGGGGCGGCGGGGGGCGGCGGAGGGTGGCCTCCGTGGGACTCGGAATTGGGAAAGGCTTTGCAAGGGGCCTTGGGGCGCCCGTGGGGAGGCACGTACAGAGCCCCAAGACGGGTGGGCTATAGCCTAGGTGGCGGGTGCGAGGGGTGGCCTCCGCGGGACACGGAATGGGGGAAGGCTTTGCGAGGTTCCTCAGCGTGGCCGGGGGAAGGCGCAAAAATAGTGCCCGCAGGTCGAGGCGCCAAAAGGCACTCGGGGTCCTAAGACATGTGTGCTATAGCCTTGCGGGGTGGCCTCCGCGGGACTTAGAATGGGGCAAGGCTTTGCGTGGGGCCTTACGGCACCAGGGGGAATGCGCGTACAGAGCCCCGCCCAAAAATAGTGCATGCAGGTCGGGGCGCGAAGAGGCACATGGGGCCCTAAGACGGGTGTGCTATAGCCTTGGTGGGGGGCTCAGGGGCATGGCATCCGCGGGACTCGTAATGGGGCAAGAGTTATCGAAGGTCCTCGAGGCGCCCGAAGGGAATTAAAGAAAATTAAAATACCTAGAAAATACAAGATGGAGAATGAATTACGGAAAATTAAACACAAAATTGAATTCAGGGATGCCAAATTAGGGGGAAGCCCCCCTTTTGATAGATACACTGAGCAAATCATGACCATTGGATTAAAAACATTTTGGACGCTCAAGATTGAGCCACATCATCAGTGAACAGTATGTCGTTTGACCACGCGGTTTGAATAGTAACACAGTTTGACCATGTTGTTTGAACACTCAGGCGGCTTGAATAGTGACGCGGTTTGGTTGTAAATAATCTCGTTTATATGCATGTACCGTACACATGTTTTTTGGTCCACTGACATGTTGCCACATCACCGATCAACAGTACATAAGAATTTTAGTCCAATAGGATCGTGACACATATGTCAATGCCACATCATCGGTTAATGTCACGTCATTGTTCCGTATATGTGAACAGTGCCATTTTCCCTTTTATGTTCCTCTTAAGGTTTTTTACTGTCCTAAGTTCAAAAGTGATGTCCGTTTTGCTGTCTGATCTCTCGCTCATTGTGAAATGACCATGATGCCCCTAAATTACATAAAATACTTAATTAAAATAAACACACATAATTAAATTACAAGAGACTTAAATACATAAAAGTAAGGGTGTTAGTAAGGCTTGAAATGTAAAATGACGATTTTCTCCTTTATAAATATACACTTTCTAACACTTAACACACTCCCCAACTAGCTTATTGTTAGTCCCTAGCAAATAAAGCGAAAACAAAATTCAAATCCAAATTTAAAAAAAGAACACTCATGTTTATTCAATCAGATTAATGATAGCAGTCAAATAAAAGTATAAGCATTATCTCCAGTCTAAAGAAACATCACACCCACATCAACCTTCCATATGAATCAGCCTAATAGACTTTGTCACAGCTACTTCCAAGAATGACATGTCAAACCCCAAAATCTCACTGGAAGTAGTGACACTCTCACAAGAAAATTAAACCCAATAAAAATTATCACTCCAATGAATGCTAAATTTGAGAGAAAATAATACATAAGTAATATCACACGCTCTCACCAAGATGAAAGAAATATGCCCATAATTTAGAAATAATGCGATCTTAATTCAGACAAAATGTTAACCAACCCAATTTATTATTTTTTTTATGTATCACTACATCTTTTTAGCCCATAAAACTAACTTCTACTTCATACTATAGATCCCTAAAATCAAGAATGACTTTTATTAGGAAATAAAGTAGGCTAGAGTCATGGCTAACAAAAAAAAAGGGTAATAGGAAAACAAAAATGTATGTTTGAAAAATAGCGGACTTTTGGAGATTACAAGGTGCTTTATTTTTTTTTTTAGTATTTTCTTTTCTTTTCTTTACTTTCATTTTTTTTCATTGTATTTATATATATATATATATACATATCTTTTTTTTTTCATAGCACTATTATTATGAATATATAATCATCCCTATTTTCAAATATAATTAGGTGGTGGAAAACATAAAACATAAAGTGATACTCCACATCGGAGTGGAAAAAGATGATAGGTTATCAAAGAAAAAGGTTTTTTTTTAATATATAGGCTCAAATGGATTAACTATGGGTACTTTATAATAGGATTGGCTAAAAAGGCTCAAATGGATCAAAGATGGTCTTTCCATCATCTTTTAGGGCTCTAAATAATCTTCCATGTCTACAAGTTAAGATTGACTTTTAGATGTAACAACACATATTTTTTATTATTATTTTATTTTAAAATTTTTTTAAGGGTTAACTCAAAAGAAATCTAGAGATCGTGTATAAAATAATAAACTGCTAAGTTGTATGAAGAATGGGGATAAAAAGGGTCATTCTCCAAGAAAAATGATAGGCACAAAAACTCACTTGGTATTCATTATGACATGTGCATTCCTTCAAGCAACTCATATTTGTCTCCGACATCAACATGTAGAGTAGCAAACATGGCGTAACATCACTTAAAACTAAAGATAATACAAATACTAAAATTTGAAAGCCATCATGTCATCCAATGTTAAAAAAATCATACAATTTTTTTTGGTTCAAACAACATTCTACCCCCCAACCTATTCTAAACATGAAAAGAAAATATGCATGCAAAGAGGTGAAAATGATGCAAAAAAATTAATTAGAAAAGTTACACTTAAAATGATAGAAAAATAAAATGTATTTTTTTTTAACTAAGATGTATTTCTAGAGTCACTACACAGCCATCTTCGACTCAAAAATTTGAAAGTGTATATTTATAAAGGAGAAATTAAAAAGAAGAAGAATAATAATTGTCAAAACTTAATAAAGAAAAAGAAAATTTCTAGAAATTTTTTTTTATTTTGTTTTTGTTTTTTTCAAACGAAGAAGATGCGTTTCTAGAGTCACTACACTCCATATTCAGCCATCTTCAACACAAAAAGTTGGCCACGGTTAGTCTCTACAACAAAAAATCAGTAAAAACTTAACCAAGATTCCACAATCGTCAACTATTCCCCCCTCCAACCAGAACGAAACATTGTCCTCAATGTTTTAAAGGAAAGAAGTAGAGTTTAGAGGACATCACCTGGGTGGTGCAACACAGAAGAAAATATTTACAAGCATAGAGTTAAATCTAATTTATACATCTTACTGCGGCTACTGTTACCATCATTATTTGGGTACTCCAATACCAAGGTCCTAGGATCTGGCTCTAGTCAATAAGCTTGTAACAGATCAAGTAGCTCATTAGCAGTATTAGCACAAATAAAAAACTTTTTCATTGTAGAAGGAATGAAATAGTTTTTTATTGCATGGTTAAGAAATGCGATAAAGCCATCATAAAAGTTATTGATATTAAACAAACCAATGGGTTTCTTGTGAATGTTCATATGGGCCCAAGATGCTAATGTGATAAGTGCATCTAGAGTTGCAAGATCTCCTGGTAAGAAAATAAAAACATCAGCATGATTAAGCATTTCAGTTATTCTTTCTTGTGTACCTGAGACGACTAACTCTTCTCCAGTCGGTGAGTCAGACAAACTGCCCAAAGGTTTTAAAGCTCTTGAAATGATGCCTGACACTTGGCTTCCTCTGACAAAAGCAGCTTCTGAGATCAATTTTGATAACCCTCAGTTACCTCCTCCATACACCAAGTGTAATTTTTTCTCTGCTATACTTCAACCAAGATCTATGGCTGCCTCAACGAACTCTTTATGTTTGTCATAGTTAAATCTAGAAAGCACACAAATGTTCTTGAATTGTTTATTGGGAGTAGCTACCATTGGGATACTTCTCAAAAATAATTTGTGAGTGCTTAACAAAATAAATCATATTTAAAAATCTTGGTGACAGTGGGTCACAACTGTGTATGAGGTAACATGTCTATGTCAATTAACGTGTAAAGCACATGGCTCGAGAGTCAAAAAGCAAATAGTAAAAAGAAAAAAATGATAAAATAAAATTATTAAAGACAATAATGCAAATGATAAAATAACAGTGAAGTAAAAGGATATTTACAGGTAGTTGCGACTATGGCTCACATCTTCCCATGGTTTTACGTCCAAAAACAGCTTGAACACTCTCTATAGGTCGATGATAGGCTTCCCATCCAATTTTCTTATTAACTGGCAAACAGGGTCGTTTATAGTCAAATTCCCAAGACTGTATCGTGCATACTCTTTCTGGAATAATGGCCATAACTGGAGAATCGCTCCTTGTCATATCCATTGGGATGCGTTTCACGAGACAAAAGGATATCATCCAATGACTCCTTATTCAAGCCATCCCTAATGAATTGAATCTTATCTTCCTTGTTATCAGACACCATTTCTAAAGAATGTGGCTTTTTATCGCATCACATTCTAGTACACTTATGACAAGCAATAGAAATTCTTCGAGCTCTTCGTTTTCTTGCATAATTTTCATTACCACAACCAGGCATGTATGCAATAAATTTTGGAGGCAACTCACCTGCCAATCGTACTTTGGCCTCGATAAACCAACGGATGTCAGCATGTATGTTATTCTTCATAAGCAATCGCATGCGCTCGGACCGAGCTTTATGGATTGTAAGGAGGACGTTCTGAGGAAGTGAAGGGAATCGATTGCGAAGCTTTGTTAAAATCTCATTTCTATCCATACCTTCACTTCATAATATCAGTTATTATGGAAAACTAAGGTAACCGACTTGATTGTCACAGAGTACTGTTATCCGCCACTTCACCGGGTAATAAACTAATGCACACAAACAAAGTAACAAACTAAAATGCACAAAGAAAATTACAATCGTCCTCTTATTGAATTTACCTCAAGCTCCAATTGAATGTCGAAGATACCTCCCTTAATGTCTCTGAGTTGGCTTTCTAAATCCTCAATATGGGATACTAACTCTAGTGGTCCTAGAGCCCAAATATGATGTGTTTTACAAAATCGAATCTGCCTTTTGAGATGAGATTTTACACGTTGAAGTCATCTAAGAATGTCCACGAGAAGATGTTTAGCTGAGGCACTCATGATTAACAATGATAAGAGAAAACTTAATGGTTAAACAAACACACTTTTGTAAAAAAATAATTTCAATTAGCAAAAGAATAGTAAAAAGAAAGAAAAAATCAAATTACCGAAAAGAAAGAAAAATCTAAATTCAAATCTGGTAGGTCACTCAAATTTATTTCGGTGTCCTCTCCATGTGGTTGGTACTCTAGATATGGCTTTAATCTTTGACCATTAACTTTAAAAGTGACATCGTTCTTTGGGTCCTTAATTTTAATTGTCCCATGTGGAAAAACAGTGTGAACAATAAGGGGGGCTAGACCATCGAAGGCATAACTTACCTGGGAATAAGTCCAAGCGAGAATTGAATAAAAGCACTTTCTGACCTGGAGTGAAAGATTTTCTCATAATTTGCTTGTCATGAAATATTTTCATTCGCTGCTTGTAAATTTTAGTATTTTCGTATGCATCATTGCGAATTCCTTCAAGTTCGGCCAGCTGTAATCTTCTTTCTGAGCTAGCTTGCTGCATGTCAAAGTTGAATTTCTTGATGGCCCAATGTGCACGATGCTCGAGTTCCACAGGTAGGTGGCAAGCTTTTCCATACAGTAGCCTATAGGGTGACATCCCAATCGGGGTCTTGAAAGCCGTTCTATATGTCCATAATGCATCATCAAATTTTAATGACCAATCTTTTATGTCTAACCTCACCGTCTTTTCTAATATGTGCTTTATTTCTCGATTGGAGATCTCAACTTGGCCACTGGTTTGCGGATGACATGGGGTCGCCACTTTATGAGTGATGGAGTACTTTGTCAAAAGTACTTTGAATGATTTGTTACAAAAGTAGGTACCACCATCACTGATTATTGCTCGTGGGAATCCAAAGCGTGAAACAATGTTGCTTTTCAAAAATCTTATCATCATCTTGTGATCATTGGTTCTACATGGAATTGCTTCTACAAATTTTGATACGTAGTCAACAACAACCAATATGTATTGATGGCCAAAAGAAGGGAGAAAGAGACCCATGAAGTCGATACCCCACACATCAAAAATCTCAACCACTAAAATTGGATTTAATGGCATCATGTTCCTTCGTGTAATGCTCCACATTTGTTGACACCTATCACATGAAGAGCAAAAGGTGTAAGCATCTCAAAATATAGTTGGCCAATAGAAACCACATTGTAAAACTTTAGTCGTTGTTTCTTAGCGCTGAAATGACCTCCACAAGCTTGTTCATGGCAGAATGAAAGGACATTTTGAAATTCATTTTCTGGGAAACATCGTCTAACAATTTGATATGCACAATACTTGAACAGATAAGGGTCATCCAAAAGAAATTCTTTATTTCTGCAAAAAAAAATTGGCTTTGTCTTGCTTGGTCCAATGCTCTGGAAGTTGACCTGTAACAAGGTAATTAACGATATCAGCATACCACGGTAATACTTCCACACTCATTAATTGTTCATCTAGAAATGACTCATTCAATGTTAATGGTTTTGTAATTGTGTCAAAATGGAGACGAGAGAGATGGTCAGCCACAATATTTTATGTATATTTCTTATCTTTAAATTCCAAGTTGAATTCCTGCAAAAGTAACACCCAATGAATTAGTCTAACTTTTGCATCTTTCTTTATGAGAAGATATTTAAGAGCAGCATGATATGTGAATACAATAATTTTACAACCAATGAGATAAGATCGAAATTTCTCTAATGCAAACACTACTGCTAGCATTTCTTTTTTAGTAGTTGAATAGTTCAACTATGCATCATTCAATGTCATACTAGCATAATAAATAATATGAGGAATTCGATCAACTCTTTGTCATAATACTGCTCCTACTGCATAATCAAATGCATCACACATGAGCTCAAATGGTAAACTCTAGTTTGGGGGCTGAATGATGGGTGATGATGGGTGATGATTGCTTTAGTTTTTCAAATGCCACAAGACATTAATCATCAAAGACAAAAGGTACATCCTTAGCAAACAGATTGCATAAGAGTTTAGAAACTTTGCTACAATCTTTAATGAAAAATCTATAAAAACCAGCATGCCCAAGGAAATATCTTACTTCTCTGATTGTTTTAGGTGGAGGAATATTAGAAATGAGATCCAACTTCACTTTGTCAACCTCAATACCTTTGCTCGAAATGATGTGACCCATAACAATACCTTATTTTACCATAAAATGGCACTTCTCCTAATTTAAGTCCAGGTTTTGTTTATACATCTCTGCAAAACTAGTGTTAGATGATATAAACATTGATTAGATGAGTCACTAAAAATAGAAAAGTCATCCATAAAGACTTCAAGGAATCGTTCAACCATATCAGAAAAAATGCTTAACATATATCGTTGAAATGTAGTAGATGCATTACATAATCCAAATGGAATCCTCCTTTGCGAGGGGCCTCAGCGTGCCCGCGGGAGGTCGCGAGCATAGCCCCGCCCAAAAATTAGCGCCCGAAGGTAGGGGTTCCAAAACCCCCCAGCGGAAAAAGGCCAAAAAAATGGGTGGGCTATAGCCTTGGTGGGGGCGGTGGGAGAAGTTCATCCGCCGGACTCGGAATGGGGCTAGGCTTTGCAGGGGGCCTCGGTGTGCTCGCGGGGAGTCGTGGGCACAGCCGCGCCCAAAAATAAGCGCCCGAAGGCCGGCGACCCACAACCCCTTAACGGAAAAAGGCCAAAAAAATGAGTGGGCTATAGCCTTGGTGGGGGGCGCGGGCGAAGTTTGTCCGCCGAACTCGGAATGGGGCAGTATTGCGAGGGGCCTCGATGTGCCCGCGGGAGGTCGCAGTCACAGCCGCGCCCAAAAATAAGCACCCGAAGGTCGGGGTGCTAAAACCCCCCAGCAGAAAAAGGCCAAAAAAAGGGTGGGCTATAGCTTTGGTGGGGGGCGCGGGCGAAAATGCATATTTATAAAGGATGGTGTTAGTTGTTCAACTCTTGACTTCCATTTATTCGTGTCCATTGATGGTGCTGAGTTAAGTAGGGCGTTGACCTCATCTATTGATCTGTCAAAATCAAAATCAAAATCAAAGTGAGTTAAACATGTTTGTAAAGGATCATCACTAAGGTTTGAAAGAAAAGTATTATCAACTATTTCTTCTATTAAATCCACATCAACAATTCCATCATCTGTATTATAAGGTTATTTGGCAATATTGAAGATGTTTAGCTCCATAGTCATGTTGTCAAAGGACAATTGCATATTTCTAGTCCTGCATTGAATGTGAGCATCGTCAGTTACCGAGAAAGGTCGGCCTAAGATAATGGGGATGTGTTTTCTTGAATCCTGGATTGGTTGAGTTTCAATTACAATGAAATCAATAGGAAAATAAAACTTGTCTACCTGGATAAGCACGTTCTCCACAATACCACGAGGTATTTTCATGGATCGATCTGCAAGCTATAACACCACTGAAGTTGGGTGTAATTCTCCCAGTCCAAGTTTCACAAATACTGAATAAGGTAATAGATTTATACTAGCTTCTAAGTCCAACAAAGCATTCTCAATTGTGTGGTTCCCTATACTACATGAGATAGTGGGGGAGCCTTGATCTTTGCATTTTAGAGAAATTTTGTATTGGAGTATAGAACTAACGTTTTCTGTTAAAAATGTCTTCTTTTGAATGTGAATGTTTTGTCTTTTTAGTATAAAGGTCTTTAAAAAACTTGGCATAAGATGACAGTTGTTTTATAATATGAAGTAAAAGGATGTTAACACTTACCTGTTTAAAGATTTCAAAAATCTCACCTGTGGATTTTCCATTCTTTCCTTTAGCTGACCTCTGAGGAAATAGAGCTTTAGGAACGTATTCTCGTGAGTTGGTTTCTTATTTCTCCTCTGATGATGATTTCTTAGCATTTAAGATACAATTTGATTTGTTTTTATCACTGGGATCCCCACCTTGTTGTCGACTTCTTTCCTTTTTCGCAAGATCATGACGGCTTTGACCTTTCCATGTTGCTGTGGTGAACTGGTACTTACTTCATGCACTCCTTTAGGATTAGGTACTGGTTGACTTAGAAATTTATCTTTCTCAACAGTCATTGCCAAGGTTTGAACTGAAGAAGCAAGTTGTCCCACCATCTTCTCGAAGTTTGAAACTGATTGGGCTTGTGAGTTGAAGCCTACTCTCATCTCATTTCGTAGTTCATCAATGGTGCGGTGAATCGACTCGCCAACATTAACCTCATTCACTCCCTTAATTGACCGTTGTTGGGAATTATCTGCTTGTGGCTGGAACAATTCCCAAATCTCTTATGCACTTTTTGACATTAGCTCTCCTCCACTTGTTGCCATTAACCATTCTTGCACATGTGGCAATAATCCCTCCAAGAAGTATTGGCATTGGTGTGATTTCTCGTACCCATAATGTGGACACTACAAAAGTAGCCCATTGAATTGCTCTCATGCTTTGAAAAACTGCTCGTCTTCTCTCTGGGTAAACTCTGAGATTTCCCTGCAAATAACATTGGTTTTACGGACTGGGAAATATTTATTCAAAAATTTTGTTACCATTTGTTCCCATGATGTAATGCTATTAGCAGGCAATGTATTGAGCCATGAACGAGCTCTATCCTTTAAAGAAAATGGGAATAATCTAAGTTTAACATCATCATCTGAAAAATTCTCATATTTAAAAAGTTGACAAACAGCATGAAAATCATTCAAATGATTATACGTGTCCTCATTTTCTAGGCCATAGAATGTAGGGAGACAATTTAGCACACTGCGTTTTAACTCAAAACTCCTAACAACTACATTTGGGTATCTTATGCAAGATGTGCTCAAATTAGTTAAAGGACTAAAGTAGACCTTAAATGGCCTCTCTGGTGGTGCTTGTTGTTGTTGTTGCAAATCCATTTCAATTTTATTTTTAATTGCAACGTGTTTCTGTGTGCGAAGTATTTTTTCAAGTTCAAGGTCTATATGCTCAAGATTAGGTAATAGTGACCTTCGACCATGCATGCAAAGAACACAAAAATAAATTGGAACAAAACAAATAAAAATAAAGAAGAAGGAGAAATTACGATACTAACCTTATCACGTTGTTATAACCTTACTATGAAAATACACTAAAAAAAATATGTGAAACAAATTAACTAAAAAAAATTAATGAGATAAACGAAAAATTACAAAGAAAAATAACTTGAAAATTAAATTACAGAATTTTAAAGAAGAGAAAAAGAAAAGAAATTCTTACCTCAAAATGTAGATTCACTTTTTTTCTCTTTTTTTTAATAAGAAAAAAAATTACAAGAAAATAATTAAAAGAAATTATTTACAAAAATTAATTCTATTAATTAAAATAACTTACCTCCCCGGCAACGGAGCCAAAAACTTGTTGTGCAAATTTTATTGAACTCGCAAGTGCACGAATCTATTGTAAAATATATCAATAGTGATGAGTGTCGATCCCACGAGGAGGTGGATTTTAATTATTTGTAGAATTAATTTTCTATGAGGGTGGTTGGATTTGTGGTGAAAATTATTTGGAATATTCTAAAATTTAAATTAGAATAACTGGAATAAATTGAAGCGAAATCTATTGAAATGACGTACTTGGGTATCTGGATCTGCATCAACATGCACCATGGGCTAAATATTCCTTATTATTGCTAATTAAATCATGAGAGGGATTTCCACTCCTCATGAACCACACTCTAATCAATATGGTGTTAAGGGCTTGTCTTGCCAAATAATAATAACCTTGTACTAGGGAGCCGGTTAAACCAGGGCGGTATCTAGACAAGATTATTACTATTTGTCGACGAAAGGTCAAAATATCCACAATAATTAGAGTGGAAGAGAAAATAAATTTACCAAATAAAGCCCATGCACATGTTGAGACTTCACCTTCAACCCAAGCTTGAAAGAAAATTAGCTACTCATAATTGAACTAGGGGTTAAATGGGAATTTATTAAAATACATAGAAAATATAACATGGAGAATGAATTACCAAAAATTAAACTCAAAAATGAATTCAGGGATGCCAAATTAGGGGGGAAGCCCCCCTTTTTATAGATACACTGAGTAAATCATGACCATCGAATTAAAAACATTTTGAACGCTCAGGATTGCGCCATGTCATCAGTCAACAGTACGCAGTTTGATCTCGTTGTTTGAATAGTAACACAGTTTGACCACACGGTTTGAATAGTCATGCGGCTTAAATAGTGACGCGGTTTGGTTGAAAATAATCTTATGTATATGCATGTACCGTACACACGATTTTTGGTCCACTGACATGCTGCCACGTCACCGATTAACAATACATAAGAATTTTAGTCTAATAGGATCATGACACCTCATTTGTCAATGCCACATCATTTGTCAATGCAACGTCATCGTTTCGTATATGTGAACAGTGCCATTTTTTTCATTTTATACTCCTCCTAAGGTTTTCGACTATCCTGAGTTCAAAAGTGATGTTCATTTTGCTGTCTGATCTCTCGTTCATTGTAAAATGACAACAATGCCCCTAAAATACATAAAATACTTAATTAAAATAAAACACACATAATTAAATTACAAGAGACTTAAATACATAAAAGTAAGGGTGTTACTAAGACTTGAAATGTAAAATAACAATTTTCTCCTTTATAAATATATACTTTCTAACACTCAACGCCCGTCTAAAAATAGTGCCCACAGGTCGGGGCGCCAAAAGGCCCTCGGGGCCCCGAGACGGGTGTGCTATAGCCTTGGTGGGGTGCGTGGGGGCGTGGTGTCTGCGGGACTCGGAATGGGGCGAGGCTTTGCGAGGGACCTCGGAGCGCCCGGGAGCACGCCCAAAAATAGTGGCCGCAGGTTGAGGCGCCAAATGGCCCCCAGGGCACCGAAACGGGTGTGCTATAACCTTGGTAAGGGGCGCGGGGACGTGGCGTCCGCGGGACTCGGAATGGGGCGAGGCTTTGTGAGGGGCCTCCTTGCGCTCCAGGGAAGGCGCGTGCAGTGCCCTGCCTAAAAGTTGTGCCAACAAGTCGGGGGGCCAAAGGCCCCAGGGGAGCCGAGACAGGTGGGCTATAGCCTTGGCGAGGGGCGCGGGGGCGTGGTGTCTGCAAGACTCAGAATAGGGCGAGGCTTTGCGAGGGGCCTCGTTGCGCCGTGGGGGAGGCGCGTACAGAGCCCCGCCCAAAAATAGTGCCCGCAGGTAGGGGGCCAAAGGCCCCAGGGGCGCCGAGACAGGTATGCTATAGCCTTGGCGGGGGGCGCAGAGCCGTGGCGTCCGCGGGACTCGGAATGGGGCGAGACTTTGCGAGGGGCCTCATGGCACCTGAGGGGCAGCGTGTACAAATCCCCGGCCAAAAATAGTGCCCGCAGGTCAGGGCACCTAAAGCCCCCCGGGTCCCTGAGACGAGTATGTTATAGGCTTAGTGGGGGATGGGGAAGGGGCGTCCGCGGGACTGGGAATGAGGTGTGGCTTTGCAAGGAGCCTCGGGGCGCCCGGGGGAGGAACGTTCAGAGCCCACCCAAAAATAGTGCCCTCAGGTCGGGGCGCCAAAAGGCACCCGAGGCCCCGAGACGGTTGTGTTATAGCCTTGTTGGGCGGCGCGGGGGCGTGGCATCCACGGCACTCAGAATGGGGCGAGGTTTCCGAGGATCCTCGGGGAGCCCTGGGGCAGGCACGTGCAGAGTCCCGCCCAAAAATAGTGCCCGCAGGTCAGGGGGCACAGTCCCCAGGGCCGCCGAGACGGGTGTGCTATAACCTTAGTGGGGGGCGCGGGGGCGTGGCGTCAGCTGGACTCCGAATGGGCCGAAGCTTTGCGAGGGGCCTCATGGCACCCGAGAGGAGGCGCGTACAGATCCCCACCCAAAGATAGTACCCGCAGGTCGGGGTGCCAAAAGCCCCCGGGGCCCCGAGACGGGTGTTCTATAGCCTTGGTGGGGAGCAAGGGGGCGTGGCGTCTGCGAGACTCGGACTCGGGCAAGGCTCTGCGAGGGGCCTCGTTTTTCCCGGGGGGAGACGCGTGCAGAGTCCCGCCCAAAAATAGTGACCACATGTTGGGGGGCCAAGGGCCCTAGTGGCGTAGAGATGGGTATGCTATAGCCTTAGTGGGGGGCGCGGGAGTATGGCATCCGTGGGACTCGGAATGGGGCGAGGCTTTGCGAGGGGCCTCGGGGCGTCGAGGGGTGGAACGTACAAAGCCCAGCCCAAAAATAGTGCCCGTAGGTCAGGGTGCCAAAGGCCCCAGGGGCGCCGAGATGGATGTGCTATAGCATTGGTGGGGCCAGGGGATGTGGACTCCTCGAGACTCGTAATAGGGGAAGGCTTTGTGACCTGCGGGCGCCGAGACGGGTGTCCTATAGCCTTGGTGGGGGCGTGGGGATGTGGCCTCTGCAGGACTCGGAATAGGGTAAGGCTTTGCGATGTGCCTCTAGGCACTAGGGGGGAGGTCGTATAGAGGCCCGCCCAAAAATAGTGCCCACAGGTCAGGGGGTCAAAGGCCCAGAGGCTCCAAAACAAGTGTGCTATACGCTTTGTGGGGGGCAGGGGGTGTGGCGTCCACGGGACTCAGAATGGGGCAAGGCTTTTAGGGGGGCCTCGGGGCGCCTGGCAGGAGGTCAGTGCTAAGGCCC
The DNA here is from genome assembly GCF_022201045.2 of Citrus sinensis. Classification (NCBI taxonomy): domain Eukaryota; kingdom Viridiplantae; phylum Streptophyta; class Magnoliopsida; order Sapindales; family Rutaceae; genus Citrus; species Citrus sinensis. Next base: position 40,303 of record NC_068559.1, read on the forward strand.
CCCCAAAAATTAGTGCTCGCATGTCAAGGGGCCATAGGACCTAAGGGCGCCGAGACGGGTGTGCTATAGCCTTGGTGGGGGGAGGGGGGTGTGGCCTCCGCGGGACTCGGAATGGAGCAAGGCTTTGCAGTGGACCTCGAGGCGCTCAGGGGGACGCTCCTGCAAAGGCTCGACCAAAAATAGTGTCCCAAGTCAGTGGGTCAAAGGACACGAGGGCGCCGAGACGGGTGTGCTATATCCTTGGTGGGGGCGGGAGGGTGTGGCCTCCGCAGGACTCGAAATGGGACAAAGCTTTGCGAGGGGCCTTGGGGCGCCTAGGGGGAGGTGCCTGCTAAGGCCCCCCCAAAAATAGTGCCCGTAGGTCAAGGGGCCAAAGGCCCCAAGGGCGCCGAGATAGGAGTGCTTTATCCTTGGTGGGGGGGAGTGGGGTTGTGGCCTCCGCGGGATTCAGAATGGGACAACGCTTTGAGAGGGACCTCGAGGCCCCCAGGGGGAGGTGCGTGCTGAGACCCCTCCAAAAATAGTGCCCGTAGGTCAAGGGGCCAAAGGCCCTAGGTGCTTTGAGACAGATGTTCTATAGCCTTGGTGGGAGGCGGGGGTGTGGCCTCCACGGGACTCGGAATGGGACAAGGCTTTTCGAGGGTCCTCGGGGCACTCGGGGGGAGGTGCGTGCTAAGGCCCCCCAAAAATAATGCCCGCAGGTCAGGGGACCAAAGGCCCCGAGGGCGCCGAGACGAGAGTGCTATAGCCTTGGTGGGGGGCGTGGGGTTGTGACCTCCGCGGGACTCGGAATGGGTCAAGGCCTTTTTAGGGGCCTTGGGGCACTCGGGGGGAGGTGCGTGCAAAGCCCACCCAAAAATAGTGCCCGCAAGTTAGGGGGCCAAAGGCCCCGAGAGCGCCAAGACGGGTGTGCTATAGCCTTTGTGGGGCGCGGGGGGTGTGGGCTCCGTGGGACTCAGAATGAGGCAAATCTTTCCGAGGATCCTCAGGCCGCCCGGGGGGAAGTGTGTGCAGAGGCCCGCCAACAAATAGTGCCTGCAGGTCAAGGTGTCAAAGGCCCCGCGGGCCCCGAGACAGGTGTGTTATAGCCTTAGTTGGGGGCGGGGGGATGTGGCCTCCGCAGGATTCGGAATGGGGCAAGGCTTTATATTTACACATTTCTGTATTTAAAACTCAATTACTAAGTCAATATGAACTAAAAATTAAATTAAACATTTTATTAAATCCAAAAACACTTTATATTAATAACATCCACATAACAATGTATAGAACAAGTTTTATAGATAGATAAAGTTTTTGATTATCGATATATAAGTTAAATCATATTAGTAATAAACTACTAACAATGTAACGAACTATAAATCTAACTAGTATCCAACAGTTATCCAGCCAAAAGGATAAAAAGTTCAGAAAACAAATTCCAACAACCAATAGTACATATTTTAAGAAGCCATTGAATCTTTCGGGTGGCAGAACTTCTCCCATATTCTTAATAAATTTCCAATAGATAAACTCTCATTCTCAGTAAATTCCCGAAAAAAAACTCCCAAGTTGAATAGTTTCTTTCAACTTGCATGTATAATACCAACTGAATATACCCAACACTCACAACAATATCTTACAAGATTCATTTTTTCATTTATCCAACCATTTAATTGTCATTCACAAACTCAAGATGCAAATCTTTCTTCGTTATTGTAAAATACAATTGACTATTTGCTCCAAAAAATAGAAATGAATTAGAACAGTATGCAGACTTCTGTAATTCTTTCTTCCACAATATTCATTACCAATAGCAACATATTTCAAGTCAAAAAGATCAGGATGTCTCATTGCAGCTCGTACAGAAACCATGTAGAATTTGGATCACGGTTGCAAACTCAGTACCATCAAGAGCTTCCCGCAACAAATATAAATTTATTTGAAAAAAAAGAAGCCCTTCTATGAATGTGTACCTCTAAACTAACAATAAGTACCACCTTTAACAGCGAGATATGAAAGTAGGTTTATTCTGGACAAGAATGAAATAATTATACCCCATGAAAAATGGATTTTTAGAATCGAGTTCCTATATCACATTAAAATTCAGAATTGATTTGTTAAACACTCTCAAAACAATTTTTTTTCCTTGAAAATTAGCTTAAAGGAGATAGTTTTTCTTGTTTTCTCGTTTTCAAATTAGAAGATGGTTTTTTAACCAATGGGCATGCAAACATTATGATAGAAATTTAATATTGACCCTTTTTTACCAAATTTAAAAGTAATATTTTATTTTTAAAAATATTCAAAACGCGGCATGATGTGATTTTTGAAATAAACTTTATCAGCATGGCATATTCCTATAATAAAACGAAAACTCAAGGAAATTAGTGGAAGACAATGGTACGCTGCCCATATGGGTATTTAACAATGATCAAGATAGTTGAAGAAGTTGACTATAAAATAACCGAGTGCATGAAAGTAGGGGCACAGCTCCATCATAATTATATGATAAAATGATTTTTATCATAAAGTCACTATCATCTATTGTCAGTTTTCTTGTAGTGCGAATAGCTTTTAAGAAGAGAGTGGAGCATGTTCTTAAGAGTAATGTAGCCTCAATTTAGGATTCCTCGTTTGCTCTGACGAAGGATCCTTAATGCCGATCCAGTGATCCTTATTTCCACCCACAAGAGATCCTTACTTTTCATCTCATTATGCTCACCCCTCGCGATAGTGTTTTGACAACATTCCCTACCAACATTCAATACATTATTGTTCCAATGCAAATTGGAGCCAAAAACCTATTGTTCCAGTACCAAAAAAACACTAAGTTGAATGAAATTTCCATGGATATGACTAATTCCAAAAGTCATTTGTATCGTACTGTCGGATGACCGAGAAATCAATTAAAACCACAAAACACGGGTAGACATGGCTTCTTCATTAGGTAAAAAATTCTAACCACTAATTTAATTTACTAAATTTAAAGTTCCTGTTCTATTTATACTCCACGTTTCTAATAGCAAAAAAATCAGAACCAAAAATATTTATCAAGGAGGTCGAAATTAGGGAAAAATGCGGAGCACGCGAAGCAGCAGCGGACTCGTGGTCCTCCAAGCCAGCCTTCTCATCCTACGGTTAGCTGCCACAACATCTGCCATTGGCGTTAACTATGGCACCATTGCTAATAATCTTCCGAAACCAGCTGAAGTGGCCAACTTTCTGAAGACAAAAACAACAATTGATGCGATTAAACTCTTTGATGCCAACCCTGAGATTCTTCGTGCCTTTGCTAACACAAACATTTCTGTGACTGTTAGCGTTGGCAATGGTGACATTCCTGCACTTGTTCAGCTCCCAGCCGCTAAAAACTGGGTAGCTGCTAACATTGTTCCATTTTACCCAAGTACCAAGATTATTCGTGTTGTTGTTGGTAATGAAATCATGCAAAGCGCTAACAAGGACTGGATTTATAATCTTGTACCTGCCATGAAGTCAATCAACAAGGCTTTGATAGAAGCTGGTATTAAAGATATTAAGGTACGTAACCTAATAATTATTAATTAGTCTAGTATTTGTAAATTTGACATGCCTGCATCTACTTTATATATGCGTACGTAATGCATGCAGATCTCAACCCCAAATACTCTAGGGTTCCTTGGTGTGTCGGAGCCACCAAGTGCAGGCAAGTTCAGGGAAGGGTACGACAAAGACATAATTGCACCCATGCTTGAATTCTTACGTGAAACCAAGTCAGCATTCATGATCAACCCATACCCTTACTTCAACTACGCCGATTCAATCTCAGACTACATTCTCTTCAAACCCAACAAAGGAGTATATGATCCCAACACAAGGATTACATACTCCAACATGTTTGATGCTCAAATGGACGCTGTATATTCAGCCATGAGAGCTCTCGGTTACTCTGATGTGCCCATTGTGGTGGCTGAGACAGGTTGGCCCTCTGCCGGTGACCCACGGGAGTCCTCTGCTACTGTGGACAATGCCGCTTCCTTCAATTGGAACTTAATTCAGAAGGTTAACTCTGGGAAAGGAACACCTTTGATGCCAAACAAGCAATTTGAGACTTACATTTTCGCATTGTTCAATGAGAATAAAAAACCCGGGGCGACCTCTGAGAGGAATTTTGGGTTGTTCAAACCGGACTTTACCCCGGTTTATGATGCTGGAGTCATGCTCAATGGGGCCGGGGCCAAGACGCAGCCACAGCCACAGCCAACAGACAAGAAATTCTGCGTGCCAAGACCCAACACAAACCCTCAGTCCCTGCAAGGAAATTTAGACTGGGTATGCAGCCAAGGTATTGACTGTGCGCCTATTCAACCTGGAGGTTCTTGCTTTGAGCCCAACACTCTCTGGTCTCATGCACAGTACGCCATGAATGCTTACTATGCGCTCAAGGGCCGCCGTGACGATAACGACTGCGATTTCAAGCAAACTGCTTTGCTCACTACCAACAATCCAAGTAAGTTAACTTCAAAATATTTTTAATTATTTTTTCATTTGACGGGGGATAGTGAAAGGAAATATAAATTATGTTGTTAACACGTGGGAAATGGAATCCAACAGTTCTTGATATGGTGAATGAGGATATATATGTATTATTGTAATCAAGTTGTTCTAAACATGAGGATATATATATATATATAAACACCATATCTCATTGGGAAAATTTTTAATAATTTACCAACTGATTAAAATAATAATCCACTTCCCTAAAAAAAATTGACTAAATTTCTAAAATCGGCCTAAATCATCATCTTTCTTCTTTTTTATTCTCAAACGCATACATGATCATTCTTAATTTATATGTATTGTACGTTTTCATTATCAAATAATTAATGTTACTGCTATAATTATTTATTATATTATTTATTTAAATTCTTCCTAATTTGCTTTGCTTATGTTCTTAATTTTTTCAGGCTATGGCAGCTGTGTTTACGCCTAAGGTGATCAGCTTTCATATGGAACAAACTGCTTGATACATTCCTCACTTCTGTAATAATACAAAGTGTACCTGCTGATTATTATTAAATGTAAGATAAATGTTGGTGTGGCCGTGGGATTGAAAATGTTTATGTTCACTCTTTTACTTCTTCATTTATAATCTCGCCTACTAAATTAAACTCTCACTTTTCGGATTGATGTTTACAAAAATAAAAATAAAAAAGTTATTTATGGTTTTGTTTAAGCTCATTTATCATTATAACAAAATCGATTTAGAAATTTGGATATTAGTACGGATTGATTTAAATGTTACATTTTTAAGGCAATCCATTCAAAGGGTTTACTTACAATATGCGAAAATTGATCAAAATTCCCTCATTGTTTGTCGATATGTGCATATAAATTAATGTGAATAAAGTGCTTCTATGTTTTGTGATTAATTTTAGAGTGCTGCTGCTATTTATACACAGTAAAGCACAAACTTTGCACATGACACTCAAATGGCACCGTCTACTTTAATGGAAAAAGACCCTTCGATTGCCAAATAACACAAAAGTTCGAACTGTCCGTTTTCCATCTAGCCTTGCAACCTACTTTTCTGCTCGGTTGCGGCTTTAATAAATTACTAGATTTGCTTCTTGACTCGCCGCTTCGCCTACAAACAAATGTAACATATATTGAAATCCCATCTTTTCATCAGCACTCTAAAACGGCGCATCCAGTTCTTGTTCCCATTCTAAATATTCTCAAATTCTTCAATATTTCCCTCTAATCTGTTCTGCTTAGCTTGCTTATGCTGTTCAACTTCGATGCGTTCTCCAAATTCATCGTTTCTGTATTTGAATAAAAATTATAATAAAAGCTAATAATTTCATCAATCTGACACCTATTAAATTATAGTATCATACAACTATTAACATTACTCAAAGTATTCCTAATGCTAAGCGCAAATATGGAAACATACAACTATTTGTCAGCTACTCCAAATAAATCTCTTCGGCTCCCAATTTCTGAATTTTAAATTCCAAAAAATAACATTCATCTCCCAAAATAGGCCGTGAGGTAACGGGAGTCTCCTCCAAGGCGTTGGTTGCCGGGACCTAATCAATGATCTGTATAAGTTGATTTTTAATTTGGCAATTGAAGTGCATTTTTTCATTATTTAAAACGTAAGTGGTGACTTTTTCATTTGGCAATTGAAATGTTTTTTTCAATTATTTGAACGGTATCGTTTGCGTGTCATGTGTAAAGGTTTGTGCTTTATTGTGTATAAATAGCATTTTCTTAATTTTAATATTTTTCTGCCATGCTTGTAATTTGTAGCAACATATTGAAATTTAATTACCTATATATTTCTTTCTATTAACCAACAATCATGCTTTCTCAAAAGTTATCAATACAGAATCTTTTCTATTTTCTTATGTTTAAAATATATCAAAACTTACCTTGTTGTCAAACAAATAATTAACTTTTACTAGTTTTGTCCTTCAATATAATTTTTTATAAGTAGGGTATGGTTTTTAAAATTTGATTTATATGGCATGATTTATTCTTCTTTCCCAATTCTTTTTTTTTTTTTTCTTACGGCACGGCTGCTTCACAGATTTTTTGAACAAAACATCCATCTGTGTTTGAGTTCAGATTGGAATTTTTATTTAATTGAAGAGTAAGCCTATTTTTTTCTGGTTCTAAGACCGGGAGGTCTAGCGGTCAACCCACTTCTTTCAAATTGTTTCTCATTATTAAGAAAAGGTAACGAAGATAAAATACGAGCTTGTTTTATAGCAATAGTAATTAATCGTTGTTCTTTTAAGGTCAATCTATTCACCCGTCTAGATAATATTTTTCCTTGTTCACTAAGAAATCGACTAATTAAAGTCATGTTTCTATAATCAATTCGATCCCCCGATTGGATCGGGGGCAAACGCCTACGAAAAGATCGCTTGGATTTAAGAAAGAGTCGCTTGGTTTTATCCATAATTTGTTTATTCCTTATCCCTAAAATCCCATTTCGATGAAATCAAAAAATGATTTATAGAATCAATTATAGGATTTGGTTTGTCTAGATTTATTTATTTGTTTTTATTAAAATATATGAAATAATCTAGATATATATCTAGATTAGTTTTTCATGTCCCTTGGAAGGGTGACACAAAAGCACGCGGCTTGACTCTATCTATTTTTTTATCTCCCCATGAAGTGTATGCTTGTAACAATAGGGACAGAATTTTCTCAATTCCAATCGACTGGGTGTATTGTGTCGATTCTTTTGAGTAATATATCTGGAAATACCCCTTGATTCCTTATTAACACCGTTTCGAACACAACTAGTACATTCCAAAATAACCCTTACTCGGACCTCTTTACCCTTGGCCATGAACCTCCTTGGGGTTTTTGATTCACCCAACTTTTCTATTTTCCGACCCGCAACGAATAAGAAGCACGGGACAAAAAAATAGAAGTTGCTAACCACTCAAAAAAAACTTATGAAATAAAGATTTTATTGCAATCAATATAGTAAATAAATAGGAAATCAAAATAAAAAATAATAAGTAATACAAGAATTTATCATGTTTCATTCTAAAATCAAATGTCTTTTACAGCCATGACTAGTGGCATGTTCGATTTGAAGAAATATGAGGAGAAGAAAGGAGGAGAAGGAAAGAAGGGGAGAAAATTAATTTAGAACGAAAAGTGTTTTTCATTTCTTTTTCTTTTTTTGAAACTGTATACAACAGAGTACCGAAAATTTTTTATATTTTTAAATAGTAATTAATCAAGCTCACTTCTCAATACATAGCTCATGTTTGGTTGGAAGAAATGGTAGAAGAGGAAATGAATGGAAAGAAATGAAGGGAAGACAAAATAAGTGAAGAAGAGGGTCAATTTCATTATTCTAAGTGTTGAGAATAAATCCCGCCACTCCAAATCCAATGCCCTAATCCCTAAAACCGCGTCTCCTCCACCACTAGCCTCCTTTTGGTGCTGTTGCTCGGTAGCAACCTGCCGTCCATTTTCTTCTTCTTCCTTTTGTTGTTGTTTCTCGCCCATCTCATTCCCCACGCCGTTGCTGCTCCTGAGTCATGTCACCCCATTTCTTGCTAATCATGGGCCAATTTCTCGGCCGTTTAGCTCCAAAAGTTTGATCAATTTGGTTATATAGTAAAATGAAGTAAAATATTAAAAGGGTGTATTATTTATGGTTGTATATTGGGTTTGGGAAGAAATGGAGGAAACAGGAAGGATAATTTTCTCTTGAAGATCCATGACGATGGTGAAATGAAATTAGGTTTAAAAGAATCAGAGTAGTAGTAGTAATTGAACTGTTGCTGTTGTTGTTCATAGAAGAAGATGAAGATCATCATAATGTAAATAAATATGGAAAATGATTAATCAAAAAAATGATAAAATTGAAAAAAAAAATTAGATTATCAATTTATTATTTTTTAATTTTATCTAACAATATGCAAATCCATATATCTAGAGCATCCACTCAGAATCCTCATGGATATAAACTACATTTGAATATGTATATTTTTTACTTGCAAATTTGAATGTGGATACACTTACATTCGAATCTAGATTTTGTCATCTCTCACTTTAGATCCAAAAGTTTAAGTGTTCGTAAAATTTATATATGTGAATAATATGTACAACTACCATATAATGATATATATAACAATTGTCTAATGGTTTTTGTAATATCGACTACATCGATGATGGTTTAATAGAGAGTGGTACATTAGTTAGGGTGTAATATAAGAGCGTCTATTTTGTTTTAAAAAAATAGTAGTAGGTAATCCTACTCTTTTTCCCTAGTACAGAGACTTAGAGGGTCATTTGGCCAAGTTTAGGCTTAGAAAAAATGAGGTTTCATTCAAAGCAATGAGAAGCAAAAAAATTAGTAATCCAGAGTTATATTAAGATAGATTTGCTACAAAAAATGGTGACACTACAACAAATGATAGAATATTTGACATTTTTTTTAAAATGATTGTTTTCAAAAACTGCCAAATATATTTGAGACTTCATTGGAAAGAATTACAAATGATCATGGCCCCTTTCTAGGTAATTTTTTTTTTCTTTTAAATGTACCTAGGTCTCTTCTAGAAGAGGTTAATAAAAAGATTTTGGCACACTTTTTATATAACAAAATATTTGTAATTTAGTGGTAAGAGTATTGTTTTTGTTTAGTAGTTTTGGAGACTTGGCTCAAATTCTAATAATCACATCATTTTATTTTTTTTAGATATTTTGTAGAAATTAGTTAGAAAAATAATTCTTTCACAAATGCGGACCCTAAAAAATTATCCCAAATAATTTGACATTTATCAATTGATTGATAAGATTATATAATTCATTTAAGAATTATCAATTACTTAATGAATGACATATTATTTAGGATAAAATTAATAATAATAATAAATAAATATTAACTTTATTTATATGTCTATCATTACACGAAAGATAAATAATTTATTATTATTACTTAAAATTTAAAAGAAAATAATAGAATTTGAGCTTTTAAGACTTAAAATGTTCTCAAGTGAACAATAAAAAAATTAAGCACCCTAAATAAAATTAATATTTTATAAAATAAAACCCCCTATTTGAATTGTTTGGGTCTGCCACTGCATATAATGGTTGATGCAAAGTTTCAAATATGTTTCAATTATTACTAAATAGGCATAAATAAATCCATATAACTATATTTGACTTATAGTAAAAATTATTAAGATGAAAAATAAAAAAATAAAAAATAAAACCATGTAAGAACAGAGAGATCACTCCTTATCATTGCACCATGTGCGTTTAATATGCTCCATTATCACTTCCAAGTAGAGTGGGGAAAAAGCCTAGGCCGACCCGACCTGCATCACAAGACCATGGACGAGTCAAAAATTCTAAAGCCCACTATAAATGGGCCTGGTAAAGAGCTTATGGAAGAAGTCCAGGCTTGGCCCAAGCTTTATAATTTAAAAAAAATTTAAAAAATTAATTTACAATTTGCATAATTTATAATTTATAAGCATTTGTTGCTAGTATTTTTTGTATTAGACTATTGGTCTATTATGTATTGGATAATCATCTTAAGTGATTTTTTTAACCTTCAATTTTATTAAAATTTTATTTCAGAAACTAATGAAATCCTAAGTCCAGCTCGACCAAGTTTAGACAGAGTTTCAAAAAATTTGGACCTATTACCAATGAGATAAGCTTAGGCCTAGGCTTGAAAAAGCTTTGGCTTAAGCCCATAATTTTCCATCCCTGCTTCTGAGTTTCTCTATGGTCAGTGCCTTGTGATCTCATTGTCAAGGTGTTGTGGAAGAGTCACACCGCAAAGGAGGCCAATTGGGAGATTGAGGATCAGGCGTGATCTTAGTCTTTGTATTTCTTTCGCCAGATATATGAATTGTGAGGATGAAATTTGTTGATGCGAGATTCCGGTTCTCCTCGTTATACGACCAGGATCTCTGCTCGATCAACTTCCCCACGACCAGGAGGTCTCCTAGTAATGCTTCTTCTCCAGATATCCCTGCACACACAGACAAGTCAGAGTACGCCGGTTGTTCTCCTGGCGCAAACCCTCCGACGCTCAAGTCAGATATCAAGGTTCGGGGAACGCTTGCCACGGGTCTTATGGCTTTTTCGTGGTTTTTTTCTTTTATCTCAAAAATGCCAACCCTTTTACCTTCGTTGGCTACCTTTTTATAGGCTTCCTCTGAATCCCCGTTTTCTGCTTTTCTCGAGACGGTCTGGGGCTCTGACTGCTGCGTTATGGGCAAACGTGGGATCTTGCGTGTTACGCCATGGTTCAGGGGAAAGCGCGGCTATCGTGGTTCTGTGAGATCTTGCGTGTTACGCCACGGTTCAGGGGAAAGCGTGGCTGTCGTGGTTCTGCGAGACCTTGCGTGTTACGCCACGGTTCAGGGGAAAGCGTGGCTGTCGTGGTTCTGTGAGACCTTGCGTGTTACGCCACGGCTCAGGGGAAAGCGTGGCTGTCGTGCCTAGATTCTCGGGCTGGAGAGCATGTCTTGCCAACTGCCGTCGACCGGGTCTCCTCGCCTATCGACCTCTAGCCGGAATAGCCGTATCCCTCTTATAGGAAATTGGCCTCGCGGATGACAACATCGTGGACGAGCAGGATATTTCTGCTCCTGTTCTTCCGCGCACCAGGCTTTTACGGAACACACCGGTTCGCAGAACTCTGCCATCCGATATCTGCTCGTCATTCCTGGTCTCGTCGACATATTTATCCCAAACAGTACCTCTCCCAAACACCGGTCCCCCAGTTTCTGGTGTTGGGTAATGTAGTGGACCAGCAGTGGAAACTCGACAGTACTCGCTCGCGTAGGATTGGAAAAGGCTGCCAAGAGTCATGTCGCATTTAATTGCGGACGAGGTGACGTGGCAGAAATCCCCCCCTCCATTTGAATTTCAAACCGACGGTTATGAGGCCCTCGGGATTCGGCGCAGTTATATACTGGCAGCCCAAAAGTCCGTCCTCATTTGGAAAGCCAAATCCTCTCGAACGGCATATTCACCATTCACTCCGTCTCCGTCTCCGTCTCTGTTTCTCCGGCAAAGAAGTTCCGGCACGAAGTCCCCATCCTTGCCTTTCTCCGATTGAAGCAGTACTTCAGGTATTACTTCTCTCTCCTCAGTCTCGGATAGTTTGTAGATAACTTCTTTTTTCTTTCGTTTGGGTAGTAGTTGGTGGTGTTGTGGTTAGAGTTTAGGGAATGTCGAAAGGTAAAGAGAAAGTCATTGAGGTTGATGACGACGGGTTGGACTTCCTGCCTAGTCTGCTCACCGATCCCGCCTTTGACCCCGAGATCCTCTTAGAGCCTATTAGGTCTAGTGTCAGGACTAGTACTAGGAGCATGTCTCCCCAAACGACCTCTACGAGCGGGAGTAATGGTGAGGATGGATCTTCTGGCTCCGAGGATACTCTGAGTGAGGGTCGAGGAGATGATTCTGGTGAGGCGTCCCCATCAGGAGCGCCGCGACCAGAGGGGAGGAGTACAATAGGAGGTAGAGCCCTATCGCGGGATTACGCTATTGATTACATGACGTGCACGACCACGTTTGATGAGCTCGAGGACCTCCGGCTGAGGTATAGCATTCCTGGCGAGATACCTCTCAAGGTCCCGGGAAAGAAGGATGCTCCCAGCCGGCCTCCTAAGGGATATGTTACCCTGTATCTGGACAGCTTTAAGTACGGGCTGAGGTGTCCCTTGCAATCTTACTTTGCCCGGATACTTAACGGACTAAATCTAGCTCCTGGTCAGCTGAATCCCAATGGGTGGAGAGTGCTCTCTGGTCTGTTCATATTTTGGGACAGATGTTGCCAAAGCGAGCCCACGGTTGATGAGGTGAAGCACCTGTACCAGCTAAAGAGCAGCCCCAAAGATGCAGGCTGGTACTACTTCCAATCTAGCGCCAAGACAAGGAAACCTATAACCGACCTCCCTACTGGTGGTGGTGGGAATTGGAAGAGAAAGTTCTTTTTTGCTGGGGGTCCTTGGGGTCAGGTCGCACAAATGGACGGGAAGGATTATCGGGTCCCACCCCGTTTCACGGTCCCAGGTTGCCTGCTCGCTCCAGATGCCTTGTATCCATAGTTGTTCTTGTTTTATTGGCTTGTTTCTAACCAAGTGTCTGTTTGTGTTGTAGTTTCTTGGGGCATTCATTTCCCACTCCGACCTGGCCAGCTCAAACGGGTTGAGGCTGTTGTTGTGCAAATTTTAATGTACTCGCAAGCGCACGAATCTATTGTAGTATAGACTAATGGTGACGAGTGTCGATCCCACGAGGAGGTGGATTTTAATTATATGTAGAATTAATTTTGTAAATGGGTAGTTGGATTTATGGTGGAAATGATTTGGAATATGCTAATAATTAAATTAAAATGGCGAGAATAAATTCTAAAATTGGAATTGCAATTGAGAGAATAAATTGAAGAGAAAATCTATTAAATTGACGTACTTGGGTATCTGGATCCGTATCAACATGCATCATGGGCTAAATAATCCGTATTAATGCCAATTAAATCATGAGGGGGGAATCCACACCTCATGAACCACGCTCTAATCAATATGGTGCTAAGGGCTTATCGTGCCAAATAATAATAACCTTATACTAGAAAGCCGGTGTAACCAAGGCGGTATCTAGACAAGATCAGTATTATTTGTCGACGATAAGTCAAATCATCCACAAAAACTAGAGGGGAAGAGAAAATAAATTTACCAAATTAAGCCCATGACACATGTTGAGACTTCACCTTCAACCCAAGCTTGAAAGAAAATTAGCCACTCATAGTTGAACTAGGGGCAAAATGGGAATTTATTAAAATACGAAGAAAATACAAGATGGAGAGGGAATTACAGAAAATGGATCCCAAAAATAGATTCAGAGATATCAAATTAGGGGGGGGAGGCCCCCTTTTTATAGATACATGGAGTAAATCATGGCCATCGGATTAAAAATAGTTTGGACGCTCAGGATTGCGCCACGTCATCAGTCAACAGTCCACGGTTTGACCACGCGGATGAACAGTAACACGGTTTGACCCGACTTTGAACAGTAACGCGGTTTGACCCGGATGAACAGTAACGCGGTTTGGTTGAAAATAATCCTGTGTGATGCATGCACCGTACGCGAGATTTTTCGTCCACTGATATGCTGCCACGTCACCATCAACAGTACATAAGAATTTTAGTCCAACAGGATCGTGACACCTCATCAGTCAATGCCACATCATCGGTCAATGCCACGTCATCATCCGTCTATGTGAACAGTGTCGTGAACAGTAACGTATACAGTATCGTACACGTGAATAGTACCGTACATGTGAATAGTGCCATTTTTCCTTTTATGCTCCTCCTAAGGTTTTCGACCGTCCTGAGTTCAAAAGTGATGTCCGTTTTGCCGTCTGATCTCTCCTTTATTGTGAAATGACTATAATGCCCCTAAAATACATAAATTACTTAATTAAAATAACACACACGTAATTACATCACAAGAAGGTTAAATACATAAAAGTAAGGGTTGTTAGTAAGACTTGAAATGTAAAATGACGGTTTTCTCCTTTATAAATATGCATTTTCTAACACTCAACACACCCCCCAACCAGCTTATTGCTAGTCCCTAGCAAATAAAGCGAAAACAAAATTCAAATTCAAAATAATTTTTTTTTTGTTTTAATAGAAACACTCGTATTTATTCCATCAGATTAATGATAGCAATCAAATAAAAGTATAAGCATTATCTCCAGTCTAAAGCAACATCACACCCACATCAACCATCCACATGAATTAGCCCAGTAGACTTTGTTTTAGCTACTCTCAAGAATGACATGTCAAACCCCAAAATCTCACTGGAAGTAGTGACACTCTCACAAATAAATTAATCCCAATAAAAATAGTCACTCCAATGAATGGTAATTGAGAGAGAAAATAATAAAGAAGTGATATCACATGCTCTCACCAAGATGAAATAAATATGCCCTCAGCTTAGAAATAATACGATCTCAAGTCAAATAAAATGTTAGTCAACCCACTTTATTTATCTTTTTTTTTTTTTTTTTTTTTTTAATTATGCATCACTACATCTTTTTAGCCCATATAACTAGCTTCTACTTCAAACTATAGTTCCCTAAAATCAAGAAGGACTTTTATTAGGACGAAACGTAGGCTAGGGACATGGCTAACAAAGAAGGAAAATAAGGAAAACAAAGTGTATGTTTGAGAAAAATGCAGAGAATTTTTTTTTTTTTTTTTTTTTTTTTGGAAGTTGCAAGGTGGATTTCACCTATTTTTATTCTTTTGAAACAACAACTTTTGTTTTTGTTTTTGTTTTTTTTGTTTTTTTTTTTTGCTTTTATTTGGCATAACTTCACTGAACAAAATAATTATTTACATTTTCTCAAACATACATAGGTGATGGAACTTATAAGATATCAGGTAATACTCCAAATCGGAGTGGGTCAAGATGATAAGTTGACAAAGAAAATGTTTTTTTTTTTTAAAGGCTCAAAAGGGTTAACTATGGATATTAAATAAAAGGGATGGCTTGAAAGGCTCAAACGGATCAAAGATGGCCTCTCCATCGTCTTTTAGGGCTCTAAATAATTTTCCATATCTACTAGTTAGATGGGCCTCCAAATGTAGCAACACACTCTTTTTTTTCTTTTTTTTTTCTTTTTTTTTACCATTTTTTTTTAAAGGGTTAACTCAAAAGAAATGTAGAGATCGTGTATAAAATAATAAACTGCTAAGCTGTATAGAGAATGGGCAAAAGGGTTACTCTCCAAGAAAATGATAGGCTCAACAACTCACTTGGCACTTATTTATGACATGTTCATTCCTTCAAGCAACTCATATTTGTCTCCGACATCAACATGTAAAGTAGCAAACATAGCGTAACATCACTTAAGACCAAAGATAATACAAATAATAAAATTTGAAATTAATCATGTCATCCAATGTTAAAACAAATAACACAAATTTTTTTTTTAACAACATTCTACCCCCCAACCTATTCTAAACATGAAAGAAAAATATGCATGCAGGAATGTGAAAATGATGTAGAAAAATTTATTAGAAAAAAAAATTTTTTTTTTTTTTAACTAAGAAGATGCGTTTCTAGAGGAACTACACTCCATATTCAGCCATCTTCGACTCAAAAGTTGGAAAATGCATTTTTATAGAGGATAAATTAAAAAGAAGAAAAATAAACATAAACACATAATAAAGAAAAAAGAAAATGTCTTAATTTTTTTTTTAAGTTTTTTTTTTAATTTTTTTTTTAAACTATGAAGATGCGTTTCTAGAGTCACTACACTCCATATTCAGCCATCTTCAACTCAAAAAGTTAGCAACAGTTAGTTTCTACAACAAAAAATTAGTAAAAACTTAACCAAAATTTCATAATTGTCGACTATTCCCTCCCCCCAACCAGAACCAAACATTGTCCTCAATGTTTGAAATGAAAGAAGTAGAGTTTAGAAGACATCACCTGGGTGGTGCAACACAGAAGAAAATATTTACAGGCGGAGAGTTAAATCTAATTTGTACTTCTTACTGCTGCTACTGTTACCATCATTATTTGGGCGCTCCAACACAAAGGTCCAGGGGTCTGGCTCCGGTTTATACGCTTGTAACAGATCAAGTAGCTCATTAGCAGTGTGAGCACAAATAAAGAGTTTTTTCACATTAGCGGGAATGAAATAGTTTTTTATTGCATGGTTAAGAAATGCGATAAAGCCATCATAAAAGTTATTGACATTTAACAAACCGATGGGTTTTTGGTGGATGTGCAGATGGGCCCAAGATGCTAGTGTCATAAGTGCCTCTAGTGTTGCAAGATCTCCTGGAAGGAAAACAAAAGCATCAGCATGATTAAGCATTTCAGTTATTCTTTCTTGCATACCTGAGACGACTAACTCTTCTCCAGTTGATGAGTCAGACGAACTGCCCAATGGTTTTAGGACTCTTGGGATGATGCCTAACACTTGACTTCCTCTGATAAAAGCTGCTTCTGAGACCATTTTTGATAACCCTCGATTACCTCCTCCATACACCAAGTGTAATTTTCTCGCTGCTATGCTTCGACCAAGATCTATGGCTGCCTCAACGAACTCTTTATGTTTGCCATAGGTAAATCCAGAAAGCACACAAATGTTCTTGAATTGTCTATTGGGAGTAGCTGCCATTGTGATACTTCTCGAAAACAATTTGTGAGTGCTTGACAAAAAAGAAATCACATTTAAGAGTCTTGGTGATAGTGGGTCATGGTTGTGTATGAGGTAATATGTCAGTGTCAAATAACGCGTAAAGCACGTGGCTCGCAAGTCAAAAAGAAAACAGTAAAAAGGAAAAAGCAAACAGTAATAAAATTATTAAAGACAATAATGCAAACAATAAGACAATAGTGAAATAAAATAACAATAAAGTAAAAGGATATTTACAGGTAGTTGCGACTGTGGCTCACATCTTCCTCTGGTTTTACGTCCAGAAACGGCTTGAACGCCCTCTATGGGTCGAGGATAGGCTTCCTATCCAGTTTTCTTATAAACTGGCAAACAGGGTCGTTTATAGTCAGATTCCCGAGACTATATCGTGCATGCTCTTTCTGGAATAACGGCCATAACTGGAGAATCGCTCCTTGCACATATCCACTGGGATGCGTTTCAAGAGACAAAAGGATATCATCCAATGACTCCTTATTCAAGCCATCCCTAATGAATTGAATCTTATCTTCCCTGTTATCAGACACCATTCCTAAAGAACATGGGTTTTTATTGCAACTCATTCTGGCACACTTATGACAAGCAACAGAAATTCTTCGAGCTCGTCGTTTTCTTGCATAATTTCCTTTACCACAACCAGGCATGTATGCAATAAATTTTGGAGGTAACTCACCTGCCGATCGTACTTTAGCCTCGATTAACCAACGGATGTCAGCAGGTATGTTATTCCTCATGAGTAATCGCATGCGTTCGGACCGAGCTTTATAGATCGTAAGGAGGGCATTCTGAGGAAGTGAAGGGAATCGCTTGTGAAGCTTCGCTAGAATCTCGTTTCTGTCCATACCTTCGCCTCAGAATATCAGTTATTATGGGAAACTGAAGTAACCGACTTGATTGTCACGGAGTACCGTTATCCGCCACTTCACCGGGGTAACAAACTAAAGCACACAAATAGAAAAACAAATTAAAACACACAAAGAAAATTAAAATCGTCCTCTTATTGAATTTACCTCAAGCTCCAACTGGATGTCGTAAACACTTCTCTCAATGTCTCTGAGTTGGTGTTCTAAACCCTCAACATAGGCTACTAACTCTGGTGGTTGTAGAGCCCAAATGCGATGTGTTTTACAAAATTGAATCTGTCTTTTGAGATGAGTTTTGACACGTTGAAGTGGTTTAAGAATGTTCAGGAGGAACGGTCTAAGTATGAGACTCATGATTAAAAATGATAAGAGAAAACTTAATGGTAAAATAAACACACTTATGCAAAAACAATTTCAATTAGCAAAAGAATAATAATAAAAAGAAAGAAAGAAAAATCAAATCAACGAAAAGAAAAAAAAATCAATTCAAATTTGGTGGGTCACTCAAATTTATTTCAGTGTCTTCTTCATGTGGTTGGTACTCTAGATATGGCTTTAATCTTTGACCATTAACTTTAAACGTGACACCATTTTTTGGGTCTTTAATTTCAATTGCCCCATGTGGAAAAACAGTATGAACAATAAATGGGCCAGACCAACGAGAGCGTAACTTACCTGGGAATAGGTGCAAGCGAGAATTGAACAAAAGCACTTTCTGACCTGGAGTGAAAGATTTTCTCATAATGTGCTTGTCATGAAAGACTTTCATTCGTTGCTTGTAAATCTTGGCATTTTCGTATGCATCATTGCGAATTTCTTCAAGTTCTGCCAGTTGTAATCGTCTTTCTGAGCTGGCATGCTGCATGTCAAAATTGAATTTCTTGATGGCCCAATATGCACGATGCTCGAGTTCCACAGGTAGGTGGCAAGCTTTTCCATACACTAGCCTGTAGGGTGACATCCCAATCGGGGTCTTGAAAGCCGTTCTATATGCCCATAAGGCATCATCAAGTCTTAATGACCAATCTTTTCTGTCCGGCCTCACCGTTTTTTCTAATATGTGCTTTATTTCTCGATTGGAGATCTCAACTTGGCCACTGGTTTGCGGATGATACGGGGTCGCCACTTTATGTGTGATTGAATACTTTGTCAAAAGAGCTTTGAATGCTTTGTTACAGAAGTGGGCACCACCATCACTGACTATTGCTCGAGGGAATCCAAAGCGTGAGACAATGTTGTTTTTCAAAAATTCTATCACCACCTTGTGATCATTGGTTCTACATGGAATTGCTTCTACCCATTTCGAGACGTAGTCAACACCAACCAATATGTATTGATGGCCAAAAGAAGGGGGAAAGGGTCCCATGAAGTCGATACCCCATACGTCAAAAATCTCAACCACTAAAATTGGATTTAGTGGCATCATGTTTCTTCGTGTAATGCTCCCCATTCGTTGACACCTATCACATGAAGAACAGAAAGTGTAAGCATCTCGAAATATAGTTGGCCAATAGAAACCACATTGTAAAACTTTTGTAGCTGTTTTCTTAGCACTGAAATGGCCTCCACACGCTTGTTCATGGCAGAATGAAAGAATATTCTGAATTTCATTTTCAGGGACACATCGTCTAACAATTTGGTCTGCACAATACTTGAACAAATATGGGTCATCCCAAAAGAAATTCTTTATTTCTGCAAAGAATTTAGCCTTATCTTGCTTGGTCCAATGCTCTGGAAGTTTACCTGTAACAAGATAATTAACTATATCAGCATACCAAGGTAATACTTCCACACTCATTAATTGTTCATCTGGAAATGACTCATTTAATATTAATGGCTCTGTAATTGTGTCAAAGTGAAGACGAGAGAGATGGTCCGCCACAACATTTTCTGACCCTTTCTTATCTTTGAATTCCAAGTCAAATTCCTGCAAAAGTAACACCCAACGAATTAGTCTAGCTTTTGCATCTTTCTTTGTGAGAAGATATTTAAGAGCAGCATGATCTGTGAATATAATTATTTTACAACCAATGAGATAAGATCGAAATTTTTCCAATGCAAACACTACTGCTAGCATTTCTTTTTCAGTAGTTGAATAGTTCAACTGTGCATCATTCAATGTCATACTAGCATAGTAAATAACATGAGGAATTCGATCAACTCTTTGTCCTAAAACTGCTCCTACTGCATAATCAGATGCATCACACATAAGTTCAAATGGTAAGCTCCAGTTTGGGGCCTGAATGATGGGTGATGATGTCAACAATTGCTTTAATTTTTCAAAAGCCATAAGACATGAATCATTAAAGATAAAAGGTACATCCTTAGCAAGTAAATTGCATAAGGGTCTAGAAACTTTGCTAAAATCTTTAATGAAACGTCTATAGAAACCAGCATGCCCAAGGAAAGATCTTACTTCTCTGACTGTTTTGGGTGGAGGAAGATTAGAAATGAGATCCACCTTGGCTTTGTCAACCTCAATACCTTTGCTCGAAATGATGTGACCGAGAACAATACCTTGTTTTACCATAAAATGGCATTTCTCCCAATTTAAGACCAAGTTCTTCTCGATACATCTCTGCAGAACTAGTGTTAGATGATGTAAACATTGATCAAACGAGTCACCAAAGACAGAAAAATCATCCATAAAGACTTCAAGGAATCGTTCCACCATATCAGAAAAAATGCTCAACATGCATCGTTGAAATGTAGCAGGTGCATTACATAATCCAAATGGCATTCTCCTATATGCAAATGTGCCAAAAGGGCAAGTGAAAGTAGTTTTCTCTTGATCTTTTGGTGCTATGGGAATCTGATTATATCCTGAGTAACCATCTAGAAAGCAATAAAATTCATGGCCTGCTAATCTATCAAGCATTTGATCAATAAATGGTAAAGGAAAATGGTCTTTACGTGTGACAGAATTCAATTTTCTATAATCAATGCATACACGCCATCCTGTAGTCACTCTAGTGGGTATCAATTCATTATCAGCATTGGTAACTACTGTGACTCCTGACTTTTTAGGGACAACTTGTACAGGACTGACCCATGAACTATCAGAAATTGGGTAAATGATACCTGCATCTAATAGCTTAAGGACCTCAGTTCTAACAACTTCTTTCATGTTAGGATTTAACCGACGTTGCATCTCCCTAGTAGTTTTAGCATTTTCATCAAGGTGAATGTAATGCATGCAATCTACTGGGTTTATACCTTTAATGTCTGCTATGGTCCATCCTAATGCTCCTTTGTGATCTTTTAAAACATCCAACAACTTACCTTTTTGTTCGTCATTTAGGGATGATGAGATGATTACCGGCAGAGTACTTTCTTCTCCCAAAAACGCATATTCCAAAGTGTTGGGCAATGGTTTGAGCTCGAGTTTCGGTGGTGATTCTGATGATGGAATGAGTTGCTTCTCTGATGGTGCTAGTTGCTCAACTCTTGACTTCCATTTATTAGTGTCCATAGATGGTGCTGAGTCAAGCAGGGCGTTGACCTCATCGACCGATCTGTCAATATCAAAATCCAAACCAAAGTGAGTTAAACATGTTTGTAAAGGATCATCACTAAGGTTTGAAACAAAAGTATCATCAACTAATGCTTCAATTAAATCCACATCAACAATTCCATCATCTGCACTGTGAGGTTGTTTGGCAATGTTGAAGATGTTCAGCTCCATAGTCATGTTGCCAAAGGACAACTGCATATTTCCAGTCCTACATTGAATGTGAGCATCCGCAGTTGCCAAGAAAGGTCGGCCTAGAATAATGGGGATGTGCTTCCTTGAATCCTGTATTGGTTGAGTGTCAATTACAATGAAATCAACAGGAAAATAAAACTTGTCTACCTGGATAAGCACGTCCTCCACAATACCACGAGGTATTTTCGTGGACCGATCTGCAAGTTGTAACACCACTGGAGTTGGGTGTAATTCTCCCAGTCCAAGTTTCACAAACACAGAGTAAGGCAATAAATTTACACTAGCTCCTAAATCCAACAAAGCATTCTCAATTGTGTGGTTCCCTATACTACATGAGATAGTGGGGGAGCCTGGGTCTTTGCATTTTAAAGGAATTTTATGTTGGAGTATAGAACTAACGTTTTCTGTTAAAAATGCCTTCTTTTGAACATGCATGTTTCTCTTTTTAGTACACAAATCTTTAAGAAACTTGGCATAAGATGGAACTTGCTTTATAGCATCAAGTAAAGGGATGTTAACACTTACCTGTTTGAAGATTTCGAGAATCTCACCTGTAGATTTTCCCTTTTTTCCTTTCGCTAACCTCTGAGGAAATGGAGCTTTGGGAACGTATTCTCGTGGGTTGGCTTCTTCTCTCTCCTCCGGTGGTGAGTCCTCAACGTTCACAGGTACAATTTGATTTTCCTTTGTCACCGGCATCTCTACTTTGTTGTCGATTTCTTTTCCTTTTCGCAAGGTCATTATTGCTTTGACCTCTCCATGCTGTTGTGGTGAACTGGTACTCGCTTCATGCACTCCTTTAGGATTAGGCACTGGTTGACTTGGAAATTTTCCTTTCTCAACAGTCATTGCCAAGGTCTGAACTGAAGAAGCAAGTTGTCCCACCATCTTCTCGAGGCTTGAAACAGATTGAGCTTGTGAGTTGAAGCCTGCTCTCAACTCATTTCGTAGTCCATCAATGGTGCGGTTCTGTTGCTCAATCGTGGAGTGAGTAACATTCCTAAAATTCTGGAATGCATCCTCCCATGGTCTAGGTTGAGAGTGGTTCTGGTTCTGATTGTATGGTCTAAATGGTGGCTGAGAGGCTTGAGGATTTTGTGGAATTGGTGGAGCTGGAGCTGTTGGTCCATTCTGTTGGAATCCTTGAGACCATGAAAAATTGGGGTGGTCTCTCCATCCAGGGTTATATGTGTTGGAGTATGGGTTGTAATTTGATGGCTTTCTCATTACACCTATGGCATTATCTTGATCTGAGTATGAGTCATGGTCATGTGGTTCTGTTGATTTAGCAGTCGATAACGATGCTATTTGTCGAGCAAGACCTTCAACCATCTCCTTGACTTCTTTGATTCCCGAAGTTGACTCGCCAATTTGAACCTCATTTACTCCCTTAATTCGTCTAGTATTCCTGAGTGATCGACTCCGTTGTTGGGAATTATCCGCTTGTCGCTGGAAGAATTCCCAAATCTCTGATGCACTTTTTGACATTAGCTTTCCTCCACTTGTTGCCATTAGCCATTCTTGCACATTCGGCAGTAATCCCTCTAAAAAGTATTGGCATTGGTGCCATTTCTCGTACCCATGATGTGGACACTTCAAGAGTAGCCCATTGAATCGCTCCCATGTTTCGAAAAATTGCTCGTCCTCTCTCTGGGTAAACTCTGAGATTTCCCTGCGAATAGCATTGGTTTTATGCACTGGGAAATATTTATTTAAAAATTTAGTTACCATTTGTTCCCATGATGAAATGCTATTAGCAGGCAATGTATTAAGCCATGAACGGGCTCTATCCTTTAAAGAAAATGGGAATAGTCTAAGTTTAACATCATCATCTGAAAAATTCTCATATTTGAATGTTTGACAAATGGCATGAAAATCATTCAAATGATTATATGGATCCTCATTTTCTAGGCCATAAAATGTAGGGAGACAATTTAACACACTAGGTTTTAATTCAAAACTCCTAGCAGCTACATTTGGGTATCTTATGCATGACGTGCTCAAATTAGCTAAGGGACTAAAATAGTCCTTAAATGGCCTCTCCTGTGGTGCTTGTAAATCCATTTTATTTTTAACGTGTTTTTGTGTGCGAATTGTTTTCTCAAGTTCAAGGTCTATAGGTTCAAGATTAGGTAATAATGACCTACGACCATGCATGCAAAATAAATAAAATGAAAATGAAGATGGAACAAAATAAATACAAATAAAATAAAGAAGAGAGAAATTACAATACTAACCTTATTGCGCTATTACAACCTTTCTATAAAAATACACAAAAATAAATACGTGAAAAAAAAATTAAATTAATAAAATAAACAAAAATTACAAAGAAAAAATAAATAAATTGAAAATTAAATTACAGAATTTTAAAGAAGAGAAAAAGAAAAGAAATACTAACCTTTATATGTAGATTCACTTTTTTTTCTTTTTTTTTTAATAATAAAAAAAAATACAAGAAAACAAATAAAAGAAATTATTCACAAAAATTAATTCTATGAATTAAAATTACTTACCTCCCCGGCAACGGCGCCAAAAACTTGTTGTGCAAATTTTAATGTACTCGCAAGCGCACGAATCTATTGTAGTATAGACTAATGGTGACGAGTGTCGATCCCACGAGGAGGTGGATTTTAATTATATGTAGAATTAATTTTGTAAATGGGTAGTTGGATTTATGGTGGAAATGATTTGGAATATGCTAATAATTAAATTAAAATGGCGAGAATAAATTCTAAAATTGGAATTGCAATTGAGAGAATAAATTGAAGAGAAAATCTATTAAATTGACGTACTTGGGTATCTGGATCCGTATCAACATGCATCATGGGCTAAATAATCCGTATTAATGCCAATTAAATCATGAGGGGGGAATCCACACCTCATGAACCACGCTCTAATCAATATGGTGCTAAGGGCTTATCGTGCCAAATAATAATAACCTTATACTAGAAAGCCGGTGTAACCAAGGCGGTATCTAGACAAGATCAGTATTATTTGTCGACGATAAGTCAAATCATCCACAAAAACTAGAGGGGAAGAGAAAATAAATTTACCAAATTAAGCCCATGACACATGTTGAGACTTCACCTTCAACCCAAGCTTGAAAGAAAATTAGCCACTCATAGTTGAACTAGGGGCAAAATGGGAATTTATTAAAATACGAAGAAAATACAAGATGGAGAGGGAATTACAGAAAATGGATCCCAAAAATAGATTCAGAGATATCAAATTAGGGGGGGGAGGCCCCCTTTTTATAGATACATGGAGTAAATCATGGCCATCGGATTAAAAATAGTTTGGACGCTCAGGATTGCGCCACGTCATCAGTCAACAGTCCACGGTTTGACCACGCGGATGAACAGTAACACGGTTTGACCCGACTTTGAACAGTAACGCGGTTTGACCCGGATGAACAGTAACGCGGTTTGGTTGAAAATAATCCTGTGTGATGCATGCACCGTACGCGAGATTTTTCGTCCACTGATATGCTGCCACGTCACCATCAACAGTACATAAGAATTTTAGTCCAACAGGATCGTGACACCTCATCAGTCAATGCCACATCATCGGTCAATGCCACGTCATCATCCGTCTATGTGAACAGTGTCGTGAACAGTAACGTATACAGTATCGTACACGTGAATAGTACCGTACATGTGAATAGTGCCATTTTTCCTTTTATGCTCCTCCTAAGGTTTTCGACCGTCCTGAGTTCAAAAGTGATGTCCGTTTTGCCGTCTGATCTCTCCTTTATTGTGAAATGACTATAATGCCCCTAAAATACATAAATTACTTAATTAAAATAACACACACGTAATTACATCACAAGAAGGTTAAATACATAAAAGTAAGGGTTGTTAGTAAGACTTGAAATGTAAAATGACGGTTTTCTCCTTTATAAATATGCATTTTCTAACACTCAACAGCTGTGCTAGTCAATTCCTGCTCGAGCCGGGAACTGTTAACCACATACAACTTGCTCGAGTCTCGCTTGATACTTCCTGGCCATAGGATGGAGGACGCTGTGATTGGGGCTCTGACCCGAAAACGTTCTCGACCTCCAACCACGAAGAGGGACGAGAGTAAGGATGCCCCTACCGCAAAGCGGGCCAACATCGTGCAGCAGGCCCCACCCTTGAAGATTTTACCTCCGGCTCCTGTAAAAGTCGGGGAAGCTAGTGGAGTAGCCACAGATCCTGCTACCTCTTCTCCTCCTGTCGGGCCTCGATCTCGCTTACCTGACAGCCGAGCAGAACATCTGGTCCCTTACCTCAATGAGTTAACTAAATCCGTGAGCAAGAAGGACCTGGAGGACTTTGACGGCCGCACCTTGGGTGAGCTGGTGGGGGCCATGCAGCATAGCGCTTTCCACCTCAGCTGCATGACCACCTATTACAAGGCTAAGGTTGGCCGCTACGACCGGAAGATGAAGGAGGATATTCAATCGGCGACGAGCAGAGCTGACGTTGCCGAGAAGAAAGCAGCGGAGCTGAATCTCGAGAATCTGAAGCTGATAGAGCAAGAATCACTTGCTCAAGCAAAAGCCATTACCCTCGAGGAGGAGCTTACCAAGGTCAAGGAGGATCTGCAAAGGCAGAAGGCCATGTATGAGGCTCAGCTCGAATCTCTCCGTGACTCCCACCGAGCTCAGGTCGAGAACTTGGAGAGGGAGGCCGACAACCAGTACGACCAGGGACTTCGGCATTCCTATCGTTGCATCATGGCCGTCCTCGGGAAGCAACATCCTGACCTGAAGATGGATGACCTT
This sequence comes from Citrus sinensis, assembly GCF_022201045.2. Lineage (NCBI taxonomy): Eukaryota > Viridiplantae > Streptophyta > Magnoliopsida > Sapindales > Rutaceae > Citrus > Citrus sinensis. The sequence goes on from NC_068559.1 coordinate 66,345, forward strand.
GCAGCTGGTGTCGCTCGGCATATGGATGAGGAGGCGGCCAAGGAAGATGCCGAGGGGGTAGAGCCGATCGTGATTGAGGAGGAAAACTCTCCTCCTCGTGCAGTCCCTGCTGAAGTTGGCGAGGCGAGCACCCCCCCGGACGCAACTGGCGATACCCCCCCCCCGCACCTGAGGAGGTTCAGCCAACCGATGCTGCTCGGCTCACTGATCCGCCGTCTTTTTGATATATTTCTTTTATTGTAGTGGACAATGTTCATGAAGATTATCCCCTCTGTTAATCATTAACAGATTAATAAAAATGTTTTTTGATTACTTTCTTGTGTTGTAATTATGAATTAATTTTCGTTTGAGAATCTGCTTGTCTTCGCCTAGACGAGCAGGTTCCGGCTTGGCTCATGGTTTGGGCCGCATGCCTTTGAAGATTTTTCAATGCCTGGGATTCGGTTTGCCTTCGCGCGGTCGAGCAGATCCTGGCACGCTTGGCTTCGGTCTCGCCATAAGACAGGCTTTGAGACTTGGCGAGCCTTTGCATGCCTTGGGAATTTCTTCGAATGTTTTGGAGTCTGCTCGCCTTCTCGTGGTCGAGCAGATCCTGGCACATCTGCTCGAAGGTTTTAATGCTGCCCCGAGGAAGTTTCCTGTACCATTCTCGTGCACGTCCCTCGAGGGATAGTGGGAACACCCTGCACCTTTGGGGTTGAGATAGTCCTTGTACCCCAGTTATGTCGTTGAAGCGCTCTATGTGCATCAGCGGATCAGTTCTTCCCGAGTATCTGAGGTCGGGGAGGCGGAAATCTCTCGGAATAACTGCCCTCATGATCTCCGCTGCGAGCGGCGATTCTCCGTCCAGCATTATCCTCCAACCGGGGGCTCTGTTCCTCCCTTGCATGTCGTCAATTATCTGCGCTAGTCTGCGCACTTCCTCCTCCAGCTGCCCTGCACGACCAGGGTCACGTGCTGCAACTTGATCCCGCTCTTGCTCTACATCTTGCAAGTGTTGCCTCAACTCTGTTTCCTCTGCATTCACCACCCCGTCGTCCGCGTCACAAGTCTGTCTTGCCGGGGACCGCTCTCTTTCTCTATGAAATTCTCCCCGTAGAGGTACGTTACCCCTCTCACCACCAAGTCTCCCTGGGGTTTGACTTCTCCCCGCACTATCGGGACCTGGAGCCACTCCACCGCCTCTCACCCTTCCCTCTTGGGTTACCCTTCGCTCGCTCCGCAGCTCATGCAGGATGGTTGTCAAGGTCTCCATCTGCTTTTCCATCCGTTCCATCCGGTCGAACATGACTTTTTCCCGTGCTTCGCTGACTATTTCCCTCAGCGTCACGAAATCGTTAAGCCTTATATCACCCCCTTGTGCACTACTTCCTCCTGTCTCCATTGCTTTTCGCTTACTTCACCCCTCTTCTTGCTATCAACAGAAGCTTTTTGCTCTGGATCCCCACAGACGGCGCCAAAATGTTGATGCGAGATTCCGGTTCTCCTCGTTATACGACCAGGATCTCTGCTCGATCAACTTCCCCACGACCAGGAGGTCTCCTAGTAATGCTTCTTCTCCAGATATCCCTGCACACACAGACAAGTCAGAGTACGCCGGTTGTTCTTCTGGCGCAAACCCTCCGACGCTCAAGTCAGATATCAAGGTTCGGGGAACGCTTGCCACGGGTCTTATGGCTTTTTCGTGGTTTTTTTCTTTTATCTCAAAAATGCCAACCCTTTTACCTTCGTTGGCTACCTTTTTATAGGCTTCCTCTGAATCCCCGTTTTCTGCTTTTCTCGAGACGGTCTGGGGCTCTGACTGCTGCGTTATGGGCAAACGTGGGATCTTGCGTGTTACGCCATGGTTCAGGGGAAAGCGCGGCTGTCGTGGTTCTGTGAGATCTTGCGTGTTACGCCACGGTTCAGGGGAAAGCGTGGCTGTCGTGGTTCTGCGAGACCTTGCGTGTTACGCCACGGTTCAGGGGAAAGCGTGGTTGTCGTGGTTCTGTGAGACCTTGCGTGTTACGCCACGGCTCAGGGGAAAGCGTGGCTGTCGTGCCTAGATTCTCGGGCTGGAGAGCATGTCTTGCCAACTGCCGTCGACCGGGTCTCCTCGCCTATCGACCTCTAGCCGGAATAGCCGTATCCCTCTTATAGGAAATTGGCCTCGCGGATGACAACATCGTGGACGAGCAGGATATTTCTGCTCCTGTTCTTCCGCGCACCAGGCTTTTACGGAACACACCGGTTCGCAGAACTCTGCCATCCGATATCTGCTCGTCATTCCTGGTCTCGTCGACATATTTATCCCAAACAGTACCTCTCCCAAACACAATTTTTATTAGTTGGAAGGAATTATAAGACATGTGCTTGACAGCCACAAATGGTTTATTAATTTTGAGCCACCAAGCTACATGCTTCATCAATATTAGCTGCGTGCTTCATCAATATCAACTGCTAACTTCACTGAAACTATAGTCCTACTTGCTTCATCTATTTCACATGCCTGCTTCATTATTTTAGCCATCAGCTTGCCTAATTCGATGAGCATTTAAAATGAAAAATTGAAAGCAGCTATCATTAATTTGCATCGTTTTAGGAAAAGAGACAGAGAGGAAAAAAAGAGAAAAAGAAAACAAAAAGAAAAGAAATAAAAGAGAAAGAAAGAAGAAAAGATAAGAGAAATAGAAAAGTAAAAAGAGTATGCCGAGAGAAAAAATTAAAAAAATAGAAAAATGATAAGCCAAAGTGGAAAAATTTGAGCAATTTTGATTTAGTTTATTTTATACATATAACTTTTTTATATTAGTTCTAATAGTTAATTGAACACTGTGTTTAAGAGAAATCCATATTCTTAGGAATCAACAATAGTCCCAACAAAAGATTAATTGAGCCATAATTTGTAATTAGATTTCCGTTATTACTATTATGTATCATGTGAAGCATTTATATTTAATAGTATGATATATCATTATGTTATAATTATATGTGTGCACAGTATATGGTTGATTGAGTCACGAGATGTGATTGTCAATCACCATATACCTTTCTAGTTAGGTACTCTATGCATGCTTATTGAAAACTAGATTGCTTTACCAGCCAAATGACGTTTATTTTGCCAAGTATAAGAAGTTTTTCCCACATTTTGCTCTTGCGATGATGATCTCAATGAGTATAACAATTATTTTCCTTTAATATTATTTGGTGTAGTTTTCTCATGTATGTATGTATGTATGTATGTATGATTTCATCTTTATTTATATATTACATTCAATGCATGGTTATGTCACTATTTTCCTAGGCTTATTACTAATCTGAAGAAAACCGATACTTAATTAATAAATTATGGATCAACTCTATCTTACAATATTATTATGGAAGGTTGTTTGTACCGCAGCCAATACGAGGTTCTACATGCATGGGAGCAGTCCGACATAGTTGTTATCAATAAGTAATCATAAGGTAACTAGATAAGAGTATTTTCTCTACTACAGACATCCATCCTCAAAAAAAGGTGTGTGTATTTAAAATGGGCCTACAGACATACAATATTGTGTTTTGCAACACTCTATATTGGTCCTTGCAAGTGCACATTTCACAAGCATCTTTGCACTCGTAAAAATTGACTGGTATATGCATTTTATGATGTAGCTAGCAATAGGTTTATTTTCTTAACTTAATTTTCTATCAACATAATTTAACTAGAATATTTTTTTCTCCATACTTATGTACTTTTAAGGGCTAACTTGATAATGTTGTAACTTTTGAAATAATTATTGTTAGCTTGCTATAGAAATAACCAACTATGAAGAGAATCAGTTAAACGTTTGATAAATTTATTTTTAAAATTATATAAAATATTTTTTATAGTGTATATATAATAATTGATAATTAAAATAAATATGTTATATTATTAATTTTATTTTGTTATCTTAATATAATTGGTAATGATAATAATATCTTTAAAGTTAATGATTTGTCCAAAGGCACATTCCGTAAAATGTTTATTTGCCAATAAGCTTATTCCATAAAATGCATGTTTGTCTATAGGCAAATTCTATAGAATACTTGTTGGTACGAAGGTTCTTACTTTAAAATATTTTCTAAGTGTCTAAGTCATTATTTGTAAAAAATAAACCTAGGCCATTCTTTGAATAATCATACTTTCATTGTTTTGTGAAGACTCACTCTTTGGGCATTTTACTTATAAATATTCTCTAAGTTTAGGTCATTATTTATAAGTAATAGACCTAAATCATTTTTTGTAAAATAAGTATCTAGGTTCATTCTTTACAATGAATAGATCTAAATCATTCTTGGAAGAATCATGCCTTTAGCATTTTGTCAAAAACTCGCTATTTGGGTATTTTACTTATAAATATTCTCTAAGTGCTTAGGTCATTCTTTGCAACTAATAGACTTAGATTGTTCTTTTTAAAGAGATGACCTAAGTCGTTCTTTATAAAAAAATAGACTTAAGTTTTTCTTTGTTTAATCATACCTTTAGCGCTTTGTTAAAGACTTGCTCTTTGGCCATTCTACTTAGAAATATTTTCTAAGTGTCTAAATCATTATTTGTAAAAAAAAATGGATCTATGTTATTTTATATAAAAAATTGACTTAAGTGGCTCTTTATAAAGAATGAACTTTGGTTATTCTTTGTAAAGAATGGACCTAAGTTTTTTTTTTTAAAATCGTGCCTATGGCACTTTGTTGTATCTTATAATTAGACACTTCACTAAAACATTTAAGCACTTAGGCAATTCTCATTAAGAATTCTAAATTATTCTATGCAGAAAGTTTTTATTGAACCTATATTTTTTATAGATTTTGGGTCATCCATAATTTGATCCGACACGTAAAGGCTGCTTGTTGCTTTGATAGATTACTTTTTAGTTCGTACAAACTAGTGTAATTAGTTGGGTAGCCAAAAATCTGATCGTCTGAAGTATCTAGCCTTCAACACTTGAGCATCCAAAGACTTGGAAACTGAAGTCATCTCTACCCTATTACGCCAAAAGTTCAACTCAAAAAAAAAAAACATATTTGAAAGAAGCCTACGTCATTATGATCACATGGTTGAAAGGAAGGGACGAACTTGGCAATACTATCACGTTTTAACAAAGAACCACCAATTCTCAAAACAAAAAATTAAAAAATAAATAAATAAAACCACCAAAGGCATGCTTGATGAACCAAAAGCTTATTCATGTCATGACAGATAAGAAAGAGCTGAGCATCTATCTAAAAGCAGTTGATAAGAGTCCAGTTGTCCAATAATCATGTGTGAATACCTTATCCCAAACCCCCCTTCCCCAATTGCAAAAAGTCCAATCAGCAAATACTGTTAAAAAATAAACTTCCAGACGGCCCAACACAATTGCATTAAGAATTCAGGTACCATTTGATCATGTTCTATTCCAGCCGTAATGTAACAAACATAAGAATTCAGTTTTAAATCGATGCACTTCCTCAACGCGAAAAAGATATGCTCAACATTTTAAGACGTAAGAAGAAACGAGGGGGTGGGGGGCTGGCGAGCAAAGAGAAAAGAATATATATAACAGCAAAATTTCCTAAACCCATATAATAAGGGGCAAGGAATACATTCAAGGTGGTACTAAAAGCCGAAAACAATCTAATGAATGTTGCAGCAGCACAGTGGTAACAACTGGTTTGTTGGCACTGTTAGGCATAAAGAAAACCCATAAACAGCTCCAAAAACTTGATACCGACCCGCTTGCCGCCAGTAAACCAAAATGTAAGATGCATAAAGTGCGAAGAAGTTTCCACCATATGGTTGCTACTTTATTGTTATGATGTCTGCTATAAGCACCTGCCCTTCATTCTGGTCCACTCTTATTAAATATTAGGTAAAAAGAATCTCTGAACAGAAAGCCGCAAATAAATTACACTCAAAAAGAAGGAACTCTCATCTCCTGGGCCAAAATTTCTACCTATCAAAGAGCTCTCAACGAGAAATGCCGACGCCTCTCAAGCTTCAACCAACGGGTATTATCACTGTTTATGGGGTTCAAAAACCGCTCTGCTTCCACTTCAGAATGAAGCGAGGACTGCAGCCTCTTTAAATGTCCTCTGCACTGTTTATGGTCAAGAGAATAAGTGGTGGTGATATTCTGTTCATCTGGATTAAAATCTCTTTGGTGCGGTGATTGCCACTTGGCTTGCAAATAAGCAAGAGATCTCCATGGAGGAAGAGGCATTGAGTTTTGACTTAGAGAAGATCTAGCAGCATCAACCATAACTTGGAGAAACTGTTTCAACCTTATCAAAGAGCCCACATAAACAACTGGAAGTGATTTTAATATTCTATCGTAAGAATCAACAGCCCGAGCAATTTCAAAGTAGCTTCGGAAGTCAATGTCAATTATCAAACGCTCAGAGCTCCCAGCAGTATTGTAGTTGACCACATCAATGTATTCATGATCGCCTGCATAACATAACCACAAGTTTACCATCGGATATGGTTCAGCTAAAAACATTTAATATCATTTGTAATGCAAGAAGGGAAAAGTTTCATTCCTTGCCATGAAAATACAATGAAATCCCAAACAAGCAGATTTAGACTTATTCAAAGGAAAATATGATATATTTGAACTACTGACATGGATCAGTAAATTCACTCTATCTTTAACCATGTAGGGTTGATTTGGTATATGGTTCCCAAAACTTTCCAAAAAGTACAACTCGCATATCCAAATTCATTACTTGACAATCTATATATCTAGAAACGCATAGCATTGTTGTAAAATGATAAATATAAGACATTTGCAACTTGGACATTTTATAGCATACCTCCGGGGACCTTGCCACTACCCTGCCACCTCGTGGAACACACCGCAGCATCATAGCCCGAAAGTCTCAAGAGTTTGACCAGAACAAACCTGATGCAACTGGCATTACACTGGTCTGACTTCACAGCATGAAGATCTGTCTCTTTGATTGATAGAATTAAAGAATGAACCACCAATGTCAGGTCCATCTCATACTGAGGCACAGAACGCTTGTAAAACTGTAATATCATGAAAAAACTACTTCAACATCAAAAAAATTCTCCCAAGCAGAAATCAAAGACTAAAATTGTGGTTTTCCCAAAAATTGTGGTTACACACTATTATGTAAAACAACGACGCCCACCATTATTAGATTGCACACTATTTCTTAGCATAAACAGACGGTACACCGGCACAATCAGATTGACATACCAGCTGCTATCATCATAATATATACATAATTTTTCTTCCATATGGATATTCATATTCAATAAAATCTGGACTTTTATATAGTTGTTAACAATTTGGTGTTGAATTGTAGAAAAACAATGTGACTTGCTACTGGAGAATGATTATATATATATAAAGCAACACCAGCGTTTTTTTTTTTTTTTACCTCTCAATTACAGTTCAAAATCAACTAAATCTATAAGATAAAAAAATGAAATGTATGTTGTTGATGAATCCGTGAGAGCAGAAGAAAATTTTCAATTTTATAATAAAAATATATTTCTTGTTCATAACTAAAATTGCCTACTGCCAAAAATGGCTAAGTCGTGGCGATTTAAAAATGAAATTACCGAAATTTTGTCGGCGAGGTGAGCCAGATCGGAGAAACCGGAATCGGAGTCGCTGCTACAGAGAGAATCGGTGCCAGCACTGCCATTTTCCAAAAAATCGCTGACCATGAGAGCCAAATCGTGCTCGCTCTCGTGGCTGAACCCTCCACCTATGCCCCTGGCCCACAAATCCCCCGCGGCAGTCGCCGTCGTCGTCGTGCACAACAACTCCATCGCCAATCCGCCGCTGTCGTTTCGACCCCGCCAATTCCCCAGCTTTCACTTTCTTTCCCCCACACCGTGATTTCATGACAGCATCATATCCTGTGATTCTCCACCAATAAAAAAGGGCTGATGAGTTTGCCAACTCAAAACTACAGAAAGGAATTTGAATTGATGTTTTTGAATTTTCTTTTTTATTATTGTTTTTTGTTAAATACAGTTTTGATTCTGCTTTTGCTTATGAAAATTTGAATTTTTTTGTGTTTTCCAGTTGTGATCCAAAGGGAAGAAAAAAAAAGGTTGTTATTTCAATTGCTGCAAAACCCAAAGGATGAAAGGAGAGGACAACGGGAAAGGCGAGTACATATAAAAGTTTTGGGGATCGAATTACAGAAATGACCTCGCTTTTTTTTTCGTTTAATTGGATTTTGTTTCAATAAAGGCGAAAATTGCGAGGGAATGGATAAGGCCGGAGAATTGTACATGGACGGTAAGTGATAGTTTGTTCATTCGCTTGTTTTAAGAAAAACAACAGAAATATCTTTAGAATTATGCGTCTCTTTTTTTTATTTTTTGGCATTAATTTGGAAAGTGACTTCCAGTCTTGCTGGATATTCTTTTTTTTTTTAATAGCTGGATATCCAAAAAATTAAAAAGAATAAAAGATTAAATAGAAAAGATATATTTTTATTAGATAGTTCAAGAATTTTCTATCTCATTGCTATTTAATAGAAAAAGTTTTACCAAATTTAAATGAGTGTGTCTACTGCTATATTCTATTATAAAGAAAATGTTTTACCAAATTTAATATAAGGGCATAATCAGAATTTCGGCAAGTTACTTGGGGACCAAGTCACCAAGCAACTTGGACGGTGGAACGTGTACAGCCATAGCTAGAAAATAGAAATGGAAGATGACGTGAGCTACACGGAACTATTTATATTGCGTCGGATAACAGTAGTACTAATAATTTATTTTTTCAATAAGGTAATAATAAAAATCTCATAATTGACTCGTGATTTGGATGCAACTCCGTAGCTGTAAATGGCAATGCGTTCATTATCAGCCAATCTTTTAGTATGGACCTTTGAAATCATTTTGAGAATCAACGGCTATCATTTGTTAGCCTCAGTTGGCACTTGGCAGGTTAATCCTATCTATTAGACAGCAAACTTTCGATGAAAATAACTAATTATCAACCTTACATCATAAGTTTACACAATTATCAAAAATATTAGAAATATTTGAATTTGTTAAATTTTACACAAAATATATACAATTTGTAACATCTATTCACTAAAAACGACAAAACAAAAGGAAACACAAATTATAGTAGTAGTTATTTTGTAAGGATAATTCTATCTTCTTTTTTTTTTTTTTTTTTGAGACAATTGATATACATTGTAAACAATGAGTGGAGAATCATACAAATTCAAACACTTTGTAGTATTTTTTATAAGGGGGTAAATTTAGGATGGACATCTAGTAATTTTTTTTTTTTCAATTGTGTTCAAAGTAACTTGTTACTAGTTACCTCATCTAGTTACTTGATATCTAGTAATTTCAATTTGTTATATATATAAATATAATAATCGTTGTTACTAGTTATCTAATCTATTAACAAGTAAAAAATGCGAAATGAATCCAAAATATTAAAGAAAAAATAAAACAATTATCATGATATTTGAAAAAAAAATTACAAACTATGAATATATTATAACATGATATTATTTTGTACTTTTTAACAAAGTGAGAATGTTACTAAAATACAAAAGAAAATAACATATACCAATGCATGAAAAACTTTTTTTTTCTATTAGTGTATTGAAAATCTATGTTTTTTTTTCATTTTTCTAATATCATCTTCACTTTAACAAAATGATGATATATATACATGCTACTCTTAATCAAATAATGTAAAGTATTTATTATTAATTATATAATATATTGACTTATTAAATAATAATCAATTTTATATATTAATATGCTCAATTAATGACATGAATAATATTTTGAGGGAAAAATGCACAAACGCGCCACACACGGTGCCCTGGGCCCACACGCTCTTCTGGCAGAATCTCTATCTTACTTTCGGTTTTTAACGTAATAGATGATGACTGATGGGGACGACGCCACGACTCACGGCTATCAATGATGATGATGCATAGGCCTCACGATTGACCCAACCAACTCCGTGTTTTACAAAGGCCGGTCCAAAGGGATCCCAATGAGTACGTTCTACTTATCTGCTCTCTTGATCTATTCCGCGGCAACACAAGGTGCATTTCGTGCCTTTGCAGTTGATATGTATGTTGAAGGTCAAAAATAGGAATCCACCTTGGGGGGTCAACCTTTCCCTCCATCTGATGTGATTATATGGTTTCTTTTATTTCAATTTTTTTTATGCACATATTAAGATACAGTATCAATAATTTTTAAAATAATTATTATTAATTGTACAGTAAAAATAATTAATTGTAAAAAATTAAATATTCAGTAAAATTTATTTTCATTTAAAAGTAGTTGTATGTATTTAATACATCTTATTATTAAATTATTGTAAGAATACAAAATTGAAACGAACATAATATTAAATAAATTTTATTTATACGTTTATACATATATGTAAAATATTTTTTTATTGTCTATAAATAATAATTGTCAACTAAAATAAATATTTTTTATAAATTTTATTTTTTATTTTTTTATCTTAGTGTTATTGGTAATAATATTATTCTCTTTAAATTTCTTGATTTTATTTTTTAATTGAGTAAGTATAATTTTAAATTTTTATAATACATGTGAGAATATATGTAGGATTGTTATAAGTGTAAAATTAATTCTCATAATCAGAATTTAAAAAGTTACCCTTTTCATATTTTTCAAAATCTACTATAAGATAGGATGATTTTAGCAAAAATGATTTTTATGAAATTTAACAAACACCCAAATTATTTTTTAACTTTTAAAAATTGCTTTTGAACCTCTTAAAAACAATCACGAATGGACCCTAAATTTATAAGAGTCATGATACAGCTACAAACTCTTGTATAAATTTATTTTATACAAACTGATGTGTTATTTATTCATTGGTTGAATGAAAATATAAAATAATATAAATAAATCATGTAGGCTAAGAGATATTTAATTCAACCAATGAATTAAAGCCATATTCATTTGTACAAAATAAACTTATACAAAAATTTATGGATATATCATTATTCAATTTATAATGCTCTCTACATTATGAAGAAGTTGTGGAGCCATTCATCATAATTGACAAGTTTATCTGTTCCCAGCCCCACGTAAGATAGAATGTAAAAAAAATGTCAATTCTTTTTTAGGGATAGATTAAATATGAGATGACTTTTCACCAAAAAGAGAACAAAAAGTTACGAATTGTTCTTGGCAGCTTCAGAGTTAGAGGATAAAGGTCTAAACTAAGTAAATTCAATTTTTCCGAGGTGATCAAATTCTCTAGATTCCCTCATTTGAAAAAACACTGAAAAGGTTTAATTCTGAAACTAAAATGGGATCTTCATTTGATTTTTACCTTACAAAATTGGGGACTTCCACCAGATAATTTATTGTTCTCATATTTAACTTGTGTTGTTGTATTAGAAATTTGGCTTAGGCAAACATTAATCATTAAGTCAATACAAAACGCCCGTTGTTTAATCTTCATAAAATAATTAGGAAACAGATTAAAACCTGATCCGCTGGCTCTTGGCCAGGCTGTGGCCTTCAAAATGGACCAATTCCCTTGATAAACGACAATGCAACAGGCCAATAAAGAATAAAATTGTATTCAAGTTTGATCTGTTTGACACCTAGAGCATCATTTTCAAACATATCCAATTCACAATAAGCCCAGCTTCCGATCTCTCCTTCAACCTTTATTTTTCCAAGCAAGTCTATTGCCACACAAAAAATTAACAGAAGTGATGAAAATCCAGTGATTGATTTCTGCAACATTAGCATTATACTTTTTTTTTTTTTTGTCGAAACCATGAAGGTGGTCCTGAGTAGATCCCAACTGTGGAAGACACTTTTAAGCCCGTATCACAACTCATATTAATCCATATTCGCACCGGATCGGTCCGTAAGATATAAAGTGTTGGTCAAAATAGTGACTTCATACGAGAGTGGGGCTTAAGCCCCTGACCTCTCTTAAAGAGTGAGAGTGTCGATCTTAAGGAGTGAGAGTACCGAACCACTCACACCAACCAACGTTAGCATTATACATGAGCAAAGAGGTTTACAGCTAGCATTATACTTATTAACAAATAATTTTAATAAGAGACGAATCAAAGGAGTAATCTAATAATGATTAATTTAAAAATCAATGTTGAAAAAAAAAAGGAAAACAAAACAAAAACAACAAAGTCCTATGACGTATGGTTTCGTTGAACTTATTTAACTGCAAAATACTCGAGAGTCGGTTGTGCTATTAGATCGACGCCACTTTTCATAACTAAAAATAGTTTGATATTCGGCGACAACAATCTAAATTTAGTACCCATGTTACTAGTCACTTCCTTAAAACACTTGGAAGTTAGTGAGAAGGCAGACAAACAAGAGTTGGAACATAAAATTACTTAAAGGCCACAAGGTAGTTGTTGCCCGTTCTAATCCTTTACATAACTGAACCTGCAGGTCACTTTACAGGGTGTTGACACATGTAATGTTTCAGAATTTTCTGGAGGAATATTCTTTCTAGGAGCTTGTCAAAAATGTCAATCCGTCTCAATAAATTATGGGATGGGGTGCGTGTGAATTTAAAATGAATTGACAAACACAAGCAGCCTACTGGTCCCACGGCATGTGCAAATTAACACTAATTTTATAATTTCCATAACTAAGGGCGGGTTCAAAGAAAGGACCATGAGGTATGTTCTTGCACAATGACAAGAAATCCAGACTTCTTCCTATTTTAATATAAGACGGGATGGATTCTCTTCAATGATTTATGGTTGATTAAACGGACATTTGACACTAATTTTATCTTATTAAATGAAGGTAACCTCCCAAGTCCTAATTGTCTCGCGCTTGCCTAAGTGACTTTTTTTTTTTCAAAATTTAATTTATTAGAAGGGTTTCTGACATTTTTTTTAAAAAAAATTCAAAATTTAATAACTTAAATCTTATTAAACGAAGGTAACCTCCCAACTCCCCATTGTCTCGCGCTTGCCTAAGTGACAATTTTTTTTTTTTCAAAAAGTTAATTTATTAGAAGGATTGCTGACATCTTTTCAAAAAAATTTCAAAATTTAATAACATAAATCTTATTAAACGAAGGTAACCTTCCAAGTCCCAATTGTCTCACGCTTGCATAAGTGACGTTTTTCTTTTCAAAATTTAATTTATTAGAAGGGTTTCTAACTAGAAGTAGCTTAGGAAAGCTACAATTCCTCTATAACACAATTATTCAAAACCAAGACCGTGATGCCAACAGCCAAGCAACTACTGCGTATATAATCCCCAAGAAATATGTGAACTAGGGAACCCCTTTTTATGCTCAAAAGACGTGTAAAATGGATAATTGACAAAACAACTAGAAGGTTGAGGAGAGAAACAGCCAAAAGGTATTACGAGAAAGCATTGAAAAACATAAAAAAAAAAATACCTGCTAGATGTTTTGAACATAAATCTAATATGTCTAAGAAAATTAAGTGTGTCCAATTTGCATTTATTTGATCAAATACATATTTCAGGATCACTAAGTCTAGTTCAAGGGGGGAAAGAAATGACAATGTTTCCCAACATTTCAACAACTTATTACGGCTTTTATAATCTATATAAGAAGCTTTGAATTTTTGTCTTGCATTAGCCTTGAGAAATATTTCTCATAAAGCACATTAATCATCAAAGTTTCATAGTCATCAAAGTGGATTATTAGACTTCAATCAGCATTCCTTTTCCTTGCCAAAATTGAAAAAAATAATTTCTTCAAGCTATTGATTTGCTCAGGAACCAAGATAAAGGGGGGGGGGGGGGAATTACAAACAGATCTTGACATTTTGGCATTCCTCATGTGCCAGTGCCACGTCATTTCATGGAACCCTCTGTCAGTCTTCAGAGAGATCCAATGATTAAGATTACACGATAAAAAGTAAACTTTAGCCCCAAAATTTTCAATTCTACCGGTAATGGAAATATCCAGAGTTACATCCAGTCTCTAGACACAGTGGACCTGGACTCTAGTGCAGAAATGGTAGAGAAACCGACAATCCATGATAATTAACTAAACTTATAATAGTCTCCATCAAAACCGACTCAGGTTAAGTCCTGCAGGCTTTTGCCTTGTTTTCAAGAAATTAACACGAACTCAAAATAAAAAGAAAAAACCATGAAACAAACAGAAAGTAGGTAAGAAAATAACTAATTTTCAGCTCACCATCCACAATTCAACTCTACCCTTGCTGTATCTTTCTCCTATCAAGTCTTCTTCCTACCTCAACCAACATTTTATTCTTGTCTTTCCCTGCATCTAGGCTATTCACAATATGTATGAGCTCTGTAACACATCTCTAACCTCCAGAAAAGCAATTGTCTGTTTAATCTTTTCTTTTTACACCACGGTAGCCTCTTGCTTATTTAAACTCAAAAATTTGGTTTTCACATACAACCTTTAATGACTAATGCTAACATGGGTAATTGATATTTAATGATATACATGTGCAAGAGGCAAATACTGTCTCTAAACTCAGAACTTAACAAATTCAGGACCGTGTTGATTGTACTTAATAAAAGGCAATTCTCCATGTTATCCATTGGAATCTTTAACATTTTTCGTAGATGAATGTTTATTTGTAATATTAAAAAAAAAAAGATATCAATAAATATAACATCCCTTAAAGAAACACTGTGTTATGACAATTACAATGAGCAACGCACTTGATCAAAGAAAGGATCCATTGGAAAATATTTCAAGCTGTACCTTCTATGCCAGTTGACTGAAATCAATCATTTTCCAGTTCAGATGGAAGGAGATTAGAGGATTGAGATCAACTACCGTCGCTTCAGAGGTTGCTGTAGAACAAAAGAATTGGTCAAATAACTAAATGCCTTTTCAATGGGTAAATCTCATTATTCTTATATCGGCAGCAGACTGTCAACTGATAAAATCTGTGAGAAATAAAATGAGATTGAGAATGGAGAAAAAAGAAAGTGTGAGCCCATACTTTTTGTGCATTATTAGGCAATTGTCGCTGTCTAGTTACGTGTGACTGTCTATCAGATACACTATCTAAATCCACCAGCAGTACTGGATTATCATGCTTATAGAAAGCCTGTAGGGCTCTCACAACAAATGGACGAACTACATTCACTTCCATTGCAGACAGATGGGCAATCTGAAATACCATATTAGACATTTTAGAAGCAAGGTAACCAAAAAGAAAACAAATATAAATGCAGTTCAACAGTCCATGCTATAAATAATGGACACATGATTCACATAAATGTTTCATGATTTGCAACCCAGGGGAAATTTATGCAAGTATTTTGATAATTTCTCACTGACAATGTCTTGATAATCATCAAAATAATTATTGAAGATGCGCTAAACATAACAACCCTGACGTCTACTCCAGTCTATCAATTGGCTTGATGCTAATCTTCAGAGTAAAGCTGGCTCCACAAGATCATAAACATAACAAGGGAAGTTTTAATAATTTACACATTATCTCTGCTGTATAATTCCTCTCCATGGGGGAAAAAGTGCATTGAGTTTTATTTTGACAAGCGAAATGGGAGAAGTGCGATTCTTCAAGTTTCATAAAGAGGATTTCTTCTTGCTCTCCCCCAAGTTTCAAACACAAAACTTGTCCCTTCATGCTCTTCAGCCTTTTTTTTCAGCATTAAAAAATTCAAATTGTTTGCTTCTGTTTTTACATATATTCATTTTTGTCATATCTCTTAAATGATGATCAAAATAAATTCTATAAGGCTGCAAAATGGCAAATTGTAGTGATCACAATCAACAGATTCAGGACAAGAGATAAAAAACCTACCTTCACTGCAGATGTAGCACTAAATTTCTCTAAGTTCGTCTCAATTTTATGCAGTCGTACATCCCTGATGTCCTCAATAAGGGACCTCACCTAGGGGAAAAAGACTAAGGTTAACATCCTTGGAAAAACTGAAATGCTTTATCAAACAAGGTTTAAGACCTTCAAACTCACCATATAAATATCAGGAATGTCATCACGTGCACTACCACCCACAAAAATTACAGTCGTCATTAATATGGTCACATTTGAAAGCATTCAACCAATCAAACAAACAAACAAACAAAATAACTAATGCTCACTGGTCAAAAAGAAGTCTAGAGATCTCGATGTAATGGAAAGGCACAGCCTGAAATGTCCCTCGATCTTCTCTTTCTCCTTCCAAAACCTTTGTTAAATTTTCTAGACCACATGGAAAAAAAAATATGACAACAAATGAGAAACAATACATCTGAAGCTGAACATATTTCCTTTTCTTACTTTTGGCCCCAGATTATAAGACACCAGAAAATGCCAAATAAAAAAATTAAATCGAATAAACACAAAATAAACTCAAATTAAAATGCTCACCAATTGACATCCATTGAGGTGGCCGAATTGTGCATTTCCCTCTCTTCTTCAACGCAGCCGCAAGCCACAATGGCACTTTGACCGGTATTTGGGGGTAAAAGGGACCAAAATCACCCTGCAAACTCAACAAACAATTCATTTCAATATTAACAAGAACAGCGTGTTAAGCTCAACTCCAACAAGATGGTAAATTCGGGAAATACACAGATAAAATTTAGAGGATCCATTCTCATATTCGGCACAATCTCCACCAATTCATCTTCCGCCATAAACTCAACCTGATTAGAAAAAAAAAATCCAAAACCAATTACATCAAAACTTCTAAACTAAGGCCAAAATTTTATTTAAAAAAAATGTAAATTAGTGAAGCAATAGAAACCTCTGGTGGAGAAAACAGAGAGACGTGAGGATCAGATTGGCCGGCCATTTTTGTAAATAAAATTAGATCTGAGGTTTTCAAATTTGCGAGAGAGTTCAGAAAAATCGAAATGAATTGATGAAGAGTGAATGGGTTTGATTTGAGTGAGGATTTCGAATTGTGTGAAATTTGAGTGAAACCCTACTTTGTGTTTATGGTGGCGGGAAATGATGTCGGGGAAGGGTTTGGACATGAGATAGACTTTTTTGGTTTCCCTTTTTACCCTTCAGGCGGTAAAGATGATTTTAAAGTTAGCGGCGTTATAAAATAAATAAATAATAAAATTTTATATTGGCTATTATTTATCCTTTTTTCGTAATTTATATTAAAACAATATAAATTAAAGAGTGGGTGTTCTAAGCACATGCAAATATAATAAAATTTTAAGCACATGCAAATGGGAAGGATTCGAATGTGGGATTTTAAAGAGTGGAGTCAATAATTTACAACACCCCCTTGAATTCATCACTTTAATTACATATATAACTTTCAAGATAAGAAATAACTTTCAAGATAAGAAGTGATAGTGCAAGTATTTAAAACGGCCTCATTAAAACCTTATCAGCAAAATCTAGTTGGACAAAACTTGGTAAAAAGAAAAAGAGTATAATGCATATTTATCTAATATAACTGCAAAATTCTTCTCTTCAAAATATGCTCCCCTTAGCAAAATGCTACCTCAAATACCATATGTTAATTTAATTTGTTGAGTTAACACGTGCTAATATTGTGGATTAACTTCTCAAATATTTAATGCGGGCAAAACTTAGTAAAAACATTAGCAAAATTACCAATAAAGTATATTTGCTTAACCTTAATTTTCTTATCTTGTTGCAACTCATGAGTGTAAAAGAACTTTGGAGGAGATATGCTTAGTTCTATCTCCCTTGATATATTCCAATTTGAGCAATATAAGCAGCATTTCCTCATATATAATTGTTGAAACATCTGTTGTGAAAGTCAAATTATAAGTGCTTTGAATATAATGGATAATAGTCTGTAACCAAACACACTTTGTGCTTGATTTATCTAACACAAGGAACTCTAAGTGATTAGAGGAGGTGCAACGAAAGTCTACTTAGTCGATCACCATAAAATTGTCATGCTATTCTAAGTGAAAATATATCTTGCTTCTAGATGAGCTTTGTTGGGATTAAAGAGCGAACCTGAGTTTGCATAACCGGTAAGACCAAAATTCTCTATTGGTCCACTTGAATAAATTAGCCCCAAGTTCATCATTTTGCAAAGATATCGAAAGATATGTTTGATGTCGTTCCAATGTCGTCGTATTGGAATTGAGTGCCGCTGAGCTAAATCTTGCCAACAAGTTACAAAGAATGCAATGTTTGGTTAAATGCATTGGGCTAGGTACAATAAAACATCAATTGCATTTAGATATGGTACTTCTAAACCCAAGTATCTCTCCATCATCCTTTTTAAGATGGGAAAGATTCTTTTTGGGATCAAGAGACATAACAACTATAGGAGTGCTTGGCATATGAGCATTATCCATACTGAAATGCTTTAAGATTTTTTCAACATAAATAAATTGATAGATAAGTGCTTCATTTGTTTTATAATCAATCAGCAGACCAAGACAATATCTTGTTTTCCCCAAATGTTTAATTTTAAATTCTCTCTTTAAATATTCAACAGCTTTAAGAAACTCTTTGGGAGTTCCAACTAAGCCCATGTCATCAACATAAACGACTACAATTATAAATTTAGTTTCAGATTTTTCAATAAATACACACAGGTGAATAAAACCCTTCTTTAATCAAATATTCACTTAAACAGTTGTACACGTGCATCAATTTTTTTCAATCTATATAACAACTGTTGTAGCTTGATTGAACGCAGATTGTGATTTGTTAATTTATATGCTTCAGATATTTTGAATCCTTCAAGGATGTTCATGAAAATACTAGCGCTAATTGACCCATACAGATATGTAATCACTACGGTCATGAGACGTATATCAAGTCTGTTTGAGTTGCTAAAATGATTAAAAATTAAAATGTAATAAGATCCATTACTGAATAATACATACCCTCATAATTAATATCATGTCTCTGTGAGAAACATTGTGCAACTAGTTGTGCTTTGTATCTACTTATTTTATTATGTTCATTACGTTTTCTCATAAATATCCATTTCTATCAAATGAATTATATTTTTAGATATTCGAACTACAGGTCAAAAAACTTTACCTTTAGCTAGAAAAGTCAGTTGTGCTTGAATTATTTTTTTCCATTAAGGACGGTCATCCCTTTGTCCACATTCATCGACAGTTTGAGTCCCAAAATCATTTTCAATTTCAGTTTTTACTGTGAATAAAAATAAATTGTCAAAGCTTAGTTATTATTATCCTACATTTTCCTTGTATAAGTATAATCTTATTTTTTTTTTTCTCATTTTTGTGCTTTCATACTTATTCAGGAGTTACTATCACTTCAGAGACATATGTCTCTTCAGGGATCATCAGTCCATCTAGAACTGGTGATCCAAATGATGTGGGTACATTTATAGGTTAATTATCATTTTCAATAGGATCCTGATTTTTCATTCACTTCTTTTAACGAGCACTATTTTGAAACCAAGTGGTCTATTACGTGTCTGACATATAACAGATAACTCAGTTGCTGCTTTTAAACTTGATTGTTCAACAAGAATAATCACCCGAGCTGGTGTATTAGGAGCATGATTGTGTGGCTTTGTTACTTTTGTTATATCGCTAGATACACCTAGTAATTGATTTGCAATTTGTTGCAAATGTACTATCCTTCATACTTCATCTTTGCATTGACTGGTACGAGAATTTAAATGAGTTAAAACTTTTAAAGAAAGTTCATGTCTTACTTTCAGAGGTTTTTTTATCCCTCAATGATGAAAACATTGTCTCATCAAAGTGAGAATTCATAAAAGCTACAGTGAAAAGGTCACCAGTTAAGGGTTCAAGATAAAAAATTATTGAAGGTGAGTTGAAACCGACATAAATCACTTAATGACGTTGATGTCTCATCTTTTTGCACTGAGGAGATTATATAAAAATGTGCATAGCACAACCAAAAGCGAGTAATAGGAAATGTTAGATTGTTGAACAAGTATAAATTGTGATCGAGAATATAGGTCTGTCAGACTAGGTATAGTATTTACTTTTTCTTTAGATGATTTTATTTCAAAGAAATATTTTTTATCTTGAATAATAATGCGTGTGGTTGCACTATTAGCCAAGTATATATCCTCAACTTTCTTTTCCAAAATAGATAATTTATTTTTAAAATCTATAACTTTACATTCAACTAAAATTCATATTCGACATTAAGATTTTATATGAACATTAAGTACATATGATAAACCTAGCCCTAGAAGTAAAACATAGCAGCTTGGAATCTGTGTAAATTTGTGGTGTTTTTATTTGTGAATTTGTGATGTTTTTAGACTTGGATAGTTGGATTCATATTATTATAAATGTTTGATTTATGTTGTGATATTTTTTTTTTGGATTTTTTATAATGGTATATGTTATTCTAGATACTGAATTGTTGGTTGTTGAATTATGATTAGATTTTATTCGATAAACTCATTTAGTTTTTTATACTTAAATTTAGCATTATGCAGATCTAGATATCCAACAAATCTACCTGCAGTTCGCACAATATTACCACATCCAGATCTGTATACTTCTTTAAGGATCTGGATACGAATGCAGATGACAAAATATCAATGCGAATCCGGATGTTGATGTACCTATATTTGGATCTGGATCCGGATTTTACTACTCTTAGTTGGACTTGTTAGTCATAGTTAGGAGAGGAATTGTCCTAAGACAGGTGTTGGTCTTAAAAAAAAAATATAAGATGAACTTTATAAATTTAGTTTTTAAAATAATTTTTTTTTAAGATTTGACCCTGTAAGTTTAATAATTTAACAGTTTAACCCAATATTTTTTAAAATTTAACTCCATAAGTTTAGTTTTATAAAATTTTGGCCTACCTACAATTTTAAAGTAAGCTTCACTCTTAATCACAGCAACCTAATTTATAAGAAGGTTTGTGTATTCATACACTTGGATACTTTTAAGGGTTTGGAATTTGGATATCATTTTCATGTAAAAATAAAAATTGAAAGGTTTATACAAAATATATAATTACTCTCTAGGTATTTGATCTTGTTAACTCGTCATTATAAGGAATTTTGCATTTGAAAAAGAAAAAAAGAAAGTCCTACAAAAAGAATTTTAAAATAATCCATGAGAATATTAAAAAAAAGTAAAATATAATAAAGTGGTGTGAGTAGAGATAGCCAATGAGTTGTGCCATGTCGGCCCCGCCCATTAAAGGAAGGCCCATGCGCACTCATGATCATGTCATTCCGTGCCCACTATTTGTTTCGTGTCGTACCATGGCCTGCCTAATTTGTTTTGCTTAGGCCTAGCCCAACATATGTGTCGTGCTCACTCATGTCATATCGTGGGCCATGTCATGTCATACTTAAGAAAAAAAACATGATTAGCTTTTTTTTTAAGAGCGCATGCCAAGTTGTTGGCGTACTTTTTCAAGTTTATGTACTTTTTTGGGTTTATGTGTTTTTATTCAAATTTGATAAAATCAAAAATTCAAAACTCAAGCACATATTCAATAATAATAAACTAATAATAGTAAGAGAATGTAATGTTAATTATTAAATTTGACCATACGATATTAGAATTCTTTTTTAATACTTAATACCAACAATAAGAATAAATTTTTCTTAAGGGTTAATTTAATTTTTAACTCGGACTTATATAGAGTTATAGATTATAGTTTATAATAATATTAATACATATTTCTAAATCATAATATTTATAATTTTATTTATTAAAATCATAATATCAATTATTTTATTTAATAAATTATAAACATAAATTAATTATAGTATTTTTAACTAAGAATTAAATAAATTTAGAAAATTTGCACTAATAAAATATATTAAAATATTCAATTTCAAGTTATTTGTAAAATTATAAAACTTTAAGTTAACTTTCATTAAAAAGTAAGACGTATTTATTGTATTTTTTTTTTCGTGTCATTCTTTAATTCATCTCTAATCATACTGTGCTTTTAAGTCGTACGTGCCTAAAATTCTAAATTCGGTGCTTATCATATCGTACATCATATCCCATCAAAATATATTTGTACCGTATCGTATTGTACGAACACGTGTCATTTCCGTATCGTATCACGTGCCGTTCGGCCCTTTCTCTACCTCCAAGTGTGAGTAATCGCTTATTGACTATTGTTGATTATGAACATGAGTCGTGTTGCGATAGTAACTAAATGCACGACTCACGAGTAGCACAAATGAAAGCAAACAGAGATAAGCGAGCCCATCACGTGATCTTTCTTCTCACCACCCACTCATTCCGTGCCTTACAAACCCGTGGGCCACAAAAACCATTTGCTATCCGATTCTGATAGACGATTTCCTTCTCCTTCATTGACAGACTTACCCTCCTGTGTGCTGCTCATTTGCTCAAGACTCCAAAAAAAACATATTCCAAATGCCAGGCCATAACTGTAATTTGAAATTAACTAAAAATTTCATATTAACTTCTCGATATTTGTTCGAAAGCCCAAACAAATAGAAAATAAAACATAACACACACACCGACACACGCACTCGTCGAACATGGGCAGGAAGTTCTTCGTCGGCGGTAACTGGAAATGCGTAAGTTTTCGATCACTTGCTATTGTTCGTTATATTAGTTTGAGCTGAATTTGATCTATGAAATTATGAGATCTGTTGAGCTGAATTTATTATTAGTGTGATTATTGAATTATTTGTAAATTTTGGCTCGAATCTAAAAATGTAGAATGGAACACCTGAAGAAGTGAAAAAGATAGTGAGCGTACTCAATGAAGGTCAAGTTCCATCTTCTGATGTCGTTGGTAAGTTATGTCGTTTAAATATTTACTGCTTTTTTATCTCTTTTTTTTTTGTAAAAATTTTTTTTAAAGAAATCTTGTTATGGGTTAAAAGATTAATTTTAAATGGCGTTTTGTTTGTTCTATAATTTAAAGTGTTGATAACTTTGATGCAATTGCAGAGGTCGTTGTTAGCCCTCCGTTTCTGTTTCTTGGACTGGTGAAGAGTTCGTTGAGGCCTGATTTTCATGTTGCGGCACAGAATTGCTGGGTCAAGAAGGGAGGTGCTTTCACCGGTGAGATTAGGTATGATATTCATTAGTCATTGCGTTTCATTTTGTTTTATTCTATTTTCTTTCTGAGGATGGCATTTTTAAACAAGAACTTTTTTAATTGCAAATTTACAGTTCATTGCCTCATGTATGTGCAGTGCGGAAATGCTCGTCAATTTGGGTATTCCTTGGGTCATTCTTGGTCATTCTGAAAGGAGACTCATTTTGAATGAATCAAATGAGGTAAGCTATATGGTTTATGACACAGTTCCAAACTTACCTACTGTTTGATAATTACGATTTCAAACCCTTCTTCTTGTCATTCTAAAAGGAAACTCATGTATGTGCAGTATGCATTTCATTTACTATTCTTTGTTTTCTTAACATTTGCTACGATAACATTGACTTTGTGACTCTTTTTATTTCTTTTAGTTTGTTGGGGATAAGGTTGCATATGCACTTTCTCAAGGTTTGAAGGTGATTGCTTGTGTTGGTGAGACACTTGAGCAGCGTGAAGCAGGATCTACTATGGATGTTGTTGCTGCACAAACTAAAGCAATCGCAGGTACATATTTCATTGCCATGCACAGAGCTTCTTGTGCAGTCTCGCTGTCTGCCGTTTTAAACATTTATGTTCTTCAATTTCAAACCATGGCCATCATAGGGTCTTTTGAAATTGTTTATAACTTTATTTGTGATTTGTTTCTTGTAAAAGAATAAATTGTTTATTACTTTAATATGTTTTAGGGGAATACATGTGTTAGGTGGATTCACCTTCTTTTTTTTTTTTTTTCATATGATAATTGCACTTTCTACCTCTTCAAAGTTTATTATTGAGGGAAATGTCCTTACGCAATCAACCATGTTTATCTTTTCAACAAAGAATATCAGTAATTATTTCTCATTGCACCATATTTCATGATCTAGTGTTGTGCAGATTCTCAAGAGAAATTTCTTGTTTGGTATTTATCACAAGGGTTAAATTGGAACGGTTGTTTATTTGTATTGCTCTAACACTTCAGTCTTGCATTTTGGTGCTTATTCATCATAATTTCATCATATCAACATATCTACAGTTTTTCAATTGTCTTGGCACATCAGTGGTTTATCCTTAATGCTTTTACTAGAGGTGCGCACTATATGTAGAAAATTATGTCTTTGTATTGGCTCTTTTGTTTGGCCATGACACTATACAGATGAATGATATTTATTGTATGCTAAATGAAATCTGCTTCAGCTTTTACTTTTATTATTACACTGATTTATTTTCTCAATCATTATTTAAATGCATGTAAATGTTTCTGAATGCTGTCAAGCTTCAACTTAGATGCTAATCGTGATAATATATAATAGTGATGATTTTATTTTTCTCTCATTTTTTACTAATTATATCTCCCTCAATCATTTTTCAACTCTGGTGCCAGATCGAGTCTCAAGCTGGTCAAACATTGTTTTGGCCTATGAACCTGTGTGGGCTATTGGAACTGGGAAGGTTGCCACTCCAGCGCAGGCTCAAGAAGTAAGTCCTCAGCCTTCAGCTTATATGTTGAAGTCATTATCATATATCAACGGGATATATACATTTTTTAGAATAATTGGGTATATTTGTCCTTGCCTAATTTTGGATTGCCCACTCATCTCGGCCAACTCTTTTCAGTTATTTTCCACTACCCTCTTTGTGTATTTTACCATATCAATTCTTAGGTCATAGTTAATATGCTGATTTCTTGTGCTAGATGGATTTCCTAAAAAGTTATCAATTGGTAGTGGTGATTGTTTTCATACTAATTTTACTGTTCTGTATAATAGGTACATTTTGAACTGAGGAAATGGCTTTTTGCAAACACCAGTCCTGAAATTGCTGCAGCAACACGGATCATCTACGGAGGTATCTCTATTAATGTGTCCCATGTTCTAGTCCACTTGCTATTGTCATTCGGTTGTTTTTATAATGTGCAATATGCGCTTTGAATTATTAATTCTTCAATCATCCCCTTAAATTGAAATATAAAGAAAGCAGCAAATAGAATAAATGCTTGTAAAACTTATTTGTTAACATTGCATTAACCAAAGTTGATGGATTTTTCGTTGCATAACTATCTAAGGATCCGTAAATGGTGCAAACTGCAAGGAATTGGCTGCACAGCCTGATGTTGACGGATTTTTGGTTGGTGGTGCTTCGTTGAAGGTATTGCTGGCATTTCTAGATTTTTCTCGTCTGTTCCTTGTATGCTTTAGTATTATTGTGCTAATACTTGGTGCCTCTTTTTGTTTTCAGCCGGAGTTCATTGACATCATCAAATCTGCTGAGCTGAAGTAAAATTCTTGAGCTTTATTTCAAGGGCAGTTTGCTGATGAAGTATTTACTGTTTGTGGATATATAGAATACGTTTGGTATAATTTCAGAATTACTTTTGTTTTTGATAAGCGCGACCAACTGAAACCTTTTTTTAAACTTTTTTAATTATCTTTGTTTCCTAAGTGTTGGAGTTGAATAAGTCTTATGTAGTGTTTACCTGCTGCAATGGGAGTTGGGAGTGTAGATTCCTCCGCTTTAGTTTTTTCTTATTCATTTGAGGAGTAGAGTAGGAGTTTTACACTTTTACTCTATGGGTCCTACTCATATTTTAGGTAAGGAGTGAGATTTTCACTCGCATTTTCCACTCTCACCTCTTCTTTTTTTATCCTTCATTTATTAAATATGATATAATTTATATTTATTAAAATTATATAATGATACATTTATTTAAAAATAATAATATTAAATTTATTTAAGTAATATAATTATATTTTTTAATAAAATTACATTTATTAAAAATAATATAATCATATTCATAGAGAATTGATAATATTATTGTATACTATTTTTATTTGAAAATATAATATTATTATATTTATTTAATATTAATAATAATAAATAGTTTATTCTAAGGAAATATTAATTTTGTACTATATTATTAATAGTAATGATTCTTTTGTGTTGTTCTTATTAATAATTTTTAATTTTCACAACTAAAATTAAAATTAATAAAAATTATGATTCACATAATTAAGAATTTTAGATAATAATTATTAATTTATATAATTAAAATTAATAATAAAATAGATAGTTTATTTTCTAAATATATTTTATATTTACTTTGTAATTAAAAATACAATTCATTCCCAATCTAAAATAATGTAAACAAATAAATGGGATTCTAATTTTTATTTCATCTTCTCATTTTAGTATAAATAAACAACTTCTAGTCTTACTCTTTCAGGATTGCTACCCGTGATTTCTAATTCGGAAAGTAAACTTTACCTTAATAGTTGTTGGATAGGTTGGTAAAATTAAATTTACTACCTGTGGCTTTTTTAATTTATCTCTAATAGCATGTTTAAAAACTATAGCCGTTAACTTTTATATCATTAATAAATAATAATTTTTTTCAAAGAAAAAAAAATAGAAATGGAAGAAGAAAAAGGAAGCAGCATGTATTCTTCAAAGTTTTTAATTTCTCTAAATGACGTATGTCTAGAAGTAGTCAACTTCAGGTCCTACAATACAAACCTTAAACAGATTCATTAACATGCATTTTCATTTGGCAAAAAGAAATTACAAACAAATTATACACAGCTAGCTTAATTAAGTACCCAATGGTATATGGTAAGAGTGTGTTTGGCAATTTATATTATGCAAACTTATGTATAAGTATAACTGTAATTTCTAATTTTATTGCATTGCATTAAAAAGATATCTAATGCAATAAAGAGCATAAAATAAACCCATGAGTAGAGTTTAGGTTGTATTGCATTAAAACATTATTCATATTTTATTTAATTATTTTACTTTAAATATGTAAGCAGTTTTGAATTATTTTAATCATTTGTTACTTATCAAAATAATATATTTGAAAATAAATTTAAATTAAATAATTATATTCAACGTTAATAAAAAAATTAATTTGAAAATTTAATATTATATTGCATTATAATATAATACAATATAATGTTAATTTATGAATTTCATTTATGTTATGATAAGTGATATATAGAAATAAAATATATTATAATATTCTATTATGTTATAATATTTAAAAAAAATGTAATGTAATGTTTTTCATTTTTACTATTTGATAATAGTATGTTATAAAATTATTTTTATGTTATAAAAAAATTATTCAATAATCAATTTCAAAAAATTGATAGTATAATACTAAAATATTAATAAATTTAAATAATACTAATGTAATTTTAATATTAATATAAAATGATATTACAAAATATTATTATATACAATACAATCCACACCACACAAAAACAATGTGTGCTATCCCTCCTAATGCAGAGGCCAGAGGGGTTGACGTTCAGTGCCGTAGGTCAGAAAAGGAATGAGAGTTGAGAAGGAAGAGGAAGTGACATCTACTTCTTAGATCATGAAGTGGCGAGTTTGATGATAATAAATTCGCCACCATATGAAGAGCCACTGGCAACAGCGCCGCCATCGGAACAGTGATGCTGACGATGAGACAAAATCACTAGTAAATGTTTCTTAATTTTCTAAAATTAAAATATTTTCTATATTTTTGTTGTGAGGGTATATTCGAGAATAAATATTTTTATTTAAGACATTTTTGTATTTATTCACTTTTAGTTTGAAAATTGGATAAATGGTTTGGATATTGGATATCCATCTAATATCCATGTCCAAAAGGCTTTGGATGGATATTATTCAATCCAATTGGACCGGATATATAAACATCTATTTTGGATGGCCAGTTAGCCATCCCTAAACCTCAAGCATCCCACAATAGGTGGCAAAGTTATTTTAAGTAAACTATCTAGTACAAGCCTCTAGTTATTTCTATAATTTTTTATTATGTTCACATTTTTTGTTTAGTTACTTTACTACAATTATTTTTAGTGTTTAGATGTATTGTTGGTTACAATTTTATTGTACTTATGAAGTTGCATAATATTTCTTACCAGTGGCGGCGGCACGACGCTACATTTCACCCCCCTTGACTTTTTAAAATTTACAAATTTAGTTAGATATTTGTCCCATTTTGAATTTGATTTATCAAGAAAGTCCTTGCTAAAATTTAAAAATAACTAATATATTAAGTATTTATTTTTACACTTCCAACCACAAAGAAACATTGTATTTTGAAGTTTTTCCAGCCCTAACTCTCCTCACACACACACACACACAAAAAAGAAACTATTTCACCTCACTAAGTTTATCCAAATGATTTTTCTTTAATGAGTCTTATGGCACTTAAAATTCAACTTAATATTTACATTGTAGAAGTGAATTCTAATAACAAATTTTTAAAATTTGAAAGGAATTGATAAGCTAATAAGAAAAATAGTTGATACTAAAAAGGATAAATTATATTCACTAATTTATTTATTGTTTTAACTAATTCTCATAACTATAGTAAAAAAAAAAAAATGGCTATGAATTTTGTGAAAAATCATCTATGAAATCATATGAGAGATCAATGATTGAGTGATATTATTGTTGTATATAAAGAAAAAGATTTACTTTGTATTCTAGATGATAAGGTTATTCTTCAATTTTTTTAACATATGAAAACAAAAACAAATGTGAGATCAGTTATAAATGTATTGAATTGAATATATTAATGAATTTTTATTTTGGTATTTGTTACTTGTTGACCATTTTTAAATTATATTATTATTTAAATTTAGCTCCTGCTAGATTAAATTTCTGGCACCACCACTGTTTCTAACCATAGATAATAACTATTCTTGCTAAAATTAAAGATCAAGTGGCACTTGATAATTCTCTATTTCACAATATTTAAGATCATGCTTTTATATTTGGTAAAAATTTACGAGAATTAGTTGGATCGTGCATGGATGGCGTTGAGAGAAAGATGTTGAAATTTTTGACTTCTGGAATTGTTGGGCACTTTTAATCTGAAATTTTGTATGAACGTTATCTTTCAGAAAGTTCGAAAGAGAGTCAAATACTCAAATTGTCCACTTGGGAATTTTAAAATAATAATAATAATAATAGCAATAAAAGTCAAAGTATGAAGTGCAGGTGGCCGAGCTCAAGTGTCCGTTAAAATATAAACAATGGAACATTGCCGGATCGCTAAGCATCGATCTTCTTTGTTTATTCGTTAGATTTGGCCACCATAAGTACATATAAATGCTAACCCTAAAGGTTTATCATTCATAAATTGGTTCTTAATCATTATGAAGTAAAGGCCATGACATATTTAATGACGTCATTTTCTTTTTATGTCTATGAACCCATTAGTTAATTAACTAATTAAGCAATCAATATATAATTTTTTTTCTTTGTGATCAAGAAGTAATTAATATGATTGAAAATGAAACTAAAGAAAAAGCTTAATTATGATATCTTGGGTCTTCAACTACTACCGGCTATTGGTCAGAGTAATTAAATCGAAAAGACTCGAAATTTTATTGATTGCTACATGTGAATCCTTTTCAGGAAAATTGAACAATCCATTGAATTTTTGTTTATCAGATTGTACAAGTTGGTTTCTCATGTGAATAGCTTCTACAATGAATATTATGAATATCTTCTACAATGAATCGTCTCTAAATTTTGAGAGAGCTACTCATTGATTAGGGATGTTTTACGTACATTCTTTTCATAACTTTACGTAAAGTGATTTAATCTAATCTCTATTAGTTGTGGTTTGAGTAAATGCCTGTAAGTTTAGGGTTTATTTTAGGTTATACTCCTCAGTATTGTGTTTATTAAAACTGGTTTCGACATATTTTTTTATTATAATATTAATATAATGACATATAATATTTTCAAAAAAAGTTGTCATGAGAATTTTTCTATTTTCCACTTTTGATTACAAAGGTTTATCAATTTTCCAAAATATTTCTATTTGATTATTTTACTTACTTAAACAAGTTTAATAATTAGCACTATTACCCGTCTCTATAACTTACGATAATATAGTGGTAGACTATTATTATTTTTATCTTTTTTATTTTCTTCAAATTAGTATTATTTGTCTTTATAATGTTTAATAAATATTTTTTATATAAAGCATCATAAACAACAATAAATTTGACTAATATTTACTAATTTAAAATATTAAATGATTGTATTCAATTGAACATGATTATATTATGATAATATATTAACTTATTGATGTTCTTTGAAATGTTTATTATTTGTTTAACATTTATAATTTGTAAGGGTACAGATGAAGAAACATTGGTTTTTGGTTTTTTAAGTTAAAAAACAAAACAATGTAATATTTATTTTTAGTGATTCAAATGAAAAAAAAAACATGTCATTTAGATATTTAACATTATTCAGACTAATTTAAGTTTATTCAAATTTTAGATTAAAAAAACAAACGCCACCTTAGTTTTTAACTCTCTTAAGCTGCACAATTTAAGAGCATGTTCACATTAAAAAAAAAAATGAAGACGCTTGCACACGCGCGCGCACACACACATACACCTACACGCACATGCACACACATGCACGCACATGCACGCACTCACACATGTATATATAAATAAAGTCAAACGATGCACACACACGTATAAATATATAAAAACAAAGTCAAACTATGTTAATTATAAGCTTTCATTAAATGGTTGTTGACTTGTCTTAGCTTGTAGGGTCCAATTATATTAAACCGTGGAGGTTTACTTGACCAGCCAGCCACCATATACGCCCGCAATTCAAATTAATCTACACAGTTTGTCATCATCATCTATTGATTAAGTTAATTTAACAAATAATATATGACACATTGTATAAGCTAATTCATTAATAATCAAGTGGTATTGTTATCTATTATTTTTTTAATATATATTAATATATTACAATCAGAGTTCTTCTTGTATTTACAATCATAAATCATTTGAGATTCTCCTTAATATTCCTATTATAAAATAGTTCAAATGTTGACCCTTACTTTAATATTAGAGAGAGATATTATATCCTAAATAGCCGGACCCCTATTAGCATCAATAGCCACATGAACATTAAGTTTAAACACCCCCATTCCCCCCCCCGGGGCGGCTTCAGGAGGTAATTCCCAATTCACCACACCAGCAACACCATTAGGAGAAGCGTGAGGCAAAACTACCTGGCTAGCACTCTCAAATATTTTCGCTGGTTCTAAAAACACATGGTTAAATGGCCCCTAATTTCGAGTCCGCTAAATACTCCACCGAATTGTAACCAAAAATTTCAGGTCGTGCACAAAGAACATAATTTTAGGGTAATCAAACACATCCCACAACTCATTACCAGGAGCATGCACCAATGTATCAAAAAGAAAAAGAAAATAAGCTGCCAAACCTCTTGAACATGTGGACAAGTAATCAGAGTGTGTACAATGGTCTTCCCCAAAGTAAGACATAACTCACATGTTGCATCCCCCACCATCTTCTTTATCATAAGATTAACCTTCGTAGGGAGAATATCAGATGACGCGCGCTCGCTACAAAAATATTTTTAACCTTTAAAGGAATCCCCAACTGGCAAATTGTTACAATTTTGTCAAAATAATTATATTTATTAATTAAAAAATATTATCATATTTATCCAACGCCTTGAACTCCTGTTTTATTTTTGTTTAGCTGCCCAGAAGTCTGATCTCTGATGTGAGAGTGAGAGTCGACCTTCCTTTTGTGAAAGGTGTTGGTAGGCGGGAAAATCATTCTTTCAATCTATCTATACTTGCGAAAAATCGATTTTATAAAATCATTTTGTTGACAGTTATCTGAGGTTGGCGTATCAATATTGTGATCATTTCATGAAGATCAGCTTTGACAATATGAGTTGCCTGTTAATATATTATCGGCCTTTTTGCTTCATAAAATTAACGTTCAACTTCATAATAAAAAGATTCTATTACGTTGCTACGACCTCTAAAATTTAGGGCGACCACATTTTCATAATCCACTCGTAAGTAGAATTTTAGAAAGCTATCATGAGGATGCGACCATTCCTACAATTTAAACAACCCCACCCACGCAATTGACGCATGGCCATGTTTTATATCGTGCACATTATATATGCAGCAGCATTTACAAATTGTACTAGTTTACATTAACTGATAATGTGATGTTATCAAGATGATAAATGAGAGGTGTTTGGATTTGGTACATTGAGAATTATGCCTCCCATCTAGAAGGAAAGAAACAATCAAACTGATGAAGCTAATATTTAAACGAAGTAAACGATGTGATAAACTTTCACATTGTTAATTAATAAAATTAAAATACATCAAAAGGGTTGTTGATTTGTCTTGGTAGGGTCCATGAAATTGAAACCGCGGAGGTTCACTTGACCAGCCAGCCACCACGCTGGCAATAGTTAATAATGTACAACAATTTGTCGGACTAACTGTTTGTTAATTAACAATACCATACGCTAATCCATTAATATCAAGTGACCAGAACAGGAAATGATTTTTCATTTTTTCTTTTTTCTAAACAGCTGTGGTGTGAGAAGTCCGCTAAAACAACAAATGAGAAATACAATCATGAAAATTGGTAATGGATACAATTTTCATCTTCAGTTATTGCGAGATTTGATGTAGCGATCGAGAATGATATTTTGGTTTCTAATATTGTTTCTCACTCCTTCCTCTTCCTACTTTCTAATATGCTATTATGTTCATGATGTTAAAAACCTAATAGAGCCCAAAAAAGAAGAAGCAATTTTTGGGTTTCTTTGCTATCACACCCTTGATGTTAATCATAATGGAATATATGATTGTCCTAAGGTAACTAAGATTTTATTTGTTAAAAGTTACAATAAAATTGTAATGTTAGTCAATAACTTTTTGGTTAGGTCAATGAAATGCATTCTCTCCTTAATTTTAAGGTGGGGAAATTAAATTTTCCTAATGACAGTGGAAGTGCTGGGCTTTAATTCCATTAGATTTTATACTTAGAGTTGATTGTACGTTACTTTAATTATATTGTATATAATGTTAAAGCCATCCCCCTCCCCCCACCCCCACCACCCCAAAAAAAAGGACCTAAGTACTGAAAGGGATAAATATTAATAAGGGCTTTCAAAGAGCATAAGGAGATTCATTTGTCCTTTTCGGTAGGAAAAAAAAAAAGAAGAAGAAGAGAGAGAGAGAGAGAGAGAGAGAGAGAGAGAGAGAGAGAGAGAGAGATTCAATTGTCCAGCTATTAATTTACCTTTTATTTTATAATTATTAATGATTCATTTCAAAGAAAATTATCCGGAGATACTAAAATGTGAATTTGAAGATTGACAATTGGTTTAACCTGTAACTCAGTATTAAATTAAGGGTGGGTTCGAAACATTTTTTTTTTTTTTTTGGGAGTGAGTAGGGAGTTGAAATTTTTATTTAAATTTTGTCCACTCCTCTACCTTTTTTAAAAAGAAAATTAAACTAAATAAGTAATATTTTCAAGGTCCAAATTAATATTTTTAAAATGAGTAATGATACAGCCACAAACTCTTGTACAAACTTATTTTGTACAAACTGACGTGGCATTAATTCATTGGTTGAATGAAAATATAAATTAATAAAAACAAATCATGTGAGCCAAGTGATATTTAATTCAACCAATCTTATCATGCCACATCAGTTTGTACAAAATAAGTTTGTACAAGAGTTTGTGGCTGTATCATTACTCTTTTAAAATTTACTAATGTAGATAAGACATGGGACAAAGAGATTTTATTTCAACATGTATAAAATATGTATGTATGTAGGTATTGCCACTCTGATCTCTTGATTTCTTTATTGTTTTCTAAAATCTAAATTTATGAGCGGAAAAACAAATAAACAAATCGAATTCAAATCAAATCATGAATGAATTAGGTAAAAACTCTATTGATTTGGATTCGATTCATTTATTAAACAAACTGAAATCTCAGAATTCATATTCGAATAGTTTATTAAATGAATATTTCGGTTCAATTCTTTTAATTCATTTAGTAGAATTAATAAACGAATCAAGTCGAATCTGGATTCTTTTACTAATTATTTATCATATAATGAATCGAATTAAATATGAATTCATT
Organism: Citrus sinensis; assembly: GCF_022201045.2. NCBI lineage: Eukaryota > Viridiplantae > Streptophyta > Magnoliopsida > Sapindales > Rutaceae > Citrus > Citrus sinensis. The sequence continues at coordinate 100,341 of NC_068559.1, forward strand.
TATAAATATATAACTAATAAACAAAAATTAAGAAAATAAAATATAAAAAAACCACAAATTTGACATCCAACAAAATACAAATTTATTATTATTTATAATTACTATATCAACCTTTAGACATTAAAATTTTTCACACATAGTTAATGATAAGTAAGTAATTTAATTAAACGAATACTAAATGAATGGAGCATATTTGATTCGTTTATGATCCATATATTACACGAATTCTAAACGAATAAACGAATCAATGTCCTTAAACCCGGATTCAATTCATTTAATTAGCAAATCGAATCAAATTCGCCCATTTATTAAATGATTCAATTTTTTCAAATCCAAATTGAATTGAATCATTTATTTGATTCAAACTAGTGGCACTCATGTACTCAGCATATATTGAGAAAATAAGTTCAATCTCTATCGGTCTCCTTCCCTTAAAATAAGGATAGATTTCTTCCTACATATTTCTAGGATTAAATTTTAAGTTTAATGTTCGGTAGACCTCTAGATTACAGTAAAATATTTAAGGGTAATTTTTAAAAACCTCCCCTGAGGTTTGAGGCTGTTGCAAGTAGATGGTGAAAATCATTTTATTTGTAAAAGGCCCCCTACCGTTAGTTAAAATTTTTATTGACTAACTGTTGACTTTGAAAAGACAATATTACCCCCAATATTTACAATTCTAAATATTTACAATTTCATAAGTAATTAAAACAATTATTTTCACCATGATCAAGTTATTGATATTTCCTTAAAATCTTAAAAAAATAAAATTACAAATCTTAAAATAATTTTTTTAAGTTTGTAATAAAATTACAAATCTTAATTATTTGATATAAAAATGTAATTTTTTAAAGTTTGTAATAAAATTACAAATCTTAATTATTTGATATAAAAATATAATTTTTTTAAGTTTGTAATTTTATTTTTTTTAAGATTTTAAGGAAATTTTAACTGACGTAAACTATTATTGGAGGTAAACTATTATTGGGAGTAATATTGTCTTTTTAAAGTCAACAGTTAGTCAATGAAAATTTTAACTAACGATAGGGGGTCTTTTATAAATAAAATGATTTTCACCGTCTACTTGCAACAGCCTCAAACCTCAGGGGGGGTTTTTAAAAATTACCCAAATATTTAAACCTAGAGTCTAGTAAATTTCAGATTGGAATAAGTTTATTTTTTCAAAAAAAAAATTCTAAGCAATAGTATTTCTCTGTAATTTCAACTTGCATAAACAACGAACAAGTCAACTGTTCACCTAGTTTTGTCCAAAGCCGAAGCTCTAGAAAAAAGAAGTTTCCCAGAATCCAACCACACACGTAACTCCAAAATCTACCCACCTTTTGTTTTGCCATTTTATTAACGCCTTCTTTCCTTTTGCTTGCCCTTTTTCTTGCCATGCTAGTTTAGGCTAGGTTAGCTTGTTTGTAATATTAAAATAATCAGTCAAAATATGCAATTGGACAGTCTTGGTCCTGCCTGACAGCTAACACCTTCTACGTACGTATAAAAGTTTTGGTTTCACACTTGACAATTCTTCTTTTTTTCATTTCACCAGCTATGTATACCTTTCAGCTATGCATACCTTCAATTAAATTAAAAGCTTGCTTCTTCTTCCTCTATTTCTATAACTAAATAACAGTTACTGGGTTCTGTTGGAGGAGCTAGTTACTAAGAAACTTGAGCGAGCTAGCTTTTGCATTCATGGGTTCTTGCTTCAGCGCTGAAACTGACAGTCCTCTTCCCAATGGTATCAATACGATCATCTCTCTCCTCTCTCTTAATGCTTATTTGAGCTTGTTATGCGCTTGTTACCCTTTCTTTAATGTGTAATATATATATACACACACACATACATATTTTAGCTACTTTTGATTGTTGATTTTGTCTTCTTTAGCTTTCTTTCTTTCAACGGGAACTTGTGACTTTGATTGATGCTATGTTATGTTGGTTGCCAAGAAAAAGGAGGAATTAGTTTAAATGAACATTTGGGATTTTGATTTTTGGATTATGGTCATGGATCATTATTGAACCCAGAAAAAATTATGTCTGGAACATTTAATCAGCTTAAGTGCAATATGAATCTATTTTACAAAATTGGCTTTGTTTTTTTTAAAAAAAACTTCAATTGACTATTTTGTTTATAAATAGCTATATATGGCTTTGATATCTATAGGGGCAAATTCAAAATGCAGCAGAAAAGACGGAAATGGTACTAGTGGGTCAAGCAGCAGGGTCTCATCTGTCTCAGTGGTTCCTCGGACAGAGGGTGAGATCTTGCTAGGCTCTAACATAAAGAGTTTCAGCTTCAATGGACTCAAAACAGCCACCAGGAACTTCCGTCCAGATAGTGTTTTGGGTGAAGGTGGATTTGGTTGTGTCTTTAAGGGGTGGATTGATGAGCATACATATGCACCGGCCAGGCCTGGGACTGGCATGGTTATAGCTGTGAAGAGGCTTAATCAAGAGAGTCTGCAGGGTCATCTGGAATGGTTGGTGAGCATCACACTTCTACCCCCTTGCAATGCAATTTTAGTTTTCTTAGGACCTTACTTCAGTGTTTGGACTTTATATTTCCCTTGTTAGTTGAGTGATGTTCCCTCTTCCTATTGATAGTAGTAACTAATTTCTTAGCTCCACTTGTTCTACAGACAGAAATCAAACACCTGGGACAATTGTATCATCCTAATCTTGTAAAATTGATCGGCTATTGCTTAGAGGATGACCACCGGCTTCTGGTGTATGAATTTATGCCCAAGGGCAGCTTAGAAAATCATCTATTTAGAAGTGAGTCTATTAAGATCACCTCTGTTTAGTAATGTAGTCTTTTAATTCAACTTCTCATTGTCTATGAACTAACATGTCTCTCTTCTAATTGAATCATTACTTATTAGATATCTAAATTGTCATTGAAGCAGGAGCCTCTTACATTCAACCGCTTTCGTGGACCATTCGCATGAAGGTTGCCCTTGGTGCTGCCAAGGGTCTAGCCTATCTTCATAGTGATAAAGCAAAAGTGATATATCGAGACTTCAAAACTTCCAACATCCTGCTTGATTTAGTGAGTGAAGCATATTTAGCTTTTGAATTCTGTGGCTTTTGCTAGTGTCTCATTATGCTTACAGGTGTCTCATACTGTTTCTTACCATAAAATGACAGAACTACAATGCTAAACTCTCTGATTTTGGGTTGGCCAAGGATGGACCGACAGGGAGCCAAAGCCATGTCTCCACAAGAGTCATGGGTACTTATGGGTATGCAGCTCCAGAATATATGGCCACAGGTATCTTTCAACTTGCGCTGCTGTTATTCACATTTGAGTGCAGTTTGTTCCACTTTTTCCTTCAACTTCCAATGTGTGTGCTTTATTTGACTTATGCCCTAACCATATACAAAACATGAAGCTTCCAAATGGGGTAATTAATGTCATTAGCTAAAAACTTTATCATAGTGGCATCATGTGTAAGCTCTATTAAGCCACCCCTCAAGTCATTTTCGAGATTCTTAAATTGGTCATTATTATTGCTTTCTCCTTGGAAAATTCTTTGATTATCAAATTCCAACTCATACAGTTCTCACTTGATTTTAAGCTTTAAACTCTGTCTCTATTAGAACGTTACTCCTTTTTCCTCTGTGCTTATGTGTAAATGTTTATTTTCTGGAATTAGCTTTCTGAATTTATCAGTATGCAGGCATTCTCAACTTCTTCCAATCCTCACTCTTTTCCTTTTTTGAAGGACATCTAACCGCGAAAAGCGATGTGTACAGTTTTGGGGTTGTTCTCCTCGAAATGTTAAGCGGTAGACGAGTAATTGACAAGAACAGACCATCTAGAGAACATAATTTAATTGAATGGGCCAAACCTTACCTTCAAAGCAAACGCAGAATTTTCCAAGTTATGGATGCTCGTATTGAAGGCCAGTACTCACTTGGTGCAGCACTAAAAACAGCTGTACTAGCAATCAAATGCCTATCAAATGAACCAAAGTTCAGGCCTACCATGGATGAGGTGGTAAAAGCATTGGAACAAATTCAAGATACCAATGATGCAGGTGTCTCTCGAGATGAATCCCTCCAGAATTCTGATCGCAGTACATACAAAAGAAAAGGTCTCAATGAAAATGGCCAAGGCAAAGCTAGCGTTCATCATAGGCCATCTGAGAGGAGATAGATAATATATTTGATGCATGCTTTATTTTTTCTATTTGCTTTATGTATGAAACATTGATGTATCTTGGACCAGCATTGTAATAACAAGTCACAATCTATGTACAGTTTTTCTACAGAATCTTAAATTGATATTTGCTTCTTTTGTATTTTCTTGTTTCTCCTCGTATTGTTGTAAGCATTCGTGTCTGTTTGTGCTATTTTACAGCAGCCTGCATGGTAGCAGAAACTTAAAATCACTGTCTGCCGCCGCAACCTGATACTGAATGTACCTTGATGTCACAATGCAAAACAAGTTGGACATTACAGTATATAGTAAAAACAATAAGGACTGAATTGTATTTTTCACCAAGAAAGAAATTCGAAACTGGAGGGTTATTTTTGTCTTTGCAACGGAGCGTGAGGTGCGGAGGTTTTAGCAGGAGAGGAGATAGACGTCGAAGCAGGGGTTTTAGTGAAAACAGAGAGAGGAGAAGGAAAGGATAATTGCCGTTTCAATGACTCTGCTTCGGCAAGTGATCTCTGCTCCCGTAGCACATGCGGTGGTGCTTTCTCGCTCCTGCCTTGCAGTTTCTGTGACCCCGCGGCGCAAGTTATCTGTTTCTTCTTCTTCACGTGCCCCTCGCGTGGACGCCAACGTGCTCCTTGGCATGTCCGAGCAGGAGCTTCAAAAACTCGCCGTCGACCTCGGCCAGGTACAATCCAACCAAATTAAAAGGAAAAACGGAAACATTTTTTGTTTTTATTATTAAATAAAAATTCTTCTTTTTTTTGGAAATTTATAATTTAGCAAAGTTACAGAGGGAAGCAGCTTCATCATCTAATTTACAAAAGAAAGGTCAAAGAAATTGAAAATTTTATTCAACGTGAGTACATTACGTTGTTGCCTTTTTTGTTAATTTTTATTTTATTAATGCGTATTTGGTGTCTAAATTTCGGTTTTTTTTTTTTTTGGCTATAATTTGTAATGAAAGTGCCTCAGTCCTTCAGAAATGATCTCCAAGAAGCTGGATGGACGGTTGGTCGCTTGCCGATTTTTCGCACGGTCACTGCAGCTGATGGAACTGTTAAAGTACTTATAAATACATCAAATTTACATAATTACATTAGCTGTTTTTTATTTCATCTTTTTGTCCTTGCATGTGTTTTCAGGTAGTTATTATATAAATGTTAATGTATGATGTACATTGGGAAAGATTTTACTTAATTATTTATGCATGGTGCTGATTTTGCAGTTGCTAATAAAGCTGGAAGACAACAGATTGATTGAAACTGTTGGCATACCAGTTGAAGACGAGAAAGGTCCCATGCGTCTTACCGCTTGTGTGTCATCGCAGGTGTTTTTCATGCATCATTACTGACAAATGAAAAATTTTCTTCTTCGAAAGATTATTCCTTGATTGAGCATAAGAAATTGTCTTATCCTTTGGGTATTCAGGTAGGTTGCCCATTGCGTTGTTCGTTTTGTGCCACTGGAAAGGGAGGATTTTCAAGAAATCTTTCAAGCCATGAAATTGTTGGGCAGGTTCATTTCTTCTTTTTTAAGTTTTTAAATGTTGACACATCAAAATCCATATAATCTCATTGGCTACATTATTTGACAATAAAGTGGTTTTAGTGTGATGAGATTTATCCTGTCTTTTTATCCAAGCTAGTATCTGTTTCTTCAGCATGATGCAGTTTGTTTCAGGTGTTAGCAATTGAAGAGATCTTCAAGCATAGGGTGACAAACGTAGTGTTCATGGGAATGGGCGAGCCAATGTTGAACCTAAAGTCTGTGCTTGAAGCACATCGATGTTTGAATAAGGTGCTTCTACAACTATTTGTTCATGTCATCTTGTCGTTCTGTTAATTCTTTTTCATAGTGTGTGCATGTCTTTATGTGTGTTTTGAAGTTAAGCTTATGTGTATTCGATTGCTCTTGTTTTTTGTAGGATGTGCAAATTGGACAAAGGATGATTACAATTTCCACTGTGGGGGTTCCGAACACAATTAAAAAGTTGGCCTCTTACAAACTTCAGTCAACATTGGCTATCAGGTCTGGTAATCTTGTATAGAATTTGTTAACTGATACTGTGGTGTTCATGAGTATTTAGGCTACTTCTGTAGAACTGATTGTTCTTAAACTCATTGAATTTGACTCAACATCTGGCACTTGGCCAGTAGCATGAAACTGACCTCAACTTTTCTCAAATTCATAAGTGTTGAACCCTTTGACTAGCCCATGTATCTAAATGTTCTCTTTCCGCTAAAAAGTAGCTTTTGTCTTTTCACAAGAAAGATTCAGCATCCTGAATATGCGGAAATCTCATCTCAAATAGCCGATGAAAACTTGTGTCCCAGTGTCTGTGGCATTCAGTCTTATGATTCAATAACTCAATAAGTTTCTGAATTATTCACATCTTTCTTCACTAAAGTATAGATATCTTTGTTCTGATGACTCGGCAATTGTTTGTATGGAATATTCTCTCCTCCTTGCTCTGTTCTCATGTTTTACTAGTTTGCCCTTTAGTTTTCTTGAGCTTTTGAAGCAGACCATATTTTCAGTTGATGAGAACTTTATTTTTATTCATATATTTTCTCCTATGCTCCAGCTTACATGCTCCAAACCAGAAACTGAGGGAATCAATTGTGCCAAGTGCAAAGTCCTATCCTCTTGAAGCAATCATGAAGGATTGCAGGGATTACTTCCAAGAAACGAGTCGACGGGTGTCCTTTGAGTATGCACTATTAGGTACAGTGGTTTTATGATGTGTTTATTTCTCGGATTGGGGAATCGGACTCTGGAATGGAAATGATTGATGATGTTTACTTGTTTAAAGAAATGAGATGTGGAATGAAGCATGTGGGGTCCACAAGTTTTGGGGATTAAGGAATGGAACTTGATTTCCATGGGGGGTTGGGAATTGAGTTCTCATTCCTTAAGCTCCTCCTTCTACCCCACCCTCATTTCATAATTCCACTTTTGTCCTCAATTGAAATATTATTATTGTTGTTATTCTTATTTTTATAATGGTTGTTTTTAATAATAATAATAAGAAGAAGAAGAAGAAGAAGAAGAAGAATAACGGCAACAACAATAATAATAATACTATTATGATGATAAAATTAATAACAACAACAACAACAACAATAATGATAATGTTGATATTAATTAAATAATAATAATAGTAATAATAATTTTAACAATAATAATAATGTTAATATTAATTAAATTATTATTATTGTTAAAATAATAATAATAGTAATAATAATTTTAACAATAATAATAATGTTAATATTAATTAAATTATTATTATTGTTAAAATAATAATAATAGTAATAATAATTTTAACAATAATAATAATGTTAATATTAATTAAATTATTATTATTGTTAAAATTATAATTATTGTTTTCATTATTATTATTGTTGTTGTTGTTGTTGTTTTTATTCTTGTTTACTTTGACTTGAAACCAGAATGGATTGTTGCAAAATACTAAAATGACCTTCTGTCATTATTTATAATAATAATTGTGATTATTATTATTCAATTTGTGTATGATTGAACGCCTTCCTGTTTGCTTGAGCTCTCCGCTTTCTTGATTAGTAAGCACACCATTACTTGATATGAACTTATTTCCCCTTCCTTCTCTGTTGGACTTACATAAAGGCTGAAAACATGAAAAGTAATGCAAATTGACCCTTTTCTATTATATTTTATTGGCAGCTGGAGTCAATGATCAAGTAGAACATGCAGTAGAACTTGCAGAGCTACTTCATGAGTGGGGACGTGGTCATCATGTGAACCTCATACCCTTCAATCCAATAGAAGGATCTGATTATCAACGCCCTTACAAAAAGGCGGTTTGTTCATGACCATGCCATATCCCTCGCATTTTCAACTATAATCCTCATCTCCTGATTCAGTCTGTTGTCTATTTTACATAAATTTTTTATATTTCATCTTCCAGGTGCTAGCATTTGCAGGTGCTCTGGAATCCCATAAAATTACCACTAGCATACGTCAGACAAGGGGACTGGATGCTAGTGCAGCATGTGGTCAGCTAAGAAATGAATTTCAGAAGAGTCCTTTGCGCATTGACTCTAGTAATTCAAGTTCTGAATCAGACATTGCTGTAGCTTCTTGATGGCAAATGTGGATTCTTTCATACCATACACCTCGATTCTCTCTTCCCTATCAACAACAGAGCTTTTCCCCCACCCTCCCGAAAGATGCTTGTTGGTGAAGCTGATTGTGGCACAGCTAGTTTTAGAATGGTCGGTACTCATTGTGTTGGCTGCGAGTCTCTGTGCTTACTTTGTACAGGACATATGCTAGGGCAAAGATAAGAGTGAGGATTATTAATCTTGTCTCATTGGTTCACTTTCTTACGATGACAAATGTATGTTTACCATTGAATGAGTGAAGATTATTGATCTCTCTATAGACACGTCAACAATTGTATTATTCGGTTTGTGTGACTGAATTACTTCTAGTAATTTAGCTTTACAGATGTTGTGAATTATTGCCACTGTAATTGATATGCTTCTTTCTTGAGATGAATTTGAAGTATTTATCTAAATTTGAGGGTGGTTGTAGCCTTTGTTGAAAATTTGACAAATGTTCTTATCTATTTGTAATATTTGAAGATAAAGGTGTATGGAATAAAATTGCATTATGGTAATTATTTGACTTTACAAGGTAGTTTTTTATAGGGATGTTTGCGGATTGGATTTTGCAGATTAGACATCAATCTTTATCCAATCCACGATTTTGGGGATTATAAATTTTTAATCCAATCCAATCTACGGGTTGATGAAATTCAATTCAAATCCAATCCAGTCGTCTGCGGATCAGATGCGGATTTGACTTAATTCATATGCAATTCACTATTTTACGGATTGATTTGTGGGCTAAAAATTTTTAATCATGTCCTATTCGTGAACTAGTTAAATAAAAAAATAATATAAAAATAATTTTACTACTGATTAAATTTAAAATTAAATAAGATTTAAATAAATATTATTATCAGATAAGACATAATATGGTGTTAATGTAACTATATTTTAACTTATTTATTTATTAGTAAGTATAATATCATATTTATAAGTTTAATTTTTTTTATTAAATAAATATTTTTTTATTTTTTTGCGGATTCGTGGATTTTTGTGAATTCACAGAAGTAAATCCATATCCAATCCATCAACTCTAGATTTTCAAATTTTCAATCCAATCTAATCCACAAATTCACGGATCGGATTTCTACGAATTAGACGGATTGAACAGAACGGTCCAACACCCCTAGTTTTTCAATATTTACAAGGATAATGACCATGAGATCCATAATGTTTTTTCATTTTCTATTTTATACCAATTGGGATTTTTATTTATTTTTTTCTTACCATCTCAATATATTTTAAAACTTGTGATGTCGCATAATGTTAGGACTTAGGGTTGGCAATGGGATGAGGTGGAACGAGATTTATGAACCGTAGTCATGTCCCGTATATGCAATTGGGAAAAAAAATGATTAATTGTCGTCGCTTTACTTTTTTGGGGTAAAAATATGTTCTAATCCCGTTCCAAATTATTGAATCTTATCCTAATAGAAAAAATTGTCATATCTACCAACAACTAGGGTTGGTAATGAAAAGGGATAGAACAAGATTTGTCAATCACAATCATGTCTCGTATATGCAAATGAGACAAAAAAAAGTTTTATTCCTGTCTTTTTATTATTTTTTTTAAGGCAAAAATATATCTCAATCTCATCCCAAATGGGAGGGATCCCGTAGAATCTCATCCCAACAAAAAAAATTATCATTCTTATTAGGACTCTTTATGTTCCGGCATTGCAATTTAACGTTTAAAACTACTTATTTTATATATTTTAATAAAAAATAACGCTGGGTAAATATTTTGAAAATGGTTTATTCTATAATTTGTTTTTGTACTATAACTTTAAAAAGCAATAAGGGATTGCTTTTTAAAAGTAGTAATAATAACGGGGGAGATTATTTGAATCAAATTATTTTTTAACCCACTTATTAATCATCTTTTATATTACTAAATTATCTTTAAAGTAAATTACAATAAAGGACAAACTAAAATTTATAAATAAAAGACATTTACTCTTTAAACCCATTTAATCTAAATTTATTACATGTAAGTAAAATCTTTTTTTTTTTCCTCCAATTAATGTCAAACATAGCTTTTACACTGTGTCATTATTGTTAAATTATCAATCAAATGTCATACTGCACAAATTTTGTTTTTGCAAATTTAGAAAATAAAAACTTGGTCTTGTTTTTTTGGACAGCATATATGCAGTCCAAAAAACAAATTTGGATTTAAAGAATCGGAGAGTAACAACATCACATATGAACACAAACTCATAATCTTTCAATAAAAAGGTAGTTATATTGGATTTTGATTTAATTTCTCTCTTGTTTGTGAACCAAAATACCGAGCAATGAAGCACTTTGAAGTCTGCATTAAGAAGTCTGCATTGTATTCTTTTCATGATACAGTAGAAATAATTTTATATTGATGTTAAACCTTCCAGTTGTGTCATAATTAATTAGCTTTTATTCACTTAACATGGATCTATGATTTCCTAGGGCAACAGACGCAGAGAAATGATAGTGAGACAAAATAGTTGTGGGTGCAGATAATAGCTTAGCCAAAGAAAAAAATAAATAAATAAAATGAGAGGATATGTAACTATGGAAGGTTATTTTTGGGATTATGGAGGATATAAAGAGTAAAATTCAGCACTTTTAATTTCAATAATGAGTAAATCGAGTAAGTGGGTTCTAAGAGAGAAATTGTAAGTTTAAATAGTCTCACCTTTAAATACGTAACCATAAATTTTTAAAGTTATTATCATAAAATTTTAAAAGTTATTACTATAACTTTTTTCATAAATTCTACTCTATAAATCACCGGACTACATCATACCTTTTCTTTTATTTAGATTAGTTGATTTTACTTTGGATTTTAATTTTAATTTTTTTAAAGGGGTGGACAAAACCTAAATTAATTTCTTAGGACTTGGCTAAGTGGTTTTTAAGCAACTTTATTTGGATGGTTATTCAAGTTCGAAAAATTAATTTTTTTTTTTTAATATCAAGGTTTTTAGATCCTAATAATATCTTATTTTTTTCACTTATATTCTAAAAGCTTTTTCTAATCTCTCATTAAGTCCCTTAAGGGAATTTTTGTTTAATACTAATATGTTTTTACAATCAGATTCAGATGCCTGTAGACATTTATAATGGACTAACCTGTCAAGACTTTTAAAAAAACTTGGGGTCATGTTGGGCTGGGCCTCGAATAATAGGTCCCACTTTCCAGGGCTGATGAAAGCTACGATTACGTAAGGTAAAATGATATTCCATCGGGGCGTAGGGTGCTAGTTCAGATCTAACAAGTTAAAAATCTTCATCTTCTGATCTAACCTAATCTAGTTGCAAAGTCTTCTCTCCTCTCCTCTCTAGTCTTTCTCGTACAGGTAATTAATTAATCAACTAAATTGTATCCGTTTGTCGCACGGTCATAGACATCTGAATCTGTTATTTTCTGTTTGGTTGCTGAGAAATCGCCGGAAAAATAAAAGAAACACAAAAGTAGCTTCTAATTTATGGGTATGTTCTAGCGATTTTCTCGGATGCTGAACGAAAATCTCTATATTGAACCACTGAAAACTCCCTTCGTTAAGTCAACGAAGTAGTATAATTAGGTTTGTTTATCAATTAGATTTATTGTCTTTCGTTGTACATCATGATTTTATAATTATAATTATTAGTTAATTTCTTAAGTTATTATTGTTGTTATTATTGTGTGTGGAGGAAGGCAGTGCTATGAGAAGGTACAGTCCACCATACTATAGTCCTCCGAGGAGGGGATACGGAGGCCGAGGAAGAAGTCCTCCGAGAAGAGGATACGGTGGCGGTGGAGGAGGCTATGGAAGACGCAAGGAACAGAATCATGGTAGCCTTTTGGTTCGAAACATTCCGCTTGATTGCAGGTAACTTTATTTTGTCTGTGTTGACTTCTGACCCGTGGTAGTGTGCTCAAATATCTGTTGTTGCTATTGCTTGCAGGCCTGAAGAACTCCGTGCTCCGTTTGAGAGGTTTGGGGTTGTTAGGGATGTCTACCTTCCTAAGGATTACTACACTGGGTGAGCTTGCTGTTTTGGGAGTGTGTGTGTGTATGCATGTATATTTTAAAGAGCAGGCAACTTCTCTGAATTTCTGTCTGGGAGTTGATCAAGCCAATACTACTGTTCTGTTTGTTTTTTCCTGTAATCTTTTTGAGCTGCAGTATATCATCTCTTTTATTAGTCTTTTGCTTATGATGTGGTAAAATCTTTCTTGTGATTGAATTTCGATTGAGCATGAGTTTCACCCTCATCTCGGATGTTAAGTTTGAAACTTGGTTTGTGTACACGTGGTTAATCTCAGGTTTCTTTACTTGGCTAATATGATTTTTGCCCCAGTCTCTGTTTCACAGTTTCACACCTAATTCTCTGTTGCCAATAAGTGAAAGATATACTTTGTGATTAGACTATTTTGTTTGCCTTATCAATTTATATTGTTAACAAACTTTAATTTTTTTATTTTTTTTATACATGAAATACATTTTCAATATCGTAAATGTCTTTGTCCTCCAATTGGGTGAACTGCAACCAACGAAGATGAGCATTAATTCCATTTACTAAGCCTGTCAGGCTGACTGAGAGCGCTTAGGAAGCACTCATGCATAATATTTGATGATGCAGCTGTCACTTCCATACTTTTTCTATAATTGTGCTAGATATATAGAGCATAAATTTTGGGATCAATAGTAGTGGCTCAGGTTGATAATTCGTTCTACTTTTGCTGTTTGCTACTTATGTTCTAAGTTCATCGTAATATCTTCTTATGTAATGAAATTAGGGGTTAATAAAAAAGAAGATGTCCTGTGAATTGCATTATGAAATGTTTATCGGCTCAGATTTTCCTTTTCATCACAAATTAAATTTTGAACTGGTTTGTCAGGGGGTATGTTGGTTTGAAGTTATGTAAAACAAGCCTGAAGCCCCATATTTGATGAAGACCTACTCTTTATCATGCCTAACTTTTTGGTCTCAAGGGTAATGTTCAAATGAAGAGTTTTCACATTTGAAGACCTACTGTTTGTCATGGCTAACATAGTCGTCTGAAGTATATAAAGATAATTTTCAAATGAAGTGTGTTTCTATTTTGGAGAGAAACTATATAATTACACAACCAATAGAAGTTTGATGAGGAAGAAGATTGAATCTTGACCAGTTGAAGACTACATGGGGCGATTTTAATTTTTTGGGGAAACGTTGAATTCAAGTACTTATTTACAAGAATGTGAAGAATTTTCAAGTGCACTTTTCAAGTTGCCTTTCATTCTTGAGTGTTAAAAGAAAAGGTCAGCCACTAAGCTTGCTTAATACATATTCAGTGCTGACACATATGGTAGTTTGACGGTCTCTCAAATCAAAACTTGGCTGTAACTTAATATGTTCATTTGGGCAAGCAATCGTCTCAGGCAATTTTTGTTTGTTCAGGAACAAATTTACATACTTTAAATGAAGACTTCGTTGTCTTATGTGCAGGGAACCTCGAGGGTTTGCGTTTGTGCAATTTGTGGATCCTTATGAAGCTGCTGAAGCTCAACACCATATGAATGGGAAACGTTTTGCTGGGAGGGAAATATCTGTAGTCCTTGCTGCAGAGTCAAGGAAAAGGCCGGAGGAGATGCGGCAAAGACATAGGTTTAGGTACATTTTGTGCCTCTCTTCCCATCTCTCTACTCATTCCTCTCACTTCCCTTCCTCCTATGGTTAAAAGTTAGGGTTCTTTTTCTCTGTGTCTGTTTAGAATTTTCTTTGATTTGTTTTACGTTCTGTAGAGGAGGGTCGAGCTATGGAGGACCGCGATCATCTTATTATGGTATGCTGTTACTGATATATTACATTTCTTATATGAGAAATAGTATGTCCATTACTAAAGGTTCTGAAGTTCACAGCTCAATTGCACTTTACATTTTTTATTAACTCTTTTCTTTGAAGGACAGAATTAATTTGTATGTTATGAGTTTTCTGAAGAAATGACGCAATATGATCCATGCCCTGCTTCTAATCTCGCTGTGACTAGTTTCATTTACGTGTCATTTAGAAGACCTGCCACTTTCTTATTTTATGTGAGAATATCTATGATTAATTCATGGTTTCACCTAGTTATATTTATAGGTTACTTTTAGTGTTTAGGGTAATTTATGTATATGATTAAAGGTCTCTTTATTTTTTTGTAGATAGATATAATTATATGGACACTGTACCAGGTCACATAGTCTGAAAAAAGTGTCCAAAATACTTCAGTAAACTAAGGTTTGTTGGCTTGAACCAGACTTCAGTTCTTTCAAATGCTTCTTCTGTCACTAATTAGGTCAGCCTCGAGGTGGTTTTTGTTTCTGGATCATGGCTATTTTTTGGGTTATAGTTCTTGCTGCTATGGAGTTGTTTAAGTTTTTGAACAGTCTCCATGGCAGCAGACCTCATTGATGATTGTCACCGAATCCTCTTACTGCTGTCTTCATGGGTTGATGGGGATCTTGACTTTTAAATTTCAGTGTCATTTTTCTCTAATGATGGTTGCTAATTAAGTACCGTTTTGGTAGCTTCTTTACTGGCCAAAAGGTGCATCTTTTTTATGCCAAAAGGACCATTCAATATATATATATGTGTGTGTGTGTGTGTGTACATGTGTGTACATATATGTGTACACACACACACACACACAAAATTGGAGCCGTTGGATTCAAATCTAATTGTGATAAAAAATCTCCACATTTTGCACCAATTGTATACGTACACACATGTACACACACACAAAATTGGAGCCGTTGGATTCAAATCTAATTGTGATATAAAATCTCCACATTTTGCACCAATTGCAATATAAATTTTTTACATGGTAGGCCTCACCATGTGCAGATTTAACTATAAAAAACAATCCAATAGCTTCAATTTGGCATCCCGTGTATATATATTTACAATGAGGGAATCTCTTACTTTAAGAAAGATACAAGCTAAAAGACAACAAAAATACTTCAATGCAGTGTATTTTATCTTGTGGTGTATTGAAATGTGTTTTTCAAAAATACTTCAATGCAGTGTATTTTATCTTGTGGTGTATTGAAATCTGTGTTTTTCTGCCTTTTAGCTAAATAAATTAAGGGATTCCTTTATTTGAAAATTATATACTAATATTAAGTGGAGCTCAGGTGGGGACGTCCCCATGTCTATATATATTTTGTTTGGTTGTAAATTGAGTAGAATTCATAAAGGACTGCTAAGGCTATTTTTCCTTTACTGAGAGAAGCTTAAAACTTGGGTTTTGAGAGCAGATGGTGTAGAGCTCTTTCAAAGAATTAAATATTAAATGCTCTTATTTTTATTTTCACAATTTTTATTTCACTCTCATAACATAACCTTAAAAAGCTTATCTACTAAGTTAATTATAGAATTTTTTGTTAAAAGCTGGTGATTGACAACCAAACAATCAAAGATTTATTAAAAGCTACACTAGTAAAAGCTGCACTAGACAATTTGAAGAAGCTCTACTATATCAAAGAGACCCTTGAAAGAAGTACTTTAAAGTTGGTATCTGTCGATGTACGTTTGTGCTTCCTAGGAAAAGTAATTATCACCTTCTTGACCAACATTGCTGTTGTCCTTCTCTAACGTGTTTGTATTAAACTTTTAATCAATAACCAAAGTAATTTTGTTAGATTATGTGGAACTTAGGAAGCTTAAACTTGGAGGTATTGAAGGTTATGAAGCTCTATGCAGATATAATATCAATTTTTTCTATATTTATTTATTAATTTACTTGAGTGACAATGGGTTTCGGATAAATTTGCATGCTTTCCTTTATTCCTTAGGTATATATGAGTTGAATCCTTTTGTAATAAATCTCTTTTCCATACTCATTATGTTCCAGGACGTTATCGGTCCCGTTCACTATCCCGTTCACGTTCCCCTCATCATCCTCAAGGTTCTAGAAGCCGGTACCGCTCTAGGTATGTAACGAAGGTTATGAATTGTCATTTTGTCTACCTATGATTGCTGCTGTGGCTGCATAATTTGTGTGCTGACCACTTTGTCAGATCTTACACTCCTGTCCCAAGACAACACGAAGATTACTCAATTTCTCCTCGGAGAAGGCACATAGAACACCCAGGATCACCAAGAGGTCCTCCACAAGAGCGAGGTGCTGAATACAGTCGTAGATCATATTCTCCTGGATATGATGATTCTGCTGATCGTCGTAACCCAAATGGCAATGGTTATGGGGAGTAAGTGAGAGCCTATTTTACTGATGATATTTAACAATTGGTTCTGATGTTAGCATTTAATATTGTTGTTGATAGCACTTTGAAAGACTGTTTTCTTTGGAAAAGTGCTTAATGCAAAAATGTTGTAGGAAATCTGGCTATGAGGAGACACAGGCTCACTGGAGGTCACCGCCACCTGGTGGAGTGTCAAGGTCTCCCTCTGGATCTAGATCTAGGTCTAGGTCAGCCGACCTGTCGCCCAGACATACCAGATAGGATCAGGCAAGTTGAATGTGAAGGCTAGCATTTTATGTCTTTAGGTTTCCGATGTACCATGTCTCTTGGACTATATCTTGTGATTGTGGTAATGTGGAAGAGCATGTAAATGGATCCCGAAAAGCTGTGTGTTACTTCTAAGGAGATTTATTGCAGTGGAACTTTTTGAAAGAAATAATTTGGAGTATGAAATATTCACATTATTATGGGTCATATTTTCTAGTTCTTATTTAATGAAAGGGGCCTTCACGTACGATATGTAGTCTTATTGCACGTTTTAGAAAGAGCATTGCTCTGTTTTCAGTGATTTGTTTACCGCACTTGGCTTCGGCAATGGCAGGACCGGCGAATCAGTCCAGAAAAAATGAGAGATCCAATCATCCAAAGGCTTGTTCAATCTCTTTATGGTTGAAGCCACACATCGGGTATCCGTATCTCTAACCTTCAAATATGAGCAATTGGTCGATCAGGGGAGAAAATAGCTAATTAGGGTGTGTGTGCTCGGAGTATGGCATCGCATTAATTTATTACCGACCTATATTCGTCAATTTAATACGCTATTTTGTTGCATTGCACGAACTTGAGGTGACCTTGGATTTGTGTTATGTTCCGACTTTTGTCTCAGGCATTAAATATATTTTCATTATATTCTAATTATTATTATAGTAAATAACATATATTATATTTATATATTTTTAATTAATAAAAAATTAATTTTTATAATTAATAATGATATATAATCATATAAACTTTTAAAAACAACAATATTAATATAATACAGTAAAACGTCAAACGCGGCATAATATTATGAATATAAGAAGGAAGAAGCCATTCTCAAAGTCAAATATATGTATAGGAAGAAGCCAATATGGCGTGAAGCCGAATGAGGCCACTATATATTACATATGTTACGTTTACTAACGGTGGAGGGAAGGATTAAATGATAATGAGTTTATTGATTATATAATGTACCACATTTATGTATTTATTTATGTATGAGGAATTAACGCACGAATTTGAGTTGGCAAATAAGGTGATCTTTCGCTGTTCATTCGTATTAGTATAATAATTAGTGAATAAAGAATAATATTGACTGAGTAGAGGTCATTGGTGGTTGGATCATCAGATTCAACCCACCACGGCAGGTAAATGTGAATGTAATACCGTTGATTGATTCAAGCCAAGACAGAGAAGAGAGTCGGAAGACTCTTCCTTCCTTTGATTTGAATTTCAAAGGCCAAAAAGCATCTGTCTGTCTGTCTGTCTGTCTCTCTCATTTTGAAAAGTGAAAAGTGAAAGCTTTGGCTTAGCTGAGGAAGAAGATGGCTATTGGGTTGTTGGAAGTACTTCTTGAGAGTGCTAAAGGTCTTGCCAACACCGATTTCTTAGGTAATTTACTTCTTGCTTGTCTCTTCTGATGCAAAAGGTTTGATTTATTTTATTTTTATTTATTAAAAGTGCTGTCTTTGTGAAAAATTGCCTATTAATTTCAGCTGATATAGTTATGTACTTATGTTCATGGAGTGAGTGAGAGTACTTCAAAACTCATTATTGATGATGTGATGCCATTCCATTGTAATTTTACCAGTCAAGTCATTGAATATAATGTTTTTGTTGTCTGTTACAACAAAATATAATATGTGAACTAAAGTTTTTTTTTTTTTTTTTTGGGATATGATTTGCTTGTGATCTGTGCTGGTAGGTGATATTGATCCCTATGTTATAATACAATACAAAACCCAAGAGCGCACAAGCAGCGTGGCTCAAGGTTAGTTCAATTCACACCATTACCCTACATCTATTCTCAGGATTTTTTTCTTTTTTGGATGGGGGTTTTGACACGGGGTTCTGTCAAAAGCACTTATAGATATCCAAAACTGCTTTTCATGTGCTTTTTGTTTTATGTTTATAATTTACTTGGTGTCAATTCAATATGACTGTGCGCAACATAACTGCAAATGGATTTACTTGTGTTGGAAAAGAAGAGTTGAGGATTGCATAGTGGCTCTAGTTCAGTGTGAACTTCGTCTATAAGGCATATTGACAAATAATGTAGGTCGTGGTGGGAGTTGGACATGGAATGAAAGATTCACCTTCAGGGTGGAGTATCCAGGGTCTGGTGGCCAGTACAAGCTCATTCTCAAAATCATGGACAAGGATACCTTTACTAAGGATGACTTCCTTGGTGAAGCCACGTAAGTCCATGTTACTATCAGTCTTAAAATCACTATATATATATTTTTTTTTGGAACAAAAAATGAATAAATAAGTCCAAAGTTTTGAGCTTGGGTATGTTCTTTTCTTTCTTTGTACATAATTTCACTACCCAAAGAGAATGTTCAACTTACAGTCACTGCAAAATTTCATTTGTGTTAATCTACTTGCTTTATTCACCTCCTGGATATATAACATGGAGGTTTCCTATATGGTGTTGATACTGATATCTGTCTTGGGTTTTGATGAAATGGCATCTTTCCCGTGGACATGTGCACTAAATCCCTTTTTTCAACAAATATGTCTGCTAACTAATTCCAATAACAAGAAGAACCAACTATTTAGCTGAGTAATGCCAAGCAAAAGGTAAAATATAGCTGAACAGAAACTGATTTGAGAGGATCACATAGCTCTGTTTGACCTCTAGATGTTTTTGCGTGTCACAACTGAAGGCAAACTCTTTGTGTTGGATTACATAGTTATCCATCTATCATTTGGTCCTTTAGGATTACCTAAATTTGCTTTACATATGTCAACTTAATAGTTTATCCAAAAATCATTCTAAATCCTTCCCGAAGATGAGATAGATAACTAAGTATCACGCCACTTGAATGATCTATACACTACTCATTGGTGAGGATAACTACTTTTAACTAAACTATTGGTAAGGTTCATCAGACCTCACCAATATGTCTTTGTCAATATATTTGAAGTAAAATTGATTTTCGTGAAACCACACTAATAAAAGCCACCATAATGTTCAATGAAAGGCTTCTTCACAGTCCTATTTATGAGACTTCCTGTCACAAAAACAATCATAGTACTTATATTGTTGAGAATATATACATTGCCAAACAATCCAATATCTCTCTTATGATGTGACTAAATAGTGGTGGTACATTGATTTTCCGCTTCTAGAATCTATGTGGAGGATCTTTTGGCACAAGGAATGGAGAATGGAACTGCTGAACTACATTCTCGCAAATATAGTGTAGTTCAAGCTGATGGAACTTACTTTGGAGAGATTCAAGTTGGTCTGAGTATGACCCACAAGGTACCTTTAACATTTTCATGATCCATCTCTTTCAAGATGTTGGACAAGGCATGCATGATGCATCAACGTATACCATATCCATTTGTGTAGCTTACAATATGGCCATACGAATATTGCATGCCGATTTGACATGAGATCAATTGTGCTGAATTCTCAAAAAGGTGGTTATTTGATTTGACATGAGATCAATTGTGCTGAATTCTCAAAAAGGTGGTTATTTTTAGTGCATAACACACCTTGGAAAATTGAGCTAAAGTGACGGATATTTATTTGGTAGGGTTCTTAATTTTTCTTCTTCCTTTGCTCTCTTGTGGGTTCATATGTTGTTGTTTCCTCGAACAGGTCGAGGTGGAAACTGACAGAGACTTTGGAGGATGGAAGGAAAGTGATTTTTAGCTCTCTTAACTTCTCTACAAGTTCAGATGCTTGAATTAGTTGTGAATCTGAAGAATGCTATGCAACTCTTCTGTTGTTGATCTAAAATCAATAAAGTTAGCAATTTTATGCAGAGATCCCTGAATCTCTTACGTGCCTATATCATCTATGATCTATGTCAAGAAAACTGAAATGCATTTGCTTGTATAATGTGCAATGAACCTTTTTTGTGATTGCATATATGATGTGTCCCTCCCTGTATAAACTCACCTTACGTTGGGAACTGTTAAACCAATGATATAAAATCACCTATGATAATCTTGTCATCGCCAAGGCTTTTTCATATATATATAATTTTTTTTTCCTCGAGTGTGTGTTTAAATTTTAATTAGAAATGGTCCAAAATGGACATTAGGGATTATTAAATTATCGATTCTGAAACGCTGCTCATGCTCTGTTGCCCCGTCGAAACTCAGGTGGTGCCTGGTAGAGGGAGGCTTCTAGATTTAACCACAGAAAGACAGCGGATGTCGGATTCTGATTTGCTTCGTTTGATTTGATGTAAATGAAAGTCTGCCAGAATTTGAAAAAAAAAAAAAAATGAAGATTGAATCCGGCTATGAGAAAGTCTGTGGCTATCCACAAAAATTAAAATGGAAACAAAAATTGTTGGTCATTTATTAAATTTTATTAAAAATGAAAAGGCATCCAAAATTAATAAACAAATTGGACGTTTTATAACTGTTCATGGGGTTCACGTCACCACCACCTCCAGAGCAGGGTTCATGTGATGGCCCTGCACTAACTCCAACTTAAATTTCATTTACAGCTCTCATTTTCTCAATTCCTTCCTTCCACCGCAAGTTTAATTCTGTTATATGTGAAGCTCATAGTCATGCATGCATGTGACTCTTACAAAATACATATATGCATGCACTTCTAATACCACCCACGATCTTTCATTCCTTTCCTACAAACGACCATCTCCCCACTTTATTATACTTGGTATCTGCTATTACCATGTCCCAACTTCATGCTTAATTTAATTTTTTAGCAGTAAATTTGGTTTCTGATGAATTAGGCGGCATTGACCACTGAGTTCAGCTGAAGTGAGTGAGAGGTTTTGATTTTTATGAAATAAGGATATGATGTTGTTATTCTAAGAGAGTTTTGATCTTTGCCCCGTTTTTTTTTTTTGGTTAGATAAGAGTCCCTATTTGTATTTGGTCCCCTCTTTAAGCGTATTTGTTTTCTTTATTAAATTTTTTCCTTATTCGAATTAGGGGGAAAGGGTCTGAAAAAAAATTCAGTTTTTGTCTTTCCTTCGGCTTCCGTTTTGGGTTTCTTTTCTCTTTAATTTGTGTGAATGACGAAATTTGAAGACTTCTTGATTGAAAAGAAAGATGAGAAGCAGAAAAGGCTTGAACTTGAGGAGCAGGTGAGAAATGAAAATTATCGGCCATTTTTTTTACCTGGGTTGTTTTTGAGTTATGATATATATATATATATACATATACATATACATATATATATATAGTTGAGTTTACTAATGAGTGAGTGCACATACTCTATGTCAATATAGGTTGAGAATTTGCAAGCAGAATTAGATGGTGAAGTGACACTCAATAAAGTTTTGCAATGTGCACTTCATGGGCCTGTCATGTCACATCCTTGTCTTTCCTCATTGCTTCCACCGCAGGTAACAACACTTTCAAAGGTTTAGTGTCAATTCAATGGAGATTACAAAGACTAGGCGGAATTGCAAATGCAGGTTCAGGCGCTTCTTGCTGAAATGGCAATGGTGGAGGAAGAGATAATTTGGCTAGAGAGAAAAGTTGAAGAGCTGAAAATGGGACTGTATCATGAAAAGAAACTAACCAAGGAAAGGAAAATGAAGCACCAGAGTAGATTGCCACGAGCAAATCACTTGCTACGTGGACAGGCAAGTCCTTCAGGCCTCACTAAGGATCTCCAAGTTAGAACTAGATCACAACATTATGAAGAATTCAGAAGAGAAAGAAAGAAGAGTTTTCGAAGAGCTTCTGCAGGTTCTGCTTCAGAGCTCCTTAGCTTCACCCCTGCAGCTTCTTCTGGTAGGCTTTTTTCTAAGCTGCTTCGAACAGAAGAATCAGGGGGAAAAAATTGTAACATAATTTTGCTTTGTTTTGTTTTGTTCTGTGGTTTTGGTTGTTCTTAACAGAAGAGTTTTATGAAAAGCCAAGGAAGCAAACCTGTAGAATCCCAAAACATTGTCGTGTTGACAAAGAAACCAGCAGTGAGAAACCAAATGTGCTATCAGAAGAACTGATCAAATGCTTGATAGGAATATTTCTAGACATAAACCAAGCATCACATGATAGAGAAGGATCAGCCGTTGTTCCAAAGCTTGGTCTCTCCTGCATCAACTCTAAAGGCTTTGCTATCAACCAAAACGCATCAAAGCTTGATCCTTATGGGATATTGCCAGATTTAGATGGCAGAATAAGAGACATAGGGCCATACAAGAATCTAATTCAGATCACAAGAAGCTCATTGGATATCAATCGTTTCACGGAATGTAAGCCGGCGCTGAGAAAATTGAGGTTGATTCCTGGTTCTTTAAACAAACAATATATTGTCACTTAAAACATTTATGACCGAAAGGATTCATCTTTGTATTTTCTTCTATTTATTTTATGTTGCAGGGTTTTGATGGATCAACTATCTGATGTGGACCTGACATTCTTGACTTATAAGCAGAAACTGGCATTCTGGATCAACATATACAATGCCTGCATAATGCATGTAATATAAAACATCTTGAAGCTTCATTATTAAGCAGAATCAGATAACAATTACATGAAGAAACTTAACAGCTCTCTACTTTTTATCAAATTCCAGGCATTTCTAGAACACGGGTTGCCTTCGACACAGGATAAACAGCTGGCTCTTATGAACAAGGTAGACCATTGCTCTCTCAATTGATCGATCATCAACGAGGTTTAATTCCAGTTCACTTTGCTGATGACCACGAAATTATTTTGGTCCAGGCTGCGCTGAACGTGGGTGGCATAGTATTGAACGCTCTGGGGATTGAGCATTTTATTCTCCGGCATCCAAGCAACTTTGCATCTGTAAGTTAAGACAGTTGTCGGCTACTTTCTAATTTATGCATTAATTCTTCCTGCCCAACATTTTACTCTACAAGCTTCTTTTAAATTAGCTGCTCAATTCTGTTCTTGTTTACAGGATCCTTCATACCAGAAGGAAATGCTCCTATGGCATGCATATGGACTGGGCTATCCAGAACCCAACATCACATTCGCACTTTGCAGAGGCAGCTGGTCTTCTCCAGCCGTAAGTATTTGTACCCCTTGTACCAACGCACTAGGAGTGTATTGCAAGTGTTGTAATGGAAAGGAGTTTTGAATTAAATGAGATTGTCTGAAATGCAGTTAAGAGTCTATACTCCACGTGAAGTAGCGAATGAATTGGAAAGAGCGAAAGTGGAATACTTGGAAGCTTCAGTGGGAGTCACAAGCAAGAGAAAGATTTTGGTACCAAAGCTCCTGAAGTGGCACATGAAAGACTTTTCAGACGACATGGAATCACTTCTGGAATGGATTTACAGCCAATTGCCGCGTTCTGGATCACTGAAAAGATTGATTATGGAGTGCCGAGAAGGAGAAATGAAAACTCCTGTATCAAAAATGGTGGAAACTCAACCTTATGAATCTGAGTTCCGCTATCTGCTGCCCTTTGAAATGACGGTAAGAGAACACCAGAACAAATAACAATCGTCTTTTGGTGACAGCACTTTTGTAAAGGAAAAACAGTTTGGTTTCACAACCTTTGTGTTGTCATAATTTCCACGACTTTGTAACATGGATGTGTTCTATTTGGGTTATATTATTATTCGATTGATAGAGGAGTTTAGACAAATAATACCGAGTAGCATAGACATCGGAAAACCAGTAAGAAAAAGAAACTAGACATAATATAATCACATGCAAGTCATTTAATTATAAATAAAATAAAAAGAACACCAAAAATAAATAACACCACCCGAGAAAAAGTAGAGAGTCGATATTGTTCTGCTGCCGTGCTGTGCACCATACAATATAAGAAACAACCGGAAAATTCAGAACAACCGCCATAAATTAACCAACGAAATTATAAAATGCGACAAAATAATTACCAGTATTCGTTTTCACTCCTATTAACGACTAGGTGTTCAAAGAGGATTCGACTAAGAAATTCACAATTCTGTTTAATAGATTTAAGCCGAATACAGTTTCTTCACAATTGACTTTGGCAGAGACCTTCAATGGTTCGGAGCATTTTCCTTCAACGGTAATGGTGATTAAGCAAGGAACGGAGTTGCCCAAGATCTCACTGCTGAACCGCAAGGACAAACCTGATGCATCGTCAAACTTGGCAGCAACCGGCATATCCACAGATACAAGAAAAATATTTGCATTGCTTAGCATCTTTGATGCTAGGCTTTCACATATTACAAGATATTTGTCTTTCAGTAACAAACTCTCATCCGTGTCCTTATCTACCTCCCCAAGGTGGTCAGTGAAGGTGCAGCTGTACAATTACAAGAAATCTAGTCAAGCATATCAAAACATGACAAATGATACCAAGGACAACAGGATTCATGCAGGAAATAAAACGCTAAGAAAAATTATTTTCAGGCTAAGAAAAATAACATTGAGTTCAATAAACAAGAGACCACCTCCTTGCATACTCGAACATTCCTGGTAGACGGGATTCCATTGCTATGAAGGTTTCCATGTCCATTGGAAGGGGTTTTATGAAATATCCAATGTCAGGCCGCAACTTAACAGGAAGCTTCTTGCCATTACAATGTAGGGCCAGCTTTAGAGGCAGTAGATGGTGATGGAAGCGAACCTCAAGTATCCTTTTCAACGTCTGCCCAGGTTCCAGAGATGTAATCTCCTCCATGGGAACTAATGTTGGCAAATCGCTCTGAGGTGTCAAGGAGCTGCAGTATCCAGAGGAGTCAGGAAAATTAGTGTTCAAAGAGGTAAGAAGCAAAATCCTTGTAAAAGTAATTAAGACCAAAGAAACACAGCAAAGACACAGCATCCCGAAGGAAACGCTAACGTGAAAATCTACCTATGTTGAACAGAAAACCAAGCAGGTTTGCAGACTATATTAGCAAAACATGGACCATGACCTGTAAAGTGTACAAAATACAACATCAAATATTCTTCTAAAGGTTGACACAACAACTACCATTGTCATGCAGCATCATAATTGAAATATAAGATACCAACCAATGGTCCCGAAACTGAAGTTCGTTGTGTCACTTAAATTCAGTCAAGTAGATCCCCTCAAATATAAGAGTTTGTTGTGTCACTTAAGTTCGTTGTGTCACTTAAAATATAAAATACTACTTTGAAGATGGATGTGCTCAAAATTACAGCTAATCTCAGAACTCTAACACATCCATTGGAAAGCCAAATGAGCATCTAAATGTCTACCATGAACAACAAAGCAAGATCTTTTTCACTCATCTCAAACTACAAACAAACTAGAAAGACATGCTCAGATTGTCACGATGTCCATACATTTTCCAGGACTGGACTCTGGAAATCCCAGCCAAAGGGTGTGACATTAGATTTGATGCCACTTGCACATGAGAAATGGCACCAAAAATATCCATGGGACCTAGATACTAAAACTTCACAAAACAGTGCCCTTCAACAATTAGACCAAAATTTCACCAATATTGAACCGTTTAAATATATTAAAAAAAAAGGAAAATCACCTTGCAGTCGTAGCCAATGTTAGGTCAGCTAAATCTAAGGCTTTGTGAGACTCTTCATCCACCAAAGTTACTTCTGACATGGTTTCTGAAGAGCAGTTCTCAAAGAAAGTTTCTAGACATACAAGTTGAGGAGATATGGTTGAAGCTTCAGATGAAAATGAATAATACACCTTCAAGCCATTTCCATTTGCAGGATCCAAGAGTGTATAGCTTTTAGCTTTAACTTGACGTCCAATATTCCCGATAGAAATTCTTGCTGAAGACTGACGGACTTGAATTTGTTCAGATGCACTCGGGCTTGATGAACCAGGTTGCTCATCCAACCATGACTCAAGAGCCCTCTTTGACATCATTCCCTCCAGATCAGGAAAGCCAGAATGAGAGGCTCCATTCTCATTGCTACAAGCAATTCCAGCATCTGAAATTTGAATCAGTGGATCACAATTTCTATCACCTTCACTTGCAGAATCACCAGTACCACTGTTGTCACTTAAGCCAGGGATAGATTGCTGAGAATCATAGTTTGAACCACTTTCCCCATCCAAAGATCCAGATGTGTCAGGATCATCAGTTCCATTAGAGCTACTGCCAGTCCATTCCTCCCCTAATGCAGTTGTCCTGTCAATCGAGTTTGAGAACTGACCGAGGTCATCACACAGCGAACTACAGGGTTTTGGAAGAGGTTCATATCCCGGAGCTGCATGAAGAACTATTTGCGAAAGAGATCCAGGAAGATAAAACCTGTCATTGATAGGTTCAGAAGCTGCTAGGTTTGCTTGTTTCCTAAAAATGCATTCCACGAGTACATGAGGCAGGTCCTTATTTTCTTGTAGAGCATTTGTTTCCTCTGGCACTTGAGAACATAAATTATGTGAAAAAAGTTTCTTAAAGAAACGTGCTCGGTCACGAACATCATAGTTCAGATCACATTCAGCCAGTTCAAGCAGATAGCTGAAAAGTCTTGTAATTGTCCACATATCTCCACCTTTTGCACATAATAGGACCTGTTAGAAAAGAAAGAATAAAGCCATGATTTCGCTTCAGCATCAGAAGGAAACAGCAAAAGATGCACTCTCAAAGAAACATCCTGAATTAACATCTTATGAGGTATTCTGATCTCAGAAGCCAATTGTATTTTTCTAGTCAATACTCCATTCAAGCATTGAACCTTACAATTGATAAAAAAAAGACAATTTTTGCTACCCGCAGTAGCTCTCACAAGCCAGGAGCACTTCAGTTCTCAGAGATCAGAAAAATACAATATACTGCAGAACTTTTACCCAATAAAGCAGAGGTGGAGACCAACATTTAAGCACAGTACATGTGGGAATGGACTAAATATGAAAGCACGGGCACTGCAGAGAAAAAGAGAATCAATTGATTTTTTTACACTACAAACTGACTTTAATAATAAGTACGAATTATAACCAAATGATTGAAACCGTCACTAAAATCAAAAAATAAGGGTAATTTGGGAACGTGGAACAATGAGAAGACCTGAAACACTTTTCTAGTATAATCAAATGCCAGGTTCTTAAGAGTACCTTAATGGTGGTATTGAGAATCTGAAGCTTTGTTTCAACTGCCTCTGATTTGAAGCACCAAGCTAGATACTTGAGTACAGTGGTCAGCATCCTTGGAATTTTCACTCCTACAGAACTGTACTCTCCCACCATCCAAATAATCATCACACGTGCTTCAGGCACCTTGATTGAATCCAAACTACGAAACAACTGAATTATAACCTTCAAAATAAAAGGAGATCACTTATCTGCAACACAAAGCGAAGATACACAAGCAGCACCAGAATATAGAACAAGGAAAAATATATCTTTTTTAAGATAATGTGAAAGCCAAATTTTTTATTCTACTTCTACCCTTTCTAAAGCATTTCTAGGATTCAGGTATTATAAGCATAAAAAAGCCAACTGGAAATGTATAGCAGCAGCTTAACAGATAGAGTAAAAGAGAAGATACCTTCTCATGACAGGATGGATCTTGCTTAATAATTGATTTAATGGAAATTATTGATTGAATCAAAACATCAGCTTCTCCATTCCCAGATTCAATATCACTAGTAAGCAATTCTGCAATTTTGAGCCTTCTCAGGAAAATAAGCAAACAAAACCAGAATAGATCAATACAGAACAAGTCAGTTATGACAGACCTTGTCTAATCAGGGCTAACAGCCCTTCTACACACGTGTTAGCCATTTTCGGAAGCTTTCGTGCACATAAACCTATGGCAGCAACAGTATCTGCAGCAAATCTCCTGTCTGGATCTCTAATATAATCCTACCAACACACTATTAAGATAAGCATGAATCCAAGCACTTGAAACATGTAAATCTTATGTGTGCATGCATGCATACTCTCAGTGCAAGTAAGTGTGTATGTAAGTACATAAAGACAAGTCTAGGAGTTGATCAACAAACACAAAACAGATGTATAAGCATAAAGACATTCACATGTATGTATGTACGTATCCAAAAGTTCCCAGAATGAAGAAATCCATACATAAGGCAGCCAACTTTTTAAAGTAATGAGAAAGAAAACCATGAAAACAGAAAATACTACCTGAAACTCTTTAAAAACAGATGAAATGGATGACTCTGTAACAATAGAAGACAGTATCTCAAGCTTCAAAGCTTTAGATTGATATGAGTCTGAAGAAGATACGAAAAAGTCTTCATAATGTGGCACAAAGAGATGAGGCAGTGCTTTAGCAAACACTTGAATGTTGCAAAGAACCTGCAGCGATCAAAAGTCACAATCATCCTTACCAGTTACCAAATATATACTGAAAATATGGCAAATCCTCAGCAGATTGACCAATATCCAAAATTTAGCGCTGGAAAATGCAGAATGGATTGCCACATATACAAGAATCACAGAATTTTTTAGTTTCATGTGAACCTTCAAAGGACATTCCCCAATATCACACACATCATCTAAAATTTTGACACAGTAACATAACAAAAAGCAGAACTGGGTATAACAACACTCAAAAATCAAAACCATATCAAAATACTACATGCTGATAGACATTTATGGCATTTGTGTATCCAGCTTAGAAAGAAATCCACTTAAATTCTTTTTTCAAATGTGATTTTTGGGAAATAGTTTAAGAACCGCACATTCTGATGTTTAAAAGAACCAAAATATCTTAAGGATTTCTTGTACTCTAATGTTAGGAGCTCAAAAACTAATAGGATTTCTTGTACTCTAGTGTTAGGAGCTCAAAAACTAATCTCTTGAAACTTTGATTTACATAAATTCACTAAAACGGAACATTACAAGGTCTCCTCAATAGAGAGTTATAAATAATGCATATGCGCATACCAAAGTATGCACCAGAAGATAGGGAATACAAGTTATATATAAAAAATAAATAAATAAATAAAGGAAATACCACATATTTTGAAGCACCAGATGATCTCAAAATGAACAATAGTGGTTTAACAATTCTCTTGACATCCTCCTTTGGAGACATAATCCAGTGTACACCAGCTGCAGCAAGTACCACTGCACTATTGTGACTCCATAGCAATGGGGATGTGCACTGAAGTAGGAGCTTCACATCGTCATTAGTCTTGCCAGATGTAAATCGAGCACCATTTAAATCAGACGAACGTGCATTGGTGTCACTTGACCTTGTTAAGTATTCACCTAACCCTTCAATATAAGACCTTGAGACCAAATTTACTAATTCAGAGTCGTATGTCCTACTTGGGATCCCATTGTCTTCGAGTGCAACGTTGACATCAAAAACATCCTTTTCGGAGTGGGAACTCTCTATACAAAGCAAAGAAGACATAATTGATTCTTTTACAAGCCCATGACTGGCAACTACATAACGAAGAAGAATCTCGATCAAGAGTATCTGACCCCACTCTTCCACATCAGGAAGAATTTGGCATAAGTTTCTATAATTTCTCCCAATCAATGTAAAGTTATTTGGACAAATTGAAGCAAATGCAGCAGCAGCAGCTCCAACTACTCCAGGGGAACGATCATTTAGCAAAATCCCCACTATCTGCATAAGATAATGCATTTTATGTTTATCAAGCGAATCAATATTAACAATTCAGGTATACATAATTGTATAATCTTGAATATGCTATACCGGTTCTAAAACATTGCCACTTATGAATGACACAGCAACTAGCAAGTATGAAGCATCCTTTTTAATAAAATATATACTGCTGATTAATTAAAATAAATAAATAAAAAGAAACATTTTCTATGTTGAAGTTAACAAACAATAATGTTAAGGATCTCAAAATTTGAGTCCCAACGCTATGTTCTCCTCATCTATTAAATGATGGATTTCACAACTTATAAAAGTACCTAACCACCATTCGATGGATGAATGTCACATCAGTTGCGGCTCAAATTAAGACTTAAATGTTGGGATGCCTAGAATTGCTCTAAAGTTAAACAAATGGATATTCGCCAGACCTCTTCAATAGCAGAAGTAATTTCCTCTTGTCGTAGTTCATGCAACTTTGGAAGAGCATTGGCGGCACATTTTCTAACAAAAACGGATGGATCTCTAGCACACTTTCCCACAGCCACAAGAACAAGAGGTGAAATTACATGTAGACGGATTCCTGCCATGGCACGCAGAGCCCATGCTCTCACCAATGGATTGGGATCCCCCAAATCTTTCTGAAAGCAATTGATCGATAACAAAGCTTCATTGGGGCGCCTAGATAATCAAGAGAACACAAATGCAATTCAAGTGAATCATCTGAAAAAGCTACACAATTTTACATCATTACATCAAACTGAACAAAAAAGAATCAGCATGAATACTACAAAAGAACATACTTTTCAGCATAATGCAAGAGGTACAAGTAAACCAGCTTCTTTACTTCCAAGGACTGAGATGCAACATTCTTAACCACCTGTAATTTGCAAGTAATTCGAATTATGAAATAAAAGCAAGCAGTGGCAGGGTCACAGAACAACACATAATATGAATGAAACCAAATCAAATAGTCAATGGAGTCAAACCTGAGGGAAGAAATTGGAGACATCGAAGCCTTGAGCAATGAGCGCGAGAAGTCGCTTAAGAGCCTCGCACTTTTCGGAATCGAATCGGCTCTCCAGTAATGCACCGATGTTTACGTCTTCAGGATCGTCGTAGAGGTGAGCATCCGTACCAATTCGGAAAACTAGTGACGACGCCGCCTTGCTCAGTGTCTCTGATGTGCCGGCAAATTGCGGAAACATTCTTTTTTCTTTCTTTTCGCTATCTGCTTTTTTTTTCCTTTACGAATAAATAATACTTACACGTTGTAATTTGTGAGATGATGAAGTGAAGGTGATTCAAGTCGACCTCAGTTTCAGTTGTGAATGAACGAATCAGCGAGGAACGGAGAATGAGATGATGAGTTCTGTTTGGTAAGTTGAAGAAGCACGCCCGGATCGGGGAAAGGATGCCATTTCTCTCCGGGTTTGGATATTTTGGTGGCTGCTTGCTGAACTGGATTGGTGCATATTGGTGGGTCCAATGGTCGACGGTCCATTCACTTAAAACTCAAGGCTAACCCATTTTTAGCCCAACGACACGAAGCTCGTCGCCGGCCCATAACCTGAGAACTTGTTTTGGTCAAAAGTCAAAACACAGAGATAGAGAACACAAACTACGATACTGTTGTTGCTTCTGCATGTTGGCTGTTGTTGCAGTCTTGCAGAAGAGAATCTATTTACTATTTACCACGGCTCGATATTAACTCAGTTCCTCCAGCGCGTGCCCAAGCTTAGCTATTTTGGAAACAAATTATTGAGCCTATCATTTAAGACTCCTTTTTATAAAACTTTTTAAATATAGTTTATTTAATTAAAATTTTTGTCATTGGAGTTTTATAAGTGGGATATCATCAACAATAATTTTAATTGTTAGATTGATAAGAGGAACTTTTATTAAAAGTTATTAAATTATTTGAATAAGTAAGTTTTTTAAAGTTATACCATTAAAAAATGAAATAAATTTATTAAATAAGTCAAAGAATAAAATTGTAAAATATATTTTAGATAAAAGTTAAAAATTTAAACTTTTCCTAGTTGAGAAAAAATAATTTATTTAATTTTTAAAAACTTTACTCAAAAGACAACCAAACAACGATTAAAATTTTAAAAAGAACTTATAGAATTAAATAAATACTTATACCATTAGATAAGTTCTAGATAGGCACTAATTCAAAGAGAAACTGAAACATATCATTTGAATCAAGACAATAAGTGACCAAAATATTATTAAAATACTTAAACATAAAATAAAATTTTAAATATTTTGTGTTTAATAAAAAATTACATATATTTATTTAGGTGTGTATTTCTATTTTTTTTCATATCACACCTTCTCAAAAAAGTGAGGTGAAATTTTACTTCATTATCATATTTATTTTCAAGTAAAACTCAAGGTGTTTGGGTCTTTTAATAATTTCAAGAATTTTGTCATGCACATGAATCAATATTATTTTTATTATAATATTTAAACATGAATATTAAACTTTTTAAATCAATTAAATCTGTTAAATTTTTATCAATTAAGAGCACAACAATATAGCAAGAGAAATATATATATATAAAAAAAAAAAGCAAATAAGAGATATAACACTTAGAAAAGAATTTAATTCAATCTCAAGTATATACAAATAAGGAGATGAGCTCTTTTTTTACAGTCACATAACCATACGAATGAAATAAATGTTTAGTAAATAAATATATAATTAGTCATATATGCTTATAAAATAGTGAAATTTCCGAAAGATGAAAAGTTGTTTAATGAGACGTTAAATGTTAGTTTGATTAACATTCGCGTAAATTATAATTATTCCATAATAAAATCATAATTTTAAGCTATTTGACTTATTTAATTCTAGAAATACATCTTACAAAGAATATAAATGAATTTAATAGTAAAAATAGCAATTAAATGGAACATTTCCAATAATAATAATAATAATATAGAGGGGGGGGGGGGAAACACCTGAAGAGGCTGGTGGCGTGCGCGTGAGAGAGCGCAACGAGCATCTGAAGGTAGGGAGACCGAGTCGCAGCTCACAGAATCCAACACACTGAAACAGTAGTGAAGTCAGTGGCAGCTTTAACAGAATCAGTGAAAACCCTAGACCACCCTAGTGTGTTTGAGTGTGTGGCTCGCGCTCTCTCTCCCTCTCTCTCCCTCTCTCTCTATGTCTGTCAATTGTCATAACTAATTACACCAAATTCTATCAAATCAGATCTCACAAATGCATAATCTTTTAACCGCTCCAAGCCAGTGCTAGTTACACAGCCCTCAGCTGCTCAACCTCCAACTCCAACTCCAATTTTGAGTAAGTCAGCGTCTCTCTCACTCTTATTTTAGCTAAATTCGTTTTAAATTCATGCATTTTTGTCAAAATGTACTCAATTTCATGTTATTTTGGAAGACTGTCAGCTCGTACATTGCAATTCAGCTAATTCCAGTATTAATACTATTATTTATTATTATATTTTTAATGTTTTTCTTCGTATTTCAGCTGATTTTAGTAAGTTTCTTCAAACCCATTAAAAAAAAAATGCACGCTTTTATTTTTCTAATTCATATTTTTAACATTATAATCTACTCATTTGGATATTAGTTTTGTTTATTTGTTTTTAAATACTTTTCTATTTTTTAAAATTTTTTTACTCTCTTGTGATTTAGCTCACTGTAAATATAGTTATTTGTTAATTCGCTATTTAGGAAGGAAATTTTAGTCAGTGCAGGTATGTGTCTATGTCCAATGTCTATTGATTTTTTTTTTCCTTTTGCTATTTATTTTGGTAACTTTAGATTATTCATGTGATTATTGGAGTTATTTCCACAATGACATTGCTATTATTCAACTTGCAAGCATTGCCCAAATGTTTCGTCTTTTTATTAAGAAAAAAAATGTATTCACTTTATTTGCTGGGCAGGTAGTGGGATCAGTGAATGATCATTCTATATTGCGTTGTTCATGTGGAATATTTCTGTGAAGTTTTTGTATTTTTGTCTCACGATGATTTAATTTATTCACTTGATGGAAAATTTTGCTTGCTTTATTCATACTTTTCCTCTAGTACAAAAAGTTTTGTCTAGGGCAGTTTAGATGGTTGTTATTTAGAATTCCTTGTATATTCTAGTGAATTCTATGGTAAGTTGTTCTTATGCTTTCAATCTCCTCCCTTGGGGAATGACTTGATTGAATGATTTTATTAATTCTTTATGGAGTTTGTGTTTTATATTTAATGGCATTAACATAAAATCTAAAGAATGTAAATTGTCTGGATAAAATGTTGTCATTTTGTTTCTCGGTTCCTTAGGCTCTATGTGCGCAGAACTCACTTCTCAACTATATTGTAATTCAGGTGCCGTCTGAGATTCAACACGAAGTTCAATGGAACACAGCTCAGAAGAGGATTCAGACATAAGTGAATCTGAAATGCTCAAGTACGAAGATAAATCTTACAAAAAATTAAAGAGTGGAAACCACAGTGTGAAAATCTCAGATGAAGCTTTTACTTGTCCATACTGTCCCAAGAAACGAAAGCAAGAATACCTTTATAAGGATCTCCTTCAACATGCTTCTGGGGTGGGCAATAGTACTTCAAATAAAAGAAGTGCAAAAGAAAAGGCAAATCATCTAGCTCTGGCAAAATACTTGGAGAAAGATCTACGAGACGCAGGCAGTCCTTCAAAACCTGTGAATGAGGGTGATCCTCTGACTGGTTGTAGCCATGATGAGAAGTTTGTGTGGCCTTGGACAGGTATTGTTGTGAATATTCCTACTAGAAGGGCAGAGGACGGGCGGTCTGTGGGAGAAAGTGGATCCAAGTTGAGGGATGAACTGATTAGGAGAGGGTTCAACCCCACAAGAGTTCATCCACTGTGGAACTTTCGGGGCCATTCAGGATGCGCTGTTGTAGAATTCCACAAAGATTGGCCAGGGTTACATAATGCCATGTCCTTTGAGAAAGCTTATGAGGCAGATCATCATGGAAAAAAGGATTGGTATGCTAGTAATCAAGAAAAATCTGGTCTTTATGCGTGGGTTGCCCGTTCTGATGACTACAATTTAAAAAACATCATTGGAGATCACCTGCGCAAGATTGGAGACCTTAAAACCATTTCTGAAATGATGGAGGAAGAAGCTCGAAAGCAGAATCTTCTTGTTTCTAATCTGACAAACATGATTGAGGTCAAAGACAAGCATTTGGAAGAGATGAAGGAAAGATTCACTGAGACTTCGAACTCTGTTGAGAAGTTAATGGAAGAGAAAGATAGGCTTCTTCAGTCATATAATGAAGGTCGGTTGTCATAGAATTTAATAATTATCTAGAAATAATCATGAATATCCTAGGACATTAAGTAATTAATTTTTTAGCCATTCTATTGTTATCACTATATCTTCTTTGACCATTAGGAAGAGTACATGAGATTCTTTTCTTTTGAATGTTACATGTACTTGTTATTTTTGATACCATGAAATTGTGGTATCATTCACTTATGCCCTTCTTTTTATAAATTCAAAGAGATAAAGAAGATACAACTTAGCGCACGAGACCACTTTCAGAGAATTTTTACTGACCATGAAAAACTCAAGTTGCAATTGGAGTCTCAGAAAAAAGAGCTCGAGTTACGTGGCGAAGAACTGGAAAAGCGAGAGACGCAGAATGAAAATGACAGAAAAATTCTGGCCGAGGAAATTGAAAAGGTACTGATGCTGTTACTTTGAGTATTTGTTTTTTGGTCTTATATGTCATGTCGGAAAAAGCTAAAAGGTGTGGTTGTAAACAAATTTTATTCTCTTCTAGAATGCCATGAGAAACAATTCGCTTCAATTGGCTTCATTGGTACAACAGAAGGCTGATGAAAATGTTAGGAAGCTAGCCGAAGATCAGAAGGTTTGTCTTCCTTAAATGCTCTGGTTGTAACCACAATTCATGCATATCAATTACTCAAAGCCAGACAATAGATGACTATCATTGCAACTTTTAATCTCATACAGAAGCAGAAAGAAGACCTTCATAACAGAATAATTCAACTGGAAAAACAACTGGATGCAAAACAAGCACTGGCACTGGAAATCGAGCGACTGAAGGGCTCATTAAATGTGATGAAGCATATGGGAGATGACGGTGATATAGAGGTTCTGCAAAAGATGGAAACTGTGCTTAAAGATTTGAGAGAAAAGGAAGGAGAACTTGATGATCTGGAAGCATTGAACCAGACTCTAATCATAAGAGAACGTAAAAGTAATGATGAGCTGCAGGATGCTCGTAAAGAATTGATTAATGTGAGTATTTGTTCTTCCATTAGTCTAGATATCTACTCCAGCAGTTAGCCGTATGATTTCCATTTAGATGGTTCCCCTAATCTTGGGAAGCTTACAAATCGTGACAATTTTTAATGTACTCTTGACCTCTTTCTATTTCTGAATTTATTTCACTTACCCGAACTGATCTTTCACAGTACTGCAGATGATAGATCTGAACTGAAGAAATGAATTTGAATAGATCACTGTGCTGTATCTGTTCTTGTGCTATTAGATAATTATCTGTAATTGATGGGAGAAATAAGTGAGGTGACTCAGTAACTCATGAGTGAATGAGAAAATCAGAAAACTCTAGGTTTTAAATTATGATTATGCTGGAAGGATTTTCACTGTCAGTAATTTATGTAATTGCCTTCTTTGGTGTATGATGAGGTCCAATGTTCATCTTTAAATGATTTGTGAATGCTGGTTTAAGACTTATTATTGGTTCTTTAAGTCTGCTCAATGCTTTTTAACCCTCTCTACAAGTTTCCCTAGCTTGTGAGGATGCTGATCGACTCTTTTCATAGGCCTTAAAAGAATTAGCAGGTCGTGCTCATATTGGTCTCAAGAGAATGGGAGAACTTGACAATAAACCTTTTCTTGAAGTAATGAATCGAAAGTATAATGAGGAAGAAGCGGAAGAGAGAGCTTCGGAATTGTGCTCATTATGGGAGGAGTATCTTAAGGATCCAGATTGGCATCCCTTCAAAGTCATTACAGCTGAAGGGAAACATAAGGTGTGCATTTCATTGATCTCAAAATTTGATTTGTCCATGTTCTAAGTTATTTTTCTATTTATTTCCTTAGGTGTTTAGCAGAGTATCTCTCCAGAATGCTGGAATTGATTTTCCAAGCATATTAGGGAACTTTTATTGTGTTGTAACACTGTACTTTTATTTTCAAGCATTTGAGAAGAGATGAAACTGTCAGAGTACTTGTATCATAGTTTCAAAGTTTTAGTGATCTCTCTCTCTCACAGTGTTCCGTGTATTTTCAAACAAAATGCACAAAAACATTTGTACCGAACTCTTCTTTGTATATATTTGCAATGATGATTGTTCAAATTTGTCTCTTGTTTCAAAAAATTCAGCAGTTGGACATTGTTATGGCTGTGCATTTCATTTATGTTGGTTCTTGACATGCTTTGCCTGGTTAAATGTATTTATGGATGGATATCCATGTCTTAGATGGCAAAGTGTGCTTTGATATATAATTATGAAGAACTGCTCTGGTGAATTTAATGAGAAAAATATTTGATTGGTCCAAATTCAAGATATATTTTAATTTTCTTTATATGCCTTTTCTTGTCCAACATCACTTTCCTTCCCTTTAAATGTGCAATAGTTTTCATAAAGTATGCTACTCATTCAGGAAATAATAAACGAAGAAGATGAAAAATTGAAAGGTCTGAAGAAAGAAATGGGTGAAGAAGTGTACATTGCAGTGACCACAGCTTTGGTAGAGATCAATGAATACAATCCAAGTGGGAGGTATATAACCTCGGAGTTGTGGAATTATAAAGAAGGGAGAAAGGCTACTCTACAAGAGGGAGTAGCATTTTTAATGAAACAATGGAAATTATTAGTTCACCGCAAGGGAGGCATCGCTTGAAGGTTTGCATGTTTCATTTTAAGTATTATACGGTGACCAAAAAAAACTAAATGTTTTGACATTATTTTCATACTGACTTTGGTTACAGGAAATGAATTTTTTCATTTGCTCAAATGGAGCTTTATACCTGGAAACTGGGGAGGTATAGCGAAAGCCCCATTGGGTCATGTAAATTATTGTATCGTGTAATGGGATTTCTTTAAATAACTATATTCATGTTTAGCATGTATCTCTGAAACTCTATGGTGGTATTGGGAAAAAAGTGTAGGTGAAAGAACCATCTGACTGTAAATTTAATCATTTTATTTTTCATATGCTGATTGTTAATTTAATCCAAAAAGATGTTAAAATTTGGACAATGAAGCAGAGGCAAGGATTTGTGTTTTGTTCGCCTACAAGATTCTCATTTTATGCTTGTTGATGCTTATTAGTTGTGCAGAACTCTACAATTACTTGAGTTTGATTAATCAATAATCTTGGACTTGGGTATTTTGGGAAGTGATTGTATATTTATTTGCTTTGAGTAACATTTTGTCCAAACAAAATCACTATCGTTTTTTTACTTTGCAGGTTAATTTTACCTTATCCTTATTTAAATCTATACATTTTAAGCCGCTTCCAACTTGTAGTCGGAAATTGATCAATTTGCCCCTCTTCAAAGGGGTGGTGAATTTTGCACAAGTAATTCAATCTTGAGTTCTTTATTTACAACTGATACTAATATATGATGAGCACTCATTTGTATGCACTCTATGTAGTTGTCTTTTACCCTCTGCGGTGGGTAGAACTGAAGTCTTTTTCCTCTGCTGTTAAAACAATTACACGAACTATTAAATGGGTTAACAGTAAGCCGAGGACTTACGTGAATAATAGTTTGAAAATTAGGAAGGACTTTATTAACGAATTCTTAAAAAGAGATGGTTGTTCAAATTTTAGATTAATGTAGGGACTTCGATGTAAATTAATGTCAAAAAAGTTTTGCCCGTTCAACTGAGCAGCTCAGTACTGGCGCTCTGAAAAAGACTAAGCTTAGTACTCACTCGCACACCATTCTTGTGCTTGTGCTGCGTTTCACATGTTCATTCAGCATTTTGATTTTGAAAGTTCCAATCTTTTAATCTACTCAAAGGTCAAAGTTCTTCAATGTAAGCTCAGTTGCCCAATCTTTAACGTTTTTTGTGTCTTAATTGGCCTTTTCTTTTTATGCATGTTAAAGAAATGTGGGTTTGTTTTCATGGGTTTCTAATTTCATTGCTTTTTCGAATTTTAATGGACCAAATGTTGATGTATGTGAACAATTATAAATATAATACGTGATTTGTCATGCTTGTCTGTAACAGATACATATTGTAGGCATTTTGTGAGCCTGCTTTTGGCGTTGCCAAAAAAGTGCTTCCTATGTAAGCATATTTTCATTATGCGCCCAAAATCCCTTATAGACTAAATATGTAAAAGGTTAATGGTTATATGAACCGATCCAGAGGACAAGTTCTGACGATGGGTTTTATTGGTAAGGACCAAGGGTAAAAGAGCTTTTTATGCTTATGGAAAAGCTGTTAACAGAATATTTTTTAGACTTCCTACAAAATAATAATAGTTTTACTCTTATTTTCACATACATGAAGAATTGCACTTAAAGTTGATGACTTCCTGTTAACAATATAATAATGCCGATATCTAGTTTTTTTTCTTCTTTTTTTCTCTTTGCTGATATCAATTTTTACTTTTCTTTTCTTAATATCCATTGATCCTTTTAACCACTTTCTGTGAATTGAAGACTTAATATGGACAATCCAGATTGTGAAGAGGAGATGAAGAATGTCAGCCAGCTCACGAGTCTTAAACAGGGAATTGACCACAAAAACCAGCAGTTGTTTAAGATGGAACATAAGTTGAATGAGGAAAATGCAATGATTCGCAAACAATCTGCACGGTAGATTACTCAAAGAAAATGTTAAGTCTTCCTCTTATTTCTATATACTTGAAGAATTGCACTTAAACTTGATAACTTTCTGTTAAGATACAAATGGTGATAATCATCCTCTTCTTCTTCTTCTTTTTCTTTTCTTTTTAATGTATGCATTTAATCCATATAGTTAATTGCTTATGTATTGAAGAGTTGATATGGATGATCAACGATATGAAGAGGAGCTGACGAAAGTCAGCCAGCTTGCAAGCCTTAAACAGGAGATTGATTCCAAGAACCAGCAATTGTCTGAGATGGAACAGAAGTTGGATGACACATCTGCAGTGGCTCGCAAACTTGTCATTGGCCTTATGGAGAAGCTTATGAAAAGTGACAGAAGATCATTGGAGTTTGAGCATATGTATTATGAGTATGAGAAGATGTACCGTGAGAGATCCGCAACTGTGGAACAGTTGATGAATGAGAAAAGGAAACTTAAAGAAGAATATATTGAAGGTATGTTTGCAAGTAATTGTTGATGTTTAGAGATATTGATCTGTAAAGTTCTCTTTATCATCCCATCTATTCTAGAATCAGACTCAAGCAATGCAGCCTTATGGAGTTACATCTTCCTAGATTAATAAAAGATTAAAATTGCCAAGCATTTAGATTGATTTTACTATCCTTTGTTTGGACAGTATTTTCTGAAAAATGCTAAAGGAACTGGCTGACAGAGTGCAGATAGAAACAACAGTGACATGTGCCCACTTTATCTGTAGCTATTAAGTGACTAAAAAATGTTTTTTTCTGTCTGAATATCACTGCTTGTATTTTCCAGACTTCATTCAACTGGTCCTTTCAAATATTGTGATCATAATTTGTCAGAAATCAGAAAGGAGAAGTCCATCAATATCAAGCTGCAGATGTATCAGAAAAAAGAGCTTGAGCAGCGAACCAAAGAATTGGACGAGTGCAGGGCCCAGAATGATTTGGAGAGGAGAAGGTTAATGGATGAGATAGAAGAGGTTTGTAAAAAATTTCTGTGCCTGAGACATTCTTGGAAATAAGTCATTTCTGTTTATATCTACAATTATAGCAATTACTAATACTCTTTCAGTTATTCCATGCAATGTCAGAATATTGGCCTGTTCACTTTTCAGTATCGTGGGGAGCCACTGTGTGTGTACAGCATGAATCACGCTTGCTTAGCTGCTTGTGACTTACTTTCAGTTACCTGCATTTTAATTTTCTAATATTGCTTATTTGTAGCTTCTATTTTTCTCCATTCTTTCCTCTATATTAATAGTGATTGATGCTTTATTCTGAATCTGAAAATGAATTATTGCTTGAATTTTTATCATAATCATAAAGATGAAATTTTGTGAAGCAACCCACCATTTGGATTATTACTGATGCAGTTAAAAAGGAAGTTGCAAAATCAAAATCCATCAGAAGGTGCTAGCAATTTGAAGGCTCAGATCTCAGCACTTACTAATCAGTTAAAGGAAAAAACAGAAGAGTTAGAGGAATCACAAAACCTGAACAATGTCCTTACAGTGAAAGAGTTGACCACCAGGAAAGAGTTGCACGATGCTCGCAAAGAGTCAATAAGTGTATATTAGTTCAATTTTCATGTGTTACTCAGTAAAATTTGAATTTATGCTATCATTTTCTATAAATTATTTTCTACTTGGCTAAAATGCATCTTCAGTCAAGTAGTAAATATTAGATGCTCAATAAGTTTTGGCCTTACAGGGTTTGTTGGATATGTTGAATAATCGCTCAACTCTTTTAGTTAAAAGAATGGGGGAGATTAATAGAAAAGCTTTTGATGATATGTGCTCAGAGAAGTACTCCAATGGAGACTGGCAGGAGATATCTGCTGAGCTGTGTTCGTTGTGGGAACGATATCTGGGGGATTCTAACTGGCATCCTTTCAAGCGAGTGAAAAATGGAGGCATATGGCAAGTATGTATATTCCCCTATTTACCCATACCATTCTGAAACTTTAACATGGGTCTGAGAATATAAACAAGTGCATGATTGGTGGAAGGAATTTCTTTTTTTCTTTTTTTATTTGAAAGGAGATCAGTGGAAGGATTTTGATTGAAAAAATATAACTAAAACAAGGATAGAGGGAAGAATTTTTAATTGGAACCAGTCTTGTACCTACAAGGTGGATGAGCTAGATAGTCATTGGCTTGCTATGCAAACCATACCATCATTAAGTTCTTACATTGCCTGAAATGCCGACAATTAGGTGACTCCTAGCTATTCTTTTGGAAAAAAATATATAATTAAATAGGCAAACATTCAATGAATGAGTGGTTGAAATCATTCTTACTTGACAAGTTTATAGGG
The DNA here is from genome assembly GCF_022201045.2 of Citrus sinensis. Taxonomy (NCBI): domain Eukaryota; kingdom Viridiplantae; phylum Streptophyta; class Magnoliopsida; order Sapindales; family Rutaceae; genus Citrus; species Citrus sinensis. Next base: position 142,755 of record NC_068559.1, read on the forward strand.
CCAGGAGTAGTCACTTGCCTGACATCATGAATTCAAAGAACGAGAGTAGTGGGGGAAATAGTATTTTGTCAACTGTTTGCTGGGTCAGGAAGCTACCAGAAAAAATAAAGACAAACTCACAAACAAAAGAAAAACAAAGCAACGCAATTCAAATCTTCCCCTTTATTTAGCTATCGATGCTAGGTTCTGTGCCATTTTTCCCTCCAACAACTGGTACTGTGAATAACACTATTTTGGACCATATTATACTGCAGCTTGTACTGGAAATATTTCATGTTGACTTAGAGAAAAGGAAACAAAAGGGAAATAGAAAAATGAGTTGACAGATGAGTAGTGTGCATGGGCTTGGAAAGATGAGTGACAATATATGAAATTGTTAGCCTTTAGTGAATTGAACTCCTGCTATTATAATCTCTTGTTAGGGTTCAAGAAGGATTGAAGATAACTAGATACCTTTGAAAGACTATGAACCTTTTATTCTAAAAAAATTGACTAGCTCCAAATGCGCCTTGCATAAAATTAAAAGTATAATTTTCTAGAATGTATCATGTGAGGGGAAGAACTTGCCTTGCTTTCGGGAATTTGGTCGCCACCAAGCAAAACTTAATATACAGTGTAAAACTTCAGACTCTGAAGTTGTTTAAAATTCTTAACTGTTTATTATCGTAAGCTCAATGAAGCAATTTACTAATTATGTTGCATTGAAGCAAACCTAGTCATCAGTCTTCACAGATGCTGCAGCAAAGACAGTGGAATAATTTTGTTTGCCTGAACCACTTATCAGAAATATGTGTCATATTTTGATTTAATTCCTGATAAATGCAGGAAATAATAGATGATGAAGATGAAAAATTGAAAGAACTGAAAAATGATCATGCTGAGGTATATGAAGTTGTAACCAATGCATTGCTGGAATTGAATGAATATAATCCAAGTTCACGGTATCCTGTCCCTGAGGTTTGGAACAAGAAGGAGAGGAGGAGAGCCACCTTGAAAGAAATTATTCAATATTTATTCTCGAAATCAAAGCGACCTAAGCGTAAAAGAAGTTAAACCTAATGCTGGCACCAAAATGTAAGTATATGTAGTTAATTAATGTCTACTTTGGACTTGCATGTTCACTTCTAATAGCTAAGAATTATTGTTTTGTTTAGATCTGCAGTTTTAAGTATCATTAGAAGTAAAATTTTACTGTAGTATTCGGAAATTACAAAAATATCTGGAACTTGAGACGTGTAACTGCTGGTGAGCTAATAAAGCTGCAGTTAGATCAACATTTGGCATCATGTTAGGTCAATGTGCCATAGAAAAATGTATATGTTTCTACTCATATTTGAGGAGGTTATTCTTTAAATGAATTAGCTGTGTTGCCCAAGTGAATTACAGAACATTAGATTGGTCCTATGAAGAGAAGTGAAGAGAGCTACAGAAACAATAAAGAGTAGCAATTATCTGAAGTGAAGAATAAATGAGATTAAGAAAGATGAAAAGAAATAAGTTAAGCTGGATAGTTAATGCATTGGCCTACGCTGGAATCGCTTGGTTTTGTGTCATGCTGTATGTGAATAAAGGCAATGAATGGCTGCTGCCACTTGGTTGGATTTGAAGGCAAGGCCATTCAGGCTGACAACTGAAAATCTTAAAGTTAGTTTTGAATTCAATTTTGATGCAGATCACTGCAAAACTATGTAACTGCTTCCTGGGATTTTTGGTCGATTATGTTCTACTAACTTGTCATTTTTATCCAGGTGGCGACACTGCCAGAAGTTGCACATTTATTGGGCAGAAAGCTTAACAAAGGAGAAGCAACGCTAGTATAAACTAGAAAGATATAAAGACCTTTCACCTTTCAATTAAAACATCAAGTATATAGGCATTTTTCTGTTTTAAGGGTTGCAGAAGATTTAGATGGGATTTTTCCTAGTTAACCTGCTTCTTTTGTGCCTGAATATGCTTTCCAGTGCAGGCAGTAGCATTCTATATAATACGACTGATGTGCAAATGCAGATAGCACGTATAGTCTTGTTAAGACTTGAAGCTGAACCTGTATGTGCTTGTAGCTAAAGATTGTTTTCTGCTAATTGCCATGCTGTGGATATTGATGACGCTAGTGTTTTCCAAGATTGTGTAAGCTCTTTTGGATATTTCGTTGACTCATAGCCGTGCCGTTCCCATGCATATGCGTATGAATATTGGTCTCCAAAACTTATAGTTGATTGATGCTCCACAAACAGCTAATGAATTAGTAGTATAGTGCTGTCTGGTAAGCATACCTGCACCACCACTTCCCCGTTGAAAAATCTCAAATTCTCGAAAAAAAAAAATCCCATGTAATAATATACCCAACGGTTATGAATATATATTGTTTATCTCCCACTTTATTGGTTGATATATTTTGTAAATAAATAAATATAGAATTCGGTTCTGCTCTGCAAAATCAGTAGAGAAGCTTTGTAATTCAAATGGCCGGTACGGAGCAGATGGAGAAGATGGCCGGTGATTGTTCTCCTCTCAATTTGTTCGTAAACTGGCACTGGAATTGAAATACAAAAATCCGAAAAGTCGTTGGCTATCATATCGTCTCGGCTTTCTCCTCTCAAATTGGCTTCTTTCATTTGAAAGAATAAGAAAACCATTATTTGCATGACTTGTTTCTCTTGGTCTCGTTTTGTTTGGGTAAAATATTAACTCTCCAGTAAGGGTGGGCACTAAACGGCCGGTTCGGTTATGTTTTTAAACCGAACTAAACTAAATTGAAACTGATTGGTTCATAAATATATGAGCCGAATACAAATCGAATCATAGATTCGATTCGGTTTGGTTTAATACTATTTGCTTTAAGAATTTTGATTATTTTTCTTTTATATTAACTAAAATTTTGGATTTTTTTACCTAAATTTGATTTTTTTTTCTTAATTCAATTCAATTGTAACCATTAATATTGGGTTAAAAATAGAATAGGCACAGCGAAGGGCCAAATAAATTTGGTCCCTATTAAACCTATGAAGAGATGGACTGCGTTTATCCTAGGTGGAAAGATTTTAAGGCCGAAAAGTTCTGAGAATAAACTTTATAGGTTTGAAGGACAAGCCACTTAAGATAAACCTTCTAAATTCTAAGGTTTTTATGATCCCAAGATCTTAGGAAAACAACTTAATGGTGTGTTTATTAATCAATAATCGGAATTGATTGAAATCGGAATGGAGTGGAATCAGAATAAGAAATGAGAATCAGAATAAATTATTTACTTTAGTTGTGGGAATTTGAATAAATAGTTACAAGTTACTAAACGGTCCTTAGTTTATTATTGTCATAACAACAACAACAACAACAACAATAATAATTATTATTATAACATTAATAATAGCAATTATTATTATTATTATTGTAAACTATTATAATTATTAATCATTATAATTAATATTAATAACAAAATTACTATAATAATAACCATCATCATAAAATGAGAATTTTAAGATTTAGGTGGAGGTAATATGGTTAATTCAGAGAATGAGATTCTCATTCCCATCTCCTCCCATGGGAATGGGAACTCTAATAATCGTTCTCAATTTTTATGTAGGACTCACCACTTTCATTCCCATTCCATCTCTTATTTAATTAAGTAAACACATCATGTATTCTCATTCCTTGATTCTTATTTCCATTCCTAATAAGTAAACATCGCATAAGATTAAAATGCTTCCTCCTTTGATCCGTAGATAAGATTGCATATTCATGTATCAATTAGCACAGGCACAAGAAGACAAGTGTTGCTAAATGACATAAAAATAATGACATTTGTCATTAAAGTAATTAGAACACAAGTCAAATCAATTTGACTTATAAATATATACGTTCTATTTTTATTGAAAGATGAGAAAAAACTTATTCAAGAGGGGAAATGTTGATTTTCTCTCTCTAAATTCATATTTCCAAAAATTCAGTGACTACCTTGACCATTAGATGGTTTACATCGGTGAAACTAGCCCTCTGATCGTTTTCTTATGTTTGTAAAGTATCATCGAAAAAAGATATCCTCATCTACTAAGGAAGTGGACACATAGGAGAAAATTCAAAGGTCCAGTAAAATTAGTTGAAAGGATTAATTCATTATTGCTGGATCCAATAAAGAGAAAGCCCAATTCTAAGAGGGTCATTCTTAGTTGGAATTATCACCTAGTAAGTTGGGATAAAATTTACATCATAACTACCATTAATGATTTACATAAAAATATTAATGTAGAAAAATTTATAATAAATAAATATTATTCTTATAGATAAATAATATTTTTTTAATTTTAAGCAGTGAACTGATCAATTCTTTAATTCGATTTAATTTTAAATCAAACTAAATAAGAACCAATTAGTTCTTAATCATTTCAACTATTTGATTTTTTAACTCGGTTTGATTCTACAAAACCGAACCGAATGCCCACCTCTTACTTCTTATATTATCCAGTCATAACGACAATTAAAACATTTTGCTCCGAAGTAGCCAAGAAGTGACATGTCGTCCTCATATCCAAGAACCGTACGACAAGAGTTGAGCAATGGAGGTCATGGATCATTAGAAATAATGGGCTTGCAGGATATAACCCTAGCCTACCATTCCTCCATCCTCTTCCTCTATATAAAACCTCGTCCGCCAAAACCCTAGTAGAAAAGAGTCTTCTTTTCGCACATCGAACGGCTTGGTCATCTAATCTAAGAAAGCTTCAAATGAATTTCCTCTCTGATTTCTGAAATTTTGTTTTCTTTGTTTTTGTTGTCACTATTTCAGTGATGGAAGGGTTGTGGGCAATGATTACAAAGAGAGAGGACTCGAGTGGGTTCAAAGTTTTACGAAAACAAGAAATAAAAAACCCAATTCAATTTTGTTGGAGAAAATTCTTTTTTTTCCCATTTTCGATTTGGGTTTTTTTTTTTACCCACATTGAAAGATATTATAAAATTCTTTTACACTTGATATGAGCCCCGTGATTTTCTCTTGTTACTTGCTTAGCATTTGTTGTGTTTGTTGCGAGAAAACGGATTTTGATTCTGATTTCTCGCTTGAACAACGGTGCAACATTGAAAGCCTGGCCACTAGTTGGTTTTCTAGTAACAGATTATTCTGTTTTCTGGAAGTAAGCTAGTGATCAGGCAGCGGCCAGACAACCGTAGTGATGGATCCACAGATGACAGGTTTTTTAATCCTGTTTTTATCTACTGATTCCATCTCACATTTTCTTCTTCATTTACTTATCTTTTGGGCGGGGCTGTAAATGTTCTGCGATTTTAGTTTAGACGGCCTTGATTGAAGAGAATAATGCAATCTGCTACTAGTAGATAGTTGATGCAGTTGCCATTGCTTGAGGGTGGTACCTATTAGTATTGCTGAATCAGTGGCTTGATCAGTTCTTAGCTTTGTGCAAAGCAAACGCCCGTTGAGAGTTATTGTGTGGTCGTTTTGGTGCTTGGGTTGAGTGGTTCCAGTGTGCAGTGTGTTGAAGCTCTGAATAGAAGTTGGATTTGGAATAAGCAAACCAAGCTAACCCTTTGATTCTGCCATACTTGAAGAGCTCAACGGCAACAGTGACCATCTTGGAGGATTCCTCATCAAACAATGACCTTAGCAAGAATGGTTGGAATAGTTTGGTTGATTTGAAATCCCATGGTTGAACTTGTGCTTGTGGGTTGCAAGCTCAAGTGTAATGTTGACAAAAGAATAAGCATTCCCAGTTAGAATATAAAGCAACCTACGCATTCTTGATGCGATTTCTTTGCATTTTTTGCTAGTAATTTGAACTGAAACCTTCATGGACTCATCAGAACAAGAGAGAAACCTCGTAATCAGATTAGAAGAACAACGAGCCCCACCCTCACAGCCTCACCTCTGAACATGAGTTACCGTCACACACCTTCTGGCTTTGTAGCTAGTGATGAACTCATTTCTTGAAAATGAGAAAATTATTACAATTGTAATCTTCTTAAAATACCTGTAAGTGCAAGTGAATTGAGTAGATGTCAGTGGGCAATGGCCTGTGGTCAAATTTGGTTAGAACTCTGAAAGAAAACACTTGAAACACTTGCACATCACCAGTCATAAATTCAAACAAGAATAACTTATGAGATTAAATTAAGACACTTGTACGTAGATGATTATCACTATCATGTGAAGTAAACTGTAAACATATAATATAAAACCGAATCTATTTAACTTTGGAAGCTGCGGGCTCTCTATTACTTTGAAGCCACTTCAGCTTTTACATTTCACTTCAACCAAAACAGAAACCAAACCCAGTCCCCAACCAAATCCGTCAAAGTCAAAAAGTTCACACTCACAGGGACAGAGTTACACAGTATACTTTCCCTCATTTTCTTTCTCACTTTCCGGGATAAAACAAAAAAAGCGAAAAAACAACAAAACATGGAGTGGGGGAAAGTGCTTGAAACTAAACCCTGAAATTCTTTCCGGTGAAAGTTTGACCAAATTGCCAATTAGCAGGGACAATGTTCCAAGAAGTGGAAGTACGGCGGTCACTGCCAGTGACCCTGAAGCTGAGAGACTGACCAACCAAAACAGAATTAGACTGCCAGTTCTGTCCCCAGTTCCTGCTCAAGCTCATCCACCCAGTCCTGGAACCTTTGACGCTAGCCTTGACAATATCCCCAGCACCAGCAACGTTGGTGATCAAGACCAAGTTGAAGTAACGGAAACCGTTGATGGTGAACCTGATGCCGCCTCTCTTCCTGCAAGGGACCCTGCGGTAAGAGACAGGAACAATTCCGGCGCGGTATTCGGCCATCTTGAGGAACATGGGCATGGCGAGATCGAAGTGAGGGCGAGGAGGGTTGCACCACCCCCCATTGTCGCTGGGTTGAGCGAAATTCGGAGGGCAAAAGTTGGTGGCAGTGACGAAGATTGAAGGGCTCCCAGCGTGGCACCATTGAGGGTCATTCGCACACTTAATCTCAAAACACGCACCGCAGCTCAACCCGTTGTTGAACAGTGCTGTGCTTAGCGCTGCCGTGTTAACGCCGTATCCTTGACTGTAGAGATTGCCGTACCCACAAGCACCTCCTGTTTGTTAAATATACAATTACACACAACCGAACAAATCAGAAACAGTTGACTGGTGGTAAATAATCATGTATGTTGATGCAAAACGCAAATAAATCACTGTGAAATTTAAGTGCACGCGTACCCATTGTTCCTGAGGCATCATTGCCTCCATAGAATGTAGCATGAGCGCTTTGCCATGCCTCGCCACCGTAAACGCCGGGGATTCTCGCATCAACACTAAGGGAGGAAAATGTAACAAAAGTCACAATACAAATGATGCCCACAGCGACACCCATTTGGTTTTAATTTCAACCCAACTAATTAAGAATAAGATGCTCCCCCAAGAAAAACAAAATTAAGACTTGGTGTTGTGGGTGACAGTGCGAGTGTGAGGAGAAGGCAAAGAGTTTGGAGTGGTATTTATGGACGAGAAGCGAGGGAAATTTTGTCAAAAAAGTTGAAATATTATTTTGGGGTTGGGGACAATATTTAATTTAATTATCACCCTTAATTGGTGCTGTTTCTAGTCGTGATTAATTACTAAGTTTAAAACTAGCGGTAAAAATAATTCAATCCCGTAGCCATGGGCCATGGGGTGGGGACTTGGGGCAGACATGAATGCCCTTGAATTCTGACCATTTTAGGGAAAATGGATGGTGGGGTTTAGGGAAAGGTAAAGGGTATGAAGTGGAATACGGATGGGGTCGGGGATGTAGGACACATAAAGGTGAAGAAGCTTTGAGGCGGATATCGATATACATGAATTGAAATTGCTTTGCTTCATTCCCAAGTTGAGGCATCAATTACAGTATGTGCTCCACCCCAAGAATTTTGTTTCTTTTTGTTTCCTTCCTTCTTCATTTTCCCTTCTTTTTTTAATAAGATTTTGGAGGGACTACCAAATTGTACGGATAGGACAGGACGCAAGGTGTACTTGCCTCCGATGTCCATCCAATGTTGGACATCTATATCATTTTTGGGGCTGTTTTGAAATCAATATATAAACAGGCTTTCTTTTTTTTTTTTTTTTTTTAAGCATATATAAATTTACCACTCACTCACAGTATTAAGAGTTGAAAACTAATTATTTATTCCACAAAAGCTTCCTTGAAGTAAGAAATTTGAATGCTCAAATTGTTGAGAAATTAATTTTAGATCAATTGTAAGTTAATTACATATAACGTAACTTAACAGTTGCCTCTGACGTGTGTTTATGTTTAATAAGGTATGCAGCTACACATGATAAAAATCAAATTAAATAAGATTAATAGTGTGTAAACACTTTAGAAAAGTACTAAGAAGACTCGACTACACATGATAAGAATCAAATGAAATAAAACAGTGTGTAAACAATTAAACATTTGAGAGGGGCTTAAAGGAAAAGAACTAGTGTCGAGGAAAGGAATGAAACAGAGTGGCGTTATTGACTTCCTTAATTAAATGAAGTGAATAAGGGAAAGGAATGGCGCCGTAACGAACTGACGTGCAAAAGTTGTAAAAGAATCCGCAATCAGCGGTCCTCGTATTACGCCGTGCATTAGCCGGATGTTTTAGTTAATTAGTGGACTGCTTACTTACTTACTACTACTACTCTCTTTATATCATATTCTCATATCAGGTCGATCTAATCCTACGACAAGGTCAAGCTTTATGGCTCGAGGGCATGCAGGCTCTATGACTATCAAATCAAATGAATTAGGTGGCGTTGCCTTGCCTTGCCTTGCCTTTTACTTTTACAGGTCTACTGGCGCATTGAAGGAATTTTGAGGCAAACGAGATTTTATAGTGCAGGCAAAGTGGAAATTAAATATATAAAATAAAATCCAGGATCCATGCAGATGAGATGCAGATGCACCCCACCAAACAAATCTAGTAAACCCACCACGTCATCGTTATAATTAAGCTGTTGCGCAACAACACCTCACCCAACTCTTTTGCTGATTAATGCCTTGTGCATGTGAGGTTGCCACCAACACCATCAAATTAATTAATTAATTAAATTCAATAATCTTTCCCCATTAATCTTCACTACTTAAACTAAAGATTGAAGATTTTTTCTTTTTTTTTAATCACTCTCAAAATCTAGGGAGGAGGGGCCATAGAACACCTCCACTCCTGGATTGATGACTAAACAATTATAGGAAGCAAAGGAGTATTTACTTGTCTTCAAGGTAATTAATGTCAACATAGACTGGGCAACTGTCGTGTATATATGTTGTGTATCTTCTGTTACGTGATTTTGATGATGTTAGAGGCCAACACCTGTGTAGTTTGCTTCAAATGGATGTTTTGATAATTCTATGATCAATCAATTCATGGCTATATATATATATATATATATATATATATATGTAGATGATTGATTAACCACAAAATTATCACAACAGTTCTCCTTTCACGACTCTTCTTGTTCAAGTTCTTAATTCTTGTTTTCACCGTTATCATAAGTTCATGGTCAATCATGTATACAGACGCTGCATTGATCATTTGAAGTAAATTATACGGTAAGTATGGATTATTAGCTAAATTACCGAGTTAAGTACGAAATAATTTGAAATTAATTAAGCAGAAACAAAGCTTTGGTATAATTACCCTACTTCAAAATAACAATAACCTGATACCTTTCTTGTTAACATGAAAAAGATTATTAACTAAAGGGTACCAAGAAGAGCATGAATTGGGTTGAAGTTAAAGAAATAACTAATAACCAACATGCCCAAAGTCCATATACAATGAAAATATATAGAGTTCGATGGGATGTTTGATATCTTCGAATAAACGTTAAGAATCTACCTATTCGTTATGGTAAAATTTGTAGCACTGAAAATCAAATTTTATTAGATATTTGGGTACATAGTGATCACTTGTGCAATCACTAAACATGGCAAAAACATGGTAATTAATCATGAAACTGATCAATGGTTGGTTAATAAAAATAATTTCGTGCGATCATCATGTACAGTGATTCATAATTCAAGCGTGCTTTACTTGAAATTTTGCCTGATCTTTATTAGGCAAATTTTGATCAAAGGGGCCATTTTCCTTTTCTTATGTCTGCTCTTTAGACATATATGAAACATCAAGACATATTGTAACTAGATATATAGGTCCTATTGAGCTGGCTTTACGCAATCCCCAAACTAAAAGAAGGTTCCAAGTTTCTTGAGCAAGCAAATTCGGTCGGTATCATCATATCTTCATCAAAAACTTTCTCGGCCCATACACACAAGCTTGCAACTCTGCTTGCTTGATTCTTTAAGCTTTGATGGATTGGAGACAGAAGATCCATATCAAGTTATCAACTAACGTAACTACCATTTAAAAAAAGGGGGCCGAAAGAATTATTTTCCAGAGATTTTGTGTGATGTTATCGGGGCCTATGCATGTTTTGTTGGCTTACTTTTTAACGGCAAAGTAATGCATTGCTTGCTTATGCCGTAAATAGTTATGTGATTCCAAATCTTCCTTTTCTTCTGCATTTGCTTTTAAAACGTTTATGGGATCATCATAGGGTTGCATTTGAAATTTGTAGCCTATCGATGAATTTTGGCTAGTACAGTTAGTTGTATGGATTCATATGTGTATGTGTGTGTATAAATGTTTCAGATTTATTTCTGATGAGGCCCTTTTTTTGCAAAATGAATCCTCATCTGTTTGCTAGACTGTGATGATTGGGAGAGCCCAATTACCAACACTACGACCAGTAAGCAGTAACCCATCTGTACAGTGAGTAACATTAATACAACCAACACTACGACCAGTAAGCAGTAACCCATCTGTACAGTGAGTAACATTAATACACACAGGAAATACAATGACAAGGGTTGGTAATTCTATCCCAAAAATGTCTCATATATATAAGTGGGATGAAAAAATGTCTCATTCCAGTTCATATATATTTTTTTGGGATAAAAATATGTCATAATTCTATCCCAAAAGAGATGAGATCATACGAGATCCCATCCCAATTGGAAAAATTCTCATTTTTAGTTGGCAATGAGACGGGATGGGACGAAATTTACCAATTCCACTCCCTTCCCGTATATGCAAGTGGAATAAAAAAAAATCTCACTCCCGTCCCTAAATTTTTTTATACGATAAAAATATATCATAATCTCATCCCAAATATAATGGGATCCCGCATGACCTCATCCCATCGGAAAAAATTACCACCCCTAACAATGACAAACAATTAATTAATTATTACAGTGAAGTAGCTGTGGGCCTGAGCCAATCCAATTTAATCTTCGCGACATCAGAGCGCTTTGTTTTGTTGGGTCAGGAATATTGAATTATATGCATTCGAGCTTTCGAGTGTTGGATTGGATTGGTATAAAAAAGTGCAACTAAAGGCTTTTCACAATGGCCCAGTTTATTTGTTTGCTTCGCATTTAACTTCTAATTCGCATTTGTCGCTACTCGCTAGTAACCCTATTAATATTATCACCGCAAAACCTCTATCGATAAGATAAATGCAATCGAATTTAGAGAACTAGTAGTAGTACCCCTTTGTTTTCAGATTTTCATCATCTATTTTTATATATCCCTTTTTATACACGAATAAAAGAATTTTTAGGTGCAATTATCCGTTATTTTTTTTAATACTGTATTGTTGCTATGTACAACTATGTCTAAGCTCCTCAATTTTGTATTTTAAAAACTTCTCGACATCAGTAGTCATCAATACGACACCTTATATGAAAACAGTCTCAGATTAATCAAAACATTATAAATTAAACCATGAAGTATATGTATGTTTTTGTAAATTTATAATCTAACAGAAGCGAATTAATAGGGTAGATAAACACTAGATATTGTTTTAGTACATGACCAAATCATCGTGATAAGGTTATGCTCTAACTGAAATGAGATTAGATGACGCTTTAATCCAAACGACTCTATAAAGAGATTTTTGAGATTACCCAAAAGAAAATTATAAAAGAGGGGTTATTGATGAACAATTAAAGTTGTAGTTATGAAAATAAAAACAAGACTTCCCTATTTATAAGAGATTAAACTTATTTCCCAAAGTTAACTTAAAAACGAAAACTAAATCATAATTATACTAGAAATAAATGATTAAAGCACATACCAAGTGGACTCTAATTAAAAATTAAAAAATATATATCAAAATACCTAAAATAAAAAAATTTTAAAATCCTAAAATAACGTCCTACATTAATCTCCCCCTCTTAAAAGAAAACTCTTTCTCGAGTTTATTTGGAGTATAGAACTTGAAGCAGAGCATTAGTGCATCTTGGAGCTTGAACTTGTAGTCTTGCTCATCAATCGTGCTTGAAACTAGAAATTCTCCATGCTTCATCTTTTTTTTTACGCTTATGAGTAAATCTTCGAGAAAAATTAGTCTTGTACTCACTCCCAAGCCCCTTTAAGTCCTTTTCTTTCCAAATCTTGCTTAATATTCTCTCCAATTAACTTTATCTTTGTAGCATTTCCAAATCTCACTCAATATTCTTGCCAATTAACTTTATCTTTGTAGCCAAATCTTCTTCAAGAATAATCTTTTTGTCTTCAACGTGGATATGCATAATCATGTCAATTGTTGTTGGGACTCTTCAACTTGATTTTACTACGTAAACTCGATCACACTGTTAGGCTCAATACTCAAGTCAATAGTAGGTTGTATCTCTTTTTGAAAAATCTCAGTTAGATCAATAATCTCATCATCTTCTACTTTTATCGGTGTAAAAAGAGATTGTTTGAAATCATCACAATGAACAAAATGGTCTTTCATCAATTTTATCATATTAAACCATTCTTTAATTTCATCTTGTCCTTGTCGAATAATTGATTCTTGTGATTGTTTCCACTAATCTAAAGCATCACTTGTCAACTTAAATATTGTATAAGAAACAACAACTACCGATGAGACTGTTTGAAGAAAATCATCCATCATACATATTTAGTAAAAAATATCATTAGAATTACCATCAAAATCTACGATATCTTTAAACTCAAGAAGATAATATGAACTTTGATACTCCATCTTTATCATTTTTTTTTCTCAAATTAAAAATATAACTAATGATAAAATTGTAAATAAGGCTTAATTCTCGAGTTTGGTTTGGCTGGCGGCTAAAGTTTTTAATTTTGAGATTTTTTTTTCATTTTTATAGTGATGGTTTTGGTAGGAATAAATGTGGGTAGTAAGAAAGTTGTGCAACTAGCACAAAATTGCTCTAATACCAAGAGAGGTGTGGTAGAATCGGATTGATAAAGCAGATAAACATTAAATATTGTTCTAATACCAATTCAAGCCAATGCGATAAACATTAAAAATATTGTTCTAGTTTGTTAGTGATTATAATCTACAATTTATTTCTCTAAGTTAAACTTAAAAAGAGAAAATAAATCATAATTATACTTTAAATAAAAGACTAAAGTACATATCATTATGAACTCTAATTAAAAAATAGAAAAATATCAAAAATATTAAGATAATAAAATTCTAAAATCTTAAAATAACATTGTAGATTATAATCACTAACAAACTAAAAGAACGCACATTATGACCTTTTAAGGAACTGCATATAATTGTGTGATGCACGCAACGTTATAAGCAACTCTCCAAATATACGGTTGGATATCATTTTTAAATTTTTTTTTTTTTTTTAATGTCGAGAGAAGATTTCGTTAAAAGATTACAACAAGACATATCTCATATCGCTCAAAAATTACATCAAATTAAAGATCTCAAATTAGACGGAGCATGTTGACTCAACCGACATCAACACAAACCGTCCTTCTCCCACAAAAAGACCGAAAAATGAATAATTATATCATTATGATTGATGAAGATAAATTTTAAAAAATTTTAAGATAAAAAAAAAAAATTCTATGATTTCTATTAATTTAAAGTGCCAAGTTCTACAAAGCTTTAGTTATAAAAATTACAGAAATTAATTGTAACTAAACTAATCTTAAGTTGCAAATTCTTTTTCTTAATTACAATTATATCCCACGAGGCTTTGTTCTAAAATTCTATAACTAATTCACCGACTTCATTACTTTTTTTTTTTTTTAAATTGGAGTTTTTTAATAATGTATTCCAACTGTTCAATTGCGTGTACGAAGTGCATTCCATGGTATTTGAAAGGTAAAGACAAAACTATATAGGATTAAAAAATAGAGATTCTTATTAAAATGCCTAAAATATAAATAAGATTCTTTAACATCATGCTGATCAAGACACCCCAATAAAGTTCAAACTGCTCAATTCCCACAAACCCTAAACCTTCATATTAAAAAGAATGTTAGATCTAGAATTTTGCATTTTAGAATCCGAATGTATTATTAGTTGGATGAATTGGGTTACAATCCCATCAAAAAGAAAATCACAAACCCTCAAAATGCAAAAAATATCACCTTAAAATTTGTTTTTTTTTTTTAAATCTTCGTTCATACCAAAAAAAAAAAAAAAAAACTGAACGTAAACACTGTATAATTTTTGTATAATCCAAATACAAATTTGGTTTTACTATCCCCAAACGTATGTACTTACATTACCTATGTATCATAATTATCCCTTGATCATATTACACGGTCATCATTAAGAGAAAATTAAGCAATAATTAATACCCATCTCATGATCTTTGATATATCAGATTTTGGTGGGTGTGCGTATATACATAATTAAGAAAAACTGATTTTTTTTAATTAAAGAATAAATAAATAATCTTTTGCCGCCCCCACAAGCAATTGCATAAACTGGCTTTGTGATCTTTTCAAATTAATTTAATTTTGCATCTCTCTCATGAGTTAGAACTTAGATGGCAGGACATGCAAGCAAGCTCCTCCTAGCTTAGCAGCTAGGCACAAGCAAGCAATCACATGGGTGTTTGTTTCCGGACTTCAAAATCACAAAAGCAGTCTAATAAGAGCGAGCGCATGTTTCTTTGTTGACATTGGATTTTAATCCAACGACCTTGTGTGTCATTATTAGAGCATATGCTTGCCTAGCCGTATTCCCCAAATTAAGCTTTGTTAATTTGATCAAAATTTAGGTAACATGCCTTACCATTCCATCTCTCTCTCTCTCCCTCTCCCTCTCTCAACTTCCATAAATTTTTACATTTTCAGATTAAAAATTCTATGTTTTAACAATAACAGTTGTATGTTTTTCTTTGGAAAGATTACGGCAATAATTCATTTAAAACAATCATGCCCTTGCGTCAGTGTCTGTGTGGCATTGCATCATCCTATGCTTATAAAATCAATTAATTTGTATTTAAAAATTACAAACATACAGCATTAAAAAAGAATTATATATAATCATTTTTAAGTGCAAGCGCCTGTATTTTTTAAAATGGAATTCGAATTTTACGGCATTATAAAAGACTTTTACACCATAATAAACCACTCAAAACTATTTTGCACCACATAGCGTAATAACTTTCTCGCACTTTAATAAAATATGGAAACCCTCATGAAAAATTTTCATCCGAAGTCCCTTTTTTTGGACACAAATTTTCACACATGATCTTATCCCGTTAATCACAATAATTTTGATGGCTAAGATTATTTTTTTTATAGAGATTAGTTGTGAACAAATAAAGTCAATTTATTAATAATAGATCCCATAACTATTATTACCACAACTCCTATATATTTTCTCTCCTATTTACTCTTAACCGATCTTCATATAGATTCACTCATCTTCTTCCTGTGTTGTTGTCTCGTTCTCTATTTTTAACGTGCACGATGATGATGATGAAACGTTTTCTACAGTTGTTATTCTATATATCAGAATTAGTAATTTTTATATTCAATATTTCTCCCCCTAATGTTCATGTTCAATATTGCACTTGGCTAGACTTGGTTTCAGAATTCATAACCATGGCTAATATGTTTCGAGCAAGGGTCTGCCGAAATATAGTTTTATCATTGGCGCACAAGCCATAGTATTTCAGTGAGAACAGAATATTATGTTCGGTTTAAGAACCATATTAATCTGCGTTTACAAGATAAACTTTTTTTAGTGCTAATACTCGAGTAAGTAGGAGGGATAAATGCGTCCAGTAGTTGACTTTATTTCTTTACAGAGTAATTCTTATCAGTAAACAATCTCAGCTATATCAAAATTATTATGATTTAAAGAGTAAGATTTTGTGTCAAAATTCTCTGGTGCGGATGACTTGTATTTTAAAATATTTATTCGTACCATATACTGTAATAATAAATTCACATGAAATTTTGTATTTAGATATTTATAGGTGAGAATTGAAAAGTGAATAGTTTCCACATTGTGTATCGGGAACACAGGTTCTTCAAGTTTGAGGGATCGAGTGTTGTGATGATGCACGGACCATTAAAAATTTCCCAATTTTGCACTCAAATCGAAATAAAGTAGAAAAGAAAATTTTCTTAAATTAGCCATTCATCCATCCAGGCTGCAGGAGGCAGCAGTTTAGGACTCGTGGTAATCCACGCCTTCCAGTGGTTGCGGGAAATTACTTACACGGCTTTAAAATCGTCGGTCGTATTGTCCGTGTTGAGAAGTAAAATTCATAAGCGAGTAAATTTAATTTAATTTAATTTAATTTATTCCGCCAAAATTCCTTTCCCTGCATGCATACGTGCCTCAGAATTGGAGCCACCTCCTATCTCAGACCAGACCATTTTCCATTTTGACGTGCAAAGTGGAATCCGACCACGAATAATCAACGAAGATTATTAAAAAAAACCCAACGTAGTATCCGACACGTGTCAAAAAGCCCACTGAGATTGACACGTGGCAAAGCGTGCGAAACAGGTAACCTTTATTGACTTTGGGGTAGATAAATCCTCCTAATCCAAACTCGAAAACAAACGGCAGTTAACCGCTTTTCGGCCACTCGTTTACGGTACCTTCTAGGCCACACAACGTCACAACTCAATCCCCGAATCTCCCACCGGCAACCCGAACAATCCTTTATCATATTAAATAATAATTATAATTACGAAATAAATAAAAAAGTTGCCAGTATTTTCTTCTAACTGACGCCGTCAATTTTTCCCCTCTCAGTCTCTCTCTTTTCCGTTATTAGATTTGGACTAAACGCTGTCAACGTCAAATTAAATTAGAACCAATAATTAATGGAATTTTTAATGTTTAATCGATACATTAAATTGTTAATTCTTTATTTATTTATTTATTAGTGTTGATTGTATAATCAATTTGCTTATCCTTTAGAAAACAAATAATTTAAGTAAATATAATAAAAGGTGAATTACACGGCTTCCTTTTTTTTTTTCAAATAATTAGGTTTTAGTTGCAAATACAGTAGACCGCAAATTTTAGATTTACATAAAATAAGCACACGTTTTTTAAGTTGTCAAGAAACTCTGGTGTCTTTGGTCTCTTCAAGATGCGTTGGGAGTTGAGTAACCAAACTTTGAATACGCGATCGCAAATTCGCAATCCACAGATTTGCCTTTCTTACCACCTTTTTTTTTGTCGTTTATTTTTTATTTTTTACCTCTCTCATATTTATTTTTTTTTTTTTCCAAAAATAATCTGGTGAATAACTGCATATATGGCGTATCGCGATTCATGTTAATGATATTAAAGTTGTGAATTGCTAATTAATGTTCACTAAATCATAGTCCTATATATTTTACTAACAAAATTATGAAATATTAATGGTGATTTTCTTCAAACATTTTAATATTGGTATGGTAAATAAATGGTTGAAAAATATTTGAGTTCTCAAATGTAATGGTGATTTTTTTTTGGATATATAATGTAGTAGATTTTAGTTTATGATCATCTTATATATCTAGGATAGTGCCATCACAAATATGGTTGGTACAAGAGGTTGTAATTTTTTGAATATAAATAAATTTGTATGTAAAATTAAAAAAAAAAAAACAATTTTTACGACAACAATTATCATCAACTCAAGTACAAATTAAAAATTTATCTAAAGAAGTACACGCAGTGAACAAAACACGATTCTTATTATGATGTGGCCGAACGATGAGAAGATTGGATCTCAAATATTCTTTGTTTACAAAGCATCACCAGCTCTGCAAGCCAAGGGGCATATCCCATAACATATTCCATCCGATGTGGACCAATGAAACAAAGAGCACACGAAACTAACCAACTCACACCCACACCAAATGGGTTCTTCGTCTTTTTCAGTTCAAACAAGTAAAATTCCACATCGATTTATCTTATCCTAAAATAAGAAATGTGCCCTGTGACCAAGGCTTTCATAGAATGAGCTCATTATCAAACGCGTGTCAAATCTACAGAGTTTTGGTAACCGGATATTGCCGGTACAACAGTTCCCTAAACCTGCTGATCCGGTTTTGTGGCCAATAAAAAATGAAAAATTATAAATAAAAGGGGGGGTTTTAGCAGTTATTTCTTGTGTGGGGTTTTTCGTTTATGTCCAATTTCTAGAGAGAGAGGGAAAATAAATAACTGAATTTTGGAGAGAGAGAGAGAGAGAGTTTGAATTTTGATTCACTCTTTGTAATAGATTTGAATTTGATCGTTGGTGTTTACAGGTAAGTTGAAAGCATTCGGTTTCATTGTTTTGATATTTTGATTCGTAATTGTGGTGGATTTTGTGTTCTAATGCTGAATCTGATGATCATGTGATAAGAATTGTGATGAGAAGTGAATTTCGATTTTGATTTGTGATCATGATCCGATCTTCAAGCTGAGGTTTTGTGGAATTCGATGAGTTGATCGAGAATTTTGATTTTGTGGGAGTTGAACGATCCTGATTTCGAATCACTTTTTTCGTAAATGAATTGCTCATTTTTGTTTAAACAATGATATGAAACTTTTCAATGTGTTACTTTCATGATTTTTTTTTTTTTGAAAAACATGAATTTTGGTGGGAATTTACATTGGATAGTGGATAATTTCATTAATTTTGTTGGTTTTGGAATTTTCTTTTAACATAATTGATCTTATTGTTGAATTGCTTGATATGATCGGGATTTCATGAAATTCAAGCTCAATTCCTTACATGTGATGGTTATGGATTTGGAAATCTCAAGTGTATCTGAATGGTGATCAATTGCAACTTTAGTTTTTTCGGTTGATGACTGATTGGGCTTTGGGATCTGCTTCGTAGATACCCATCGAGGATATCTTATTCATATATATATATATATATATATATATATATTTATATATATATATATATTTTTCCATTTTGGTTTCTGCTTGTAGTGGTCTACTTGAAACGAGATTTGGTTCTGGGGTTTAAGTTATGGATCTAATTCAGCAGCAAAGAATTTGAGGGAAAATTTTTAGAATAAAATCAGAGAAATGCATGCATGTTTTTATTTTGAAAAAACATTATATGGAACCTCTTTTTTCCAGTCAAATTATTGGAGTTTGGATCATTCAGACTCACTGAGGAAGTCATGAGTTGAATTGGTTCTGTCTGTAATTCATGATTTTTTGGTTCTTTCTGTAATTTATGATTTTATGTACCATACTTAGGTTATTTTGTTATATAGTGATCATTTTACAGGTCTCTAAAGCATAGGTTGGGGTGAATTGGATCGTTTTAAAATTTTCCCTTTCTCAAAGAGTGATTAAAATTGTCATGCTGGCAACAATTTCTGGCTTTGGCATTCATATAGAGTTTATATGAGTGAAATGCTTTATTTCAACCTTTGTTTTTGTGGCTGTATGTTTGATAATATTCCTTATGTGTTAGCTCCATTAAACAAGTGGATTTGAGGAACCCCATTATTATAAATTTATTCCAAATCGCTCAAACCACCATTAAGATTACACTGACACACGGTTACCTTTTGGACTAATAACAGTGAAGTGGAACCAGGGGATGCTCTTTTGTGTTTGATGAGCACACTTCTGTCTGTTTCATGAGTTATCATTTTCGTGCGTTGTGTGAAATATGAAGTCAAAGAAGAGGCTTGATTCTGGACTCAAAGGTTTCCACGTTGCCACTATTCCTAAGGCTCCTCGATCAATCAGGGTATATATCACCTAAGGTCTAGGGCTTTCTTCATTTTTATTAGTGTTTTATGCTGAAAACTGTTTTAACTCTTTTATTTTTGGCTATTTTGGTTCTAGCAGAAGGCCCAACTGAAGAAGCCAGATGAGGACATCTGTGCATTCGAATTACTGGCTTCCTTAGCTAAAAAGCTACTGCAGGAGAGTGAAAGTTCTTCTGCTTCTAGTAATGCATCTGGAAATGATCATGTCACCATTGTTAAAGATGCTGTTAAAGACGGTCATCATTATGAATGTAAACCATTGAAAATAGAGTATCTTGATCAGGGAACCTCTGAGGTGAGTGCTGTTGTCTCAGAGTCGGCGTCACAAATTTGTAATCAGAAGTGCTCAGTGAATGAATTTCCACTTGTTGAAGATGATGAAATCTTGGAACGAACTTCAAAAACCATGGATTCTGGTTTCTCAGGAAAAAATGCTGGTGATTTGAAATCTGCTATTTTCAATAGCATTAGTGCAAATGAGAATAGACCAAGCAAAGTGGAGCTGGAGGGTGGTTACCCTAATGTTGGGGAGTCATGTTATAATGGCATGCAAAATAAATTTGAAGAAGGGTTAGAGACTAAGGGTCTGGAGTCTGGAGATCCAACAGAATTGTGTGTAACATATGCGGCATTGGTCAATTCTGAAAAAGATGTCAAATTGCCATCTTGCAGGGATCCTGTTCCTTTTGCTTCATTTTCAAGGCAGAGGAATGATGTTAAATTAGGTGTTAGAGATGATGACGATAATTTAGTTAGGAACACTAAATCTAGCAACGTGTCGAAAGTTTATAGGCCTATGTCACGTATTGGAGACCGAAGACTAAGGAAATTGCTGACTTCAAGATACTGGAAAGTAGCTCCGACATTGAAGGATTTTGAACTTTCTAGAGCTGGTGAGCAGGATCAATGGCTTGAGTTTACTGTTTGTTACATCTTTTGTTGTGCATGGGTGTGCACATGTGTTCTGCACATGTAATTAAAATATATTTGCTGGTTCTTATTCAAAAGCTCATTTTCTTCTATTGAAAAATTTCTTTCTATACATTTTAGATGGTGGAACAAAACCTCCACATCGCAAGAGAAAAAAATGTCACAACCTAGAGAGATGCCAGCATGATGCTTTTTATAAAAGGAGGAAATTTCACAACCGAAGCTTGTTGGAGACTTTTGACGGTAGTTTTAGTTGTGAAAGTGTTACGAATTCACCTGAGAAAGGTAGGAAAGGGAACAAAATGTTGCAAGGAGGTCCGTCCTTACTCATTATGCTCTTTCCCTCAGGGTTTCTGTTGTTTTCACTAAATATCTACAATTATTCTGTGCAGCAAATGGGGTGGCATCTTCAGCTGGAGGTCATCAAGCATCCCTCCACTCCAAGGATTCTAATGGTATGAGACTAGAGCGTTTGACAGATTCGTTAGGAGCATTTTTGTCTGTGCTTCATTGCGTTTTGCCATATAGCAGTTCTCACGTGTGATGTATTCTCTTGAACAGTGAAGTTCAGCATTAAATCTTTTAGAGTTCCAGAGACATTTATTGAGATCTCAGAAACTGCTACTGTGGCTTCTCTGAAGGTATTAAAAGAGGCAATACTTCTTTTCATTTTGATGCTCATTTCTGAGATGTCTAATCCAAGATTGATGCTTCTGCAGAACTGTATTAATTTTTTCTTTTCTTAGAGATCTTTTATATTATTATGCTTGAACTTGCTGAGATTTTAATTAGCAGGATGGGAAAGTTCTTATATTGATGACTGACATACCGTTTTCATATTAATTGTTCTTGTCATTAGATATTGGCTACATTTACATTAGCTTTGTAATGGGAAACTAATTGGCATCTAATCCTGAATTGTAGTATTTCTGCATTAACTTGCAGCTTGTTAGTGAACTGGGGTCGCTAATATTATTTCATTTGTCCTTTGTTAATTCTTGTAGAGAACAGTAATGGATATGGTGACTGCTATACTTGGTGGTGGAATACGTGTCGGGGTACTCCTTAATGGGAAGAAGATTAGAGATGACAATAGGACCTTGTCACAATCTGGTATTTCTTCTGAAGACAATATGGATTCTTTGGGTTTCACTTTAGAGCCCAGTTCTGTGCTAGCCCCCTCACCTGTATGCTCTGAAGACCCTCCACTTATGTTACCATCCAGCACACCCCCACTTGTACAAAGGTAATTCTGATTTTCCTTTCAAAGATCCTGCCACTGTAGTAGAATTTGTTAGCTTCTGAGTCATTTGTTACTTAGTTGATGAATATGTTTTATTTACAGGTCGCCAGCGACTCCTGCTGTGGATTCAGGCATTCCTAATTCATTATCTGACCCTTCTCCAATTACTAATCTGACCAACCGTGTAGAAAGTAACCATGAAGCTATGACCTCCCATACTGTATTAACTGACACAACTTCACCAGATTCCAGAGCTCTGGTTCCGGTTCCAGCAACGGATGTTGATGCCCTGGCTGTGGTTCCTGTGAACCAGAAAATTAGGCGATCTGACATTGCACAGCGCCGAACTAGGAGACCATTTTCTGTAGCGGAAGTAGAAGCTTTGGTGCAGGCTGTTGAGGAACTTGGAACTGGAAGGTGTGATCTTCTATGCCTGTTTTCTGATTCCCATCATTTTCTCCAATCATGGGATGTTTGGAATTAAATGATTGAAACTCATATTGCAGGTGGCGCGACGTTAAATTGCGTTCTTTTGAGCATGCAGATCACCGAACCTATGTGGACTTAAAGGTTAGATAACTTTCAGTCTTTCACATTAACATTGATTAATTGTGTGGGAAAACATCTATATGATTTCTTTGGTGAGCCTTGAAAATCCTTGCAATATTATCTGTTTGCGGGGTCTTGTACAGGATAAATGGAAAACATTGGTTCATACGGCAAGTATTTCTCCTCAGCAGAGAAGGGGAGAGCCGGTGCCGCAAGAGCTTCTGGACAGAGTGTTGGCTGCCCACGCTTACTGGTCACAGCATCAAGCTAAACAACAGGGCAAGAATCAGCCTGGAACACTGAAACTCGAGGCCCAGGCAGATCGAATTGGAGTGCCTGGTATGTAAAGAGAAAGGTAAAATTGTTGACGTGACAGGAAGGAAGGAAAGGAGGAAAAAAAAAATGTACAAAAATTATTCTCGAAATTGATGTAATATTCTCAACACTCACTCACACAATTCATGGCTGGCTTTCGAGTGGAGAAAGATCGGCAATTGTAAATGATTCGATGTAATAAGTTGATTTCTAACAAAATGTGCATACTGTTAATTTTTCATTGATTGATTGAATTTGTGTAAATTCATATTTGTTGAACTTGGAAGGAAATGTGGATGTAAAGAGCTAATTTAATTTTTCACACTCGTTGATGACCGGCGTGTGTTTATGTTTCTTTCATTGTTGATGCATATTACTTGGAGGTTGATGTTGAAGAAGAATCAAGTGAAGCGATGATTGCATGTACGTGCAACGATGCATCAAGTGAGTCCTGTAGTTGGTTCAAATCAGCAAATTACCTGCGCACCCAAACACAACGAATCAATTTGAGCATGCAACGGAGTTTTATTAGTGGTTGCACCGTACACATCCAAACACAATGAAACGAATCAACTGAGGAAGGATTTTGATTCTTCAATTATGTTTTAAGAGACAAGTTTAATAAAATGATTTTTTTTAATACAAGTCAAATCAAATTATTTACTTTACTAATTATTAGTTCCCAGCACGTCAAGTCAAATCAAACTAAGCATGCATGTGGTATACGGTAAGTGATTGTTGGAAGAAAAATCAAAGTCAAAATAGTGTTTGTTGGCCGCAACCTCTTTCCAACGGAGAAGTCTATGTTACAGATTCTGTAACATACATCCCCCACTCCATGCACTCCACGTGTCCCTGCATGTGGAAACAAAGCAACCAAAATGGCACCCTTGGGGGCTGGCTAACCTGGTCTGTATGTTACAGAATCTGTACCGTAGCCAGCTCCCTTTCCCAACTACAATTAACATCACCAGTCGCATCGCTTTATCGCCTTATCGTACGGCCGTATCTGGTGAATTGTGGGTGGTTTGTTTTATGATCAGGCAAACAAAACTCACAATAAGTTAGCCCACTTGCTCCGCTTTTCATTTTGTTTGTTGTTTTACGCTAACGCTACAGCCTACACGTGGTCATACGTTCGTGCGCGCAGAATTGCAGCACACCACGTGCAATTCTTTTCGTTAGCTATAGAGATATGCCGATGATCTGAATTGTCGTTAGTTACAAAGGTGGGTTGGGCTTCAAATTGGGCCTGGACCTGATCTCAGTCTTCCTACAAGTTTTAGAAAATTTTAAATACAATTTTAACGTAAACGTAGGGTCAATTTATAAAATTACTAAAGAGAGGAAGTGAGATTTTTTGGTCAACGAGTCCCAATTTTTGCCTCTTTTTGAACATTTCAAAGTTTCTAGCAATAACGCTCAACATATTTCATAGAAAAAGCAATGCAATAAGTCAAATAGATATACTTGATATTAATGTATTGGATCGTGGATCCTATCAAAACTCTTAAATTAAGTGTCTTATCTTCATTGACAAAACATTATTCAAAATTATATTGAATTCGTAAGAGGGATTGCATAATCCAAGTCCCCTTCATTCCATATAAAGAATATGCACGTCTCTTTCATTTTCATGAAACATCGAGAACAACGCATAATCTCTTATTCGAAAGAGATAAGAGATAGCATTTTAGATTTAGACAATAACGTTCACACCCGTTTAACGCAATCAACACATTGTCTACTGCAATGAACAACATGATAAACATTATCTTATCTAGACACATTTCTTTTTTCAAAATCTTTTTCTTTCCCCTAAACAAAAACAACCAAAGAAACGGAAGAAGCATATAAATTTTGGGCTACTTTTTTAAATTGAAGCATAAACCTTAATTTTGGGTTAGTTTTATAAATTTTTCTGGTGATTGATAAAGAGTTAGAGGCCACTTGTAATTATATTTATGTGCAATTCCTCACAGAGAAGACGGTCCGCAATGAGGGATGGTAAAATTTGGGGCCGGGTCTGGATTTGGTCTTTCTGATTCTGGACCCGAATGATAATACCAGACCTAAATAAAAACCTAAATTTTTTTAACTTTGATTCTGATATTAATTCAACTTGAAAAAATTTGAGTTCCCAAATTACAGGTTTTAAATCCAGATAATTGTGTGAGGGCCAATTTTATGGAGTAAAGATGTATATGTTTAAAGTATAAACAATATGCAAATTAAATCAAACTAAAAAATCAAATAACTTATCTAGGTTAAACCCAAATAATTGTTTAAAAAATTTATAGTCCGGGCCCATATATGAAATTTCAAGTTCAGCTGAACTCGAAACGGGACCTAAATATATCTGTTTTTATGAAAGTAGTGTTGGATTTTGCATAATTAACACATTAGATAAGGGTTGAACTCGGACGGAGCGTGTGAGTTTATCCAGATCTGGACCGAATCCGGATTTTTATGCTATCCCTCATTATGAATATGTAATCGAAACAAAACGGCAAGTGATCACAAACATCACTGCATAATCAATTGAACATTGCACATTCATTAAATATTTTCCTTCTTACGTCATAAATTTTGTCCGCGCATGACTGTGAAAAATGGCAAAAAATGTGAAGGTGATGGTTAACAGTGGCAAAAATTCGGCCATGATATATGTTTCTGCCTGCAGAATGGATATTTTCTCTTTAAAGGAAAAGTAGTTAGTTCTCAAGAATTAGCCAAAGCAGTCCAAGGGAAGAGAAGTACTTGACATAGCATTTTTTTAAGTTACTTTATGGGTTTTCTTATTGTTTGGGGGATGTACCTCGACAAGACCGGCCATGATGAGGAGATACCTGGTAGCAGGATTTCGCGAACAGATATATTCCGCAAAAGTCTGGTAGCAGGGGAATACGAGCAGGAATATTCCTGCTCGTTCACGAGTGTACCATCCACGGGACCACAACGGGAGCTGGCCTCCTACCAGGAGTGTAAAACTATTCCTACTAGAGGTCGAGGTGAGTAGACCCGGTCAATGACGGTTGGCAAGACTTACGTGCACTCCTACCCGAGAATCAAGGCACGAAGTTCATCCAGCCACGACTACGATAACGGAGCGTCCACTTCCGAGAGTTGGGGGGAGGTAATGGACGTGGGTTGTGGAAGGCCGGGATCCAGAGAGAGCCTATAAAAAAGTAGCCAACGAAGGTAAAAGGGTTAGATTTTTTTATATTAAAACTAAGACAAAAAAGAGCTCTTGATTGAGAGATTGAAAACGAGCCATAAGATTAGTGGCCGATTTTCCCAGGAAAGCGAAACCTATGTTTCTGACTTGAGCGTTGGAGGGTTTACGCCAGAAAAACACCCGGCGTGCTCTGACTTGTCTCTGTGTACGCAGAAATCTATGGAGAAGAGGTCTTGCAAGAAGGGATCCTGGTCATGGTAGAACTAGTTGAGAAGAGATCCTGGTCGCGGATGAGCAGAAAACCAGAATCTCGCATCAATATTTTGGCGCCGTCTGTGGGGACTGATCAAAAAGCTTCTGTTGATAGAAAGAAAAGGAGTAAAGCAAGTGAAGAAACAATGGATGTAGGAGGAAGTAGTGCACAAGGAGGTGACTTGAGACTTAACGAGTCTGTGACGTTGAGGGAGATAGCCAATGAAGCACGGGAAAAAGCCATGTATGATCGGATGGAACGGATGGAAAAGCAAATGGAGACCCTGACAACCATCCTACACGAAATGAGGAGTGAACGAAGGGGAGCTCGTGAGGAAGAGGTGAGAAGTGGCGGAATGACACCAGGGCACGATAATATGATGAGAGGTCGGACCACCAGAAGATTTAGTGGTGAGGGGGGTAATTCGTCTCTACGAGGGGAAAGCCATAGAGGAGAAGATCAATCCCCAGGGAGACATACCTTATATAATGATGATGGAGTGGCAAATGCAGAGGAAAGAGAACTCCGGCAACACCTGCATGATGTTGAGCAAGAGCGAGATCAGGTTGCAGCACGTGACCCTGGTCGTGCTGAACAACTGGAAGAAAAAGTGCGCAGATTAGCGCAGATAATAGATGACATGCAAGGATGAAGCAGAGCACCAGGTTGGAGGATCATGCTGGACGGAGAATCCCCGCTCTCGACAGAAATCATGAGGGCAGTCATTCCGATGGATTTTCGCCTCCCAGACTTCAGATATTTGGGGCGAACTGATCATTGGTGCACATAGAGCGCTTTAACGACATAACTGGGGTGTAAGGATTATCCCAAGCCCAAAGATGCGGAGTGTTCCCACTATCTCTAGAGGAACAAGTACGTGAGTGGTACAGGAAACTTCCTTGGGGGAGCGTTAAATCCCTCGAGCAGATGTGCCAAGAATTTGCAGAGCAGTTTCGTGGGGCAATAGCACCGGAAGATGATATGATAGAGCTGACGAGCATGAAGCAGAGAGAGGAGGAAATCCTTCGGGAATTCATCAAAAGGTTCCACCGTGCTGTCCTCGACTTGGGAGCCTTCAACCATTCTCAGGCATTAATGAGATTGAAAGAAGGGGTGAAGATAGGACGGTTGTGGTACAATTTGAGAAGCCCAGCTATTCAGACATATTCAGCCACTTACGAGCAGGCTAAGAGACACATAAAGATCGAGGAGGAAAATGCAGCAAGGATTAAGACAGACCAGCTAGAAGGGTTGAGAAGGAAAGAGAAGAGAGCCTTACTAGGAAGTGGGCCGATCAAGAGGAGGGACCCCCAAGCCTCAGGCAGCGGTATAGAAGGTCGGGTCACTGCTTATCAACCTCATCAGAGGCCACCACAATATCAATGCAGCAGAGCGCAACCTCCTCGTTCACCAGTCAGGGATTCTTGGAGAAGGCATGACCCGACATATTTTCTCTTTAAAGGAAAAGTAATTAGTTCTCAAGAATCTGCCAAAGCAGTATAAGGGAAGAGAAGTACTTGACATAGCATTTTTTTAAGTTACTTTATGGCTTTTCTTATTAAAATTTATTGGCGGCATTAATAATTAATAAAATACTGTATACTTTTTTTAAAATTTTTTTTTAAAAAAAGTCAATTTCTTTGCGGTTACTCAATCTTTGCGTTTTGGTCTTTCTTCCCCGGCTCCTTTCCTATGCATTATTATTAGTCGCTGCAAGTCAGGTAATCAAGAGTATCGATAAGTGGAGTGTAGCAAGAAAACGAGAAGGAAAAATGAATCTTGTTGTTTAATTAATCAAAGAGTAATTAGTCAAGCTTATATTACTGACGCTGCAGCTAATTCTGTCAACATCATTTCCTGAGCTGGCAGCTAGAGCTAGTTGCACTCAACAACACCTCCTACTATTAGAACCAGCTACGTGCAAACATATTGTATAATTCTGCTAATTAAGCTTCAATGTTAACAAGCATCCTCTGCATGCATCGCTTGGACTCCATATTTTACTTAAACATTTTTGTCCTTCTTATGTCCCTTCTAAATGCTAACCCCATGAACAAAAATAAATTGATTATTAAAAGCTTAAAATGGCTACAGATATAGTGCAAAGTTCAATAGTAACACGCATTGTGCTTTGATGTGGATGCAAGAAGAAACCATAATCATTATGCTCTCGGTTTTCTGCCGGAATTATTGAAGTAGGCCACTCGCGTGCATTGCATTTAGTTCAAATTTGATAAAAATAAGAGGAAAAAAAAAGCATTGGTCATAAAAAGATTTAAGGGTTGAATCTCATTTGCACCAATCTCAAAGAAGATTATACTTATAGTTTGAGCATAATTAAGTATGTAGGGTTGCATTTATGGGTGATGAATATTCTAAATAAATCTATGACGTTTTATAAATAAACACACATGTTCTTTCTATTTAGATTGTAATGACCCATGATCAATCACATATAACTCTTTATAAAATTGATCTTACTGTCATGTAAATTTAAAAAAAAAAAAAAAAGAGATCATTTGTATGTTCGATAGTTTGAAATAAATAACAGGGTTATTTGTATATTAAGTAAAACTTTATAGTGTTAAAAGATTTTTTTTCATGAATAAAATTAAAAAGATGTAAAAAAAGAAAAGAAGAAGGCGTGATTTTGTTGATGTTCTTGCCATAAATGTTTAAAATCACAAGAAATTGACTCTTGTACAAAGGACTAGATTATAAAGGAAAAGTTACAAGTTAAGACGCCAAGGAGTGCAAATTTCAGGGCAAGTTGAAATGTCGAAAGGATGCAATATAAAGGGGGGGGGGGGGGAAAACATTATAAAGAGTAAGTTGGTCTAGATAGATCAATGGGCCTTTGGTCAAGTGGGAGAATTTTTATACTTACAATGTTGAGTGCAAGAATTCGAGCCTCCATAAAAATATTTATGGGGGTTATTTATAATTTTCTCTCAATTATCAAATAATAGAGTGGAGTCAGTCTATCCGTCACGAAATGTGAGTGGAGTGGACATCCCTCGAATATTTGAGAGAGTTTAAAGAATTTGGGCAGTTCTTCAGAGTAGTACATGCTACGAAGAAAGTCCCAATTATAGAATCTATTTGTAAATATTAATTATAATACTTGATATAATATCAATAATAGTAGTGTATAACAATATAAAAAAAAAGTTAGTCTGGATAGTAAAAGCCTTGACCAATAAACCCTCTGGTTTTTTTCATAATAATTATTATGTCTGTCTAATCATGCAAACCTCAGCCCACTTTTGCTTCACAAAAGGTCAGGGCAGGGCCGTGTGTGTGATAACAAAATTTATCGTTTATTATTCAATAATTTGAAATCTTGTGTGGACATTGTATCCGACCAACTTACATGCAAACTTAACCTTTACATCTTAGATGATAGATTATACCTTAAGGGCATGTTTGGTTATGGTATAAGAGCTCCTCATTGTATTAGAATATTATTATACCATGTTTGGTACTTACATCACATAGTATTACAATGTGGTCAACTCCAAATTTTATGCGGTCAAACACGCATAAACTAAACCCGAGGGGGAGGTCAGGTTTAAGCGGGTTTTGCAACTATTTCTGAGACCAAACGCACCTAAAAATTGCATTTGAACAATACGTGTACCAAACGCACCATAAGTGATTATCTAGCACCAAAATCAATGGTTGTGCTATAATATCATCCATGTATTATTTTATATTTACTTTACACATCATTATATCCATTTAATTTTTATTATTTATTTATTTAAAACACAAAAAATATTATGTCAGTTATATATTAAATAAATAATATTATGATATATATACATTTATTTTAAAACTTACGATACAAATAATCGTTATATTATATATGTATTAATTAATTATATTACCTCTAATATATTCTAAAATTTATCGTAAAATCTACTGGTAAATAAAAAAAAATATTGATCGTATCTATTCAGGAACAAATTATTGGAGTGAAAAATAAAGATCTATCGGTCAATTTTATGTCCGCCGGGAAATGTGGATGGCCAAGACTGTTGGCACTACTTGGCCACTTGTCCACTTGGAAATGAATCCTCCTCCGTCATTGACAACATCATCACTATTCCGTAAGTATTTAGTTATCATGCTATGTATCCCCCTGATTAACTTTTTAATAATTTTCTTGTTGCCCAAAAATGCACTTTCTAAACACTCCTTCAAAGCACTTGTGATTTCACTACCCTCTCTCTCTCTCTCTCTCTCTCCTCGGTCCATCAGGTACTAACTACTTCTTCATCTTTAAAATTATCTTTAAAGTCTTTAAAGCTAGAGGTCTGTTTTTTTATGTGACTTACGATTCGCGGGTTGCAAATTTCTTGTTTCTGTATTAGTAGTGACTGTTGTTTTTGGATTCGTCTCATTTTTCCTGTTCAATTTGTACTTCTTCCAAGTTCGTTTTGCTTTTCAAAGATTCTTTTTTCTTTTTCTTTTTTTTTTCCTTTTGTTCTTTGTTTGGTTTAGGTTTCTGATTTGATGTTTGAGGAAGCTAGAACTTGAGAAGCTATTTCATGTTGAGAAGCTATAAAAGAAGTGTGGAGGATCAGAAAGTTGGATTTTTTGAGTTTTTGGTTTCTGGGTTGCTGTAAATTTGTGATTCATATAAGTGCTTTTCAATATAGAGTGGTGCTGTTGCTGGAAGTTATAGTTTTTGCTTTTTGTGCTTATCATTATTGAAGTATTTTGTTTTGGGGGGATTTTGGCTATTGTTTAAGTGGATTGTTTTTATAGCATAGATGGTCATGGATCAAAGGTTAAGTGGATTTTATGGTTCTGTTAATCAGTACAAACTCAATGATGAGACCTTTTCGGTCTTGTCGGATCAGAATCTGGTTATTGGTTTCAAAACCAATGATACTCTTGTAAGCCAAAGCTACCTAGACATTCAGGCTTTGCCACCTAATCCAGTTGCAGATAGTCCGAACTCGTCTTCTGTTGTGACACAAGAGAGAGATTCTTCCGAGGATTATGATTTCAGTGATGTAGTTCTTAAGTACATAAATGAGATGCTTATGGAAGAGGACATGGAGGAGAAGACATGCATGTTTCAAGAGTCTTCAGCTGCACTTCAAGCGGCTGAAAAGTCGTTGTATGAACTTCTGGGGGAGAAGTATCCTCCGCAACCCAGTTATGTCAACAAAAATTTTGTTGATCATGACCATGAAAGTCCAGATGGAACTCATGATTCGAGTAACTCTTACTGTAATACCAGTACTATCAGTGCTGAGAGTGATAATTTGGTGGATCACGGGTGGAATTCTGATTTGAGTGAGTGTAAGTTTTCAAATTTTTCTTCTCAGTCCACTCCTCAGTCATCCTATGGCTCATCAAGCAGTAACAGCAATGTGGTTGATGGGTTTATAGATTCTCCAGTGAGCAGTCTTAAGATTCCTGAAATATTTAGAGATTCTGAGTCTGCTTTGCAATTTAAGAGAGGCTTTGAGGAGGCAAGTAAATTCCTTCCTAATGGTAATGCTTTGTTTGTTGATCTGAAAAATAATGTATCAGTAGTAAAAGAATTGAAGGAAGAGCCTAAAAGTGTGTTAGTTAAGATGGGAAAGAAGCCTGAGAATGAGAACTCTCCTGAACGGTCAAGGGGAAAGAAGAATCCTCATCCTGAAGAAGTGAGTTTAGAGAGGGGGAGAAGTAATAAACAATCAGCAGTTTCTACTGAATCAACTGTGAGTGAAGAAATGTTTGATATGATATTGCTAAATTGTGGACAAAGTGAGTCTGTGCTTCGTGAAGCTTTGCAGAATGAAACGAGCAAGAATGTGCGACAGAACAAACAATCAAGAGGGTCTAAAGGTAGAAAGGCACGTGGAAGGAAGCAGGGAGGCAACAGAGATGTAGTAGATTTGAGAACTCTTCTGACACTTTGTGCACAAGCTGTTGCAGCCAATGATAGAAGGAATGCATGTGAGCTTCTGAAGCAAATCAGACAGCATTCTTCTTCTACCGGGGATGGAATGCAGAGAATGGCTGAATGTTTTGCTGATGGCCTTGAGGCACGCTTAGCTGGCTCTGGTACCCAGATTTACACTGCCCTAATCACCAAGCATACATCAGCTGCCGATGTCTTGAAAGCTTACCATCTGTTTCTTGCTGCATGTCCATTTAGGAAGCTCTCAAATTTCTTCTCAAACAAAACGATAATGAATTTAGCTGAGAAAGCAACGAGACTCCACATAATAGATTTTGGTATTATGTATGGTTTTCAGTGGCCATGCCTCATACAACGTCTTTCATCTAGGCCTGGTGGAGCTCCTAAGCTTCGGATAACTGGGATTGACCTGCCGCAACCAGGTTTTAAACCAGCTGAAAGGGTTGAGGAGACCGGGCGCCGCTTGGCAAAGTACGCAGAAACTTTTAAAGTTCCATTTGAATTCAATGCAATAGCTCAGAAGTGGGACACCATTCAGATTGAGGATCTCAATATTGACAGCGGTGAGGTGCTTGTCGTGAATTGTTTGTATCGCTTTAGAAATCTGCTTGATGAGACTGTTGTGGTGGATTGTCCAAGAAATATTGTCTTAAACCTAATCAGGAAGATGAATCCAGATGTTTTTGTACTGGGGATAGTGAATGGGGCTCATAGTGCACCTTTCTTTATAACAAGATTCAGAGAGGCTCTCTTCTTTTACTCTACTTTGTTTGACATGCTTGAGACGAATGTGCCCCGTGAAATTCCAGAGAGGATGCTGATTGAGAGAGAGATATTTGGGCGTGAGGCAATGAATGTCATTGCTTGTGAGGGTGCAGAGAGGATCGAGAGACCTGAAACATACAAGCAGTGGCAAGTCCGTAACATGAGGGCCGGGTTTACTCAGCTCCCACTTAATGAAGAGATCATGAAGATGGCAAAGGAGAGGGTAGATACGAACTACCACAAGGATTTTGTAATTGATGAAGACAGCCAGTGGTTGCTTCAGGGCTGGAAGGGACGAATTGTTTATGCACTCTCAACTTGGAAGCCTTCTTTTTAGAATGCATGTTCACGACTACACATTGGAGGGATGATGGTAGGATTCTCTTCGTAGTGGCAACCTTTGCTTCAATGATATATTAATGGAAGTCTGACATCTGGGAGGTAACAGATTTTCATTGTTAAAATCTAAATGTGTCTTGTTCTTTACTTCTTTTTTCGCCATTGCTTTTCTAACAATCAGCGGCGAAGCCACCAAGGGACAAGCTAGTGGGGGCAGCTGCCCCTGTTTAGTGCAAAAGGCCCAAAAGACTTTTTTTTTTTCAATTCAGTTGAATTATAAATTTGTCGCTATTGGACTAATTAAATCATTAAATTTAGTGCAAAAGGCCCAATCATTAATACATTAAATCATTAAATTTAGGTTCAAAAGGTGTTAAAAAAATTCAGATTCAAAATCTATTTTAAGAACCACACATATATTTACACACATACATATAATAGTAAAATTTTGACATTTTATATGTTTCTTTCTTCATTGATTGTATTTTATAAGGGTCAAAATTTTGCCCCTCGCTGGTTTGATATTCTGGCTATGCCACTGCTAACAATAGCATACAAACTTGACATTGACAGTCATTCAACTATGTTGCTGCGAAGAGTATGAGAGCATCATTGAAGCTGCTTCTCTTCGAGCTGCAGAAGGCCCATTATACTTGGCCACTTCAGCAAGCCTATGCAAAGTGAGGTGCTCAGGTCAGTGCTAGGCTGCTAGCATTTTGCAAGTTTGTAAGCAATATGAAGAATCTCAGCAACAAAAGAAAATTCAAATGTTCATAATTTCCACAGATTTTACAGGCATCATTGCGTCGCCTGTTCTTTAGATTCCCTTTTTTTTTTTTTTTTTTTTTTTTAAGTTCTTTGATTCTAGGCATTTGAATTCATGTTTATGCATAATATTATTCTGTGAGGAAGGCTTGGTTAGTTGTTTCATATTTACCCTACCCTATTGTCAGCCTCGGAAAAATGTACCATTATTGTAATGTTTTATGGTAAGACTCTTGGCTCTTGAAGTAATTAATAACCTTGCGGCTATGGTCTGCATGAGCAAATTTTATTGATTATCAGCATTGTTCTTCGAAAGGATTGAATCATTGTCACATGGAAAGTCGCAGGAATATAATAGCATATCTTCAAGTCAAATTAGAATACAATTACTTCAAAGTCCGTAATCAATTTATGCAGATCGATCAAATTCAATTCATTTGGTCAACTAATCCAACACCGTTTGAATTGACTCTGCTAGATTTCATTTCTCTTTGATTAGATTAAAATTGCAGCCACGTGTCGTACTAATTTGATTTCCTTAAGCAACTGAATACTTTCCCCGAAAAGCAAAAAGAGGAATCCTTTAGTTGAGTAACCTTATGTTGACGTGAACTTTTTCAGTTTAATTTGATTTAACGTCGATGATCAATCATTCAGTCTTATTCACCTTATTACCACATATGACTTCAGATTGATTGAATTAGAATAAGAATTAATCTTTTTAAACATTTTTAAACAAAGATGTTAAGTCACCCAATGAGCAGGAGAATATTTGTAATATTTATTTTATGAATTCATGTGACTTGTGAGATGCAATTAGGGTGATTGGTTAATATACTTACATACCTACATACACACACACATACATATACATATACATACATATATATATATATATATATATATATATATATATATATATTTAGTATAATTTTTTTCAATTTTTTTTTATGCAGACACACTTTAAAATTATAAAATTAAAAAAAATTAATTTTAATTATTTTAAACTAGATAATTTAAAAATGTATCTATATTAAAAAATGTACGGACATTAAAAAAAACCGACGTTTACAACTGAAAACGATTTCATATATATATATATATATAAAGTATTATGGTGATAAAAGATTTTTTTAAACATTTTTTTTATTTAAAAATAAAAAAATTAAATTAAATAGGAAAATACGTTGTCTATAATCCTTCACAAAATCTAGGGTTTTAGCAAGATTTAGATGAGTGGAGTAGGGGCGCCGGATTTCTTTTACAGAGAGGCTCAACGCCTCGGCTACGTTGCTCGTTCTGCTTTCAAGGTATTTTCCCCTATCTAAATTTCAATCATCTTTCTTTTTATTAATTTTCAAGCTCGATATGATTCAAAAAAACAATTTTTTTCCCTCTCTCTCTCTTCTGTTTCAGTTGATGTTATTTATATGTCTTGAAATTACAGCTGCTTCAAATACAAAAGCAATATAAGCTCATAAAACCAGGCTCCTCAGTTCTTGATCTTGGTTGCGCTCCTGGTGCTTGGCTTCAGGTCCGTCTCTCCTTTTCTTTAGCAGGCTCTTAAAATTATATCCATTTTCAGTTCATTTTGCTGCAGATATGTGATTGTTCTGTCTTCTTTTGTTGAATCAATAGGTAGCATGCCAAAGCTTGGGTCCACTAGACAATGGTGGGAGTGTTGTTGGAATTGATGTTAAGGTGTAATTTTTGTTTTATTTATTTATTTATTGTTTTAGATTATTTTTTGTAGTTATGTTCACCAAAAAGTGTGTTTAAGATGCTTCTTTTGATAAAAGTTTCGATATTTATTTCTCTTTTGAATGAAAAGAATTAACTTTGGATATGTGGGATTGCAGAACAGAAGGTGAAGGTTCCTTCTCTTCACTGTGATGCAAGGGTCCAAACTGTTTCAGCTGACGTCATTAATCTGCCCAGTAATCAAGTCAGGGCACTTTCCCCTAAGGTATTCTGATCTGTCACAGATATCTGCTTAACTTTCACTCTTGGTTTTGGTTGTTTTCTATTGCTAAGTTTGATCATTTTAGGGAATGCCTCTGTGAGAACATTCGAAATGCTGTAGAACTTTATTAGAGGTCGAAATAGTTGGACGTTTATGGTGGAAGCCATGATATTCGATCAACTTACAATGACTTATCTTATGAAAGATAGATAAACATGTATTGTGTTTCTCTTTCATAAGCTTTGTTTCAGACTTATGATCAAAGCCATTACAAATGTGTGTTTGAGCTTTCCAATGATTATGCCCATTATTTTGGTGTGCTATTTGCTTGTTTAGCTTCATCCTACACTCTATGCTTAGAAGGAGTAGCTATTATTCTATCTATTTTGAACTATTTCTCTCTCATATCTTATATCTTATGGTGATACAATTTGGTTTATGTCTGTGTAGCAAAAAGGATTTTCTGTCATACTTTCAGACATGTGTCCTTCAGTGTCTGGAATTACAACCAAAGATGCAGCTTTGTCTGTGGAGTTAGGGATGCGAGCAGTTGATTTGGCTCTTGGTCCGGCTGCCTTAGCAAGTCCAGTTAATAATTCAGATTCTAGTACAGATAGTGGTGTACTAAAACCTGGGGGTCACCTTGTCATAAAGCTCCTGGAGAGTCAGGATGCCCAAGGTGAGAGGTTACTTAAATAAGCATATTATTTTTCTGTTTCTTTTCTTGGAAATGTGTTAATTATTTTTCTTCGGTGACAGAATTCACCCGGATTTGCAAGCCACTCTTTAGAAAGGCGTCATGGTTGAGGCCTAAAGCTACGAGATCTTCATCTAGAGAAATTTATTTTATTTGTCAAGGTTTAAAGGGATAGGCAGGATATTTGTAACTTCAAATGTGCGGTTAATGGGGTTTCTGTTGTCATCTTTGTTGCTATGCAGCTCAGTCTGTGAATGTCACAGTTTCTTTCATACTTGCTATTGTTATTGATGTGCCAGAAATGAAATAAGCATGTACATTTTTTCTGTCTATGAATCTCCTCGACTCTCAGGCTCATTGTGCTAATTCTTACAAAGACAGACAAAACGAAAAACAATTCAATCAAAACATGTTACAAGTCTTGGTATATGCATATGCAAAACATATAATTTACATCTATATGATTGGCCAACAGTTATCGAATATGGGTTCTTCCTAGTGACCAGAGACTTGTATCTTTAACCAGAGCCTGCAATGCATAGAAACAAAAGCTTTTAATAAAGAGAGCAATGTATACCGAAAGATTGAATGAATGTTTGATTTTACCAGCTTTCTATGTACTTACCGGTGCTTTCAAAGAAGGGAAGACATTCCAAAATCTTAAAGTTTCATCTCCTGCTCCAGTGACTATTGTCTGCAAGAGAATATAAACTTGGCTTTAAGATATATGTATATATATATATATTGGTACAAAGCAATATATCTACCGTGTGCTATCAAATACTGATCGCATATGTCTTAAGAGATTTATTCAGAAACACTACAGTACCTGTCCATCAGGCGATGTAGCCAGATAGAGTACTCGCAAACTATGACCCGTCAGAGTTGAAACCTATCAGTTATCCAGAGTGAAAGAGATATCAGTAAGTTAAAAAGACAAAGGCACTTGTGTCTGTGAAGTGCAAGCTAAAATTGGCTGAACTCTCTTGTACCTTTGCCATTGATGGATACTTCCACACCATAATTTGATTCTGAGAATATCCATGAGTACTCACTAGCTCATTCACATTCTTACTCCAAGCTAGGTTGCACACCTGCAAGTTACACAATGATGATGATGAGCATGATGTTATGACAGCTGGGTAGCATCAAGACACTGTGTAAGAACATAATAATTGTCTGAAGCTTGTTAAATAATACTCAGTTACCTGGCTCCCAGTGTCCACACTGTTTAATTGATGACCATTGCTAGTGTTCCAGAAGCGAATGCATCGATCGGCAGTTCCACCTCCAGAAGCAAGAAGACTACTCTGATGGGGTGACCAAGCAATAGCCTTCACAGCGGCTGTGTGTTCGGTCAATCTCAAAGTTGGTTGCTGAGAATGCTGGTTCCAGACCAAGAGCTGAGCACCAGCAGCACATTTGCATCAGCATTTTACTCCCAGCAGTTAGACTACAAAGATCAATAGATTTGTATGTGTATGTGTGTGATAGTGATGATGATTACCTGATTATCATTTCCACCTGATGCAAGTTCCCTGTCATCATGGGACCATTTCAGCCCGCACACCTGTAAGCAATAACGAAAGTTAAGGATAATATATTGCTCATGAAGTAAAAAAATACTCTTTCCCCCAGACGAGCAATAATCTTTTTCTTTTCTTTTGTAGTTGAGCGCAACAAGCTTTACCTCAGATTTGTGTCCAGCAAGCTTGCAAATATAGTCACTTGAAACACGAAGATCATGTTGAAGTATGTTCCGGTCCCTACTTCCTGATGATAGTATGCGCGAATTCCATGCCAAGACACCAGCTCTAGTTTGATGGCCACCAAAGGTCCTAACCCTTTTGCACTGGGTTCCATCCCAAACCTGTAAAATCAGCTAGTTAAAATCTGATGTTCTCAACTATAAATATGAATGAAACTCTATAAACAAACTAACTGAAACACAAGATTTCAAATGCAAAATAGGAGTAAACAAGTAGCTACCTGAACTTGCCCAAGATTTGTACCAACTGATATATAAGAACCCTCTCGGGTCCATTGGACAGAGCATACACTGTCACCAGGTCCCAAGTCACACAACCTCGTTACCTGAGAACAAGAATAGAAAACTGTTAAACTCATCAGACCCAATAACCTCTTTTAGATACAATTGCATCATCCAATTTGTTGTAGAACTAGTAATATCAAACTCACTTTGCTATTTGATGCAGTCCACAAATATACACAAGTGCCCAATCCAACAGCAAGCACATTCTGGGAGGACCAATCCACTAAATTCAAATAGAAGTCATCTTGAAGAGATGGAGCATCCAGAACCTGCAGCCATCATTAAAACTTTTACCCCATCAGCACAAAGCTGTCTAGATATCTCTATAACTCCTACGCAATGCTCAAATCAATTTGTCAAAAGAATGACTGCATTTCTACACAATGTGTAGCAAAGGACCAAAATGCCACTGCCTACATGAATGATGCTTAAATATTGACCATTGAAATAAACATAAAAATTGTTTCCTGCTCTATCTCGTATCTTCAATGCAACCTAAGAAAAGGGGAAAAAGAAATTGCGGCCACAGAATCAAATCAGGCTCACTGACCTTATGTGGAGTCTTGGGCACTTTCCGTGGGAGCTTAGGCGGCGTAGAAGCCTCACTAGAGAAGCCATTATCATGCCCCAAAATGGAAGGCGAGTACGGAGAATTAGGCCCAGAAGAATGATCAGTCTTAAACCTTAGCATATTCTTGCTAGGGCTCATTGGCGAGCCTTGACCTGCAGGAGAAGAAAAAGAACCAAAATCAGCTCCAAAAAGCTCAGATTTTAACAGCCTGTTATAAGCCTCATTGCCTCCTTCTTTAACAGGTGATCCCTTCTCAATCAGCTCGAATGTGTGTAGCCTTGAAGAAGATCTGCAAGGAATGAATCTGTCACTGCAAGTTGATGATCTTGATGAAGGAGATGACAGGTTTGATAATGCTCGAAAAGAACCCGAAAATGTTTCGAGTCTTAGGGAGGTTTCATTCATTCCAGCTGGGAGATTCAACCCAGTTTTCCTTGTTTGTGGCAAATCCATCTTCTTTCTGGGGTTGAAGTTGATTAGAGGAAACGCCCAAGCGGGGTATGTTTGTTTCTCGGGAAAATGAAGGAAAAGGCCACTCTCTGCAAGCAAAGAGGGCTTTTGAAGAGGAGCAACGGTCGAATTCTATCAATGGCAGGTAAGAACAGGAGCGGTCTTTTAGTGTCATATGTTCATTTTTCAAAAAAGGAAGTAGTATTTGTATGTCGCCAAAATATTTTCCAACGGTCGATTTTACAATAACCAAAGTTCCATATGCTCGTATAGCTGTCAGATTTGTGTATAGCTTACGAAGTAAATGTAGGGTAGCCGTTGCTCTTGTCTTTGGGAACATCAAGCTCTGTGCGTATAATTAGTCACTAATCTTATTTAAAAAAAAAAATTAAAAGAAGTCTTGATAATTTGTTACGGGCAACAACTAACTGCCATTCTTGTTAATTTTTCTTTGCTTATGAGAGAATTAACATCCTCGAATCTCCTTTAAAAGTTTCCCCAAATTAAGTGGGTAATTTTGAAAAGTCAATATGGTTTGAAACCATCAAATACGCAGCAAACTACTGCAGTTGTGACACCGTTATGCATCAAAGGCATCAGCTGCCGAGTCTAATTGTTGTCTAAAATATTTCTCTCTTGATTGGACTTCCGTCACAGATAATTCACAACACAGTGGGAGAACGGGCGATTATAATGTGTATTGCAGCTGATATCTGCGAAGCCAGTCCTCGCCTTTCTCATAATAATCCATCCTAGAAAACGTTTGCTGGGGGAATTGCAACTTAGCAGCATAAATGGAAGCTCCTCGCCATGCATCAAGAACTGGATCCAGAGCTCTCACCACTTTTATGGGAGCCCCACATGGTCGAATCATCCGGATTCCAGCTTCTAAGCGCTCGCTCATACCAGGGAATAGACAGCATCCACCAGTCATAAAAATTGAACTGGTCAGTCTCTGCTCTAGATCTTCGTCTTTAGTTGGCAGTCTTCTTATTGATACTCCTGTCATCTCATCTAATCCTACCTGATCAATCCCAACCCAGTTGGGGCGAAATAAGATTTCAGGGCAGCGAAACCTTTCAACACCAAGAACAATTTGGAAATCTTCCTTGGTAAGAGGACGAACTCGTGGTATCTCCGCGGCTGACTGAGTGGGTCCTGATTCTTGCTTGGGAACAAATGTTGGGTCTACCTCCTGCCAGAATAGAGATCAGTGAATAAGAGAACATTCCATAAGGACCAAAAAATAAAAAAACTAAGTTGAAAATTAGTGCATATCCTTAATTAGACACGATGATTGACTGACCTGCAATCTAGCAGAAATGCGGGCAAGCTCTGCTTCATTTTCATCCATTTCCTCATCATCATCATCATTATCTCTGCTCATCAGTTTGTAAAGTTGCCAATCTTCATCCTTGGCACCAAAAGTGTCCTCACCCTTCCCTCGATCAAAGGCTGCTGTTGTTAGGAGGCGCATCCTTTCTCTCTGAGCAGCATTCAATCTCTCACCACGGCCAACCCCTCCAGATGTGTTATTTCCATTTGTGTGGTTCCCATTTGTCTTAAGCCGTTTTCGCTGGTCAATTTTCTCAGAAAGTTCTTTGTACTTTGCCCGCATCTGCTCTACATAGAGTTCTGGGTTCTCTCTACAGTAAAAAGAAATAAAAAACAATGATTTATAAAACACACAAATGCAAAACAGAATACTAACGAAATTATCTTCCAAGATGATAAGATCATTTCAAGAAATCTGCAATGCTATTATGATAGTGATCTAATTAAGAGACCAAGCACTTTATGTATTTTACTAAAAATTGATATATAACAGTGAGAGACTTCTCTTGATAATGCTCACAAAAGTTCCCCCCTCTTTTCTCCTTGATGCTTGACCATTGATAAAATTTATATTAAATAAGGAGAAAAAGAACTCCACGAGCTTAGCACTTACAAGCGTCTTTCTTCTTCTTCTTGGTTTTTTTTCTCTTGTTCCAACTCCTCCTCAACACGCTTTTGTTTAGCTCGCTGGCGGCCCTCAGTTGTAGTTTTAAGGAAAATCTGTCTTCTCTTCTCCTTAAGCTGCAAAGGAATAGCAGCCAAGAGAAATTTGATGATGATGAGAAAATCCCAAAAATGAAAATCAATGTCGTTCTTTATTTGAGTGTCATTCCATGCAAGGCACTCTCATATCAAAAAGCACCCTTCAGCACTACATTCAAAAAATAACTAATGAAATGGCCCCGTGTTTTCAAGCCAATGTGAAATGAAATGAAAGTAAACATCTATGAGTAGAATCAGCAGTACAGCAAAATTCAAAAGTCCAGCTCTTTTAGTGTAAAGTATACCTGCTCAAGGGACAGCATGTTGTCAGGGATGTGAATAAGAGGATACTTTTCATTCATAGAGGCATCAGTCTTCTCAAGTTCAGCTTGTTCAACCTTCCGTTCCCCTTTAGCTTTTCTTAAAGATTGTGTAAGTTTCACAAGGGTAGATTCTATTTCCTGCCGGGAGACATAACCGGTGTCTGAAAGGAAAGCTGCAATGTCATTCTCTTCCACTTGTTCAAGTTGTTGTAAAAGAAACTCTAAACCATGAATTTGATTTTCCAGTTCATTTATCCTAGAAGATCTCTTAGCCTCAGCCATCTCCCGCAACCTTTGACCTTGTCTCTCTTTAATGGCTGCCTTCCTCGCAATCTCTTCTTCTGAAGGAGGTTCCTCAGTTGGTGGTGGAACCCATGGAAGTTGCCAACACCTGGTTTTGTGTTCAGCTTCCTTGGTCCCTTTCTGTTGTAATAGGTGTTGCATCAAATTAACATCAAAGGTTGAAGTGGGAAAAAAATGTAGGACATGGTCGTTACCTGAAATAGTTGAGCTTCTGAAAAATAATCAGGTGCAATATAACAGTGCTCCATTTTCAGGTCTTCAACCTTCTCCCATGTAAGCTTAGTCCTGTATAATTAATTCAACCTCTGTAACCAGAAGCTTTACTTTAATCAATCAAGCAAAAGCCAGGTGAATTTATACTCACATGTGTTGAGGATGCTTAAGGGAAAGTAGTTGCTTCAAATAATCGGTGATATGGTATCCACCAATATTAGTTCGGCAAGAACCTCTGTAAACAGGCTCACCTTCAACAAACTGGGAGTCAAACGAGACACATCAATATCAAACTAAAACAATTGAGAATTAGATTCATCACAGAAATTATAAGATCTAATTTATTGAGGGAACAACAATGCTGCAACCAGATATTGGACCCACAAAGTAGCATATATAAGAGATCAAATCTACATAGACATGGCTGATAGCCAATATCTTAGAGAAATCATATTGTTATTGGAACATTTAATAAAACACAAAAAGAAAAGGATTAGCAGCAAGTAAAAATGCTATCAACAAGATTGATTGCATTAAAAAACATGCCAGCAAGAGACAAAGTCCTTTGATATGTTAACAAACAACCTTTGCTAGGAACATATGTGGTACATATGTTCCCAAATTTATTCAAAGATTGACCAAATGAGAAACAATAAGATGCCACAACTAATAATGTTGATAACAATGATGGCACAAAATGAGTCTTAGACAGAGAAAATTCAAGAGTTAGCTGATTCATAATCTCTTTTATATCATGCAAGGCAGTTATGCATGCTACTACATAAAATTTAACACCCACCAGTTCTAACTTGCAAGTACATTCAACTAAAAGAATATTGAGGCCATGAAAACAATACCGGAATAACATGAGTAGTGGAAAATCCTGGACAGATGGCAAGACCATCTTTATTACAAATCCCATATTGCTGATTATACTTGTAGCTGAAAGCAGCATCCACACCAAATGCTGTGATCGCATAAAGAAAGGACATGTTAATTTTAGAAAGCAGCAAACATTCTAAGAACATAAAATGAAAAGGGAACATTTATCATGATCAGGCCAATCATGGGTTGTTGCCAGACAATTAGTGGCTTACTGATTTAGACAGAAGCATCCATCAGATAAATAAACTACAAGCTTCCTCTTTAAGGGCATGGAAAGTTTTTCGTGCAAGGTAACTTAATGCTTTACCTACTGATGGAACTCCATAAGTCTCAAAAAGAAGTTCTGCCATTTTACTGCGAGAGTGAACTGGGTTGCATACACATTCTGTGATCAGGACAGGATGATCAATCTGCTCTGTCCTCAAATGAACATTAAATCAGGAAAAGGTCAAGCGAATGAACCAAGCTAAACCTTAGCCGTGCATGACAAAGTAACTAGTAAAAATCATGCC
The DNA here is from genome assembly GCF_022201045.2 of Citrus sinensis. Classification (NCBI taxonomy): domain Eukaryota; kingdom Viridiplantae; phylum Streptophyta; class Magnoliopsida; order Sapindales; family Rutaceae; genus Citrus; species Citrus sinensis. The sequence continues at coordinate 187,063 of NC_068559.1, forward strand.
ACTAGAAAAACATTGCATGAAAAAAAAAGAACACAGAGCAACGTATCATCCATGCAACTATTTGTACTCAACATAAAAACAACTAAATGGCACATGCATCAAGAAAAGAATCAACAACCATAATGAAAAGGTCACCTCAGCATAAATTTAAAATGATTATAAGAAACAACCAACCGAGTAAACTACAGTGCATGCCATAGACAACAATTAGAATAACATACTAAAAACTGAAGCCGTTTAGGGTGCAAACATCAAAACACATGCACAACTACAAAAGTTCTTAAAATGAAAGAAATTGAGAATTGGTTATTTTACCTCTGACCCATTGGCACCAAGCCGATCAAAGGCAAAGTCAAGAATCTACAAAGCACAAAATAGACCACATGAGACTACAGCTATCACCCATACAAACAAACACGCAAACAAGACACATGTGCTACAAAATTCAACATTAACAAAACACAGTAACATACATATTCCATAATCTCAAACTGATAAACAACATTGCTGTCAAAAGCTGAGCGAGGCCCCGACCGCGTGCAGTCAAAGTACTTTAACAATGTTGTATCATGATCACCAACTATGGTCACAGTTTCACCTATACCATAAATAAATAAATAAATAAACTTAGACTGAAAAGGCAAAGAATTTGAAAAAACAAAAAGGGAAGTGGGAGCAAGAGAGCACCGGTGGTTTTGTGGCGAGGTCTCTGAACAATGTTGCGGAAAATAACACGCGGGTCAGTCTCTCCCGCCCACCTGACCATGGAATTATATTAACCAAAAAAAGAAAGAAAAGGAAATTAGAAAGTGGGTAGTTAAGGATTAGGGTTTAAGAGTAAGTTACCCAATTCGGAAATAGGAGGCGCCATTGTCGATGACGATCGGAGTGGAGGAAGGGAATAGATTGTAATCTGTTTGTCTCTGTATTTGAGATATGAATGGCATTTTTTTTAAAAAAGAAAAAAAAATTGGGGAGGGAAGCTGAATCAAGGTGATAGCTAGCGTTTTGAACTGCTGGCTTTGTTTCTGTTGTTCGAGTTAAAAATTGTCATTAAATTTTGTTTCATGTCTGAGTCTGGCGCTGATAATCGAATCGCCTAGTACCTAGTGAAGACGATCCGAACCGGTTCGGGGAGGGGTAAGGGAAGTGGAACCAGACAACCCGAAGCAGTTCTGAATGGACATGGGACAGAATTGGGCTTTTGATTTCTCTACGCTGCCAGACCCAAGAAAAAAGCTTGACCCACGCGCTATTTTTAAAAACCTCCCCTGAGGTTTAATATAATTACACTTAGATGATGAGTTTGTTTGTATTCTCACTAACTTCCCCTGCCGTTAGTATACATACGGTTTGACCGTTAGTTGACGAGGGCAAAAATGTAAAAGATAAGGTGAAATTCTTAAAAAATAAAAAAATAATTTAAAAAAATGATTTAAAATCTATTGGATAATTGTATTAACTGATTACACACAATATTCATTATGTAAAAGAGTACATTTCTCTTTCCATTCTCTTTCCCCAGCACAAAAAGCAAAGGATGACATTCTCTCACAATTTTCACTTCACTCCCATACCCTCATTTGCTGGAACAAAAAGAAATACACATCAAGAGCATTTATAACCCATGAAGAAGAAAAACATGGGTGGTCGGAGAAGGCCACCGACCGGTGACAATCGACGGTGGCCTGAATATGCCACTTGTATTGGAGTTTGTAAGAAGTTAGTTATTTTTAGTTATTTTATCAAAGTCTAAAATGTTTAAATACCTTTGATTTTCTTGTTTTTTGAGATTTTATAAGTGGTTGTTGGTTGTGTTTGATTTGTCTTGTTCATGGATTGGTGGTGGAAATTTTGATCAAAAGGAGAATGGGTTCAGCCATATATGGCCATGAGTTAAAAAAATTAATTTTTGGTTATTTTATGTTTGTGATTTACACCATACATAGTGTAATAAGGCATATAAAGCCAATAATTTGTTATTCTTATACAAATGAGTTTGTAAAATAGAAGTAGTTTTAGCTGTAATTTTTATTTTTCTCATCAAAGTTTGCTAAAGTTGATCTGTTTATAAATTTACAGTGTTTGTGTGCATCTATCGCTCAAACACAGTTTTTGCGTTTTTGGGCGACAAGGTCTATCTCCCGTGCGACAAGCCCTCGTCGTACGAACACAATTTCTGTGTTTTTGGGTGACATTGTTGTCGCACGTGCGACGAACTTATATCGCCTGAATTCAATTTTTGTTTTTTTAGGCGACAAAATTTGTTGCGCGGGCGACAACCCATGTCGCTCAAAAACACTGTTTTTGTGTTTTGGGTAGCGACATGCTTTTGTCGCACATACAAACATTCTGTGTTTTTGGGTGACAAATGATGTCTCCCATGTGACAGTTTTTGTCGCACGAACGCAATTTCTGTTTTTTTAGGCGATAGACATGTCACATGAAAAACATTAAAATGTATTACTATTATCATTATTTTTCTTTATTATTGTAATTGTTGTTGTTGTTGTTTAGTAATGTCATTATTATTATTCATAATTATTACTTTGTTTTCACTTATTAACGTGTGCTTATTGACATATGATAGGGACGAAAGGCTAGTTGAACCGTCTGCTGTTCCACTGAAACCTGCAGCAGAAATGGATAATACCATGTATAAAGTATAACTTAGCTATCATACTACAATGTTAATGTAGTTGTTATTTTTGTTCTTTTTGTGTATATGGGCGACTGTTGGATGTATAAGCTGATGAAATTCAGTCAAATTGTGATTGTCACTAACTGTAAGCTGCAGAAATGCACGTGTGACTGTTATTTAAATGATGATGTTATTCTACTTAGTGTTATTTTTCAATTCAATTAACTCATACTAATGTTTTTTTTCCTCTCGTCACAAATAAAAATGTTTGTTATTTTTTATTTGTGTTGCCGGTTTGATGACATACAACTTGATGGTTTCGAATTTAATTATTTTTTTAAACAATTAAAATATTGGTGATTTGTTTGGTAGAGAATGGTATAGTCTATTGCTGAGAGAACTAAATTATGTTTTAGTGGTTTTTCATTTCACCCTCCAGCCCTGCAAACATTCTGTAATTTGGGGAGACAGACACTTGTCGCCCGGGAGACGACATTCGTCCCTCGCAATTACAGAAATAGGTATTCTGTAATTTAGGGAGACAATCACTTGTCGCCCGGGAGACATGTTCTATCTCCCCAAATTGATTTAAATATTTTAGTCATTTAACAAATCAACTAACGATCAATTTATATGTATACTAACGATAGGAGAGGTAAATGAGAATACAATCAATCTCGTCATCTAAGTGAGATTATACTAAACCTCAAGAGAGGTTTCTAAAAAAAGCTTAACCCACAAACCACAATGACGTCGACGCCCCTTACGAAAACGACGTAGTCAAAACAAAAGCAGCAATCTCGGTCACCGCTCCAACTGACCCACAGTACTAATCCAATCCATCACGTACCAATGACCGATCTACGCGAGCGATTATTTATGGCCCACTGTCTCAATTCTCAAGAGTATGTAAAAGCCACAGTATTAGTTTCCCACGCGGCCGCACGCAATTATCCAAACTCGAGAAATCTGATTAACACGCGACTTAAAAAGCTAAATCTAATCAAATTTACCCAAAAAAAAAGAAAAAAAAAAGGATCCGTTCTCAAAGCTGAAATCAAACATTTTTAATTAGCTCGTTCTGACTTAGGATACGAAAGATTACACCTACATACAGGACAGGATGTATGCGATACGACTCCTTGATGATGAATCTTCTTCTCATCATAAAAAACAAGTCATTCTGTTTGCTTTTAAAAAACAAAATAAAATAATCTTCGGATTGATTGTGGCGCTTATTTTAATTATGTGCACCAATTCTTCTTTCCTTTCAATTTTATTTTTTTGGACTGTGTTCCACACTTCAGCTTCGCCGTAATTTCCTTTTCCCGTTATTATTCAAAATAAAAAGAAAAAAACTGAAAAATAAATCGGGGGTCTGTTCACGCTCCACAAAAGAGAGAATTTGACGTGCGAGGGCCAGATGCCGACTGCCGACTCGCCCGTGATATGCTGTTGTAGCCCGGTCCATTCAAATTTTTATTATATCGTATGTTGGCCGAACTTTAATAAAACATTTTAACAGGCCCAGCGGCTTTTGACTTTTGGTGACTGGTGTGGTGGGTGGCATGGCACACAATCATTTTGTTTTCGATGATTTTATTTATTTATTTATTTATTTGTTTGTGGGGAATAAATAATAATCTTTTGGATTGATATTGCTGCACAAAATAATAATATCTAACATAAATTATACTCCGTATTAATTTGCGATGAAGGCTTTAAATCACCATACACCATCTGAATAGAAATTATAAATCTATAACGAATCACAAACTAACAAGCACCCAACGCGACGAGACGAGGGAAAATATTTAGTTGGAATTGATTTTAATGGAAACACATGTCACTTGTGTTTTATTTTAGTTCTCTTTCACCGTATGATTTTATCAATTTCATTACACGTTGATGACATGATATTAATATGCATCTCGCGCTTAATTCTTCTTTTAGACGATAATTCCTTCATGACATATTCACGATAAGGTAAAAAAAAAAAAAAAATTTGTTATATAAAGTCTATTAAGATTACGACAGAGTGAGAATATTTTATTTTAATGCGGGTCAGTTTTACGATGATGTATAAATCTTCCCGAACATATTTAACCAACTCTTGAGTTTTTTTGGATGATGCAGGTAATAATAAATATCTTGGTCCAAAACATAACTGTTGGTTTTTTTTAACATAAATTGACCATACCCTGTTCAAATATTTGGAGTTAGAATACAATTATGGTTTCAATAATAATCCAAATTTAACAAGCCAATTAAGCATTAAACAGCAGATTACATTGAAAGAGTAAAATTAGAAAACTAGTGGATATATGAAACATAGATAGTTAAACTAACACAGTTAATCGCAGGCCCAAAGCAAAAAATCCGCGCAACTAATTGGTTGGTTGGTTGGTTGAAACTCTGGAGTCTCAAGCATGGGTTAGAACAAACCAAAGTGGAGACAAAGTGTTTCCAGCGCGGCGCAATCGGATTAAAGACATTTTTGTGTTTAGCATTTTTGTGCGAATGCAATAATATCTGTCACATTCTCTCTCTTCTTCATCATCACCATCCTCTCTCGCCCTGCTTAGAAAAAGCTCCTCCAATCCCACGCGCCAATGTTCATTCCCCCAACCATCGCTTTCTCTTTCTCTTTCTCCTCTCCTTAAAACATCTCTCTAATATATAATATAGTCTCTCTAACTCAACTCCCCACTTGGGTTTTGTCCTTTTCCTTAAAATCTCAGCTCAATCAACTTAAAGATCCATTTTTTTTTTCCTTTCCAAAGGTGTGATTTCTTTTTATTTTACTGCACTTTCTGATTTTTCAATTAGATCAAGCAACTGGGTTTTTTTTATTCTTTATTATTATTATTATTATTATTTTCTGGTTCAAGTTCTAGATGGCCCAAAGGGCTGTTGGTAGCTCATTTCAGTGCAAAATCTAGTTTTTGTAAGATCCAGATGATGAATCAGTTGGTTGGATGACTAAAAGCCCGTTCTTTTTGTACAGATCTAAAAGCAATGTCTTTTATTGGTACCCAACAGAAATGCAAGGTCTGTGAGAAGACAGTTTATCCAGTTGAGCAATTATCTGCTGATGGGGTTGTTTATCACAAGTCTTGCTTCAAGTGCTCTCACTGCAAAGGCACACTCAAGGTGGTACCTTTTAATTTTTTGTCAATGTAGTTGATAGACTTGCGTTCTGTTCATAGACTTGCGTTCTGTTCAATATAGATGTAATTTAAAATTGAATCAGCTCTATTATTTTGTTGTTAAAAGAGAATTTGCTTTAATGTACTTTAATTTTGTTTAAGAAAGTGGTTTTTTTTTTAAATGGAATTTTCCACCTAATTAATTCGTTGGAAATTTTAATGCTTTTCAGCTGAGCAATTACTCATCCATGGAAGGTGTTCTTTACTGTAAGCCTCACTTTGAGCAGCTTTTCAAGGAGTCGGGTAACTTCAACAAGAATTTCCAGTCACGTATGTATTTCGTCTCTGAAATGAAGAAGCTCTTTGTTTGAATTTTCGATAGTTTTATGTTGCCTGTTTGATCAGCTATCAATTTCGTTGTTGACAGCTGCAAAGTCAGCTGAGAAGTTAACTCCTGAGCTGGTAAATCTTTCCTACAATATTGCATGCATTTCAAATTAAACTACAGCCATTCAACGATATGCTTAGTACGGTGTATATTGTAAGGTGTTCATGCTGATTCCTAATAGCTTGTGCTTGTTGCAGACAAGGTCGCCTAGCAAAGCTGCCAGCATGTTCTCTGGGACCCAAGAAAAATGTGCTTCTTGCAGTAAAACAGTGTATCCGTTGGAGAAGGTTGGATCCAAGCTTTCAATAAGTCATATTGTATTGTGATATTGTGTGCGGAGAGTTACAATCCCCCCCCTCTTCTCCTTCAAATTGTGTCTCCCATTGCTCTCCTTTTCCTCTGTTCCCTGTAAACCTAGGTCGTTTGATAGGGATTATTATATTATATGCTTGCAAGTTTCTAGTTTTATATTCTGGTTCTGAAGAGTATTGGGTTCACAAATGATACCATCTTGATGCTAGTTAGTTCATATACATGGAAAGTTTATTTTCACGGACGGGCGTTGGAGGATAACTATCAATAAATTAATACAATTGTGAAAAATCTCTCTATCTGGATAAGATTCACGTAATCTTACAACATGTTTTTCACATTCCTCATAAGCTCTAAAGTGAAATGCTGCATCCTTTTATGAGATTAGAAATGATGTTTTACTTCTGCACTAATGTTTTTTTTTGTATAAAAGCATTCAATGTGATTTGCAATGTGGTTGTATTGTGTTAAAAAAAAAACCTGCAGGTAGCAGTGGAAAACCAGGCCTATCACAAGACATGTTTCAAGTGCTCGCATGGTGGTTGTTCCATTAGCCCATCAAATTATGCAGCCCTGGAAGGCATCTTGTATTGCAAACATCATTTCTCCCAATTGTTCAAGGAAAAAGGAAGCTACAACCACCTTATCAAATCCGCTTCAATGAAGCGTGCAGCAGCCTCTGTTCCAGAAGCTTGAACATGTTATTCTGCCGTCTATTTAAATCTTATTTGGTGTGGGTTTTCTCCGGCTTGTGGGTGTGCTTTCTATTTGGATCCCTCTTCTTGTTTTTTAGGGGAACTACCAAACCTTCAGTTCCCTCTGCTTCTTTGGATCATCATTGTTGGGACAAATTTCATTTGATTAGACATACTGATTTATGGGATGCATAGTCCCGTCGTCGTAAATTGACCATTTTCTGGCAATGATCTTTTAAAAAGAGATTAGTCGTTGTTTGATGCTTCTTGTTCTTTGGGCTTGTTCATGAATCATGATGAAGATCGCGTTTCTTCTCATCAATTTCAAATTTCACCTGCAGTGCTATGTTTGTGGAACTTGCAATGCCAGCTGAGAGTTTGTGCCTAGAATCACTCTCTCCCTTCAGTTTACAGGAACAAGCTAATGTCTATAGACAATAATTCCCAAAATTGATGAGCAACCATGCCTTGCCTGTAATGTCAGCGTCGGCTAGATTCACAAGACGAGTAATTCTTGTTTTCCAAGATGGAAAGAAAAGCATCATATAAATGATCAAAGCTTTTCATTTTAGGCGTGGTGGGTTAATATTTACTATGGCAGCCAAAAATAAGGACCAATGAGAGATGCAGCATAGCAGTTAACATTAACAACATTAATAAGTTAACGCTTGCTCCGGAGCACAAACCGGTTAAGACTTGAGACTTAAAAGTAGCTCCAGACTCCGGAGCTTGTCAGCCGCCGGGAATTACACACACCACCCCAGTTTCAATTTTCAAACACAGTTGAGAGACATCATCATCAACTCAACTGCCCCTCAATCTCAGTCTGTGTCTCAAAACAAGCTTTGTGTTGTGCTACTGCTGGTTTAATTTTGCCTAAAAAACGCTGCGTTTTTCACCTGAAACAAAAATCCCCTATAAATTAACTAAAGAAATAAACAGGAAAAACTAGAACGGAAAATCAATTTTTTCCCCCCAAAAATGTCAATAGCTCTCTCAGGCTCAGGTCTCCATCATCGTCTCGTTCAGTAAGCTCCTTATTTACTCCCTTTCTCCCATATTAATTTAATTCTTCAAATTATCATTTTTTCTGTTTTCTATTTTATAACTTTTTTAAATTTAGGTTAATAAATCCGATATTAGACTCGCTTGAGAAAACAAACTGCGCGCCACCGTCAGCAGACTCGACAAAATCAATAATATGCGCTCTCCTCGAAACGGCGTCGCAAAACGACGGCCAGGTTCTAACTTCCTTCAAAAACTCGACTCTCGCACTCGCATTACTCATCACTGCCCAGACTTATTCCACTCACGACTCTCTCTCCTGGATTCCTGGACACGTCTCTTCAGCCGCCGCCTCCGCTTTTCGCGCCATCTCTAACGAATACGACGCCGTTTTCAACAGACCTTTGGTGGTCGACTTGTTGCCTGAAGTGGCCCCCTCTTTGAAGGAGACGATTAAACAGGATGACAGTGAATCCGCCACGTCGTCCGCTAGGGTCCCCGTTCTTCGCGTGATTTTGGCCGCGTATCAGTTCCGGTGGTTCGTTACTCAGGTTTTGTGCAATCGTAATTCGTAATTTCATTCTGGATCATTTCTGTTTCTGTGGGTGGTAATGTTTGTGAATCATTGTTTTCAGGTCGAGTGTCCTCTTCTGGGGAAGGTGTCTCATTTGGTAATTCCTTGTGCGTTGACCGCGCTTGACCATTGGTCGTCGGAGGTCAAAGTATGTTTTTGTCTTTGTCTTTAGTATATGATATGATATGGGAGAAAACTGTAATTGTGTAATTGAATTACTGAGTGAATTGACTGATGCTCGTCTTTGTTTGTTAAATAATATCCCAGGGACAAGGCATGATTGCACTCATACATCTTCTGAAAAATGTGGATGCCATTGAGCTTGGTGCGTATGACGCTGTAATTCTTGATGCGTGTTGCCAGAATATTCCTTCCGCTGATGAAATATGGCACCTTGTAGTTGAAATGTCTGTACTTGTTGTCGCTATTGCTCACAAAAATAATTGCCGCAGCTCATGGTATGCTTCTTGTCACCACATTCATGCATATCTCTGTATGTGACCTGTTTTTGTGAGACATGAATGAATGATATAGACTCTGGACTTGGGCTCCATGAAGCTTGCTTTTGTTTAATTTAATTTAATTTTTTCATCCATATATTGAGTACACCTGCAAGCATATTTTTTGCTTACTAAAATTGGTAACTTTCACTTTCTATGTAGGATTGAAAGGATGCTAAACGAGATGTTAAGTCACTTGGAGCGCCAACCAAGAAATAAGGATCGCCGTATAGCATGGCTCAAATTTATCGAGCCACTTTTCAGCGCTGTTGGTCTTGTTTTATTAGCTCATTTTAGGCGTATATTTCCGCTTTTCTTTAAATGGATGCATGCTGATGATGATGAAACTGTGCTATTGGTGAGAATTATGCACCTTCCATTTCAATGAGAATCATATATACATTTTTTTCTCTTTTACTGTTTAAAATTTAGAGGCTTGGAAACTTAAAGAAATTTTGATCTGTGCTTTGTTAAAAATCTTCTTACATTGAAAAATCATGTGCTCTCTATGTGCAAATGGACAAGTTTGTCCAAAAGAATTTAGGAAAATCCAGGCAGCACCGAACTTTGAAATTTGATTATAATGGATTACCTTCTAAAACGCTGTTGCAATCTTCTGAAGGTCATATTATATAGCTTTCAGTTTTGGCTCCATTAGCTTTTGCTATATAGTTTTACTTCCTGATGATAATTCTCTGTAGTCAGAAGAGGAATGTGAAAATGTGTGTAAAAGATTTTCTATTGAACTTCTTAACTGTCGACCGGAATCATGATGAGCATTTGTGAGATATCTATGGGGAACGGGAGTTAATTATTTGAACTTCTATCCTAAATTCTTTTTTTTCCTTTTCTTTTTCTTTCTCTTTCCTTGTCCAAACCAGTGAAATTTTCCTGCTGATGTGGTTTTGAAGCTTCTATGTGTATTTGATTAGTTTTGATTTCTGTGTGCAGGTCCTCAAACGGATACATGCTGTTATAAAGTTAACGTGGATTAGAAACACACCATATATTGGAAGGTAAATTAGTTGTACTCTTCTAGATAATATAATATGGTTGATTTGAGTGTCTGCTGGATCATAGTTAGAATTTTTCAGTGTATGCAGCACTTGAGCACCTTCCAGAAATCAGTAACAGATAGTTTTTTCCCCGTGTGACTGAATGTTTTAGCATTTCAATTTTGTTAAATCAACTACCAGCTCTGTTTTCATTCCCTTATAGTTTCTAATTTGTCATATGTTGCCTTCAGATTGGTGGATGAACTGACCAAATTGTACAAGCAGGCAGCGTTAAGAAATGCCCGTGAAGAAATCAGAACTGATATTACTCAGATATTCATCTTACTACAACAGTAAGTATCACGTTCCTTTCATATTTACAGTGAATCCTGCAAAGTCTATGTTTTTTTTTTCTTTTGGTTGAATAATTTTCCATTGCAAAACTAGATGCAAAGGCGTGCAGTTCGAAACAGCCTGGAACAAGTACAAGGCAGATCCAAACTTGAGCTCTCTGGTTTCCTCCTTGAGTGAAAGAATTGTCCCCGTGTAGCAATCTGAATTTGTATAGTTTCGACAACTTTTGTGTCGGATTTCTTAATGATTTTGATTGATATTTTTCAGAGGTTTACAGCTGTGTAGAAGTAGAACGCAGGCACAGATGCATAATGAAAGCCAGTACCTTTCAGTTTATAGCTCATATGAAAATGATATATATTCAGCTTTCTACGCACGATGGAATGAAACGCTGGCTAAATATAGGCATAGAACAAGGATGGTGAAATTGCGAGTAAATTTTTTTTTTCATTAATTAATCAATATGACAAATGTTAATAACAGACTGAATGTATAGATATCCAATTCTACAAATCCTTTCCTGAAAGAATCATAAACGTAAAACAATATTTCCCTCTACAACCCCATGCTGGGAATAATAGAGAGACAAATCAGTCACTTTTAAGTTTATTGGGATTTTTTTTCTACATTTTTTTCTAATCCTGCAGTCGTTGCTGATACAAATTGGAAACCACTCCCGCGCAGGCTTCCGGGGAACAAAAAAATATAGAATTTATAACTGGGCAAAATCACGACACCAACTGCTTGTATGTAGCCCAAACTTGCCACCAGGAAGGTTGCTGCTATCCTGGCAATGTAGAAACAAAATACAAGAGATCACAGTCATTGCATTCCTTTGGTGATGCCTCATTTACTTCGCTTCTTTGCTTCACTATAAAGGATTACTCCCATCACTGTCAGCGAGTAACCAAGCATTCCTGTAACAGAGACAGGATTTCTGAATATCAAAATTGACACCACCACAGCCACAGCACCCTTTGCATTTCCAAGTACCTGGAAAAGCCAAAACTTCGTTAATCTCCTAGATAGATATGCATCTCCAAAAGAATAAAGAATGAATATTTAAAATTTTGTTAGTCTCTTAGATAGATATGCATCTCCAAAAGAATAAAGAAAGAATATTCAGCAAGTAGCATAAAAACTCTTAACCTAGAGGTCAAAGCATTTGTAATCACTGGTGCTCTTTGCAAGGAAGAACATGAAGAAAGGCATTGAATTCTTAAGAGTTTCAGAAACCACTCCTCATGTAATTTGTAAGGATTAAAACGCTCCACTCCACCAAGTTGACATTTTTAACAACATAAGTTGAGCTGGTGGTAGCCCAATGTATAAAACGATTCAACAAACAAACATTCAAAATTGATAAAACCTGAGGGCAAACATGAAACTTGCTTCTCAAAACGTTAATCTTCAACCTATAATTAACCTTCAACCTATAAATCACTTTTGGCAATCTGCCTATCCTTAAATAACTTCTACTTAGATAAAAGCTCACCTACATCATGCAGCACATGAACAATCCGAAAAGATTTATTCTTGATGTTGCCTAGCATTTCTTAAAACATAAATGAGTTATTCTCCAACCTTTATCTTATTGCCACGAGTGCATTTTGATGTACTCATTCAATGTGTACACACTGAAACCCATTTCCACGCAAAGATTATTTATTTTTAAAAATGTACACACAGCTAGAGATTTGTAATGTGTCTGTGCATATTAATTTCTTACTTATTTCAAGGGTTAGAAGAACATTGAGATTTCAAGGCTTAGACACTGAAATATTCAGAAAAATGCGATAGCAACTGTGAAACAACATATAGGGAAGAAACAATCAAGAGGTCAGGCATACCTGGAGAGTCAAAGCACTTGTATGTTTTGTGACCAAGAAGTTGGTAAGGTTTACAAAATAAGCTAGCGCTGAGTTGAATAGCAGATACCAGATGATTTTGACATCATCCCTTGCAAGAGCAAGTGTAATACCAACCACATTTTTCTCCATAATAAGTGTTGCAGGGAGTAGAAGCACGACGGCTATTGGAGCCATGTATAGAAGGAGGTTCATGGAATTCAGCTTCTCCCTGTAATAGAAATACAAATATCTAAGTCTCCATTTCCAGTTTCAAAAATGATTAAAACAATGAAACAAGAACTCGTGATCAACTGCATGCCAACTAATACACAATTCTTACCCTTCAGAAGAAAGTAAAATCCCTTGTAGCACTGATTTGAGTGCCCTCGCAGCTGTCGCCGCGATACACATTAAGAATCCAAACAAGTGGAAACTTGGTTCACCCTACAGCCACATATGAGAGAGGAAAATGATGAGAAAGCAGAATAATTTGCTCCAAGGATATAAACTATATTATCGTACAGAAATGTATAATAATCTGGGTATAAATTGAACTAACTTAAAACTACTCTCTGACCAAATTCCATATATATTTCATTGAATACTAAAGCACCCCAAAGACTTTACTTATCAAATTAAAAGTACTACAAACTATAGATGAAAAATTCTGCATCTGCCTGCATGATCATCAATACAATCTATAGTCAGATTAATCAAACAAGAATATCGCAAGTGAAAAACTCTGAATTTGGCTGCCAAACAAACTGGTCGAAAGGTAAAGATCTGGCAAGCAAAGTGATGAAAAAAGTGTCCCTAAGATCAGAGGTCCTCTGAGTAGAAGCACTAAGAACTTTCTGCAATTGCATTACACCATCTAATGCGAAGCTCTAGTATCAACAAGGCCCATGTGACACTACATCTAAAAACCAGAGTTGTATTGCTATTCTTTTCAGCTCTAATTTCTAAAAACTGAACCGAGTACAAAGCAATTGTCGTTCCCTTAGGAAGTAAAAGCTAAAGCTCTAAAACAAAAGTTAAAGACTTTGTAATAAGATGAATCTGGGTTTAATCTTTGCCCCGCTAAAATAAGAATCACAACAAAAAGCTTAATTTAAACCAAACCCATAACCAAAATTCCAAATTACCCAATAAAATAATCAACTTTAACAAAAAGAAAAGACGAAAAAAAATTCAAAACAACCCTAATACCCAAATCACTCACCATAAGAGAACTGAAAAAGAAAAAAGAAAAACATACATACCCCGCTAGCGATAATAACCCCAGTAACAACAGGAATGAGGGTAACATAAGTGAGCCAAGCTTCCCGTTTGAGGGTCATCAAGTAAGCAAAAACAGCAGTGAAGAAGGGGGTGGTGGCGCCGACGGCCTGATTAAAGGAAACGGGGAGAAAGCGCAAGGAGACGTTCCCAAAAACGACGGAGATGCAGAAAACGAAAGAAAGAGCAGAGATTTTGAGAAATTGATGACGAGATCGGATGGTTTGCATGGGGACCATTTTCATCCAGGCAATGGCGATGTAACTGAGCAAAGAACAAGCTGTCATGTGGCACATGGTCAAAAAGATCGGGTACCTGAACCCGTAGTTGCTTAGTAAGTACTTGTTCAGTAACAACACTCCAATGTTTGACGAGTACCATGCCGCTACCAGACCGAAGGTGAACAATTTGCTCGAGCTCTTCATTTCGTTTTGAGATTGATCGAGGAGATTGTGGGGTGAAGCGGGAGGGTTTATATGGAGTAAGGGTGTGGATCTGGGTGAGAGGGATTGGAGCCCATTGGATCTGCCTCAGAAATGTCGGTGGAGGGGGCTTTGTGTAATTTTAGAGAGAGACAAACCGATGACTGAATGAAGAGAGAGAAGAAGACGAACAAGATGATGACGACGACGACGAGGAGAAGGTAAACGCGTTAATGTATGCGGGGGAATGGAAGCGTTACGGGTTCGGGTTTCTTTCTCGTTTCGGTCCAGATTCGGGTATTTATACTTAATAGTTAGTTCCGTATTTTATTGTTTTGTTTACATTAACATTCATATCCTTTCTTTTCGAGTAAATTAAAAGTGGAAAGTTCTTGTGACCTTGTCGCTGTTTCGTTACTAAGCTGTAATAATGTTTGAGTCCCTAACTTTTTGTGTAATTTCACGTGAGGGGTAAACTAAAATCGACTGAGCAAGCACGAAATGAAAATAATAATAGTAAAAATTGAGCTTACATAATTAGACTCGTATTTTAGATATGAAACCCCTGAAAGTTGACTAGTCAACCTATGTTGTCAATGCGTACAAAATGCAATAATTCTTTTAAGCCTTCAAATTAATACAATTCACTTGTGCAATACCTTATATCCGCATTATACTAAATATTTTTAATTATATTAATTAAACATTTAGTAATTGTGTTTTTTTATTACTCTTAAAATTGTGTTTTCCTCTCTATCTAATTACTTTGGAGGAAGAATCTCATACTAACATACAATTGCTTAATTATGTTAAGAGTAATTTTTTACGACATTTTTGTTTTGAAATTTGTTAATAAAATAATTTAATTTTTATGCTCCATAAATCAACTTATCAGGGCACTTGTTTGTTTTAAGGATTACATATGTATAATAGTTCAATTACTCAAGTCGTTGACTT
This sequence comes from Citrus sinensis, assembly GCF_022201045.2. Taxonomy (NCBI): domain Eukaryota; kingdom Viridiplantae; phylum Streptophyta; class Magnoliopsida; order Sapindales; family Rutaceae; genus Citrus; species Citrus sinensis. The sequence continues at coordinate 202,183 of NC_068559.1, forward strand.
TTTCTTAAAAAGAAAAAAAAAAGGAGGGGGACCTAAAGGTAAGGAATTGGGTTAAAAAATTTGAACTATGTAATTACTTGTGATTTTGATAAAATGTAGGGACCCAGATGCCGTAGTCCGATTTATTAATTAATTTAGTATATAATACGTGCTAGTTGAGACTTGAGACTTCGAGATGTGAAGGTGTGCGAAATGAAAATGTTTAGCTTAACGAATGTTGACTTTTTGACTTTTAATTTTCCATTTTCATGTGATGTCTTCTAATATTATGCGTGGATCAAATTATACGTTTTTCAACAAGTATCTAATACATACATACATACATACATACACACACATATATATATATAATAAATTAGAAAAATTCAAGATACATGTTTTTAAGTTTGTTAAAGACTTTATAATCTAATTCCGTGGGACCTTAATTTATGGAGAAATAGTAAGCGGTTAAGTTGTAAGAGTTGGTCCAAACGCAACTTTAATTAACTTATAAAAATTCACTTTATTTTTAATTTTTAATATGTGAATCAGAGGTTTTGACTGACTCATTTGATTTTAAAATATTTTACGGACTCGACTATTAAATCATGTAAGGAACATTCTTTTAATGGGTTCTCTCTACTAAAACATGTTTGATAGAACCCACGTAATGTAGTTGTTTTACTTAGCAATCTATTTCTTAATATTAAGAGATATTTTCACAATAGTCTCCTCTGTGCTTGTCTACAAATAGTCTGCGTAATATTTGTATTTTCTCATATAACAATTTGGTGGTGTGGTAATTTGCAAGGACCCTTTTACAGTATGATAAAGAAATAATTCTTCGTATTTAGATTCGAACCCTTTTTTCTCCTCAAGATAAAAGAAAGAAATTAAGAAAGGATACCTCATCAACAGTTCAATACAACTATTAATTAAGGAAGAAAAGGCACATCTAAGTATTTGAAAATTTTGTTTTGGTCAATATTTCATCATCCAACTTAGAAAACTGGAAATGATTCGTTTCATTATTTGCTGTTTATTTTGGGTTTTTAATTGCTGATTTAAAAACCCCCCCCCCCCCCTCAAACACCCCCCCAAAAAAAAAAGAGACCTAGATTTTGAAGCACTGTTAAAACACATACTTGCACCTTTATTTAATTAAGATTAGTTATAAGACGAAGTAAAAAAAAAACATATTGTAAATGCGAAATTTTTCAGTCTACTTTGACATTAATTGTTCGGCAGTCGTGCAATAATACGTGGGAATTTGTTAGGAATGATTCAAATGAAGTCAAAATCTAAGCCTAACTTGGTAACCAAGTCAAAATTCTCCCACCAGCCATGAACATAACACGAGATAATGCAAATGCATCCCGCGTTGCCGGCCTTGCCCTCTCTAATTCCGAATCTATATAATTCAATGAAGCCTTTAGTCTTTTGGGTGTATTTAGATGTTTGCTCCTCAATGAATCCTGTAAATAAAAAATAAATACCATGTGAAAGGATCCTAACCTATGTTGAACGTTACCCACTCTCCCATCAATTAAAACAAAAATAACAAAGTGCAGGCGAGACTCTAATCCAACGAATCAAACGTCATACACCAAAATAACAAATCTTTTCTGAAAATTGAAAATCAGATGCCGCGGAGTAACGTTTTGCTTTTGTTCATTGCCCTTTTCAGATATTTACTCCTTCAATAGTTGTTAACTTTAAGCATAAACAAATATTTTACTGGGAAAAAAAAAATAATACATGAATCCTTGAATCCTACGATGGTAAGTTCCTTTGTTTGGAGAAAAAGGTAAAAAGGTTAAATCCTTTCAGATTCAGTTCACACGGGGACAGCTTCCTACTGCTAAGGCTTACAACCAAATAAACAACTGGCAGAACCTTGAATCTAGCACAGAAGCATTATATAAAACAGATTATAACACATCATACCATGAAATCGGAACACTCCATGCCAAAGCCGGCAAAATGGACCACCGGATCGTTTTTCGTGTTATGTCAACTTTGTGTCTATGTTAAATTTAGGTGTTAAAGTATTGAAACTCAAATTCGATACGAAAATAAACGAATTACCCAATAACTTGTTTAATACCTATATTATTAAACAAAATTTACAAACTGTTATACATACATACATACACACATTATATATAATATGCATCTCTACCAAAATATTACACCTTTACGCTATTGTAGGTCTAAATCTATGTAAAATTTTATAAATAAAACACTATATTTAAGTTCAACCTTTAAAAAAATGATGAGAAAATTATCTCTAATATTTGAGTTTTAATGACATGAACCTGTAAATTAATTTAAAATAAAAAATATAATCGAGTTATTAATGAGTCATCAACTTTAACCCTAACCCAACACAAGCAAAAAAAAATTGTATCAACTCAGACCAAACTCATTTAATAATCGTGTTAAATTTGATGACTTATACCTATTTATATGTGTCATTTTTGTCAAGTAATCAAGTCGTGTTTATTCGTATCGTGTAATCGGATCGTGTCAAATTTTACCAGCTCTACTCCATGCAACCAGAAAAATTGAATTTGATCCATACTTGCGTGTGTCAACAAATAAGCAATAAGGCTAATGGCTTGCATAAATTTGGTACACGGACAAGTAGTACTTGAAATAATAGCAGAATTTGGTTGCTAGAATCGGACTGAAGTTTTAGATCAACAATGTAAATCACCCAAATATGCAGTAAGATAGAAACAGCTGGGGCAAAAAATTCTGACATCAGTTTTAGCGAAAATAATGTCTCATTTACTATCCTAATGAAACAAAAATGATTCAGCTCCATAACACACATGAATTCAAATCTAGCTTATAACACAAGTTAAAAAGCAGATTCTTTCGAGTTGTCAACAACCTCAATCTGACATCTATGGGCCGAAGGACCTGCAACAGAAAATATGAGCTGGATCAGAACCCAGGCCCAAGTGAGAGGACAGACTCTTGCATTTAGACAAACTGATTGAATCCTATACTATGAACAAAGTCCTCATAAGGACAAAAAAGGCATTTAGCAAAGCAAACAGCATGAAGTATGAACATCTCAAACCAGATAATTATAATCATACCACAATGCAACTGACAAACATATGAACAAAAGGGTAACATTACCTCAGATGTTGCTGGGGTACATGAAGACCCTAACTCTGTCTCCCTGATCGAAATTGAAAAAATCTCAAAAATCAAAATCTGAAGACAAGGACACCATTTAATAACAGTAGTAATAATGACATAATTAAGATACCATGGACTTTGGAGGCAGATTGGACTTGAATTTAGCACGAACAACCCCACTGTTTCCATGAGGCCTTGCGACCTTGCCCCAGATGCAACGATAGTGTGATCCATTCTTCTTCACTTTAGCCTTGTAAATGTAAGCCATACGCTTCCCACAGTACCATGACACATCTTCCTTGGTGTTCACTCCCTCAATTTGAATCAATGAAGTGTTTGGGTACTGGTTGGACTTCGACCTAAAGTGGTAATAGCATTAAAAAAAAAATTTCAGGATTCCTCATTCTTCCGATGCTATCCTAGGTCCTTATAAAACTTAGATTAAGGGTGGTTAAGGAATTCATGAAAAACATTCAAACTATATAGCTACTTGTCAAATAAAATATCTATGGCTAGCATTTAAAAACTTCCATTATGGCATTATGCTTTAAAACCCAATAAAACAAAACCACAAACTCAGTCAATATCTATGCTTTAGATTAATTGTAGAATGAAACAAACCCCCCATAACAACACAAATTAATCCTTCTGTTGTTAAAGAGAGCATCAAACAAAACACATCAAAGAAGCTACTTTTGGATTTTAATAGAGCACACACATGATTGATTTATCAAATCAGTATTTTGCTTTACTTGGTTAAAACTAAAACCATCATTTCAATTTCCTAGCAATAAAACCCACGATTGAAATTGAACTTTTGATTCATTCTTAGCAAACGTGTAAAAGACGACTCATTTTGTTTGGAAGCAAAAAAAAAAAGAAAAAAAAAAGGGAGATGATATCTAACACGAGCGACTATCAATTGATGATTACCTCTTGTATCCGAGGATGGTTCCTCTGACATAGAGTCTGCAAAACAAAACAAGAAGAACAAAATATTGTTGATATAAAATGAGAACACAAGTAACCGTAAAAATAGAAAAAAAAAAAATTAGGGTTGTTTATTGGGTGAGTGAGATCATATTCATAGGGACCTCACCTGACTCGCTCTCCTTGTCGTCCCTTTACCATTTTGACTGAACAACACAACAAGCTCTGCAAGTGAGACTGAGGCTGCGAGCGATACAAAATAAGAGCAGGAGAAACCCTAAAACCCTACCCTTCTTAATTAAATTAATAGACAAGAGTCTTTTTGTTTATTCAAAATATAGGCTTTTGGTGTGTGCTTAGAAGTCGGAACCGTCCCGAATTTGAGCCCCCAGTCCATGGGCTCAAATTAAATACGTTGGGCTACAGTTAATAAATTCTTTTTTATCAATAATAACACTACTGCACTTTCATATAATTGAGATAATTAACCTGTATTACAAGTGGCCAGTGATGTATACATATTTGTTATTTAACCCAACGTCAGCCTAATTTCCTCTCTGTCCATATAAACGGGATTTGAACTCAATACCCCATGTTTTCAATACATGTATCACCAGTTAATTATGTGTGGTGTAAATTCACTTTATAATTTATAACTAATAAATTAACTCCATTGGACCTATCAGCAAATGACACGTCAAATGCCATGTTAATTGAGATACAAATCTCAATTATATAAGTGTGATTAAAAAGTCCTTATCTTTAAAAAAATACTATTTTTATTTCAACATTCTACTTATTAGAATTCAGACATAGTTATGTTTATGGATAAATTATTTCACGTGACAATCAGAGATTGAATTTTGTGAGATTAAGGGATCTAATGGACAAATATGTGATCTTTAATAGAAGATCATGCATTTGATGTTGTTGCAGATGGAATTTTGTGACTAATGAATCGAAATCGAATGGACAAGGGTTTGATGTCTTGGGAATAATTTGCATCGAATTGTAAGAACTTACACGAAGAGAGGAGAGCTTCCATGCATATCCTTAATCCTTATCCTGGTTGCCTGTCTGTGCGACATGACCAAAAAGTGGATATATAGCAGGAAGGCAAGTTTAAGAAAGATTGGACTGAGCTTCTATGCATTAGCTTAAGCTGTAGAATAATATTCCACCAACTCACGTTGCTTCCTTTGACGCAGGTGGTTAAGTTGTAGTACACAGACACCTTTTTTTTTTTTCTTCTTCGATTGAAGCTGAAAATGGGCTTCACTTTAGGGGGCTGAGTGGAAATAACCCCTTCTTTGTATCACAGTGATAGTTTGTATACAAGAAAAAATGTAAAGTTAATTACAAGAAAAGTTACTTGAAAAATACATAACTCTGCTCATCATTTTTCAAATCTATTTTTCTCTTTAATCTGTCAAACTAAAAGGGACCCTTTCCAGTGGGGAAATGAATATTTCTTTAGCTATACCAATCAAGGAAGAGGATTGAAAAAGTAAGTACAAATAGAAAAAGCAAAAGAAAGGTCCTGCTGCTGGTGTTCCGTCGAATAGCTTGAGATAGTTCTTTGTTACCAAGCTCCACATTCTTTGTAGCTTCAACAGCCTGTGTGAACAGAAGTTTAGGAGAAAGAAATATAAGAGGAGCTATATAATAAAACCCCAGCACTGGAACTCCAACCAATGGAGAAACACAAAGTGAATCCTAACTACGAAATTATGATGATAACAAGAGGAAAGATGTATGTCTCAATGCATTGTTAATGTATTGCAACAATTCTTAAATGCTCCTTTAATTATTGAATTAAGATTCAAGTAGAGTTCTCAGAAAGCAATCTTTATATATGTCAAGATTTTGTAAAAGTTTCTGACCTGCTCATACAGATGCTCTATCTGCTGGGCTTGATGCAGAATATGTGTTGACATCAGGTGATTCAATGCAGACACCTCTACCATCTTAGTTTCGGTTTGTTGAACAGCGTCAAGGAGACTAGTCAACTCTACCTGCATAATAATTTCATCAGAAACGCAGCATAGATTTTACAAGGATCTAATGCTATTGAGGACCTATGAAAATTATAGGAAAACAAATTCTAATCAACCTGAAGGGCACGTGTTTCATCATCCAATAATTGCTGCTGGACGGTAAGGGGTTCAGGTTGAATTTCATCAAGCTCCCTGATATCAGACTTGTTTGGTGTGGAAATATCTGCAGATTTTGAAACAGTCTCTCGCTTGAGTTTTCTTCTTGGCATTGCTCTGTTAATAGCATCTTGGAAACGGATGGCTCTCATCTGATCAAACTGTGCCGTAACTGAATGCAGTTTCTCACTTAAAATTAGAACCTGCAGATTACGAATAAAAGTATACAGGAAATTAATTGGCTAAACAATGTGCTAAGAAACAAGAAGTCAGCCAGTGGAATCTACAGTCAAGAAAATAAACAATAGAAACACTGCTCTTGAATCAACAGCATGAGATAACATTATACAAGAATTAAAGAAACTAAGATGAGTTAGTTCCCAAAAAAGATACTCTTTAAGTAAGGGCTTAACAGCTCCACAATGGAAACAAATGAACTAAATTTTTGTTCACCGAGCATATTATGCTAGTGAAACCAATAAAGTTAATCTACAGTTCCAGAACAAAAAATCGCCACTATTTATTGCTAATTAATATCCTTCAATAACTTGTGTTCCCCTTCACTGATAGTACTATTGCCCATCCAACACAAATCTTTCAACATCCGAGTGCTTTTTCATCAAATGAAAGCAACATGAGCAGCATGCGCAATGTGTACAAGTCCCTAACCATTCAGAACCAAGGCAACCATCAAGTAATTGTGTCAAAAATTAAGGGAACAGGCAGAGAAGCAGCAGCTAGTCTTCTATTAAGATCTAATTTTTCAAGACTATTAATTTCTTGCTTATAAACAAATAGCAAAGCGAGAAAGAAGCCACTTAGTTTTCATTTTCAACGTGACTTCAAATACACCCCCACAAATTTAATCAAGCTCAAATATCATGATATAAGCAAGTAAATTAAACATAGGATATGCATTACAGCAGATGAACGTAGTCATACCACCCCATGTTTGTGAGCTATTGTATCAGCGTTGGAGTTATCACCTTTAAGGCCCAGCCAGCCCTTTGAATTTGCTTCATCATCATTTATGCTATTTTGGAGAATATCAATTTGTTCTTTGCAAGTTTTAATAAAAGCCGTAACCTGCATGAATTTGAAACAGTGTCAGCATTGAGGAATAAACAATTTACTCTCCGAAGATACACAGTTTCATTACCTAGGAAAAAAAAAAAAAAAACCATATGTTGCATTTGATACGAACAATTTCTGTAGTTCTTGCATAAACACAAAACACGACTTTCACAAGCAGACAGAAACACAGATAGTTTTGTTGTTGAATCTACAGTAAGCTAGAATATTGTATATCATGCAAGATGAAAAAAAAAGACAACATCTCCATTTTTTTTTCTATTACAAAAAAATATAACAACAATAAAATCCATATCAGACATATACTTACTTCATGCTCAATGCTATCTCTTTCTTGTTCAGTTGTACGCTGCATCTCAACATAATCTTTCCTATGATTCAAAATAAACTGTTCCAAAGCTCCAATGCTTTCAAGCTAACAAAAGGAGTGAAAAACTTTATTAATCATATGGACAGCACATACACCTGAGAGATCGAATTCCAGCAAAGTTGACCGTTGTTTTGAATGAATAACTAACATAGTTCGAAGCACAAAGCAACAATCGTGAGCATACCGTTTTGAGAGCAGCTTTGGTAAAAGATGATCTTTCCCGTGGTTTATGAATTATGAAAGAAGCCATTATGGCTGCCAGTTTGGACTGTCACAAGCAACCACACCATGGGAAAGTTGGGAGTTAAGACTTAAAAGATACCAGAAGCAATGGTTGCAGTTTGAACAATAACAAGCAAATCCACACGTATGAATATTACAAATATCCTTTTCCAGAAAGTTTACAGGGCTACCCGTGCTGCGTCCTCAAAATACAAAATTATTACTCTTCCACACGAAGTTTAGGATCTATCATATAGATGCCATACACATTTTGCGAAACACTCTATCAAAATCCTACTCCAATAACTCAAATTTTCTAAAGAACTCTTCAACAGTACAAGCATCCTAAAAAACATTAAGAGACAAAATGAACTGATAGAGTAAACATACCTCATCATAACCTAGAGAAACAGCAGTATGCCTCGCGACATCTTTAAAATCCTCAGTTCTATCCCTAATTCTCGCCATAATTTATCATCACAAGCAATACCTTCAGCAAAATAGAACCATCAACACTTCGCACACTTGAGAAATCAAATGAAGATTCCTCATTTTCATAATTAACCAGAAGAAGAGAAAATTATCAGTAAACCCGTGTTATAGAAATGATATTTGGAAAGCTTATGCGAGTGCAAACTCATCTGCATTGCCAGAATATATGGTTACCAAACAAGCTGAGAATGGATTCTTCTGAGAAAAAAATAAAGAAACCCATTTGTATAAATACCGAGCCCATCTTAAAGAACCGGTATACACGTATTTTTTTCAAATTTATTAATTCAATTCCATAATGGAACTAAAAATTGGTAAACTAGATCGGACGGTAATGTCAAAAGGAATAACATATAAAAGGAAAAAAAAAAGAAAAAGAAAGAGGATGAAGACGAACTAATTGTACCGTAATTTGTTGAAACTCAAGCAGATCTCAGTCTTTGCAAAGGATTGTTCTTCAGTTTTGATCAATCTCAAATAAAAGAATTCTGAAACTCCGCCATGGGAGCTAGAAAGATTCAACTGTGTCCGCGAAGGTAAGAGAAATTGGTTATGGGCTGGATCGTGGGCTCTCATCCGAATTCGGGTAATAACCTACTTTTATATTTGCTTTAGAATTGTTTAAATATAAATAAATTTGTTAAAAGAAAAAATCAATGAGTGGGACTAAGGCTAGGCATTCTTGGTTAATGGTTACATTCGATTTTGGCTCGGAACCGACCCAAAACCAATCGTTTTGAAAAATATGAGCCAATCGGTTTGGTTTGGTTCGGTTCTAAATTTCGATTTAGTCTGCAGATTCATGAAGCAAAGTGAAGAGGAATAGGATCTAGTGCCCCATAAAAGTATAGATATAAACAAAAAATAATAATAGATAAAAAGTAAACAAAATATGAACAAAAATAGGAGTTTCAGTAAGCATATTGTATATGATTACAAAACAACGGTGGGAGTGAAAAAGACAATCACATCAAAATTTATAACATGTTGCAGAAGCGCAGGTTGAACAATTATTAATATTATGGTGATTGAACTTCTGAAGAAATATAAATGTGATGATAAATAAATATAAAAAAATAAAACACAATAATTTACGTGATTCGGCGTAAATCTTACGTCCATGGACAAAGAATGGAAGATAATTTTACTAATAAATGAGAATTCACAAAAATGAGAAAAACTCTTAAAATCCAAAATCACAAAATTCTCAATTGAATTCTTACTAGAACACTCAAATAAAAGCTCTTTCAAATTGCTTCACTAGCAATTGCTTTCAAAATGATGGGATAGATTTAAAGCTCTTCCTCTCCTCTTTATTTACAGGCAAGCAATTCTTACTACCATTTTCCAATTTGGCAAATTGAATTTAAAATAAAAAGATCAACTTTGGTGGGCACCAAATTAAGAATTAAGTTTGAATTTTCAACAATTTTTCACTTTGGCGAAAATTTTTAAATTTAAGCCGACTATCAACAAACCATCATCCAATCTCCGCCTTTTCTGAATACTTTCAAACTTATAGAATGTTGATCAAATTTAGACAATGCTTAAATTTAATCGTAGTCACTACCTTGGTAAACATATTTTCGTATTCTCTGCAGTCTTAATTTTCCAAAGAAAAATCTTTTCCTCACCAATAAATTCCCATATAAGGTGAAATCGTACGTCAATATACTTCATACATGCATGATAAACTTGGTTCTTTATTAAGTGAATAACATTTTGACTATTGTAGTACACATTTATATGCTCTGTAACAGTCCCAAGTTTTCAAGCAAACTTTGTGACCAAATAACCTCTGTAATAGCCTCTATAATTGCCATGCACTCAGGCTCTATGGTTGACAGTGTAACAATAGACTATAATGTACACTTTTGACTTACTAGTCCACCAGCAAGAGTAAATATATACCCAGTGGTTGACCGTTGTTTGTCTATATCACCAGCACAGTTAGAATTAACATATCCAATCACATTTTGACCAAGTGAATCATCCTGCTTAAACAATAAACTAATATCTATGGTTTTTTTTAATGTACCGTAGAATCCATTTCGTAGATTACCAATGTTCTTTACTAGGATTATGTATGTACCCTACTCACTATACTAACTGCATGTGAAATGCCAGGTCTTGTACACACCATTGTATACATCAAGCCACCCATTGCATTTGAATACGAAACTTGTAGCATGTATTCTCATTCCGCATTTATCGAAGGAGATAATTGTGCAGAAAACTTGAAATGAGAAACCAACTGGGTACTTACAGGTTTTATTTGCTCAATCATGTCAAATTGTTGTAGTACCTTCTTCAAATATTATTTTTTAGATAAGTTGACTTTGCCACGACCTCTATCTCTAGATATCTCCATGTTAAAAATCTTATTACCTTTATCTAGATCTTTCATCTCAAATTCTTGATTTAAGTTGAATCTTCAACTTATCAATCTTGTCTTTGCTCTTAGATGTTATTAATATATCATCGACATACAACACCAAATATGTGAAAGATCCCTCTTATAGCTTGCGGGAATACACAGAATGATCAAATTTATTTTTTTATGTATCTTTGCTCTTTTATAAACCAATGAAATTACTTGCACTATTGCCTCAGAGATTGTTTCAATCCATAAAGCGATTTTGTCAGTTTGCAAACCTAATTTTCTTTTCCAGCAACCTTAAATCCATTTGTCTGAGTCATGTAGATTTTCTCTTTGAAATCACCGTGTAAAAATGTGATTTTCACATCAAGCTGAACTAGTTCAGGATTCAATTGCGCAACCATGGCTAGCAAAATTCAAATAGACAAATGTTTTACAACTGGGAAAAATATCTCATTTAGTCTATTCCTTTCTTCTGAACGTAATCCTTTGCTACCAATCTAGCCTTATATCGAATTTCATTCTTATGAGAAAATCCTTCCTTATTTGCATATACCAATTTGCACCTAATTGCCTTTTTTTTTCTTAGGCGGTATAACTAACTCCCAAGTTCCATTTTTATAAAGAGATTGCATTTCTTCATCTATTGTTATCTTCCAATTGTTATCTTCGTTTGTCAATGATCATGTCAGAGGATTGATCTTGCAAAGTAATAAATCCTTTGTCATAGATTTTTGTTTGTTTGAATCTATTAATTGTTTTACTGTGAAACTACCTAACCTTTGTTTCTTTTGCAAGATGGAGCATGAAGATAGAATACATGCTTGCACTTGTACAATGTATTTGATTTTATCCTAACTAAATAGTGTTTTTTTTCATTTTTTACTTTTAATGCTAATTCTTCTTAGTTTTACAGCTAGTAGTTGTTCGTCAGACTTTTATACCATATTTACAGCACTTAGCAACTCGCACTGGACAATCGACAGCAATCGTATCTTTAATATACTGAAATATCTATTTTTTGGGATTCAATCTTAATGACAATGCATCTGCTACAGCTATTTCAACAAATGGGTGTACTAAGAGAGATTATTAATGCAACTTACTTTCATATGTTCAATCCTCTTATATGAAAGAATGAGGTACTAAACACCTATTCTAGTTATGATGATTTTAATTTGTCATGCTTGTAATCTTATCATTTTTTATTGATTCATTGTTTTGCAGTTGATATGGCAGCATGTTTTGCTACATGAATACACCTATAATCATTTGATCTATGCTTGTTCTTCCGATGGAGAGAATACATTAATTATAAGCATATTTAATAGCTTATCTTATATACGCACTTTTCAATTTATAAGTTCAATTTGCTTGTCTTGAACAGCTCATGTTGCATCCTCATATGACTCATTAATTATTTTTTTGATCATTCCTCATATGCCTCTACCTTTGGTGGAGGCCATCAGGTACTAAACTCTTCTAAGTTATCATTTGATACAATATTATTTATATGTTGAATGTTTAAAATATTTTATTTTCTAAAAGAATATTTGTTTAATCATGTCATTGACAGCCTGTTCAGCGGCCCAGTCATATGAACAGACACGTCCACCGCTCTCATGTCTACCCTGTTATGGTGGGAGTTGTTGTTTGTGATTGGGAGCCTATGGATGATGGCATGCTCGAATAGTCATTATCAGCATACCCCAATTCAGGTTTTTTTTTAGGGGGGCGGCCATGATTGCCAGACAATCAATGTTTTTATATGATTTCTAAGATGTTGACTTTGTTGTCTTGAAGTCTTTGTGTATAATTTTGGTTGTGTACACATTGTGAGATGACTATGATTTTACCCCAATTTGTTCTATCAAGCCTACCTCCACTATAAGAATATTGGCATTTAGCAACGAAACTTTCAGCGGTGAAAACAAACTTTTGTCGCTAAATTCATAACAAAAAAATTATATTTAATTATCACTTTTAGCGACCAAAAATTAGGTTCATCGCCAAAAACTTAAGCGGCAAAAAAAAAATGTTGGAGCCTGATGATAAGATTACACTTTTAGCGACCAATAATTATATTTAATTATCACTTTTAGCAACCAAAATTTGATAGATTGCAACAAATAATTTTCGTCACTAAAAATAGTTTTAGCAACAAATAAATTTCATCGCTTTTAATATGCCAAAAGAGCATGTTTTAAAGACGAAATTTATTTTTGTCGTTAAAAATAATTTTAGTGACGAATTATGTTCGTTATTAAGACTCTATAATATGCTAAAAGAGAATGTTTTTGCGACGAAAATAAATTTCGTCGTTAAAATAGTTTTAGCGACGAATAAATTCCATCGCCAAAACTCTTTGACATGCCATGTAAAATAGTTTAACAACAAATTCTATTCGCTGCCAAACCTCTTTGATATGTTAAATGACCATGTTTTAACAAGAAAAATAAATTTCGTTGCTAAAAATAGTTTTAGAGACAAAAATTTTCATCGTTGCATGTGTACTTTTAGCTATCAAAATTAGATTTCGTCACTAAATATGCAGTTTTAGCGACAAAATTTATTCGCCGCTGCATGTGTACTTTTAGCGATGAAAATTAGATTTCGTCGCTAAATGTGCACTTTTGGCGACAAAATATTTTATCACTAAAAAATTTTACCGGGTTATTTTACCGTCAAAATTACGTTTTAGCGATAAATTTTAAATTTCGTCTTTAAAGACTCTTGTAGCCTATTTATATATAATTTACTTCATTTCTTTCATTCATTCTTTCTCTCATTCTCTCATTTCCTTACTTTTATTCTCTAATCCTCTCATCTCTAAATACATAATTCTCATTTTCTAATTAAATCTCTACTTCTTTTCTCTTTTATTTTTAACATGTTGTAATTTTTTTTACTTATCTTAATTATTCTAACTTATATAATTATTATTATATTTGTATTTATTAAGTTAACTAATTATTGTGTGTTTATTTGTAGGAAATATTGAAGATCAATTACATTAAGATGAAGAAAATCAAGAAATATATATTCATTAGTAGCAATTTTCTTTCAAAAAAGGATGTTAAATTTTGTAATTATTTTTGTATTGTTCATCAATAATAATAATTCTTTTTACATTAATTAATTTTATTTTTATCATAATGGTTTAATTGTTATTGTAATTTAGTATTAAAAATGATAATATTTTAATGATAGTAATAACAAATAAATAGAAGAAAAACGACACATTTTAGCGACTAAATTTGAAAATTCGACGCCAAAGATCTAACGCGATGCTCTTATGGGGACCAATTGACAATAAAAAAAATTTCGTAGCTATAGCCTTTAGTAACGAAAATTGAATATTTTAGCGACGAAAGTATTTGTCATTAAAGTCTTTTTTGTTGTAGTGCTCATCGTGTTAGAGGCTGTTGTTCCCTGGATTTAATGCCATAGGTTTTTGTTAGTTTTGAACTGATTGATCATATGTTGCCTTTACGTAATTCAAACATACTGAAAAAAAAAAATTGCTTATGCAAGTAGAGTCAATCTTTTTATGTTATTTTTGAGATGGTTGATATTTTGAATGTAATTTTGGCTCTTTGTAATAACATTGATTTTAGTTTGATCTAGTGTACGTGGAATTAGAGAAGTATGAATAGTGACATGAAAGGAACTATTGTCATGCATAAGAGTTTAGGGAATTTCTTCCTTGTTACACTTTTTGAAACGAGAAATTATTATTTGTATGTCCTAAATTTACACTTTTATAAAAAATATTACAACACTTTAAAAGTGTATCAATCGTCCACCCTAAATTGACAAAAGTTATCTGCCGACTACTAAACCGTTAATTGTCGTTTGAAAGTTAACAGAATTGTAGCGAATTGACGATTTTATCCTTGAAAATTATCACATGTATACCTTAAAACCTCTTATTATCATTTATATACCCTTAAATTATCAATTGTATCATATGAAAAGACTAAATTACTCCTCTGACGTCATCATATTTAAACAGCAACTAACGGTTTGGTGAACGATAAATATATTTTGTCATCTTAGAATAGATGACTAATATACCCTGAAAATATTGTAATAAATTTGATAACAAAATAAAATAAGGATAGACGATTGATAATTTTCCTTTTAAAAATTCAGTTTCTTGAATGGGGGAATTAGCATCCTAGCATGCAGCTATGCGCATTTGCCTTGTATATTCCTACATGGCTGCATATGCTTTTATTGCGTTTGGCATCGTGCCAACTGCCAAGGTGATTTTTGCTTTAATCTGATTGTACAAGGGAATACTGTATTCACTCTAAAAAAAAATAGTATTCCCTTAAAAAAATGTGAGGGGAGAATCCAATAATGAGACTCGAACCACTTCCATGGATAATTCAAATTTCAAAGATTCGGTTATTAATTCGGTATGTAAAACATAAATGTCGGAAAGCTACTTATTCTTTTGATATGTTCTTGTAATAGCTTTTGTACCGTTGATATACTGTCACTTTAATTGAAATGTTTGAGCAAGTGAAGAAGATTAAAGATGCAACCTGGCGGCTGCTTTTGCTATAACATTTATAAACATTGATAAGTAAACTGATAATCTGTTTTTTATTTCAAACCAAAACAAGAATTTCATGGGAAAAATTGAACCTACAAATTGGCAATTGGAGAATACACTTGATGAAAATGAAATTATAGATCTGCAAAGACATGATAAGTTTTTGAATCTACGGCAATGAGCCTCAAAGCAGCGATTGCTGCTGCTACAGATGCAACACAAAAGAAACAAATATTTAACCAATGCCACATCTTTTGTGAAGAAGGCAGTTTGGTCCTCTTCGCAACTAGGTACATGTGGTTTGCAAGAATAAAAGTAAGTGGGAATGTACTGACAGCTCCCGTAAGACTCATAAAATCACCCAGAAATGGCAGAAGAGCTGAAACCAGCGTGTTAATGGCTAGGTAGCCACCTCTTACAGTAACTCTGAACGTTAAGTTGCGAACTGCCAGAGCATTTCCTTTAATCCCATACTTGGTATCCAAGAACTCGTACATTGGGCTTGCAAATATCTACAAGAGGAAAATTATTCTGTAAATAGGTATAATGACAGTAACGATGAAGTGGGAATGTGAAAGATAAAGAAAAGTACATGCAAAGCAATGACTGATTGCAGGAAGGCAGAAATATTGGCAGCGGCCTTCATCCAAACCGGACCACTGACATTATTGAGCAAATAGCTTGATGAGGAATTCCCGTAAGCCCAGTACCCGACAAATGTCACAGCAAACATTGGTAGAACTCCAACTGAGAATTGAAAGTACAAAGCTTTCATCATGTTTTCTACAACAGGCTGCCTTATTGTTGCCTGTTGCAAGAATAATACCAAGGCATAATTGTTAGTTTCAAGTGGAAAAACCGGAGAATGCTGATAGGGGATAAATATATACATCATGCTGCATTCTCATTCTTCCAAAAAGTAGAATGACAAACGCTATCCATTTTTTAGCAGAGAGCTCATCGAAGTTTAGTTGCTATCCATGTTCAGCAAACAATCACGATCTGAATTCTTCCCTTACCTGTATTTCAGGAAGCATTCCAGTATTGAACGCAAACACCAGATTAGCACATGCCCCTATTGATTCAAAGATTTTGGTAGCAGTTGTTCCAGGGATGCTGTAATCTCGTGCTGGATTTTTTAGTCCTATGACAGTAAGGAAATAGTTAATCCTGTTTTGATGCCGGAATTATTAACAAGAGCAAGCAATATAAGCAAAACAAGGAAATGGTACATGAGTGGTGCCAGCAAAGAGTGAAGGAAAAAGAAAATCCAGAGGAATTTTAACAACAGAAACTCTTGTGAATATTTAGTGATTGGCTGACAACTCATACACAAGGCCTGTCAATATGAAACAGCCCAATAAATTAAATTCTTCAATTTTCAATCCCAGTATGTAGTTCAATTATTGGAACCAGGTGAGGGATGACCCATAATCCCGAGTTCATAGTTCTAGAAGTCAAGGTTAAGCAGTGTACTGGATTGTTGCTTACATGACAGCCCAAGAAATTAGAAAATTCCCAAAGTGTAGGTTACAAGAATCAAAGACTTGCACTGATGATTATAATTTGGCACCTACCATCGCGAACTGACAGCCAAATTGCTATAACAATGTATATCGTGGAGAGAACTGTTGAAACTCCCAGCCAAACCCCAAGAGCTGAAAGATTGGGTATCCCTATGGCAAACAAGGCACATACAAACCCAGCTATGGCAATAAAGTATGGAAGCTTCATAGTGTGGTCATCCTTCCAAAAAAGAACAAAGGCCGCCTGCATAGCAAACACGGAAATTTTTATCTCACGCCATTCACTAACTTCTGGCATGTCATCAAGCTTGAGCAGGGTAATATGAAGTGATGAAAATGGACAACTTGATTAGCATGATCAAATTGATGTCAATAATAAAGATAGATTGTATTTCCTCAATTGGACATACCTTAAGGGCTTGACCAGCCAAAATGATATATCCAGTGTTAATCATAAACAGATTGACATATTGCAAACCCCATGTTAGAGCATATGCTCTTCTTCCTGAAATAAAGTTGAATCCCCGGAATATAAGCCCTCAAAACAATAAACAAAGTGATCTCAATTTGTCTAACAAAATTCACAATGTTATTCACTTTCTCCTCATACCATAGATATGCCCAGCAAGATCTCTGTATCGGATATGCCTCTTTCCACCAAATTCATGGAGCTTGGCAATAAGAGCATTTGCATTGAGTGATACAATTGTTGCTATAATTAAACCGACCACACCAGCTATCCAACCCAAGGGGACCATTACAGTCCCAGGATATCCCAATACATAGGCACTGTTTATACCAGTGGTGAGGACAAATCCAACTTGAAACCATGAATCTAGCATTTCCAAATGAAAAAAGTATGACGAACTCACATAACAACAATAATACATTACCAAACTGCAGAAATTTACATTTCCTATTTATACGTAAGAACAATGAGAAATTCACTTTCCTCAACAGGTTAAATTATTGCTTCATGATACTCTTATTTTTCACAACCAAAAAGCAAAAAGTTGGTTCATTTGATAGAACACAGATGAAAAGAAAAAAAAAAAAAATTAAGAGTCAGATATTAAATAAACCAAATTAAACAGATCAGTCATATTCATTACACAGAACAAGCAAATAAAAAGCTTATTGAGGATCAAAATATAATTTTTCAACAAAATTCATCAAATTGATCCCCTTCTCCAATTTAACCCAGGATTCCCACACCAAATAACCATCCATTTAAAGAATCACTCTCACAGAAAGCAATAAAAAATTTGAATTTTTTTGCCAAAAAAATTAAAACTTTAACATAACGAAACAGTCATTTCATCAAGAACATGCTGCTACACTTGGAACCTCATACACACCAAATGAAACAAAGAGAATGGTAAAACCAGTAACCCAAGAATCCCACGTCAAAAAACCATACATTTGCGGAAGACTCGCAAAAAAGGCAATAAAAATCTGAAATTCAGCCAAAAAGAAATAAAATAAAATAAAAATTTGAGACATAATGAAACAGAATGATTTAATGAAAAACATGCTACTAGATTTGAAGCAAAGAGAATCAGAGAGATGGTAAAAGAGACAAACCGCTGCTAATTTGATGGGCAGTTTCAGGAATTTCAACACCTTGATCATACACTTTAAGAACAGAAGGATCTACTTCTTCTCTACTATTATTATTATTATGATTATTATTATTATTATTATCGCCTGCCATTAAAACTGTAGGCTCTTGGTCTTGGATTCTTTCTTCACCACCCAAGGGGCTGACTCTTAATAATCTCTCTTCTTCTTCGTCAAATATTTTTAAGACAGCCAGCTGCCTATATATGGAGCTGGATTTATTCATGCGAAATTCGCGCTGTTATTAAATCATATCCAGCTATGGCTTTTCGTTTTCCAAATTTGCCGCGCTGGGTGAGCCTCCGCCTTTCCTTTTTTTCTTTTTTCCTTCTTTGGGAACCTTTTTCGCTTTTGGTTTGGTCTCTCGCTTTTTCAGTCCCAGAGGCGGCAACGGCGAATCCGAAACTCTTTGTTTGGTTGGCGTACGTCAGCCACAGTTGAAGTGGATTTTGTACCTTTTTTACCCCTAGATTCTGTTCTTTCTCAATACGATACCTAATAATGGCGGTGGTTACGGTAGAATTGTTTCACGTAGAATACTCGCAATGATTGTCAATCCGTAGGTTCATATTTAATATTTATTTTTATTATCCTACGATTATAGTTAATACTTTATTATAAAATAGTTTCAACGTAACCGGATTTATTCATAATTTTTATAAAATAGTTTAAATTTGAGGCTAACAACCGGTTTACTTTTTCTCCTACTTTATTGGTAGTTAAAAAAAAAGAGTAATAACTGGCATTCTAAAGTTTTTATATTAAATTTGATCTCAAATGTGTCATTAATTAAATAATTAATAATTTTTATAAAATTTAAATAAATTATTTAATAAATATAATATTATTTGAAATCACTTTTTATAATAAAAAATTTTAAAATAAGTAAGAAGACTAAAAAAAAAAAAAAAAATTGCATTCATTTCTTTCATATCAAATAAATGATGTGCCATGTGATTTCGCTCAGGTCATTTTTATAAATTTCTCAGATTCTGTCGACACACTTTAGCAAAATTTAATTATATCCAATTTGATTCGATTGCCGTTTTGCTGGAAGTTTTGGTTTCTTACAAATTTGTTCTAGTGAGAGTATATTATTATAATATTAGTCCATCCACCGCGTGAGGAAAAATTCTGTTGCGCTGTTTCACAATGTTTTGGCCTCCCTGAGATAGCTTGTCCCAGTTGTACAAGTAACTTCCAACATTTCAAAGCGTTTGAAATTTTCATTTGCTTCCAAGTACTTATCATCAATTTCTCTTTTTTTTACTTTTTTTTTTTTTTTTAAATTTGACAAAGATTATTGTTGATAAGGAAAGTAAATCATAACCCATTATATAAAATTGATACAGGAAATGCAACTGATGACTGATATGACTTAAGAAATGGTCCATCCCAACATATGGTTGTTCTATAATTGGATCCTACGCGAGTGCTTCTTTCTTTTTCTAATTGACAGTCACCGGCCAGTTTCCAGAAAGCAACTTAATCACATGATTCATTCACATTTTTTGTCTTTCAACTTGCGATAGTGAAGAACACGTTGGGGCAGCATACGGCTATGTATGGGGCAGCACACTGATTAATGGTCGGTGGACCAGCTCCAAACACCAAACACGTTGGTTGTGGTCCATAATTTCCATTTTCAACTTTCGGATAGCCTTCTGATCTTTCGTACTACTCGATGTTACTGGTGGGTCAAGCATTCAGCACGCAGAGCTATCATCGGGCCGGTCCATCCCATTTTCTATGCGCCAATACCTGAAGAAGAGAAAACATCACCTTTGTCTAATTACACCCGTTTTATAAATTAGTGTACAGTTCTTCCAATACATGAATGCCTGTCGAGTGAAAATGGGAGGTCCATTTAGGTGTTCACTCAACCAAATCCATTGATGGTGCGTTTACTTGTCGGATTAGAGAATTGGAATTCAGAATCGGAATGATTGATAGTGTTTATTTCGCAAATATGGAGCATGAATCGGAATCAGAATGGGAATGGTGAGGCCCACCACTATTTGCGAATGAGGAATGGGAGATTGATTCCCATGGGGGAGGTGGAAATGAGTCTCTGATTCCCATGGGAGAGGTGGGAATCAGTCTCCCATTCTCGGGATTGACCATTTTGCCCTCCCCCAAAATTAAAAATACTCACTTTATCCTTTTTTATAATTAATTAATATAATATTATAATTAATTAATATATAAATATATTATTAACTATATTTATTAAAAATTATAGTTCTTGAATAAATAATCACAATAATTAATATATTATTATTATAATTATAATTAATTAATTACTATTAATTAATATATTAACATATTAATAATAATAATAATTTATTATTATTTTTTTGAATAAATAATCACAATAATTAATATTATCATTATAATTAATTAATTAATATGCTATTATAATAATTATTAATATAATTAATTTATATATTATTATTAATGAATTAATATAATTATTACTATTAATTGATATATTAATATATTATTAAAAATAATATATTAATAATTATTGTTCATGAATAAATAATCACAATAATTAATATTAATATTATTAATTAATTAATATGCTATTATAATAATTATTATAATCAATTCATATATTAATATATTATTAACAATAATTATTAATAATTATAATTTTTGAATAAATAATCACAATAATTAATATATTATTCTTGTAATTAATTAATTAATATACTATTAATAATTATTATAATTAATTCATATATTAGTATTAATTAATTATTATTAATTAAATAAATAATATAATTATTACTACTAATTAAAATATTATTATATTATTAAAATATAATTATTAATAATTATAATTTTTTAATAATTAATCAAAATAATTAATATATTATTTTAATTAAGTAATTAATATTAATACTATTAGTTAATATATTTTTATAATAATTTTTAATATGGTTATTATAATTAATTAATATATTAGTTAATAATAATTATGACAATAATCCATTAAGTACCTTTTAGTAATTTGTTACAATCTAATTCATTCTGATTCCGATTCTAAGATAAAGTAAACACATTAATGGCAATCCAGCCCATTCCAATCCGATTCCTACAGTTCAAGTAAACAACCTATTTTGATTTACATTCCTTATTCCGATTCCAACTCATTCATATTCCTGCCCATTCCAATTCTAGTTTAGTAAACGCAGCATAAGAGTAATGATATAGCTACAAACTCTTATACAAACTGATGTGGCTTTAATTAATTGGTTGAATTAAATATCTCTTGACCCATATGATTTATTTATATTATTTTATATTTTCATTCAATCAATGAATTAATGTCACATCAATTTGTACAAGATAAGTTTGTATAAGAGTTTATGATTGTATCATCACTAATCCATTAAATAGTTGAATGTGAACAATTTGCAAGACCGACCTAACAAAATTGGTTTATATATCCGCGGATGACAATTTCACAAAAGAATTAAATTCGACTTCATTAATATTGAAAAAAAATTAGTATGCATACTTAGATTTTTTATTACTTTTTTTGCCCTTTATTACTTTTTTTACCCTTTATTATTTTCGGTGAGTATTTATGCTTTTTTTTAAATGAGTAAAAAAACTTTATTCTCTTTTTTTTTTTTATAATAACTTATCTACGAATAAGCAGCATTCATTTGAGAGTAGCTTATTAGAATATTTATTATGATTTTCTTAAAGAACCAATTTTTTTAGTGAAAAAGATAATTTTTTTAATGCATTGCATATTCTTTTAAATTTCCCAAATGGTGGTTGTGGATGTTGCTTTGAGTACATATACAATGTTGAGTAAAGAGGCAGCGGTACTGCATTGGCTTGAAAAAACAGTGACAAAAGGATTTATTATTCATGAGATGAGACTCGCACAATTGAATAGTGGCAAACCATGAAAGACTACTAATAAATGGCTTATTGGTCCGTTGGGGATGCGAAAGCTTCACCTTTTCTTTTCTTTTCTTTTTTGTCTCAAATATTCAATTCTCAATTTCACCAATTAATTTTCTCTGAATTGAAAACATCAAACAAGTTGCTTCTCTTGAGAATGGGGAGTCAGAATACTATAAAAAATTGGTCACTTAATAAAATGGAATGGTCAATTCTTGTAAATAAAATAAATCTCTTTACATAATGGAGATGATTGATTTTAATCATTACCTTGTATCATATTGCATACTTTGACTTCATTTTGCCTTTTTTCCCCCCATCCTTTATTTATCACCGTGAATCTATGAAAAAACAGAAACAAAAATGATAGCTTAACATTAAAGCATATATATAAAATTCGTTCCTTTTTTTTGGGGGGGGGGGGGCCTCGGCGAAGCAGCATTCATTTTAGGATCATCCATTTGTTTGAGAAAAAGATAATAATATTCTTTTGCCCAAATGGTATTTGTGGATGTTGCTTTTGGTTTGGGTATGAAATTGCTAAAGAAGTGGCATAGGAGAAGCCAGAGGGAGCTGAGAGTTAATTAAAGGGAAGGTACAATTCTTAGTCGCTAGTTGCTTGTTGGGTCATCAGCCTCCATCATTATGAAAAGCATATATAATACTCTTTCCAAAATGAAGAGAGACTAGAGGACGCCTAATAGTATCCACGATTTTTTTTTTTCTCCCTCGAGTGGAGTTTTAACACCAACAATTATCATTTTTGTTATTTGTGAAATAAAACATCAAAGGATGACCTAAGTTACGTTTAACATAACTTACGTCTACACACAGCAACAGTACTCACTTATTGGGCCATCAGCCTCCATCATTATAAAAAGCATATAAGCTAATCTTTTCAAAAAGAGGAGAAAGACTAGAGGGCGCCTAATAGTATCCACAAGATTTTTTTTCTTTTTCTTTTTTTTTTCTCTATCGAATGGGGTTTTAACACCAAAATTATCATTTTGTTGTTTGTGAAATAAAATATCAAGAAAGGACCTAAGTTACATTTAACGTAACTAACATAACTTACACCCACACACAACAACAATACTAGGCTTAAACATAACTTAGCGCCTGCCAAATATCAAACCTGAAATGTTTAACTTACATCAGATGTTACATCCATCGATGCATGCTTTTCGACAATGCAGTCAAACTATCTAAGGCAAACACTAAGTTACACCCACGTACACGAACAATGTGTTAGCCCCACACCACACACTGTTCATGTGTGTGGATATAAATTACATGAATTATAACTTAAGAAAAAGGACAAACACACCCCAACGTTTAGGTAAAGGGACAAAAACCCCCTCTAATGTTGCAAAAAAGATATTGTAAAGGGACAAAAACCCCCCCTAATGT
Source organism: Citrus sinensis (assembly GCF_022201045.2). Lineage (NCBI taxonomy): Eukaryota > Viridiplantae > Streptophyta > Magnoliopsida > Sapindales > Rutaceae > Citrus > Citrus sinensis. The sequence continues at coordinate 226,001 of NC_068559.1, forward strand.
TGCAAAAAAGATATTTACACCCCAATTTATTATAATTTTACCATTATACCCTTCTAGCATATAAAAAAATTATTAGATTATCCAATTTTTCTATATATTGTTAATAGAATTATAAATAGACAAATTGGATATTATTAAAAAAATTATAAATATACCCTCATTGCCCAATTCCTCTATTTAAATTTTTATCAATAACCAATTTTCAAAAAAGACATCTATACACCTAAAAAAATTATAAATAAATTATAATTTTAAAAATAAAATTAGTTATTAATAACCAATTTTATTTAAACTTTAAACTTGTATATTTAACAATTCTCCACATGTCAATCATTTAAACTTGTACATTTATAACTAATTTTCTATGTTATTTATTATGGTATTAATAACCAATTTTATTTTTTAAATTATAATTTATTTACAATTTTTTTAAGTGTGGATGTCTTTTTTAAAAAATTAGTTATTAATAAAAATTTAAATAGAGTAATGAAGTAATGAGGATATATTTATAATTTTATTAACAATATATAAATAAATTAAATAATCTAATAATTTTTTTTATATGTTAGAAAAGTATAATAATAAAATTATAATAAATTAAAGTGTAAATATTTTTTTTAAATATTAAAGAGATTTTTGTTTCTTTATCTAAACATAATGGAGGTGTTTGTCATTTTCTCCTTTTCCCCTTAACTTAAGGGCTCCCATTATCTAATGGCTATCGGCCAATATGCGGCTCGCATTATCTAGTGGTTATCGGATTCACCAATCACTCGTCCCAAATCCCAATATGCATTGGTTCCTCGTTATACAGTTGGGTCAAGTGGCCCATTTACGCTGCTAGTTAGAGATGGCAAAACCCCGGGCCGGGTCCGGGTATTGCCATGATCGGACCCTGCCCGGATGCAACCGGTCCGGGTCTGGGTTCGGGCTGGGTTTTAATCCGGGTACCCGGATTTTATATTTTTTAATATTTTATGTGTATATATTTTTTATTTTTTGGTAATTTTATAAGTTTTAAATTTATTTCAATAAAATTTGACATGAAAATATAAATTTTAAGTGTTTAAAACTTTATATATGTATAATAAATAAGTCAAATAAATATAAAATATTTAAAATAATATATATTTTATAATTTTTTTTAATAAAATCCGGGTTCCGGGTTTATCAAGTGATGCCCAAGACCGACCCAGCTTCATACCCGAACCGGGTAATACCCGGCCCGCAACGCCCGGGTACGGTCCGGGTCCGGACCGGGCGGGCATTTTTGCCATCTCTACTGCTAGTTGCGTGCTTTGTACATGTCAGTCAGATTGCTCCCGCCAATTCAAAGCAAATCGTTGAGTTATTAAAAACACTCTGACACAGGTTGAGATTTCTCAATTATCTAACCAAAACAAGGACCTTGTTAAGTTATATGATAATAATGTAACTTTCATCAACTATTAAGTTGTAACTAATGACTTAAAAGTAGAACCAACTAAATTGCTTTTTAGCTCACAAATCACAACTTTTGGGTCAACGTAAGTTACATTATAATGTAACTTAACAACAACCCCAGAACAATGTTCACTTCATTGGTGCTGATTTCCAGCATAGGATAGAACTGGAATCACCGAAAAGTAAAACAAATTAATGAAAGACAAACAAAGAAAACATATGCACCGACATCAAGATGCAAACTAAGCTCAACAAATCCTTCCTGAATCTTAAAAAATCTGGTAAACAAACTAAGCTAGCAAACTTATTATGTACAAGCATATAATATAGGAATCAATCTGCCGCAACAGCACAGATGTGCTGCTGCAAAACAGACATGCCTGCTATATTATAAACTAATCAACTTCAGACATCAAGCACAAGAGATGAAGTTACTTTCTCACAGTTGGTTCTTATTATCAGGGTCATGATTTTAAGCACAACCCGGTATTTTAGAAATTGCAACCTAAAGAGCCTAAGACAGATCATGCATCTTGAAGCAGAGAAAAGAAAACTGACTCAAGAAGCTCTGATGCTTAAAGCTATGAAAACGGCCAATATTTGTACATATAATGTCTATTGATAATCAAAAAAGTCCTTGCCCCATAGCAAAGAAAGCTAATGTAGGTTTATTAACATATTGAGTATGATTCCTCAACAAGCTAACTTTACTATTCTGCACACTTCCAAATTGGTTGCTGAGCTAAGAATCTCATTATTGGGCTATGCAATACTTTAACCTCAAATTCATTCATGGTAAGAAAACCATACAAAGTGCACCCACAAAGGCTACATTACAAAAGGCGATTGACTGCATATAAGTTAGATAGATATAAAGCACATTACATCAAAGCTAAACATTTGCATAGTTCATTATAACAACTAAGTATTTCAACACAAGACCCATTGGTTAGCAGCAACAACAACATCAACAAGTGGACAACATAAACACAGAACAGGAGATTATCCATTACTTGTTCTGATTATTACCACGTTTACCATCTTCCTCAACAATTACATTGATCTTCTTGTACCTGAAATCCGCAGGACGAATCTGATACTCTGCAGGGAACACCGTGTCCCTATTTACAAAAATGGACCATACAGACAGTATCAGAAAGGCCATCAATGCTGCGCAACCTGTTCCAAAAATCACCCCAGCAAAAACTTTCAAAGGACAGATACTCCTTTTGTGCTCTCTAAGCCTCTCAGCGTGCTCATCAACATAACCTCGCGGATCTGCCGGTAACGAATGCATCCAATAAGGAGCACTCCTCAACCTAAAGTTCCACGAAAAAACACTGCTAGTTTGCTCTGAAAGGCCATTGCTTGAAAATATACCCACATAAACATCTTCATTTCCCCACATTTTCAACAAATCAATGTGATATGCAAGAACTGGACTATAAGGCCTGCTATCACCAAATTTACTCAACCTAACCTCAATTCTTTTGGAGCTCAAATCATAATCTATCCAAGCTTTAAGCTTCTCACCGTTGTTTAGCACCAAATTTAGGGACGACACATTACCAACACTCACAGAAACAAGACTATTAACGTCAACACCCACATGATTTGCATTCACATCTCCCACATTGTCATCCATTTTTGTGTCAAATTCAATACCCAGATACTTTTTCTCACTTGAAACCCCAAATGGACCTTGACCCACAAATTTAAATGCAGAGTGATAGGGAAATATAACAAAAGCGAGACCATCACCGTTACCGTTACCGCCGCGAGCAGCAGTGATGGAAAATGAGAAGTCGGTAGAAAATGACGTTGTTTTGGAGCGAGTTGGGTCAAGAAACTTGAAGGGGTTGTTGTAGAGTAAAAGACCGGAGCTTGACGGCAACGGGGTAAGAAGCTGGACGTGAGAGTGGTCAGCGACGAACTTGGCGTCGCCGAGAAGGGCAATTTCAGGATCGAAATTGGGGCTGTTTGTTAGGGTTTGATTTTGGATTTGGGACTGGCATGAGATGGGAGTTACAATTAGGGTTAATAATTGAAAAATTGTAATTGTGAGGTACAGCGATAATGTGAAGCTTTTGTTTTGAAGTGGAAATGAAGCCATGCCCATGACTTTGCAGAATCAGAATTTAGGGCTCAAATCTAAATCAACGACTTCAAAGGCAGGGCTTTGATATCCGCATTCACAAGATTTGGCTCCAAATTCCGAGCTTGCTTGGTATTATAGCCATTATCTTCTTTTCCCCCTTTTTGGTAATTATAATTTTATTTTTCTTTCTGAAAAATCATTATCTTTTAATTTTTTATTTAATTAAAATAATATGTTTCAATTTAGACTTTATAAGTTTTTTTTTAAAACAATAATAATTTGACTTTAGAGTTAACACAATGGCTTAAATATTTTCTTTTCTTTTTTTAAATTTTTAATCATTTAAAAAGAGGATGATAGTTATTTATTTATAGGATTATATTATCAAATGATGATGATGATGATGATGATGATGATGATGATGATGATGATGATGATGATGATGATAATAATATTTAATTTATCTCTCAAAAGTGTAAAAACATCAGTTTACTCCCACTTATTGTTAAGAAAATAAAAAAAAATTATCAATGTGTTCTTATCTGTCATCATCTCTGAACGAAAATAAAGAATAAATTGAAATTTTCATACTTTTGGGAATAAATTAAAAATTATTATTCTATCTAGATGAATTAAAATTTACTGTAAGCATAGACTTCTTTAGCATTAACCTTGTTCAAAGTTTCGTTTAGTTTGTGTGGCTAGAGTTGGTAAAATGGGTCATCGAATTGTGTTTATGTCGTGTCAAATTTAGGTCAACACAAACACAACTTATTTAATAATTATGTTAAAATATTGAAATCTAAATCCGACATAAAAAATAAATGGATTACCTAATAACCCGCTTAATTTCTATATATTTAATAAAATTTATGTTAAACACACACAAAGATATATAATTTATTGATATTATAAATTATACATATCTACCAAAATATTATACATTTTATACTATTAAAGTTTTAATTATATATGTAAATAGTATAATATATCAATATTATAAAATATACATGTCTAGTTGTCTACTAACATTTTACATATTTATAATATTGGAGTTTTAAATCTAAATAAAATTTTATAAATGCAATATTGTATATATGTTCATCTTTTAAAAAAAATAAAAATAGAGAATCATGTCTAATATTTGAGTTTTAATGACAAGAACATATAAATTATTTTAGAATAAAAAATATAATCATATCATTGATCGTGTAAATAGATTAAGAATTTTAACTCTAACATGACAAGGAAAAAAATCATATGGACCAGACCCAAACCATTTAATAATCGTATCAAATTTGACAACTCATATACATTTATTCGTGCCGTGTTCGTATCTAGTAATAAGAACGTGTTAAATTTTACCAGCTCTATGTGTGGCTTGACAATCTATCTTTTCAAGTATAGCTTGGCAATCTATCTTTTCAAGTGTTTGTATGAGCTTATGAATTTTTTGTGTTTAGGGGGGAAAACACACAAAGATTTGTCTTTTTTTCCTTTTTTTTTTCCAATTAAAATGATTATATTGATTGGTGCTGTATTTTAGATTATTTACTATAGTTTATATGAGCCTACAATTTTTTTTTTTGTTTTTGAGCTTTTGAATCTTTGTTTATTCTGATGGTTTTATTTCACATGGCTGCATAATTTTTTTTTCTAATTTTATTTTAAGTACTGTTTATTGTCTATTGTTGAATTTTTGCATTGTAGTGAGACGATAACATGACATGATTATGCACTACATAATCTGCGAAATGTGTGTGTCAATTTTCGTTGGTTATATATTTGAGTTTCTCTTATTATTATTACTGAACATCAAATAGATGATTTTTATTTTGTTTATTTATGGCTATCAATTATGATCTTTATGGCGGAATGGATGGATGTAGATATTTGGACATGTTTTGGATGCAAATGTTTTATACTTGACTCTTTTATTCTTTATATTTTAGGTTGTAAAATATAATTATGTACAAATGAACTACTGATATTTGTAACAAATTTAATTGTAGTACGGACTTTTATTTTGTTAAATGCTAATTAGCACTACTTATATTATTTTATTTTTGTATTTTTTAATCTTTTTAAAATTTAATAAATAATGAGAGTGATTTTTGAAAATATATTATTGCTATATGAAATTTGATTTCATTTTGATTAAAATAATAATAATAAAAGATAAATATATAAGTAAATTGAAACAAATTATTTTACAAATGTTTGATAGTTTTCTATATTTTAGACAAATAACTAAACACAAATTTATTGCTTTCATTTTCATAAACTATTTTAAAATCAAACTACCAAACAAATTTTAATTTTAAAAAATTTACATTAAAAATTCATTCTCCTTCTTTAAAATAAAGGTCAAAACACTAATTAAAAATATTACCAACTTGTGCCTTCAATTTTATTTTTTTTTAAGCTTTCGGGCTTTGTGAGGATATCTAGAAAGTTAATTTTGGTGGGGTTCAAAGAAGAACAAGCACATGATACATTGGGTACGATATGAGTTTGACATATCTTTTCAAATAAAGTTTATTTAAATATAGTTTTTGTTAGTACTTTTATAAGAAGAAATTTTATCAAAAAAATTTGAGTTGTTTGATTGTCGATAACAATTTTTATTAAAAATTGTCAAAGTACTTTAATATGCAAATGTTTTAAAGATATTTTATGAAAGGAACAAAATAAAATTATTAAATAAGTAAACAATATTTTAGATATTTTAATACTTTAAATAAATTTTGAAACTTAAACTTCAAAATAGTTTTTTTAATTTTTAAAAACTCTCCTGAAAAAACAAACAATTAATAATATATAAAAAAAGAGTTTTGGAATTAAACAAGCTTTCTTCATTCTAGACGCATGGGACCTGAATATAAACAAGCTTTCTTCATTCGGGTTCCCAAATTACAGGTTTTAAACCCGGGTTGCTTTTGAATTATGAATTCTGCAAAATGTAATAATGAATCACACACCAAATACAGCTTTTAAGAGCTGGCACTGTATAAGCAATAAGAAAGTGCTCCTGGAACAGACCATCAAATGAGGGTGAATGCTCAAAACTTGAAATCATGGAACACTATCGGTGGAACAAGATGTGATCATATTCAAACACTAATAATTCATATATATGCAATTACTTAAACTCAAATGAGGAACATAGTGGGCAAGCTAGGGCCGGCAGTGATTTTTTCCTTTTTATTTATATTAAAGGTAATTTTAAAAAATTAATGTTAAAATAAAGATGTCTGGGTCTGATTCTGGATATGTGCAATTACTTAAACTCTGACCTGGACCCAGATATATTTAGGTTTATAAAATTAAATCCGGATTCCTCGTTTAATTTAACTCTGGTATAAATTAAATTCGGCTGAAATTGTCTGAGTTTGTTAGAGTCCGAGTTATTTTGTCATCCTTCTAGATAAGTCATACAAAAAATACACTAAATCATGTTAAATGTCGAAGTGGTATAAGCTTCAAAGACTTCTCTAGCTTTAACCAATATGGTGGCAAAATAGGGCTGGAGATTAATTCAATTTCGAGATTAATGAGCTGCTCAAGTGTTGAAAGCCAGATACTTCAAACAATCTGAATTTTTGAATGTTGGCATGGGATCCAATCCCTTTTTTCCTCTAGACGAGTCGGTTGTGGGTAGAGGGGATAAAATACAAATCTATAGAAGTAAATGGATCCCTAAGCCAGCTTCTTTCAGACCTTTTTCAGTCCTACTCTTGCCAGCCCACGCAAAAGTTGCAGAACTGATTGATGCTGAGAACCAGTGGAAAACAGATTTTATTCATCAGCATTTCATAAAAGAGGATGCTGAGGCCATAATGAGAATACCACTACCAAGGAATCCAAAATCAGATGAGGTATGCCGACATTTTGACGACGAAGGTATGTTCACTGTTAAGTGCCTATCAAGTGGCACTCAAATTATAAGTATAATGATATGCCTACTAGCTCAAATGGAAATTTTCACTACTGGAATGCTATATGGAACTTGGAGCTACCTGAGAATATTAAGATTTTATTGTGGAGGGTAGCTCAAAATTTGCTGCCAACTGCAGAAAATCTATGGACGAAGAAAGTGGTGCAGTTTCCTTTTTGTCAACTCTGTTCCAAGAGCAAGGAAAATATTTCCCATGCCCTTTTATAGTGTAAAGATTGCTGGAAATATTTGGCAACAGTCCGCTCTTGCTAGGAAATATTTGGCAACATTCAGCTCTTGCTAATAAAGGCATTCAAGTAAGCAAAAGCCAAGATGTGTGGTATGACATGTCTAAGAAGCTGAGCAAAACAGGTCTTGAATTGATGGGAGCTATATGGTGGGCTACCTGGGATTTAAGAAATAAGCAAATTTTTGAAGGGAAGAAGTTAAAGCCAGTGATACCGGCTGCAAAGGCAGAAGCAACTGTGGAAGCCTTTCTGAGAGCGAAGAAAGTTGGGAGCCTGAGAAACCAAGTACTGTGAGAAAGCAACAGTGGATTCCTCCTCATAGAGGTTGGTATAAAATCAATGTCGATGCTGCTACAAATGGGGAAGCTCAAATTGTAGGATCGGGAGCTGTTATTAGAGATGCTGATGGCAAGGTAATTGCTGATGCTGCTACAAAGGGGGAAGCTCAAATTGTAGGATTGGGTGCTGTTATTAGAGATGCTGATGGCAAGGTAATTGCTGCTGCTGTCAAAGAAATTATAAAGCATACTTCATATTTACGGATAAAAAATTCAAGTAATTTCCCTATAATTTTCTTCAAATTTTAAGCTATTGGCAGCAGCTACAATACCATATATCAAATACTTATTATTATTATTATTATTCTTGTTGTTGCTGTTGTTGTTGATTTATGGAAAATGAATTTCATAAATTAGAAGCAAACATTAATAATATTTGTTGGAAAGTCATCCGGCAAAATTATACAATCTAGACTATAACATCCATTTACTGCAAATTTCTCAAGATCTTGAATAAGCTTGTAGATGCATTAAATCACGGTAATCACTAATTCAATTTTTTTTTAAAAAAAATAAAAAACAAAAAAGAAAGAACAAGAAGGTTATAATTTTAAATTCCGGACCCGTTAAGAGTTAAGACATACAAAATTAAATATCTAACAAATACCCCGCAATTATTGGTCTCAAATAATAGAAAAATCAAACAAAAATGGTTGATATATATAAAAAGATAAAACTATAAACTGAAAAATGCATCAACCATATATCATCCAAATTGTAACAAAAGTTCATAAAACTGTTAAGATGCAGGATTTATCTCTATGTTTGAGCTTGCAGACCTTGCACCAAAACCATCGGTAGCATGACCAAAGTCAAACCTTCTATGGCTCATGCGGGGATGGATTGTTCACTCAATAAAATCAAATTGGATTGGATTTTGATAGTTAATGGGCCTTGACGAAAATTATGTGTGGGGATTTAAGAGCGTTTCTAATTTAGATTTTTAAATGAGTCGAACTATTGGCACTTAAAAAGGAAAACCATTTTCTCTAAAAATAATATAAATTTCTTATAACACCTCTTTAATTGACAAAATTAACTTAAGGTAAACTATTCATATTTCCTCCATAAACCCCAATGACCTAGTCTTTTCAGTTTCCTCGTCATCAATGGAGTTTTCTTGTTTTCTTGTTCACAGACTTATGATTATTTTCCTCTCTATTTTTCAGTTTCCGGTTAAACAAGAATATAGAGATTTCGAACAAAACAAAGTTTCAAAGTATTTATTAAAGCAACCATTGAAAAGGAAAAAGCGATGTTATCAAAGCAACAACACGGATATATTATAAAAAACCAGTAGAATTTATGTGGTTTGGAACCAAAGCTCCAACCCAACGTCGGTGCCTTTCCTTTATCCTACAAAGCCATAGTCTCCTGCGCTTTCTCTGTAATATGTTTGTGAGCAATTAGTTTCCAGCACAAGAAAATTATTATTCTTTTAACACGTGGATTTAGTTTTTTTTTTTTAATTGAAAACACTTTTGCGGTTTCATGGATTTTTATACTTCAAACTTAAATTTGAGAATTGGTGTTGGATTTGTGTTTTTTTGGGGATTGATTTAAAAATTTTAATTTTCCATTTACATTGATTAAACTTAGAATTGATTATTTTATATGAAATTTTAGGTCATTGTTATAAGTTTATGTATTGAGTAATATAATTTAAATTTTTAGGTTTTATCAAAAATATCTTTTAATATTTGTGATTTTAAATGTGAAAATTCGTAAAAAATCTGTTGGGTATTATTGCAAATTTGATAATTATCAAAATCCGCAGTGGATGAATTTTCTTCAAAAAATTAAAACCCGCAGTCAGTTGCGGGTGAGTTTAATAATTTAAATTTTGTGTGGGTGCAGATTTACTAATGACAAACTCACAACGCAGGTGCCAATTACCAACATTAATTATAATACCGATTTGTCCTTTGTATCTACAGCCATTACATTGGAATACCTTAAATGGAAAACAAAATACTGGGGTTAGCTGGACCCATCATCATAATATCAAATACTATAAACAATGAAGAAGCAAAAAATAGTCTACAAAAGCAAGTGTTAAAATAACAAACATCGAAGGTCAAATTTCAAGCTTCAGCTTCCTGACTCCGATGCCCATAGATATATATATATATATATATGAGATCATCACTTCAGGTTAGCCTAATTTGTAATATATAAGAAATTCAATGAATGTAATTACCATTTCGTAACCAGAATAATGTTGTTCTTAATTAGTTGTTGGCAACATTGAAAGTGCCAAGTTCTATGTTTCTAATTAGTCCTGTTGTTCCAGTTGCAGGTGTCCTACTAGTTGAAAAGTTGAATTGTTAAGCATACCCCTGTAAATTATTGGGGGTTCACAAGAATTGTTACAGACATACGTACGTATAATTGCAAAAAGCGTAGAAAGCTCAAGTTGTGTCCTAAAATTTTAAATGTTTACTTGTTCCAGAATTAAAATTACCACCTTCCTGTGTTGCAAAAGGATGAATAGATAACAATTACGGAGTTACATTCTCACGTTTTAAAATGCGAATTTCAAGCTAAACGATGCTAGCTGTTTGGCAGGAGTATGCTGCTCTCCAACAGCTTCTGACATATGTCTAATCTTACAGCTGGGTTGTCAATTTCTCAGGTCATTTTAGTTCATTTTGGTTTATCAGACAACATATTAAAATTATCTTATATTATATCACCCACCGTACGAGACCATGTTCCTTCACATACAAGCATGAAAACATTTGGCAGAAAGAAAAATCTGAAGAGAACTGATCCGTAGGCAGACACTTGCATCACATACAATTGATACATCATTATTTGTAAAACAAAAATTCTGATTTCTCTTGTCCGTTAATTAGAAACTCGAGATTTTTTTTTTCCATTTCGGAGAAGGTCTTGAAAAATGAAGCCGACCTTGAATTTTGTTATAGGTATCTAATTTTAGCAAACGCGACATTACAAGTCTTACATTTTATGTTTTAGTTTACAAGCATTTATTTCATCACTTTCATAAAATTTTCTGCATGGTGAACAAGCCCTCGCATTCCCATGCCGCCCGAGTTAACACTTTCTCTCAGAGCACAGAATATTGACTGAAAATGGATGATGATGATGTCTCCACTCTACATGCAGTAAATAAATCTTCTATATATATAACTTGGCCTTTGTATAATGAAGAATAAGTATTCATCTAATTGATGACAGTGTCGCTCATGGCATGAAGATATGCTATCATCTAGCATCATGAGTTTCACGGACAGCTTGTGAAAATTGTTAATGATGATTTGTACACGTTGATTAATTGTGCATGTGCCAGCTCTAAGCTTTGTCTATACGTTTAGAGTCTTACAATGCAGAACTAGAGACGTAAGTCTGCTTTTGAAAATTCTTAAAATACATGCATCCCAATTCCTTTTCTTTTTTTTCTTTTTGTTTGTTTGTTAGGAAAGGAACATGCATCCCAAATTTAGTTCTTTGAAATTAATTTCCGAATCCATATGGGGATTTGAGTGGTGTTTGTAACCTTAAGACAAAATGATGCCCGGTGGGGCTGCCAATCCATGGCTCTGACCATAGACTTCCTCCCCCAATAAATCATAATCACCTAAGCTCATCAGTTAAATTACTTTTAATTTAAATATTGTTGCAGAAGACTCTACGCAACGTTAAGTTTCAGCTAAGTAAATAATTGTTTCCCTTGAAGATTTACATTAACCAGGTTGCTTCCTCCACAGATTTGGGGATTCTTGCTATCCGCAGTATCTTTGGCTGGCCTATCAACAATAATTACTTACCCTATAAATAATTTCCTGTTTCTCCGATTGGTCCCATAATAATGACACTTGGGTTAAACACTATCTAATGACACTTGGGTTAAAAAAACTATCTACCACCAACAAAGTGTTGGCTCCAGCAATGGAGTCCATTTAAGTGGTATGATTGGGTTTGCTCCCCAATTCGAGTAGTAGGAAAATCGTCTTTGTTGGGAGAACCTGTACCTCCCGATTCGAGCGGGGACTTCTAATCTGAGTTGTGGTATGGGCTTAAAGGTGTCTCCCAAAGTTGGGGACAAAAAGAAAAAAAACTATCTACCGTCTTTGACTAAATATATATGGCCTTTTCTTTCTTTCATTTTTTTTTTGAAAAAAAAATGTGCAATTAGTGGCTCCAATTACTAAATGTGTTTCAGCGATTGCAGAATTAAAGAAAAAGAAATGGGCCGATGGAGTTTGAATTTGGAGGCTAGTCTAGGGAACTGGGTCCCAAGGCCTGCTCAATCTCTCATGAACTTGAAAGAGAAAAAAAAAAAAAAAACCATAACTGGGGTTTCTTATTTTTGCCAGTTAATTTATGTCCTTCATAAAATTGTGTAGCGTAAGAGGGAAACATTTTGAACTGTATATTTTTTACATTTTAGGCAATTTTTGTTCACTGAACTATATATAGTCCAATCAAAGTTTCATTTCTGAGCCCTAGGACCCATTTTCTTGTACACTTATTCAATTTCAGTTCCTTTCATTAAAGCATTTCAAGTTTTGCACTTACACCAAAACAACATGACAATGATCATATCACGTAATAAATATTAGCAGAAAGCTATTCGTTTGCCTGGATTCAACTGATTAAATACTAATAAAAGTTATAAACCAGTAAAAGTTCTATATATAAAAGACGCAAGAAAAATGGCCACGTTATTGCATATTAACTTTGGTGTTTTCTACTTCTCATTTAAGAAGGGTGTTTGATGTTTCTCTTAAAATGGAATCATATTGGCAGTTGGTTTAGCTGAAATTATAAATCAAATGCATATGTTTGAAAGAAGGAGAAAAAAATGGTAAGTCAGAATGGTAGCAAGGGTTTGGGGCCATGTGACAAAAGGGATGTCATGTGCTGGCTAGCTAGGAGAGAGGGGAGATCACAAAAAGATTTATCATGCATGCACTAACCTTTATTTCAAACTTTGAGTAAGTTTTAAAGGACTTTTTTTAAGGTCGCATCACATGTCATGTGTATGATTCCTTTGCCTTTGGGGCACTCAATGTGAGGCCCCAAAGCTGGAGAAAGGGGGAAAAAGAAAAGAAGAAGAAGCTAGCACTTAAGGCTTAAATTAGCATAATAATCATCCACTGCCTTGGATGCTGATTAAAGTCCTTTAAGCATGTGATTTGGAGTCTTGACTGTTTACGGATCCTGTTTCTCCAAGCAGAGAGTGATGAAAAAATTAACATGAATAAAATTACAGTTAAAATTTATGATTATTTGGTCAGTTGGTCGTTGGGTGTTTAAATAAAAAAAAAGTTAAACTTTTTTAATGACTGTTTTATTCACATGCATTGCTAGCTTCCACTTGTTTCTATTTTTTTTTTTTCTCTGCTAATGATGATTCATTGATAGCAGCTCCATACCCGTTTCTTATTGCAAGAAAAAAATAAATCACAGCAAGATTAATTAAGGATTAAAAAAAGAAGAAGAAACAATTCTACTGCTTACGAACCTTCACCATATAGTTAAAATATTGCTTAATGTTTTGCTGGAAATATGATAAGCTAACTTAAATTATATGTATGTGCTGATGGAATATTAAAATAAAATTTTTTTTTCAATTTTGGCTTATAATAATTCATAAAGACTAGGAACTGAGTTTGTGTTTGTATAAAGTAAGTAAAACTCACATTCATGACAACTGTATACAACTATAAGAGTAACATAATTGATCGTCAACTAATCTCCTGGAGCCAATTCCGCATCTATGAGAAAATTCAGATCCAATTTGCTCATGTGGGTTTTGTCGTTTATGATCTATCAAAAACTGAACCAACACAAGCTATATAAACGTAAACACAGATATTAATTGATAGCGAGAAAAAAAAGGGGAAAATAAGGGAAGAAAAGCAGGAATAATAAACATAACAATAATAGAAAAAAAAAAAAAAGAAGAACAAAGCAGGAAGGGTAAATTTGCTCATGCGACATCATGACTTACTTGATTTAGGAGACATGTTTTGCAATGTCTTTCACTTCTTCGGCGACGAAGTTAGGTGGTGAATCGGGTAACTATCCGATGAGTTTAACGGCGAGTCATTCGGAAAGCGGAGATGAATAGTGATGGTGATGCATGGCGAGTATGTAGGAACCATCCATACACACAGACACACATACACACATCATATCAGTTAAAATATGATATTTATAAATAGAGATTATATATGAGCTACCGAAGGAGGAATCCAAAGGGATAGCATGATCCTCATGAACATTAAGTATGAGAATTATAATTAAGGCTTAGGATCAATGCGATCCCTTTGGATTTATCCTCTAGTTGCAGAAGCAAGAAACCAAAAACTTCAAACCATCTCTCTCTCTCTCTCTCTCTCTCTTTGATCTCTCTCTCCATTATAGAGGAAAGTGAGGTGGGTGGTTTAGGGGAAACTCCAATATATATAAAATAGAGAAATAGTGAGATTTTTCTTTTTAAATTTACCAAATCATGAGAAAATGTATTTTTTTCAAAATAAAGATATTTATTTAATTGTAGACCCAGTTCTCTAACAAACCAGACACAAGGAAAAGGTTTTACTAGTAGTGGGGCAGCTATCCCCTTACTAGAAGAAATTCCCAACAAGTTGGGTGGAAGTATTTATAATTTTATTTTTCTTGTTTGCTTATTTTAATGAAGGTTTGTGGTCCATTCCATGTTCCCTCTCACACCGATCCTTTTTTTTTTAATTTAAAAAATATATAATTTCACAAGAAAAGAATACATTAACAAATTTCTCATTTTTCTAATAACTAATAATACACATTCCCAATTTATTTTTTTTAATATCTCGTATAGACACATATGCTCAGTCCTCCTTTAGTGCCAACCTCTACATTCTTTAATGCCTCTACACATTCTTTAATGCATTTGAGGCCAGATTATATTGTGTACCTACAATTCCTTGTTAAATTATAGTCACACAGTATGTTCTATACATTGTTAAATATTCATTTAAAAATGTAATCAAATATATAAAATCTTAGGAATTCATAGAGTATACACTCATATACTAGATATTTGCCATGCATATTTTTTTAACTAATTATATAAGAGTAAATACATATATAATAAGAATTCAATAAATACCATATTGGGACATTCAAAATTTTTTATCTTGCATGAATGATTAGTACTGTATATATCATAGTGCAAACCACAATTCATTGTATTAAATTATAGGGGTCAATTTGAAGATTATAGTTATTAATTCTAGCTAAGGTTTATAGATTTATTAGTGAAGCTAAAGGGATCCAAGATATCGAATAGAGGCTTATATTTGTAATTGTAAATAAATTTAGATGGTAAAAAATGCATGATATTTGACGTAGTCTGCTCTCAAGACTCGATGATTAGAAATTTAGAATCTTTCGGATTCAATAATAATTTATAGCCTCATATGTTGTGGATGTGATTTTTGATTATTGCTTACTTATTGTGTATTTATCTAAATAATACAATATCACATAAAAATTTAAATGGTCTATAGCATGAAAGCATGAACACAGATGAATATGACTTGACCGAATTATATAATACATGAATAATCGACCTTACAACTGTTAAAATAACAAGAATTCAAGATGAAATCTTAGAGAATTTTCTAATTCAAATCAATAGTTATTCATATAACAATATGCATGTTTGGATAAAGTTTCAACCATAGCTATCTTTTAAGACTTCGACTCATAAATGATAAAAATCAAAGAAAAAAATGAAGATAAAGACAATTAACTGCCAAGAATGATTCTCTCAATAAGATTGATTATCGTCAATCAATATTAAAATTAATTGAATCAATCTTTGTAAATCAATCGCATACTTAAGTACCATAATTGTAATATTTTATTTTTTATATTTTAATACTTGTGCAAATTAAAATTTTTGTGTTCGTCAATCGATAAGTTTGAAATTTTATATTCTTCACATTGTTCTTTAATTTTTTTTTTTCAATAAACATGTCTAAATCCAATGCGTGTATGTTTGTTGTACATTTGGAATTGTATATTTGAGGATACGCATTCCAGATTAACTTTCTATATATCAAACCCTCTCAAGGAAAAAGGGCAAAAAAAAAAAGAGATATATAACAACAGTTTAGCCTTTTCGCATTCTGAAACGTATCATTTCCACAACACGCAACCCCAATCCCAATCTTTTCAAGGTTGCTATGTTACAGATTCTGTAACATACACACCCAATGCATGCACCACACCTGTCCTGCATATGGAGAAAAAGCATGCAAATGTTTTTGTTTGGTAGCTAGTTAACCAATCAGGAGCTGGCTAAGTTGGATCTGTATGTTACAGAATCTGTAACTTAGCCAGCTCCTACAAGATATAGTAATATATATACAGTATAACATGTCCCATCACATAAATCTCTAGTTAGTTACTAACAATATATATTATTTCACACAAAATTATAGCATTGGCATCTTACTAAATATGGATCATGGATGGTAAATGAAATAAATAAATCAATACAATAAGAACCATAGAGTGTAGGTGCACATGGATAAAATAGGAACCCTAAATACATAGGGACAATGATAATGTTAAGTGTAAACTCAACCTAAGTTGTGCTGTATATATGAAAAAGATGCAAAAGTAATTCAAATCTGAATAATGGATAAAAGATAAGTGTTCTGAATTTTGGAATTTGCCAATTCGGAAATGAAAATAGAAAATAGAAAATAGAAAATAGAAGGTGAGCCTTTAATTCCTATCTTTTTCTTTTTTTAAGTTGGTATAGTGACTATGCGAAATTCTGGTTTTGATTTTGGATGCACCGGACATTGTAGTCTTAAAACTAAAAATTTTAGAATGCATTGGAGATTGAGGTTGGGTAGGTATAGCTTAAAAGTTACAACACTAAAGTGTTTGGTAAATACTAATTGTTATAAGTTGAAAACTATATTAATATGATTTTTCACTTGTATAATGGAAAATCTATTATATCTTTAATAATTTTGACAAAATTATTATTTAAAATTTATACTAACTACATATTATTAACTTTTGTTTTATAGCTACAGTTTTTTTTTTTTACAATAGTTGTAGCTGAAAAGTTACAGTACTTCAATCCCAAACAAAATCTTAATCATCGTTTTGTGATAAAAAAAATAGTACGTTGATTTCACCAAAAACTTAACAACATTATAATACATAGAACTAGCAAAATGGATTGTCAGGTCGTGTTCGTGTCGTGTCAAATTTAGGTTGACTCAACACGACCCATTTAATAATCGTGTCAAAATATTGAGATCCAATCTTGACTCAGAAAATAAACGGGTTATTCAATATCATAAAATATAGATATATTCTAATATTTTACACACTTACACTATTAAAATTCTAAATCTATATAAAATTTTATAAATAAAACACTGAGTGTATATATATATATATATATATATATATCCTTCAAAAAAAAATAAAAAAGAGAGAATCATGTCCAATAATTAATTTTTAGTTACAAGAATTTAGAAATTAATTTAAAAATATATGTATAATTGTGTCATTGGTCGGGTAAATGAGTCCAGAGCTCTAACCCTAACTCAACACAAAAAAAATCGTGTCGATCCTAATTCAACACATTTAATAATTGTGTCAAATTTGACAACTGGTACCTATTTATTTGTGTCGTGTTTGTGTCGGATAATCGAGTCATATCAAATTTTGCCAACTCTAATAATACATAAGTCATTTATTTTATTGTGTACTTAGCCTATATAATACTTTGATTGCTACTTTTGTAGCTTATGATCTCAAGTTGGCTCCCAACCACAAAGTTAGATTACTAGTTCGTGTTGATGATCATTTTAGTCGTTTGTGTACGTATTCAAAGCTAGTAAGTTACAATGGAGTCATCTTAACCGTTGGATACGTGGGCCATCACTAAGGTTCTAATTATTTGACTTCTCTAGATCATGATGGATGGTGCTGGATCTTGTCCACACTAGTGAAGCATAAATGGACCGCGCCTTTCCATGGTGCTCTCTAGACCCTACCACCACATACACATACTTAATGACTCTTTCACACTATCATAGAGCACCACCAGGGTTTTGCTACAGAATGTATTAATGACCTTATAGTTGTTGATTTCTTGGTAGCAAATTAAACCACACGATTGTCACCTGTTACCACTTAAGTAAATGAGGGTCAAAATTATTCTCGACAAGAGGTCACGTGACTTAACAAAGGAAAGGGGAGAAAGAAATATCATTCTTTGCTCAAATAGTTCTATAATCCTGCTGCCACCATTAACGCAAGATTTCTATAACTTCCAGATTAATTTATTTTTATTTCTCCTTTTCAAGTATACACCCTGCATGTAGTCATACCTCTAGCCAGAGCAAAGAACAGGTATACAAGTGATAATTCTAAGTAATGAATTGATACACCTAGTCGCCTAAAATTATTAGTTGTAAATACCAATAATATCAAATCTTTGTAACGTAAAATTAACACTATACTTGTAATAACAAAAACCTCATATTTACAAGTAACGCCACAGCATAATATACCCTTAATGACCCATGCTAGTGGGGGTAGATGTGGTTGGTTGATATTTTTCTGAATAATTTATATATGAAAGCATTTTTTTTTTTTTTGGTTGCTTATTGGTTTTTAATCCACCACAAGGGTTCTTTGTTCCTTCTTTGCAGGACATGAACTATGTTCCACTCAGCTCTTGTTATCTGTTTGGTAGAGCACGAAAGGACAATGAGTGAACCTGAAATTTTTTGCCCTAGATGAAATTCGATCAGTACTGCCAATTTTTACAAACAGTTCTTGCTTGTTTGCTTTCTATTTGTTCATATATAGACTTTACAATTGATATTAGAAAATAGCAAGAAGTAATATCATTATTAAATAATTTTTAAGACTTTGCTTGTTTTAGCTTTTCAGTAGTGTAGCTATCAAAGTGTGCAGCAATCGCTTATTGCAACTTTGCTTTGACATGTATTTATTGGAGAATAATTTATATTAAAAAGATAACTAATAACTTCTAGCTTAACAATAATACCGGCTCCATTCCATCTAACTTTTTCTTGATAGCTAGAATTTTCATTGCATAATGGCTATGACTTAAAGATACAACACCATATGTAATACTAAATGGAACTTGACTCAACTTCACCTATATGTAATTTCAGTTTTATTTCCATATTAGCCTAGCTAGTTCATTGGCCCCAACGTACTTCATTACCATATCTATAATTTGGCTTTTGAATGAATCACTGATTTGAAACTGCATTAATTGTAAACATGCGTGTGGTCCTATAGATTATGTGTTTGTAACTTCTATATACAAGCATTATTCACTGAATGTTTGAAAGTTTGGACCACAACTGCGCTAGCGTAATTTTGAAAGATGAAAGTTTGGTATTATGTCTTTTCATGTAATCAAAGATCTGGTCGAGAGCAAATATAAACATGCATAATTTGTGGTGAGATATAAGCTATTATTGGCACATGATTATATAATTATGTTTTCACTGCTGTTTTGGTTTCTATATGTTATTTAACTTCCTGATTAATTACATGAAGTAGTGGATTTTAATTTCAGTTTCACGTGGACTGATCAACTGTGAGGAATCTTGCGTAAAGGACAATTAATTAGTGCCAAGGGACAGTAACCTAGCTAGTACGTACCCCACTCACTCAACTAGCTTGTTTCAATTAAACGTTTAACAGCTTTCAATTTTAGTGCATGTAAGATGTGGGACATCTATTGTCTGGTAAGGAATTAAGGTTTTGGAACCCCCGTATACACAAGGATTAGGGTTTTTTAGGGTCTTCTTTGGGTTTTTGTATTAATGGCAATTAAGGTCTCATATGTTTTGGTCTAGCAAATATAGATGCTTGATTTTCAGTCATCATCAGCTGGCATACAATGACATTACAAACTATCCGCTTTCTGTTGAAAATAGTTGTCAATGACTTCTAAATCTATATGATACTTGTTTTGGGATTTTTTTTTCTTTTCTGTAAGTATTGTTTAGATGACTTAACTCCATTTGGTATTGTTGTTCAGTGGCTTTTAAGTTACAACTAACATGAAAATACAAACCTTAACTAAAAAAATGAGGGAATAATCAATTTTGCTGCTGAAGTCAAACTATTAGTGTGTACCAAATATTAACAGCTAAGTTAGAAGAAATGGAGCCTTAAATTCTTATGACTTTTTTTTTCCCCATATCTGAAAACGCCAGTGTTTAATCAGAATAGCGGCACGATTAGTTCAATTAATTCAAGTCCAGAATCTTTTACCGTTGAGAAGAATCAGCGTTTCTTCTCCTTCTCCTTCTCCTTTCCTGAAGCCTCACTGCAAAATTGAGAAAAACTTACAAACAACAGCAGACAATACCAATAACAGTAACGATAAAGGGCGGAATTGATCTCGACTGAAGAATCTACTGCGAAGAACATCGTTGAACAGTGCCATAACCAGCGCCGGTAACTGGCTGTGCAGAAAATCTAATGTTATTCACGAGCAGTTGAGCATTTCAATCTAATCTGAAATTGGGACTATGGACAATAAGCAGGTCACTTTGTATCTGCAAATTTAATTTCATTAATTATGATTGTCGTGGGACACTTATCATCCAATACCTTGGTAAATTTCATTATATGTTGTGTAGTTCAAGAGTCGTTGCTAGCTTTGCGGCATAATCATTATCGTAATTACTGATAAAGGTCCAGCTATGGTGCCACAGTTGTATGGTACCACAGCTGGATTCAGCCTTTGGATCCAATTCTAGTGACAACTGTGGGCTAGATCCAATGGTTGGATCCAGCTGTGGTACTATGGACCTGTGGTACCATAACTTTGTCTTACTGATAAATGAGTTGTTTGCTTTAAGTGAATTTTTATATCATAACCGCCAAAAGACTTGGGCACATTTTTTTCATTATTTGTTGTAGATGAATAAACTACCTTACAACCGTTTTACATATATTAGAACTTATTACAAAGTTTTTTTAGTAATATTTACACATTAATCGCCTCAACTTGAGACGTCCAATACAAAATTAAAGAAATATAAAGAATGTACACTTTTAAATTTTTTATTTATCATCTTCCCCCTTAGTTTTAATTTACATATCATCTTCCCCCTTAGTTTAATTTACGAAATATAAAGAATGTACACTTTTAAATTTTCTATTTATAAGTTACATCCAAATCCTAAAATACTAAATTATATTTGTTCTTGTTATATAGTTTCTATTTTTATAATTTTAAACTACTATAATTTTATCAATTTTTTTTTAAAATTAAAATATGAACATAAATCATGAAATGGAGTGGGTGTAAAATATTTGTTATAATAATAATTTATTAAGTGTTTATTTGAATTTATATTTAAAAAATAAGACATTGATTATTTAAGTAATTTCAGTTAAAAAAAGATTTTATAGGAAGTTTTGAAGGGTCTCAAACGGCCCACTCAATTTAAAATTTAGGGCCTTTGGGAAGGCTGACTTAAAGAAGGCCCATTTGAAGGGTAAATATGTCATACAAAACTACAGTCGATTATTTTTCAACTTTTAAAATATCAAGGCGGTTTCTTTGGCCCACCAAATAACAGAACGTACCCATCATAACCAATATCCGACCGAAGATATATTTATTTACACCATCACCCCATATGCCCTCCCCGTAAATTTGAACAAGTACGAGGGTGAAATAAACAGAAACACTCTGGTCTCGCTTTCAAACGAAAGTCTAAAAAGGTAATAAAGCATCTCGCTCAACTGCCAAAGCCACCGCTATGCTGGAGTCAACCAAGTCAAAACACTAAAACGCTCACGTTTTGGTGCTGCAGTAGGTAAAACGACGCCGTACTGATGGGACACGGGCGTCAATTGAAAGAAACCGTCAGATAAAAAGGTCAAAAAGAGAAGAAGAATCCGAAACATTCGGCTCGGTGCCCATAAATCGCCCTCGATTATGCCCATTTTGCAGTTAGGACTGGGGCTGCGCAGGTAGGTACTCTTAACAAACAGAAGCACGAAACCAAAACCGGAAAATTAAAAAAAAAAGAGGAAAATCCAGTACAATGAGCGAAAAAAAGGAAGATAGTGTTAGTAAGAGTCAAAACGACGACGTAGATGGGGCGATTGTAGTGGAGGACTCTTCGGAGCCTGGAGGAGGCGGCGATGGTGGTGGTGGTGGTGGTGGAGGTAGTAGTAGTAGTAGAGTGAAGGGGCCGTGGTCGCCGGAGGAGGACGCGGTGCTGAGTCGATTAGTGAGTCAGTTCGGGGCGAGGAATTGGGGAATGATCGCGCGAGGAATTCCAGGTCGGTCGGGAAAATCGTGCCGCCTTCGTTGGTGTAATCAACTCGACCCTTGCCTTAAGCGCAAGCCTTTCACTGGTAACTCAACCAAAATTGCGTCATTTATTTATTTATAAAAAAAGGAATCTTTTTTGCAATTGTTTTCTTGTTTCTTTCTGAAGAAGATTGGATTTTTGCTGAAGGATTTGAAATTCTCCATTGTTAAACGCTCTACATAGTACATATACAGAATCAAAGATTGATTTTTGTCTGCTGTGTAAAATAAATAGGGTTGGTATGTTTGAGATTAAGGTGCTTTGGCTTGGAAGCCACAGTTCCTACTGTGCGATGGTTGCAACTTGCAAGTAGAGTACTGGATGTCAGATATAATTATATAAGTGTGAGTGAGAATGTGAGTTTGAGTGTGAGGGGATAAAGAGTAGTTCCCAGCTTGGTGTTTTTACCAAACACTTCAGCTACTGTCCTTTCAAAGTTCAGTAGAAGGAAGCAGTCCCAAACATGCCTATGGTCATATAATGTTTCAGGCCGTACGTTCTGTCATTGGCAGGATTATCTAGCATTCTACTAGCTCTTTGCGGTGTGATGTTGGTGAAAGACAGTTATGGAATTGTTATTATTTGATCATTCTTGCGGTAACCTTTGACAGGGTCACTTTTTTGTTGTGGTCTTTTATATTGACTCTTCACAAAATAATCTGGAAGTTTGAATAGTGCTTTCTTTGTTTTTATCCTGGAGAAAGGAAAAAGGTTACTTCTGAAGAAACTGTAATCCGATAAAATGCTTGAGATTAACTATTTTACTTGGTGATTAGTTACCAATTTTCTACTGGTGGGTGGGCAGTTTAAAAGATATATTGATAAGTATTTGGTTTTTCAATCTTTGACTCTTGTACGGTGGCATCCTCTTTTAGCCATCGTGTTATTTTAAGAATGATGAGAAGTAACAGCTATTACAAGCTAGGGTTCTATGCTTATTTTACCGTTTATGACATGTAGGCCATTGTATGCTATGTCTGTTGGATGTTGTTAGTCCTGAAAAAACTATTTTCTGAATAGACATCTGCATATAACCTGAGTTACACATGGAGTTTCTTATTTGATGCTCATTAATCTGATCATTATCGTGATGAATATGTAAGAACTTTCATGAGAACATGTTCTATGGTACTGCAGATGAAGAGGACCAAATTATAATTTCAGCACATGCAGTTCATGGCAACAAGTGGGCGGTGATTGCAAGGCTCCTGCCCGGTAGAACTGATAATGCAATTAAGAACCACTGGAATTCTACCCTAAGGCGCAGATATACAGATCTAGGGAGGTTTAAACCAGCCCTTGGAGACATGACGGAAGATGGTAGCCTTGACAGAACAAAGGGATCCTCAGAAGAAACTCTCTCTGTTGGAGATGTTAATCCGCTGAAGCCCCTAGAAGGAAGAGATGTCACAATGGACGATAGACCCAACCGGCTTGAAGATATGGCCCAAACGAATGGGGGTGAGTTTACTGCTGTCCCGAAACAGCATTCTACCTTTCCATGTCCAGTTGGTGATATTAATTCGTGCAAGCTCCCAGAAGGAAGAGATGTTACGATGAATGATACACCAAAGATGCATGAAGACAGAGCCGAGAGAATGGAGGTTGAATTTGCTGCTGGACCAAAACCTCATCCTACCCTTCCTCGTCCAGTTGCACGGGTTAGTGCTTTTAGTCTGTATAACTCTCCAAGTGGGCTTACACCCTGCTCTGGGATTCCCAGGGCAGTCCCAACTCAGGGACCTTTGGTCCAAGCACCCAGACTAGACTTAGGCATATGCAAATTCCTAGAAGATGTTTGTAGTGAGCCCATCATCCCTTCACAATGTGGGTATGGTTGCTGTGCATCTCCAACAGGGCACCATTTGCACAGCTCATTATTGGGTCCTGAGTTTGTTGATTATGAGGAGCCTCCTGCTTTCTCGAGTCATGAACTAATTTCCATAGCTACGGATTTGAACAATATCGCATGGATCAAGAGTGGCCTTGAGAATAGCAATGTTGGAGTACCAGGCAATGCAGCTAGTGAGAGAATGACTCAGGGGACTTCTTCTGATCCACGAATGGAAATATCAGAACAAAGTGTAAAGAGAGATATGCGCTTTGAAGAGGGACGGAACAAGTTGACGGGCATGATGACAGATGTTCTACCTGCCCAGGTACCTCGACAATCTTTTGCAATGCGAGCTCAAGTTGAGGGTTTGAGCTAAAATCCATGGCCTTTTTCTCCTTTTGAAGTTGAATCACATAGTTAGACAGCCATAGAATCAAATTGCGAAGATGACTCAGTTATCTTCTTGATTTCGGAAAGCAGGAAAGTTGATTTTTGTGAGGAGGCTCCTCGTCCAAGCAGAGATATCATGACATGTTGTTTAGTATACAAAAATACAACCTATGTTTCTGAATCTAGTTTCAGAATTCAGACCTCGTCCAGCCAAGGAATGAAACTTAGTAAATCAGAGTATAACAAACAGCCACCCGGTTGTTACTTGTTAGATGATCAATCTCTGATATTTATACTTTACTGATTTTGGGTGGGTTGATGACGCTTTGTCAGTCTTAAAATATTGTTTTTTTGGAACAGTTGATTAGGCGTGTGGTTATTTCGACCCATGAAAATACTCTCCACATCACACCCACTTTTAAATAAATTGTTGAATTTGTAGCATAAGAGAAGGAGATTGTGTGGACACTTGTCAACTGAGGTAGCAGAAGCACTAAACTTTCAATTTCTAAAGTCTAAACATAAGAGTTCTAAATGGGAAGTTAAGAGTGGAGTATAATCTAAATTGAAAACAGGGAGAAAAAAAAAAGTCCTATCAAAGACAAAGAATAATGAAAACTGTTAAAAAAATAATAATAGTGAATATGTAAATAAAGAGTGCTTGCTTGGATTGTGGGTTTAAGGAGTAATGTGAAATAATTAAGGGCTTTGTGGAGCAAAATCTGGGAATAAAATTTTTACGGTGAGTATATTAAGAAAATGAGTGTCAGGAGAAATTTAATGAGTTGGAAAATGGCCTCACTTTTGATTTAACTACATTTTTATTAAGAGTAATGATACAGCCACAAACTCTTGTACAAATTTATTTTGTACAAACTGATGTGGCATGATAAGATTGGTTGAATTAAATATCACTTAGCCCACATGATTTATTTTTATTAATTTATATTTTCATTCAACCAATGAATTAATGTCACGTTAGTTTGTACAAAATAAGTTTGTACAAGAGTTTGTGGCTGTATCATTACTCTTTTATTAATGGCTTGAATTTAATCATTGATAGCATTCAGTTTGTTCATTTCTTTCAGTTGGGAGGATGGTGGTTATTGGTATTATGAAAAGCCATGAGATTGATTTCTAAATTATTGCCCTTCAATATTAATTCAAAACAAAGCAAGAGCTGATAGCCCGTAATCTTTTTCTCTCAGTTTTCTTATTTATTTATTAATTATATAATTTATAACAAATGATGAATATTTTGTCATTAACTACAATGTTGATGAAATTTTTGTGTGTTATTGAATTACCTAGGATATATTGAGTTCTTATGAAGTGATATAGATACATATGTCTTTATTTTTATTAGTATTTAAATCTCTGTTTCACTGTAGAGTACTAATGATGACTGTTATATTATAACAGTAAGTCTAAATTTACCTCTGTGGTTGTATGGTCATCGTCAATGCTCCACTATAAAATAGTTCCAACATAAATAGACTAAAAAGACTTTTAAACAATCACCCAAAACATTCTTAATTAATTAAGGAGTGACTGAGCATTTAGCCTAAAATACGCTAAGAAAAAGGTCAAATCTCATTCATCATTAGTGCGAAAGTGATAGCCTCTTATTGCTTCATTTCCATACAAAACAACAAATATAATTAAATTAATAAAGACCAAGCTCTGCCACCCCAAGTCTAACTGCTTATATTAATTATATTTTGATAGATTTTGTTGACTTAAACACGAGTTGCTGCCATGATGATGCCGCGATCATCGGTCATAATTTGTCTTAATCTCGTTTTATTGGACATGGCTCGTGCTGGAAAATTTTACTTAATGGACAATTTAACAGACTATTATCAATAACTTTCTCCCCCACCCTGAACAACTTAGTGGGTGATCACTCATTATATTCCTGCAAACCCCTTCGAAGAATTATATATTCATGTATATATATTTGCTTATTTCAATATCTTACAAGAGGAGGTGCGCGTGCTATATATGCTCTTATGATTATAGCATTTACATTATTGAGCCAAAATGTATAATGATGATGGTATGTTTTAAGGGAGAATTCACTCTTTGATCTCTTTGAAGTCTTTTATAAAATTTAATACGTCATTTTATTTTTGGAGATTATATGCACACTATTCAGATAAGTATTGATTAATTTTAATTTGTACGCATGTCAATTATTTGTCTAATATTTATTTGTAAGTGAAAATGTCACACCACCGTACCCTTCTAACAATATACTTTTTCCTTCCCGTTTGTTTTGAATACTATAAATGAAATGAGTGGCCATCAAGAATTTTATAAAGAACCAAATTGCTCAAATAAATGATTTGAGAAATGAAAATATCATTCTCCAACCTGTCAATGGTATGCTTTTCAGATTTTGAAAAGCCATGGCTCCAAAAAATTTTTTGGTAATGTTATATAACCTTTTCTTTCCTGCTGCCACCAAAAGATATTTTCAAGATTAATATCTAAAATTAGAAATGAAATTCTTCATTCTTCTTTAAATTTTAGGTTGAAAATAATGCACGCGAGTATTTTATTTTAAAAAAACTATAAACTATTTTAACGTAAACGGTATATGCGAATATGTTTAATAGGGTTCCTTAAAAAAATAAATAAATAAAATCTTCTCATAATCTATGTTTTAAAAAATCTTTTAACATGTGCACATTTTTATTTATATATGATCATGATTTACTTATTTATTATATTTCAATTTATTAACTACTAACGAAGTGATTATATCTATCCAAATAAAAGTTGAAATCATGAGAAAAAAGAAATCCTAGCCTCTGAGAAAAATATGAAACAAATTAATAAACAAGCTATATGATCAACAACCCGTAATCTAAATAGTTTAACTGTTCAAGCCCTTTTGTTTGCTATTGTTGCCGTGTTTAATATTTGTTAAAATAAGTCCATGCTCTGGTGGACATTGTGGGGGTCCTCGAAGTTGGAGGCATAAGACTTTATAATTGTAGGTCCAGAAGAATAGCAATGCATGGGGTCGTGACCATAAAGATGACCATCAATGTTAAGCATCATACTACGCTGCAACTGTGTTACCGTGCCACAGTTGCATCCAGTCGTTGGATGTACTTAGATTGGCGAGGTCTACTGTCATTCAACGACTGGGTATAACTGTGGCACCACAGGTTTCCCCCATGTTAATTTACTTCCTTCTAGAGAAACTTTGATTTTTCGAAGCTGCGTGAGAGAAAGGGTTTGTATAATCTTGTTATTAAGAGACTGACACTTTCGTTTTGTCGTGATTTCTTTTTTATTACCTATATAATATGAAAACTGTTGTGGATCAAACAGGGAGGTGTCTAAATTATGCAAGTAAAGAATTCAAATGAACAAAAGTTAAAGAGGCATAATGAGAATAACGAATAAGATTAAGATTTTTTTTTTGAATAATTATTTTTTTATTAAAAAAAGAACAACAGTACAATGAGTTGCAGTACATCATCAGTATATATTGTAGAGATCAAGATACAGAGATCTAAAACAGTAACCAATTGGAGCAACTCATACAATCTCACTGAAGAGCAAGAAGAAATACGTGTATCCAAGAAATAAAAACTTCCATTCACAGTACACAAATAGACGGAGCTCCAGTCGGGGATCCCTGGTTCTTTTGATATAATCTCCATGAATATAATTAGGCTTTCCAACTGATGCCAAAATAGATTTACTGCAGAAATTGATTCCACCCAGCAATTATCCTCAGAGTCAAAAGAGGAAGAAATTGAAGTAAATCTTCCATCTCACACCCAAAAGTAGAGGCGGCCAAAGCAAAATTACCATCCTCAATCCAAAAAGATGAGGAGGCTTCAACCAAAAAAATAAAAATAAATAAATAAATAAGGAAAAAGAAAAGGAAATTCTTTCATCAAATAGCATCACACTCTTTAAATCTCATAGTGTTGTGTGCACAGCACCTTCCGAATTAATTAGTGTGATGCGCGCACGCACACCCCACAAATTATATTATGTAGTATTTGCGAAATTCACTTTATAAATTTATAAGTTTGAAACATAAATTATTTTTATCAAGAAGTAGATAGATATATCTCGTAAAAAATCTTATTTTCTTTGGCAATAAGATCGTTTAATGAAAGATTAAATTAATCTTTATACATATTGAATTTTTATCTAATATTAAATTGGAGGTACACTTGATTCGCTTTAGGTGAGATATCTATACTATGCTATCAAACACTTAATCTAGAAAGTTTTGATGAAATTTTCATTATAAATATTAATTGATTTGTAATGAACTAAATAAACTCATTTATTGGAAAAACTGAAAAATGTTTTGAATCAAAGATAGTTTCTAAAACACTCTATTATATGTTTTGAAAAGATATTACAAACTAGGATCCAGAATTTGTTGCTTATAAATTTCAACGAAATTTATCGTTTTCACTTATATTAAACGTTAGTAATGTTAAAAAAATAAATAATAATAAATAAATAAAGTAAAAGATTCTTATCTAGTAAGCACCCATGGATCATGAGACCTAATCCAAGAAGAACTAACTAGATTACAAAATAATTAAAATTACCATGAACGTGCAAGACATGATCATGTGAGACAATCTCCCGAACCCTATTCTAAATGGATAAATAAATAAACACAATATTCCTCAAATCCATTCTGGGTTTCTGATACGTGTCACAAGACCACAAGGCCACAACATATAAATATATGAACTAATTAAAAATCAAAGAATAAGGCTAGAAGAAACCAGCTAATTAAGCGGCGCAGCAAATGCGACACAGTTAGACTGAATGTCTCTTAATAGCAGCACTTTCTTCTTTGTCTCAATCAAGATGTCGGTGGATATGTCTGGCAAGAAGCATGCAAATTGCTAAGGCGCTGCCGCCGACTTGTTTTTTTATTTTTATTGTAATTAAATCGAAGCAAGGTAGCTTAATAGATGATATATCATTGATCTTGATATTAATCTTATCAACTTTGTAACATTAAAGTTTGGGTTAGATTTGTTTCTGTCCACAGTTATGGGAGCGTTTCTTTTTGATCTATTTTCAGTGAAAGGGTGGGGGGGGGGGGGGGGGGGGGGCAAAAAAAAAAGGTTCATGTCATTATGCTATAGGGGTGAATCCTAAGATTTTCATTTTTGAAATATTTAGTGATATTATAAATAGCAAT
Organism: Citrus sinensis; assembly: GCF_022201045.2. Lineage (NCBI taxonomy): Eukaryota > Viridiplantae > Streptophyta > Magnoliopsida > Sapindales > Rutaceae > Citrus > Citrus sinensis. Next base: position 255,873 of record NC_068559.1, read on the forward strand.
TTAATTTGTAGGAATATTTAGTCTTAGGATCAATTTGGTCATCCTGAAGATTTTAAACTAATTGATGTTAGTTAAACGTTTGGTAAAATTTAATTTTTTAAAAGTACTATGAGTTTTAAAAGAAATCGTATGTGTTTGGTAATTCTTATTGTTAAGTTGCTATAAGAATATAAAAGACTGAAATAGACACAATATTGAATAAAACGTATTTACATATTTATAAATACGTATGTAAAATATTTTTAATTGTGTATGCATAATAATTGATGATTAAAATATTTATTTTTATTTTATTATTTTATTTTGTTATCTCGGTAGAATTGGAGATGATAAATAATATCAAAAAGTTAATGATTTTTTTAATAATTAACATGGATGATTTTAAATTTTTTATAATATATATAAGGATATACATGGAATTGTATTAAATATAAAAGTAATTCTCAAAATCATATTTTAAAAAATTACACTTTCTTTACTTTTCAAAATTGACTGTAGGATAGGATAATTTTACCAAAAGTGATTGATAAAAAAATTACCAAACATTAAAATTAATTTTTAACTTTTTAAAATCACATTTTACCCTTCCAAAAATAATCTCAAATGAACCCTTAATTACGCATCATAAATGATAGGACGAGCATAGCTGAAAACCAATACCAAAAAATCTGACTTGTGATGTCAACGAATGTAATAGTCTGAAAATCTGCTTCCTTGAAGGAAAAGTCTATTTCAATATTAATTAGGAAGAAATTTATCTTCCGTTGAGTTTGAGGATTGGAATTTAATTTCCTATAGCTGCATTTGATCAAATGGGTTTTTATTTATTTTAATTTTTACAAAAATTATTTAATTCTTTTGTCAAATTATAAAATTCGCTTTCGGTGAAGTATTTCCTGAAAATCAAAGTCAATGGAAAAAAAATATTGAAATATTGATTAGGTTGTCTAGTGTCAAACCAAAAACATTTCAAAGTTTTGAATGAAATTTGAAAAACTTATACAAGTAGGGGTTGAATATTACCTTTCATAGCCAGCTAGTGAGTTTCTAAAACTTAATGTTTGTATTATCGCATATATATATGAAAAGCATTTATAGAGATGCGTTTCCCTCTATTTTATCTAGTTATTAAAGAAAAAACAATTAATATATTTAAAAGTACCCTTAGGTCATCAACTAAAAATTAGTGTGAAAAATAGTTTGAAGTCTCCTGCTTAATTACACATTTTAAGTCAATAGATGACCAATTTTAGTGTATTAATTATTTAACTTGAGCGTCGCTAAAAGGCAAATATGGTACGACAAAATTGTATTGTACAGATCAAATTTCCAATTTGTAATGTAATATTTCAAAGTTACACGTAAGCCTAACGTCATCTAATCACAAAACCCCAATAGAAAAAGGAAAAAAAAAAAGGGAAAGCTTGTTAACATAAGAGGAGTGAGCGTGCAAACACGACATAGACAAAGCGGACGGCGTTACAAGGGACCAATGCAATGGTCGGTTGGTGATTGATTTTGATGTTTCTCTTCTCAGTTCTCTCTCTCTCTCTCTCTCTTTAGTAACCTCCAAAGCAAAGCAAAGCAACACAAATAAGATACTTATCCATTTATTCATAGGAGTTAATTAATCTGTTGTGAATGTGATCATGAGGAAACTCTGTCCGAATTTTGATCGCGAGGATGGGCTGGAGACAGTGCTGGAGGTGCCAATTCCTGAAGAAATGTTCACAGGCAACAAGAACAACAATAATACTACACACAGATCGTGGCAAAATGTGAAGTCTTGGATAAAGCCACACAGCGAAAGATCATCAACATCTATGAGTATGACGGCTCTCTTTGGAGGCAAAAACACTGAGATCCAGCTCTTGCTTGGGGTCGTTGGAGCTCCATTGATCCCTCTTCCTATTCCTTCTTCCCATCATGATCATCACCACCCCATAGTCGACAAAGATCATCCCATTGTAAGTTTTCGTTAATAATGGAATAATTAATTAATTTGAATAGGTATTGCTGAGTAACTATAGATCATAATACGAATGATGGATGTAACTGCAGGAGGCTTCAATGGCGAAGTACATAGTGAAGCAATATGTAGCGTCGGTGGGGGGAGAAAAGGCATTGAATTCTATAGACAGCATGTATGCAATGGGGAAGGTGAAGATGGCAGCTTCGGAATTTTGTGCAGGCGAAGGGAGTTTGAATGATAGGTTGGTGAAGGTAAGGCACTTGAAAAAGGGCGTCGGCGGCGGGGAGATGGGTGGATTTGTGCTTTGGCAAAAGAGGCCTGATCTTTGGTGCTTGGAGCTTGTTGTTTCAGGACGCAAAATTAGTGCCGGAAGCGATGGCAAACTCGCCTGGAGACAGACCCCGTGGCATCATTCTCATGCCTCTAGAGGCCCACCCAGGCCTCTCAGGCGATTTTTACAGGTAGAATGCTTACTTTTCCTGAATCATTCATTAATTCTCCTCATATGTAGTCATTGTTTTACAATTAATTTATTTAAGCTGCTGTTGATTAACTAATCCTAGCATTAAATTCACTGTTAAATTGATTTTATATAATCTTTTGCTAGATATTTAGCTTTGTAATTTTCCTACTTAGACGTTATTATTAATATTAGCACTGAATTTGATGATGATGGTTTTTGTGCTTTTGTGCGGTATACTAGTAACAGTGAGTCTTCAGCCTAGCTGGTTGGTACCATTAAAGCTGATCAAACTCCAGTTTCTTTTTATTTATTTTATGTTCTTTTGACTTTTCCTAGAGCTATGGGCCAAGGGACTGGACTGAATAGCTTGTTCGATTTAACGTATTGATTTGCCCTATTTCTTACGCCACTTTGAGCTTTGGCCCACCGACGCTCATCAAGTTCTAGATTCTCTGCTCGGTCTTGATTGTTTTTGTTATTGAACTTTTAATATATACATATACGGATAGGTACATATATCTATATATATTATGTAGGGTTAAAGATCATTTCACACTTTAACCATAGTATAGGATTCTAACTGATCATTGGATTCAAATTCAAAAGCTTTAATTTAAATTTCGCACTTTAACTAAAGTACAGAATCTCTAATTAAATCTTAACTCATATTATGTATACATAATATTATAAAATTTAGGATGTTAACAGGAAAAGAAAAAGAAAAAAGAAAAGAAAAGAAAAGAGGTTTATAACATGAAAATTGAAATGATGGACTCTTACAGTTAAAGAAATAATGATTTTTTGGTCCACCATCATGGAAAAAGTCAACATTCAACAATCTTGTAGTGTAAAACAGAGAAATAAAAACATCTTTTCTTGCCTTGTAAAAACAAGAATGATGATGTTGTTTTTGACAAATAATGCTGCTGCCCAAACTCATACTTGGCTTAATTTGCTCTCAACACTCAACAGGGTCTTGATCCAAGGTCTACGGCAAATTTATTCTCAAATTCAGTGCTCTGCGTGATGGAGAAAACAATCAACAATGAAGATTGCTTCATATTAAAAGTGGAAGCTGAAGCCTCAGCACTAAGAGCAAGAAGCACTAGCAATGTAGAAATAATTCGGCACACAGTGTGGGGCTACTTCAGCCAAAGAACAGGCTTATTAGTCCAACTCAAAGACTCTCATCTCCTAAGAATCAAGACCCCAGGCAACAACAACAGCATCTTCTGGGAAACAACCATGGAGTCATTGATTCAGGATTACAGATTCATTGATGGCATCAACGTTGCGCACACCGGTAGAACTTCAGTCTCATTGTTCAGGTTTGGTGAAAATTCTGAGAGCCATACCAGGACTAAAATGGAAGAAATCTGGACCATCGAAGAAGTTGATTTTAACATTGAGGGATTGTCCATGGATTGCTTCTTGCCTCCTGGTGACTTAAGGAAAGAAGAAGATCATGGCTGTGACGTCATTACAAGTAATCCTAAGTTGCCTTTCAAGATTCGAGCTGCTTCTTTTAGGGTTAGTGCTTCCAAAGTTGTTGCTATCGACGCTGAGTATTCAGACGACAGCACTGAATATGTTGATGATGATGAGGAAGAGTTTTAAGTCTGTTTTCATTCTGTACATATACAACAATATATTTGACACTACTACAAAAATATGTCCAGTTTTGGTCACATATAAAAAGTAATTAATTAATTAAAGCTAAGTTATGAGTTTTGATAATCAAAATTATTATTGCTTCTTCCTCTTAGTTTAATTTTGATGTCACATAGTCAGAATGCAATCTATTTTATTCGTGTTATCACATCACTTAGACATACTATATCCTCATCCGATTTTCTAGATCGTCAAATTGTTGCCCAAATCTAGCTAGCTATCTATTGATTTAGCAACAATATATATAAGGCGGCAAATGGTGGCTTGAAACACTGTCGTGGCAGCCGCGCATAATTAAATTAATGTGATCACACCATATCTATTAGTTAAGCAACGAATTGACATCATACGATGGCAATGGTGGATGGAAGGAAATTTACAGAATTCACATAAAATTAGGGAAAATTTGAAAGAGTAGTTGGTGCACGCACACTCACCATTTTTCTTACTTTCTTTAATGGCTAAAAATTGAATTTGGAGCATAAATTGGTCCACAGACCCACACGTGTGGACCAGTATCCATTAAATGGGCTGGTTTCGTATTACTGTTATTATCTAATTAAGAATCTGGACTTGAGGAAGGCCACGTGTGAGCATATTTTGCATGAAAGTCACCGCCGCTTGCTCTCGTTGGGACATGTAAGGTTGGTTTTTGCCGCATCAAGATTTCGGTAGAAGGGTATAGAGGGCTCCCTTCTCTTTTTATCTGAATCTACCGAACAGAGATATTCTTCCTCCAGTGTCGTCTTCTGCTTCCTATAAGTATAAAAATAGCAAGGCCCCTTGGTTCATTCACATCACAAGACAAGTACAATAAAAATTTATTATACATTAGTACACACACACACAGAAACAGAAGCAAACGCAGCAAATTAAGCTACGTACATAGTGAAACACACACACATACACACAGCGACATGGCTTTGAGTCTTTTTGATAGTGGCCGGAGGAGCAACGTGTTCGATCCGTTTTCACTGGACATATGGGATCCCTTTGAAGGGTTCTCATCGTCAGTCGCTAATATTCCGTCCTCAGCAAGGGAAACATCAGCCTTAGCCAACACAAGAATTGACTGGAAAGAGACCCCAGAAGCTCATGTGTTTAAGGCTGATCTTCCGGGGCTGAAGAAGGAAGAGGTGAAGGTGGAGGTTGAAGATGGAAGGGTTCTGCAGATAAGTGGAGAGAGGAGCAGAGAGCAGGAGGAGAAGAACGACAAGTGGCACCGTGTTGAGAGGAGCAGTGGAAAGTTCATGAGGAGGTTCGGGTTGCCTGAGAATGCCAAGATGGATCAGATCAGAGCTAGCATGGAGAACGGTGTGCTTACTGTCACTGTCCCTAAAGAGGATGTTAAGAAGCCTGAGGTTAAGGCTATTGACATTTCTGCCTGAGGTTGAGCCCGAGGCCGAGAAACAAGTTGTCATACAAAATGATATGTCATCTACATATACATCCATGCACATGGCTTTAACTAAATCAAGTAGGGTTTTTTGGCCTTTTGATCAGTTTTCTCTTCTGTCTGAATAATAATAGTAAATAATATTGTAGTGTAGTGTTGTCTACTTGTCTTGTCTTGTTTTTGTGTTTCTGGTTGTACTTTTGTGATGTGATCTCATGTGTATTATACATGAAGTTATAAAATGTTTGTTGTAAATTAAGCTTATAGAAATAATGTAATTACTGGCTTTATTTGTTTCTGTTTAATGTGGCTTAATTGCGCAAGTTAATAATATAATAATACGTATACGTGTGGTTGTGATGTTGAGCAAAGCAGAGATGCAGTACAGTGGAAACAGAGCAGACATTGAATTTTGAACAGGGGAGAAGATACGGATGCTAGACAGAACATAAATTAGGTTCAATTTGGTTTATTATGTGAATGTGATACTGCTTTGATTGCAGCAATCTAAAATCACTTAAGCTAACCGTATATGCCTACGTTTTAAATGTATGGTGAAGCTAATGAGCCTACGTTATCTTTATGTTATTAAAATTTTATAGCTTCCAGTGCGAGATGATTTAAGGGGATCGAGTTAAAAACTGAAAGAAACCGACGAGTTACTAAATGGACTCAAGTTACCCTTATTAGTCGTAACGTAAATGCGTATCTTCAAAAATTTGTGTTAAATATTTGTTCCCCTGCACTTGTTCAGCAAACTGTGGAGGCGCTACGGTAGAAAATATTCACTTTGCAGGTAAATCATGGCCAAATATTTGCCAATATTAGCCATCACCTTCACATTTCTGGGCATTCTCCAGTGCTATGCTAGCGACGACGACTCGAGAAAGGCAAGAACGAACGGATGTTGCAATATTCATAATTATCATTATAAGTTGGCGATATTGAATGTCCTTTTGTCGATTGATGATATGCTGTGATTTGATCACTTATCGTCTTGTCTCGATTATATATGCAGGTATATATAGTGTTGCTGGACCCTTCTTTAGAATCCACAAAGGATGTTGCTCTTGAATTTCTTGCCAAGGTCGTCGAGGGCAGGTGATGTTTTCATAGATGGGAGATCTCATTGACTGTTTTAAATATAGCATTAAATTTTTTGAGTGAACTTTTTTCTGATTCTGACGAAAATTTTGTTCTTTTTTATTTCCCTCCTAATTTTAGGACACCTGCAGAATCTCTTGTTTACGTTTACAAGAACGTGGTCACGGGGTTTGCAGCTAGACTAACCGTGAAGGAGGCAGAAAAACTAGCAAGTATGTATAAGATTAAATTATTAATGTCACACTCACACATGCTTAATTCTATCAAAATTTTCATCTTATAGCTAATATGCATATTATTAATTCCCAGTCACTCTTTTTTGGAGCTAATTGAGCATATATACTCTAATGATGTTGACATGCATACAGGATTGCAAGGCGTACTGTCTGTTATCCCGGAACAAAATTATCAGATTGGGAATCCAACTGCATACGGATTAGAATTATCAGAAAAATCAGCAGGTGAAATATCACCCATCTCCAGCTGAGGCCTGAATGCTGAGATCCGGAGCCCCAGAGCAATTTGTTGATCAAATAAATAAATATACATGGGACAAGCTACCTGCCCTATAAATGAACCAGGAGCTAGTATACTATGAGTTACTATGTAATTGTGATCCAACCAAAAGATTATCAAATTATTGACTTACTCAATCAAGATCAAATATGAATTGTGTCATAAATCTTGATAGAATTACTAAGTTCTTTAAGTATACTACATCTATACTTCATATTATCTTCATAAATTAATAAATCACTAATTCATATAAATTTATTACTAAATTAATAGATTTTTCGTGATCTTAAGACTATTAGTTTATCGAGGTTCTACGTATGAAACTAATGAAAAATTACCATACATATGTGTCAAAAAGAAAAAAAGAAAAAAAAAAGTAACCACCCAAATATAATTTTGTCAAAAACGGCACGAATACTTTCCTTTCATTTGATGTCTAAATATAAAAAATCTTGATGCCGTTCCAATCTCTAATCAAAATGGCTATTTTGAGTTATTTTTCCAAAAAGGAAAAACCGATGAAATGTAGTTAATTAAATTCCTTATAATATAAACAGTCAAACGAAAAAAGGGAAGCGTCGAGCTGTACATTCCAAGTTTTGCATTTACCATTTGCTTTTTTACAGCCCATCACAGCTATTCTTTCAAAAAAGGAACCGCCATAACATTCAAGCACAAAAGGAAAAAAAAGAAAAAAGAAAAAAGGGGGGGTTAAAATTAAAATATTCTTTTTTACCCTGATTTAATTTAGTTGATATCAAAATCCCATTGATTAATCTAATCAATTTCAACTTTGCGGAGATGTGTTGTATAAGCCCCGTCTGTTCTTGCTGCATGTGTTTGTTCTCCTTGGTAATTCTTTTTGGATGTGTCTTCGGCTTCGGAATATACAAGGATGGATTTCTAATGCTTCACAATAAACTCAAATATGAATCTACGGCTCATCCCTCCCTTTCTGCAAGGCCGTTCTTGGGATTCCCTCCTCCGCCCGGTTCTTTTTAAGAATTATTATTATTATTATTATTATTACTACTACTACTGTTATTTAAATTTTTTCAGTAATTTTTTTGCCCTTTTGTTTGAGTCTTTTTATATGTTATATATTAAAATTATAGTGATTCGAACATGTCGCAGTTACTGCGTCAACCTTCTCTATCCAATAGTCTGAGCTTTTTGCTCAAGCATATATATATAGATTGATTTTATTATGATTTAATATGTAGATTGATTTTATTATGATTTAATGTAATTATATGAGGATCGAGGTTTGATTATCTCAACCCCATTTGTGCCATTTTATGTACTCAAAATAAATTTAACCCAAAAAAAAAAAATTCAACTTTGCAGCATATGGTGTATTATTTCTTTTCAGATATGATTATGTTGTTTACTTTTCGGTTTTTCTTTTCTTTTAATAATGCCAATATTAATTAGTTAGCATGTAACTTAAGGGGCGTTCGGCACTGTTTTTCATGGGCCATTCTCATTTTCTTTTTACAAATTCAAGCGAAGCATTCGGTAATCCTTCTTGTAAAACGTAATTGTAAAACACAGAATCTGATTTACCCTTGACAGTTGTAAATTATAAAACAACTTATACATGTTTTACTTGTTTTATAAAATAAATTGTAAAATAAAATATAATAGTAAACACGGCTAATAAAAAATAACAGATATTCTTCATCTTTAAGACTTTGACACCTCGTCTATCTCTCTAACCTTATCGGGTTTTTTATTTAAATATGCTCCATTTGTCCTTGAATATCAAATCTATTCCCCATTACATACATATATCTCGTGAAAGTGTAAAAAGTTAAAAATAACCTAAAAAAACTATCTATTTACGTTTACTTCCTCTTTCATGACTTCTACATAACAACACAACCAAAGTCGAGTATACTCGACTTTTTACCTAACTTAATTAAAAAGAAAATTTTCATTTCAATTTAAGTCGAGTATTCTCAACCAATTACTGAACTTCAATGAAAAGTCAAGAATTTTTGTTAAATAAATATTGGGTAAGGTTAAATTAAAGTCGGGTATTCTCGACTCTTTACTCGGCTTACTTGAAAAAATCGAGAATTTTTCAGATAATTTTTTATTTCAATTGACGTCGAGTATTCTCGACTATTTACCCGACTAACATGAAAAAGTCGAGAATTTATGCTGAATTACTAATTGTGTATGGTTTGGTTAAAGTCAAGTATTCTCGACTATTTACCCGACTTCGAGGAGTTGGGTTTAATTTTATGAGGATTTAGTTGTGGTTATTTTTGTACTTTCTCTAGTTTTTTTAGAGTATATATATGTAAAATTTAAGAGTGTTATAATTTTAAGTATATATTGAATATTTTGAAGGAAATGGGGTACATCCCACACAATTCTCCCAACCTTATCTCTTAACTCTCATCTCCCTCCATGATTTATGAACTGCATCTCGCTCGTCCTTTCTTCTTCCTCTGTTTTTTCTATTTCTCCTTCATAGTTCTTTTCTTTATTTGTTGGATTATTTTATTTAGTTTTACTTGATAAAATCACCAAAGATCTATAGAGATTTACACTGAACTTTGCAGATCTGGGTATTTGGTTCTTAATTGTAAGCAAGCATGTAATCTTTTTTTTTTTTTTCCAGAAACGCTATATTTAATCATTTTAATTTGATCAAATGTTAAAATGTTGAAAGAATTCAATAGATTTTTTCTTTTTTGATAAAAAGGAGAATTAGATTTAATATTTATAAAATTCTTTTATCTTTTTCCTCCTTTTAAATCATTTTCGAATCAAGTATATAAGGTAGAAAGATCGACTGAACAGTGAGCATGTTAACAGAAAATAATTATTTAAAAAAGTTAAAATTGCTTATTGTTATTGTTGTTGTTGTAAGTTGGTATATTGAAAAATAAATTAGTTTTTTATATGAATTTTAAACACAAATTTAATTTAACTTGAATGTGGTAAAAATTGTTAGTAGATACCAAACGTGTATTATTAATTTCGTTTTCTAAATATTATTAATTTCGCTTTTAATGAGGTGGGGCATTGGGTAGGCCTAGAGATGGCCAACGGGCCGTGTGCCGGCCCAGGCCTATCAAAGGAAGCCCACACGTGCTCGTACTCGTGTTGTGCTGTGCTCACTATTCATTTCTTGCCGTGTCATACCGTGCCAATCCGGCACACGTGCCATGCCTACACGTGTTTGTACTCGTGCCCACTCGTGCTGTACCCACACATGCCGTGCCGTGAAAAAATAGCCCACTAAGTTTTTTTTTTTAAAAAAAAGCGCATGCTAAGTTGTTGTCTTATTTTTTCAAGCTTATATATATTTTTTGAATTCATGTGCCTTTATTTAAATTTAATAGAATAAAAAATTAAAAACTCAAGTCCATAATCAATAATAATAAATTAATAATAATAAGAAAATGTAATATTAGTTGCTAAGTTTGACCCTATGGTATTAGAATTCTTTTTTAGTACTTAATAATAACAATAATAATAATCTTTTTTAAGGGTTAACTTAATTATTAACTTGGAATTACGTAAAGTCATGTATAATAGTTTATAACAATATTAATACATATTTATAAAATCATGATATTTATAATTTTATTTATTAAAATATGATATTAATTATTTATTTAATAAATTATAAACATAAATCAATTACAATTTTTTTGAAACTAAGAATTAAATAAATTTAAAAAACTTGAGCCAATAAAATATATTAAAAAATTTAATTTCAAGTTATTTATAAAATCATAAAATTTTAAGTTTACTTTCATTAAAAAATAAAAAGTGCTTATTGTGTGCTTTTTCGCGTGCCGTGCTTTGGCCCATCTCTAATTGTGCCGTGCTTTTAAAACAAGCGTGCCTAAAATCTAAGTATGACACGGCTCATATGTGTATCGTGCCGTGTCGTGTGCTCTACCAAGACGTGCTCGTGTTGTGCCGTGCCTCGTGCCGTCCGGCCCATTGGCCACCTCTAGGTAGGCCTCCCAACCCCTTTGCCATCCTTGCTCATAATCAACTTTCTCAACTCTGAATACAATCCATAGTCACCTCTTGTGAAACACTTGCTCATTGATAGTGTACAGGTTAAATGTTTTAAGACTCATCAGTCGTTTTTAATAGACTATTTAGTATAAATTATATGTTTAGAACTTAATAATAATTTAAAAAGAAAAATACCACAACAACACGTTCAATTGATTCCCTTTCATCCAATTCTACTCGTGTTTTTTTATTTAATCCACATATTAAACTGATTGTATTAACCTTAATTTAAACGGTTTAGTGCAGCGTATTCATTTGTGAGTTTAAAATAAAAATACTTATAGACATTTTTATTTAAGAACAGTGAATCATAACCTTGTATTCCTCAGCAGAAAATCGGATCAATGTGAAATCCAAATTTTATTATTAAAAAAAAACTCCTTGTGATGAACATTATACTAACAAACAACACTTCTCTTCAAAAAAAAAAAAAAAACAACACTTTGCATTGTAAATATTTTAGACGTGTCATTTATCAAATTTTTAGACGTGACATTTGTCAATTTCTGAGATGATAAGCGTTAAGCTGTTCATAGCCTCTGACGCCTAGCCCCACTGCCTCAATTATTGGTGTTTAGAAAAGGAAATGGTCCCCGCCTGTACAGACTATTTTATATTTTCTCGGTTGAACCCCACAGAAATATTTCTAGAAGCCGAAGCCGTGACAATTCAAGACTCAAAGAGCCGACAAGGGCAACATGACAATCACAAAAGGCTCGTTGCCGGTCCTATCAAGATGACAAACAAACTAGCCAGTACGCAATAAATAAAAATAAAACAGAGATCCCCCCCAAGCAGTCAAAGTCTGAGTCAGAGATGGAGAAGCAGGATCATGTTCATGTTGCGATACTCCCGCTTCCAGCCGTAGGCCATGTCAACTCCATGCTGAACCTTGCAGAGCTGCTCGGCCACGCCGGCATCAAGATTACGTTTCTCAACACCGAACATTATTACGATCGCGTCATCCGTCACAGCAGTGATGCCTTTTCGCGTTACATGCAAATTCCGGGATTTCAATTCAAGACCTTAACAGATGGACTTCCCAGGGATCATCCTCGAACTCCAGATAAATTCCCTGAGCTTGTTGATTCATTGAACTGCGCCACTCCACCCCTTTTGAAAGAGATGGTCAGTGATTCTAAGTCGCCGGTGAACTGTATTATCACAGATGGGTATATGAGCCGTGCAATTGACGCTGCCAGAGAAGTTGGAGTTTCCATTATTTATTTTCGCACTATTAGTGCTTGTGCATTTTGGTCATTCCATTGCATCCCTGATATCATTGATGCAGGCGAGCTTCCGATCAAAGGTACTTACATAAATACATAAACCTATTACCTACCTTTCTTGCACGCTCTGCATTAGCTTATAAACAGAGGAAAACACTATAGTAGTAGTTTTTTGGCTTTTTGTAATCCCTTTTTTTGCTTTGGATTTCCGCCACTTAATTAATTAATTATATATCCCATTTCCATCTTATAACAGCCCCAAGAGTTCTAATTCATTTGACTTATTAACTTGACATACAATTCCACTTATTAGCCAATGAAGTTGTTCGGTTCGTCAGCCTTTGCACTAAAAGTCAGCATATTAACATTAAAAGTTGTCAATAGTTAATTTCACCAAATTTCTAGTTTTCTTTTTTCCTTTAAACTCATTGAGAGACATGTCTCTAATGTTTGAGAAAATTTGTACATCCAAATTACTATGTCAACCGTACAACTAGTCAAAATATATTACCATGTTTGTGTTTGTGTTCAAAGTTAAATTATATTCTATAGCTGGAGAGCATAATGAATGTTCTCTGATATTCCAGCATAATTCCACTGATGTTCAGCACCTATTTATACACTAAGAATATCGTTCTATTATAACTCATGCAATTTCATGATCAGTTGCTGAGATTTTCTGTCTAGTGGGACAGTAAGAAGGATAGGTAGTTATTTTTACTATTGTCTTCTTCCTTAAATTGATCTTCACCATTGACTTCTTTATGCTGTAAATCGAACAGAACATATTTATGGAAGCTTTCACTTGAATCAGTGATCTTTGATGAATGAGCACGAGTTCAAATGGCAGCTTTCCTGCCAAGACTGACTCTTGGAGGCATTTTATCAAACAGTTTAATGTTTCCATCAAACACCTTATTTTAACTTATTATTAACTATCAGACAAGTTTGTGGTTACAGTGTGTAAAACTGCACTCGCCACATTATCATTTGTTGATTATATTGTTTTGATGTACAAAAGATTTTCTCTTATTTTACTTTTCTTTTTCTTTCTAAGCTTCAATTCTGTTTATTCAAATTTCATTTATAGGAACTGAAGACATGGATCGCCTGATAACCACTGTACCTGGAATGGAAGGTTTTCTCAGGTGCCGTGATCTTCCGAGCTTCTGTCGAGTTAACGACCCAATGGATCCGCACCTCCTACTCTTTGCACGCGAGACCCGATTATCTGCTCATGCAGACGGTCTCATATTGAACACATTTGAAGATCTGGAAGGACCCATCTTGTCCCAAATCCGCAACCACTCATGCCCGAATATCTACAGCATTGGACCTCTTAATGCTCATCTCAAAGTAAGAATCCCAGAAAAAACATATTCCTCAAGCAGTTTGTGGAAAATTGACAGAAGCTGCATGGCATGGCTTGACAAGCAACCCAAGCAATCTGTTATCTATGTCAGCTTTGGTAGCATTGCAGTAATGTCAAGAGATCAACTAATAGAGTTTTATTACGGCCTTGTTCATAGCAAGAAAAATTTCTTATGGGTCATCAGGCCTGACTTGATTTCAGGAAAAGATGGTGAGAATCAAATTCCTGAGGAGCTTCTGGAGGCAACCAAGGAAAGAGGATGCATTGCGGGATGGGTTCCACAGGAAGAAGTTTTAGCCCACAGCGCGGTTGGTGGATTTTTGACCCACTGTGGCTGGAACTCGACCCTGGAGAGTATCGTGGCTGGAATGCCTATGATTTGTTGGCCATCTTTTGCTGATCAGCAGATCAATAGTAGGTTTGTTGGTGAAGTGTGGAAGCTGGGGTTAGATATAAAGGATTTGTGTGATAGAAATATTGTTGAGAAGACGGTGAATGATCTAATGGTGGAGAGGAAGGAAGAGTTCATGGAATCAGCTGATCGGATGGCTAATTTGGCTAAAAAAAGTGTTAATAAAGGCGGATCCTCATATTGCAATTTGGACCGTCTGGTAAATGATATAAAAATGATGAGCTCACAACCACAAAATTGCTGAAAGCTTGGTGCAAGATGCCACTATATGCTTGACTTCCAAGTAATTTCAAGTTTGGAAGTGTTTGCCAATGAAATAAATTAAATCACGCCAAAGGACTAGTACTTATTTTTATTTTACTTTCTTCTGTTGTCTTTGAATTATCCTCTGTTAGTCTGTTTTATGTTGTTTATATAAGCTATCGCAAGGCTCTTTTACTCTGAGCTTATCCGAGCTACCCTATGATGTTTGTAAGAGCTATATATGAGTTCAAAAGAAGAGACCACACAGATAGAAATAATGACTATTTAACAAAATGCCAAGCGCAGCCATTCCCAATAGATAATCTAGTAGTAGCGTACTAGCAGTCATCAAGACAAATGTACATATAACATTAATTTTTATTGATAAGAATCTCTAAACTTTAAAATTTATTTAATCTAGCAGTAACATCTTGCACTAACCTTAGCTATATGTTTTCATGCTTGGGAGCTCATCATCTTAATATCATCAATCAGACGGTCCAAATTACAATAAGATGGTCCACCTTCATTAGCAGTGGTTCTAGCCATTGTAGCCATCCGATCAGCTGCTCTCATAAACTCCTCCTTCCTCTCCACCATGAGATCATTCACCATTTTCTCAACAACATTTCTATCGCACACATCCTTCATATCCAATCCAAGATTCCACACTTCACTCACAAACCTACTATTGATCTGTTGATCAGCAAAGTAAGGCCAGCAAATCATTGGCACCCCGGCTACTATACTCTCCAATGTTGAGTTCCAGCCGCTGTGTGTCAAGAATCCAGCCACAGCCTGGTGAGCCAGTACCTCCTCCTGTGGAACCCAACTAACCAAATGACCTCTCTCCTTCGTGCCCTCCACAAGCTCTGCCGGGGCGTCACCTTCGCCAATCACAGAATCTGGCCTAATGACCCACAAGAACCGCTGCTTACTGTCTACAAGACCGTGCCAAAACTCAATCAGCTGTTCCCTTTTCAACAGTGTAATGCTACCAAAGCTTACGTACAGTACAGACCGCACAGGCTGTTTACCAAGCCATTCAATGCAACTTCTGTCCACTTCCCAGAGACTGTTTAGAGACTTTTGGGATGACGATGAGATCACGTTTGAGGCGAGTCTTGTCTTGAGCTGCAAGTGAAGAGGTCCTATTGTGTACACTTTGGGGCATTTGGTGCGTATATGTGACAGAATTGGTTCTTCTAGGTCTTCAAACGTGTTGAGTATCAAAGCATGGGTTCGAGGGGACTGTTGGGTCACGTTCTTAAGAACTTGCAAATCTCGGTCGGTTACGTCACTCACTCGGCAAAAGCTGGGGAGATCTCGGAATCTCAGAAAAGTTTCCATGCCTGGAACTTTTGTTATCAGACGATCCATGTCTTCATCGTAGGCTTCAATTTTAAATAATAACCCACTTAGTTAAGTTTTGTTCCCACGTAAAAATTTAAGAGGAAAAAATAAAAAGTGTTTTGTGTATACCTTTCATAGGAAGCTCGCCTGCTTGGATCATTTCAGGGATAGAGAAATATGCCCAGAAGCTACAAGCACTTATAGCACGAAAATGGATTACAGGGATTTCAAGTTCAGTAGCAACGTCTACCACAAATTCCATACATGCATCTCCAATGATGCAGCTCACTGGCGGGCTAGTGTCAATCAGCATCTGTTTGAGAAGTGGCCTGGTATTCAAACTCAAAGAATCGAATATCTCCATCAATCGGTCACCTGCTCGTGGGTGATCCGCTGGAAGACCATCTGAGATGGTCTTAAATTGGAATTCAGAATACTGCAGAAAACGGTCATGGATATCCGTGTACCGGATGAGGCGTTCGTGGTTGTGCTTGGAGTTTAGGAAGGTCACTTTTAGGCCAGCTAAGCCAAAAATCTCGGCAAGCTTGAGCATGGAATTCACATGGCTTTGGCATGGGAGAGGAAAGATCAGGATATGAGGAGATTTAGGCTTTTCTTCCATTCTTGTTATCTTGAACTCTAGTTATCTAGTTTTGCTGTGGAAGATTTTTGTAGTAGTATGTTTTGTCATGATTCACAAACTTCCGGTAAAAGAATCTTTGAGGCCACACTCAAAACTGACAAAATAACCGGTTATAAGTTTTTTTTTTTTAATTCTCTCTCTCTTTTTTTTTTTTGAAAAGTTTAATTCTCTCTCTTATTTTGGAAGGTATCTGCTTGTTTGCTGATGGCTTTTTTTTTTTAAAAAAAAAAATTAGTTCTGATTTTCTTAGTGACTCACGCGTCACAGATGTTATTTTCAAGTTTTCTCTATTCGTCATTATAAACCATCCTAGGCCCGCGGGCTTAGACTAGGCCCTCGCACATGAGGACCTGGACAAGGGTCCAAACTCGGGTCAAGCTTAGATCTACTATTTAAAAAAAATAAATTTATAAATTAGAATTGTATTATTAAAATTGAAAAGTAATTTAAAAATAAAAAAGAAAACTTAAATTCTTAACTTATAAATTAATAATGATTCAAAAGAGCTAAAATTATAATACTAAAGTCTCTCTTTTGTAATAATTAATTAATAGAGTATTTAAATTAGAGAATCTAGTATTAAAAAAAATTAAAGTTATGAGCTTTTATTTGCTTTATTTATTATTTTACATTGAAATATTTATTTTTTTTAATTTATCTATGATTATAATAACTTGTTGATCATTAATTTATTTCAAATTTAAAAAATAAATAAAAGCTCAAGTCCGGCCCCGAGCCCAATCCAAGCCCGCAATGGGCCTAGTCCAGGCCCTCACATTAAACTTTAAGTGGGCTTGGGCCTAGGTTTGAAAAAACCTGACCCAACCCCACTGTTTGCTATCCGTACCAACAAGCTTTTGTAAAGAGCACATTGTTGCAGTGCAGCCAACAATTATAAGGAAACAAAATCAAATTCAATTTGATTTTGCAGCCGGAAAGATAGAATGGACAAAGGGGATGAAGCAAAAATGTTTAAAAAATAATAATAATTAAAAATTATATTTTTAATTATTTTATTATTTGTATAGTAACTCATTTCTCCTATAAATAGTTAAGGATTTCATTCATCTCAAATTTTGAGAGCTTAAGAGAAATTGCAAGTGAAACAATTCTAGAGTTCTGA
Organism: Citrus sinensis; assembly: GCF_022201045.2. NCBI lineage: Eukaryota > Viridiplantae > Streptophyta > Magnoliopsida > Sapindales > Rutaceae > Citrus > Citrus sinensis. Next base: position 273,420 of record NC_068559.1, read on the forward strand.
GAATGTGAGCAATTGGAGAGTGTGTGTGAGCAATTGGAGAGTGTGTGTGAGAGAGTGCTTTAGGTGTATTTGAGTTTTGGAAAGTGAGGTTTTTATTACTCAAATATTATACTCTACTCATTGTTAGTTTAATAATAATACTCTCTTGTTCCCGTAGACGAAGACACTTTGTCGAATCACGTTAAATTTTATATCATTTATCTTTCTGTGATTATTTGGTACGCTTGATTCTGCATCTGCACTCAACACACATATTCAATACAGTTATTTATTATAATCATACATCGCAAATCTTTTAGCTATTCTCCGATTTTGAGCTCATCATCCTTATATCATTTATAAGATGGTCCAAATTGCAATACGAGGATCCACCTTCATTAACACTTTTTATAGCCAAATTAGCCATCCGATCAGCGGATTTCATAAATGCCGCCCGCCTCTCCACTAACAGTTCATTCACCATCTTCTCAACTATCTTTCTATCACACAAATCCTTCATATCTAACCCCAGCTTCCACACTTCATCCACAAACCTACTATTGATCTGCTGATCAGCAAATGATGGCCAGCAAATCATAGGCATTCTAGCCACAATACTCTCCAGAGTTGAGTTCCAGCCGCAATGAGTCAAAAATCCGCCAACAGCCTTGTGGCCTAAAACTTCTTCCTGCGGAACCCAGCCTGCAATGTATCCTCTCTCCTTAGTTGCCTTGTCAAGCTCCTTCGGAATCTGATTCTCACCATCTTTCCCAGAAATCAAGTCAGGCCTGATGACCCACAGGAATCTTTTGTGGCTGTTGACAAGACCATACCAAAACTCAATTAGTTGATCTCTTTGCATCACCGCAACGCTGCCGAAGCTTACGAAAATTACAGATTTGGAAGGTTGATTGTCAAGCCAAGCTATGCAACTTCTATCCACTTCCCATAAACTGTTTGAGGAATGTGTGTTTTCGGGGATTCTTGCTTTGAGATGCGCATTAAGAGGTCCAATGGTGTAAATTTTAGGGCAGTGAGCACGGATTTGGGACAGCACGGGCCCTTCCAGGTCTTCAAATGTGTTCAATACGAGTCCGTCTGCTCGAACAGATGATCGGGTCTCGCTCACAACGAGTTGGAGGTTCATGTCCATTGGGTCCTCGGCTCGGCAGAAGCTTGGAAGGTCGCGGCACCGGAGAAACTTTTCCATGCCAGGCACATGTTTTATTAGGCGATCCATGTCTTCATTTCCTTCACATGAAAATTGAATCAAAGGAATTCGATCTTAGAAAGAAATAAGAAGAATTGGAAAATTAATAGGATCCAAATGTAAATTTTATCAAGAAAGTAAGTTAAAGTGAGACTACTGATAAATGTGGAGTTTTATTTGGGAAGCAACTGCAGTTTAACAAATTCACTTGGTTATTAAATGTGGCATTATTTTTTGGTTATGTAAGTCAGACTGAATTTGGACACTACGGAGGAGGATTATTACAGGGGGGAAACGAAGTATGTAGAGTTGGTTTTGTGATGTAAAATCCCAAGTGAGAAATCAAATTGAATATAATAAAAACTAAAGTTGTTACTTGCTTGTTTTCCTCTGTTTTCACGTATTTTCTCCCATTTTTTCAGCTTAGGCGTACGCATTTCCAATGTGTCCACCATTTATATATATGTATGTATTATTTTTAATTGAATTATTGTGTGCACTGTTTAGGACTAAAACAAAAGTCCACAAAAGGGCACCAAAAAAAAAAAAAAATCAAAAGATACGAATATATTGTAAATTGTTACCGCAAAAAAAAAAAAAAAAAAACAGAGACAAAGTACCTTTGATAGGGAGCTCGCCGGCGTCGATGATTTCAGGGATGCAAAAATAAGCCCAAAAGGCACAAGCGCTGACGGTACGAAAATAGATAATGGGAATTCCAACTTGTTTTGCAACATCGATAGCAAAGCTCATAAGTCCATCTGAGATTATACAGTGCACCGGCGACTTAGCATCAGTGAGCATATCTTTCAAAAGAGGGGGAGTTACTGATGCCAATGAATTCAACAACTCGTGGAAATTATCTACCGTTTGCGGATGGTCCTTTGGAAGGCCATCTGTTATGGTCTTGAATTGAAATCCTGGAAGATTCATGTAACGTGAAAAAACATCACTGCTGTGACGGACGAGGCGCTCGTGGTAATGCTCGGAATTGAGAAAGGTAATTTTGATACCGGCATGGCTGAGCAGCTCGGCCAGCTTCAGCATGGAGTTGACATGGCCTAGTGCTGGGAGAGGCCATATCAGAACATGAGGAGGATAGCATGCATATTTTGGACCTGGCCGTGGCACCTGCTCCATCTATCAAATCGAAAGCTCTTTTTGAGTTTTGGTATTACCTTGTTAACTGACTTGCCAGCGCCTGCGTCAAGCTTAATATTGAGTGGTGCTGCCGACGAGTCCTCAACCAAATCCAAATCACTATGCTATAATTACAATTTTATCCCTATATAAAATGGCAAAACACAAATGACAAATTTAAAGAAGTCACGTCTCTGTGTTAATAAAAACTCCCTGTTAATCTTTCATCTCATGGTGCGGGGACCCCATGGGCATGGGGGGGACAATTGTTTAAATCGCCGAGTCGACTCACTCCACACCATGCTGTACAGGAATGTCCTCAGTCCTTAAAAATAAAACTAATCATCAGCAAAACAACTAGAAATGGTAAAATCTTGAAGTTAGCGGGTAAGCAAACTCTAACCCATTAAAATTGAGTAAAATCCAATGTTTTAAAGATTCTGCCAAAAATTATGTGGTAAACGGTTGCAGCCTTGCTGTTGATTATAAACATTTTCACAATTAACCTTAAGGATCGTTAGCAAATTACTTTTATGGTGCATTTACTTCTTTGAAATCAAAATATGAGAAATAAAAATTAAAATAATTTATTTAATTGAGCTGTAAGTATTGAAATCAGCATAAGTTATATTTTCATTGGTGGGTTTATTTTGATTTTTTAATGATAATAGATTATAAAAAGTTATTAAAATATCCTTCCTTGCAATTATACAATTATTCTAACAGAATAAATAGTAAATAATTTTATTATAAATATTACTATCATTATTATTATTGCAATTATTATTATAATAATATAATGAAATAATGATAATTATTATTACAATAGTTATATTTTTAACAATAATAATCTTAATATTTTATTTATTATAATAATTATAGTTAATAATATTAACAATAATAATTATTATTATAATCATAATAAAATAATTTTTTAATAACTATTACAATGGTTATTATTGTTGTTGTTGTTGTTGTTATTATTTAAATGTGGTAAAAAAAAAATCAATTTTGTTAAGAGTAAAAAAGTCAATTCATTCATCATTCCTGATTTTCATTCTTACCTCCCATGAAAATAAATTCTCATTGTCTCACTCCTAAATTTTTGGACTCCACCAAAAATTAATTCTTATTCTTTTATGTTTTTAACAAGTAATCGTTATCAATTCTAATACAAGAAGTAAACATATCATTAATCTATTCTATGTTTTCAAAAAAGTGGAGTATGATGTTTTAGTACACATTTACATGTTTATTTATGGATGAATATTTCAATTAGATTAAACGTTTTAATAATTTATAGAATAAGATATAGAAAACACATATAAAAGAAGATTTAGAAATCACAATTAATTAATCAGAGACACTCTCTCACAATTGTGAGGTTAATGGTTTGAATCTCCAAAAAAATATTGTAGATGTTTAATTTTTTTAAAAAATTTGAGTGAAAATAGTCTTCTCTCTTTCGAAATACGAGCGGAGTTAACCTTACTCAAATATTAAGGAGAGTCAAAATTTGAGTAGTGCATTAAAATTTAGGCAGTACTGTATAAGATTTAACGTAAATTAGTTCTAGTAATTATTTAATTATAAATATCAGTTATAGTCTCATATAATATGAGTTATAATATGAGCAATTGTCTCATTTAATTTTAAAAAATTACAAATAATTTCTTGAAAAGAAATTATACTACTTTTTAAGTGGAATAGTTGGGAATTTCAAGTAATTGGTCAAGGAGCTAAAGTAGTTAAAATGGTGATAAATCTTGATAGTAAAATTAGGCCTATGGCAAGTCCATCTATTCTCAATCGTTAATCATGGACTGTCACTCCGATTCCTCATAAAAAGTTTCTATATATAAGAGTTCTTTTTCTAAGGGGCATCCTCATTTTTTTTATTTTTATGCAGATACATTTTTACACTATGGGATTTAAGAGAGTTAATTTGTTTATTGGATTTTTATTATATCAAAATCATATAATTCAATAAATGAATATAAAAGAAAATCACAAAGTTTATGACATGATTCGTCTGGAATTTAGAGACGGAGTACGTTGAGACAAGTCTCGTCAAATTGGTTACGTAAACAATTAGCATCAGTGCTTCAGTTGAATTGATAACAGAAAATTGGACAATTATTCAAAGCTTCCAACAAAACAATGGGATCGACTTGAAGCCAGAAAATTGAGCTTTATTTCTTGTGCGATCATCTTTAAGTAAGTTTGGACGATCAATACTTGTTACACCATAGGATTGAAAAAACTAGAATGAAAGTATGTGATCAACCAATCTCTCTAGAGATTGATATGAAGAACCAGCTTCTAATAAGGAAAGTTCCAGTTTCTCCTTCAAGTGCATAATCCTCTCTCTCATTTCCTGGCCTTCAGCTTCAACAGTTACTCTTCTGATTGCTGTTTCGATCTCCCTTCTCTCAAACTTCCTTTCTAAATGCAATCCAACCCTCCAAACATGACTAACATATCTTGCATTCACCAATTGATCACCAAAACAGGGTTGGCAAATCATGGGGACGCCTTCACATATGCTCTCCAATGTTGAGTTCCAACCATTGTGTGTCCAAAACCCTCCAACAGCAGGATGAGCTAAAACCTCTTGTTGGGGAGCCCATTTTACTATATGCCCTCTTCCATCCAGCATTTCCAGGAACCCTTTTGGCAAAGGTTCAAGCCATTCTACTCCAGGGACTAATCCTGGTCGAACCACCCAGAGAAAGGGTACCCTGCTATTCGCTAGCCCCCAAGCTATCTCCAAAAATTCGGTCACATTTACAACAACAATACTTCCAAAACTCACATACATTACAGATTTTGCTGCTTGTTTGTCTAACCAGGAAATGCAACTTTGGTCTTGAGATAGTAAGCTACTTGAAGAAGCTAGACAGTACTTGTGAAATGGGCCTATTGGGAACATTGGGATGGGAAAGTCCTTGTGTAATCTTGTGAGTTCGGTTTGTTCAAGGTCCTCAAAAGAGTTCCATATCAATCCTGAACAAGCCTTTGTCTTACTAACCACCGCTGATATCAGTTGATGAAAATTCCTTGTATCATGTGTTACAATAATCGGAATGTCTTTCACTCTCAGCGGTGGTAACTCTGTCACTGGTTTTTCTAACTGGGAATCTGAGGAAAAAGAAACTGAAAACCATAAATGAAATAAAATAATAAAAGAAAGAAAATCAGTGTGCACTTGTTAATGCTTGTTTGAATCTAAATAATGTAGGGAGAGACATGCAAACCTTGTTCGGCAAGGTAACCCTTTTCCAGTAGAATTTGGAAGGCAGAAAAAGCGAGAAAAGAAGAGATACTACTAGTTCTTAGCACGATCCTCGGAAGCCTTAGGGTATCAGCAACAGTTTGTGCGAAGTGCCAGATAGCGTCTGTGATTAAGCAGGTGACGGGCTCCTCCTGATCACCATTTGAAATCAACTTAGCCAGGCAATCCTGAAATGGCACAACACACTTGTCATTAAGGACTGTAAGAAGAGATATGGCATTCTCGGTGGAGACTTCGCTTTCCCACAGGCTCTCAGAGATGGAATTGAAGCTGAAGTGAGGATAGTTAGAAGGGTTTGGAGAGTTGAAGTTGGTGTGAATTATGGTGATGGAAAAGCCTTTACTATATAGAATGCTTGCAAGCTGAAGCATGGGGTTTATGTGGCCTTGCAAAGGCAGAGGAAAGAGTATCACCCGGCGCCCCTTCTTTTGTTGCACATTGGATTCTTTCTGCCTCTCCATTGAATCTGCCTCTCGCTTGCTCTTCAATGTCCCAACTTTATTTGATGTTAGGTTTATATGCACCTTCAGTTCAAGAGATCAACATGATAAACGTGTTCTACGATAGACAACATATTAAATTGAAGGAGACAGCCAGTACTATCCCGCTAGCATAATACGGTAAGTTCGTGTACAAATTGAACTTCTTCTGAGACCACTTCGTGTACAAATTGAACTTCTTCTGAGGCCACAAAAAAAAAAAAAAACAACCATCTTTGTCACGGTACGGTTGTTTTCTTTTTCAGAACTTAAAGCAGGATGATGAATTATTTGATGGTAGTGATGCAGCCAATGATGTCATAGCTTATAACGAAGATGATGAGTCGATTTCTTAGCGAAAATATATAATTAACAAACCCACATGGGGCCAAAGGGTTTGTTAGAGATTTGCATCAGTGTGTCCCTTGAAGTGACCGCTGAGCAATAGGTATTGCTTGATCGATCTCTTCAACGAGCACCGCAGAGTAAATGGACTAACTGAGGAACCCCAATTAGTAAACAAAATTTTTCAAAAATAAAGAGAGAAACAAGTTATTATATGATAACCTACATACAGTACACGATGTTTTCTAAATTATAGGGAAACTGTTGTTCTTGTAAGCTTCCTTGAGCCAGGGGCAAAGGAAATTTTTTTAACCAATAAGTTATGCTAACGATCGTGAAACTAAGTAGGGTATCTATGGACCAGACAGCTTCAAACAAATATTTGAAATAGTTGTCACCTGCTCTTCAACGAAATATGCTAAAGCATTGTGGTAAATAAAATATGTTTCCAGTGGTTGGTATGACAAAATCAGAGCAAACTCAAGTTCTATTTCTTGGATGATCATCTTTAAGTAAGTTTGGACAATCAATAATTTATACAGGATATTGGAAAAAATTTAGAATGAGAGAATGTAGTCAACCAATCTCTTTAGAGATTGAAGTGAAGAACCTCCTGGTTTTAGACAATGATCCACTTTCTCCTTTTAAGTACATAATCCTTTCTCCCATTTCCCGCCCCTCGGCTTCCATTATTGCTTTTCTGATTGCTCTTTTAGTCTCCCCTATTTCCAGCTGGCCCTCTGAATGCAATCCGACTCTCTATGACAAATCTAACATATCTTGCATTCACCATTTGGTCACTAAAACAAAATAAAACTGTTTGAACACCACTCGGCCAAGCTCCTACAGGCCCTCCTGCTCGCTCCACAATCACGGTTGTTATATGCACCTTGAATCCTTCACTATTGCTTGGAGTTGAAACTTATGTTTTATGACATGATATTAAGAATGAGACAGCCAATATAATCATGCTCCAACTAAAAACACACAGTTTGTTTATGAGCTGAAGTTCTTAATGAGGCCACAAGACAAAATGTCATTTCCATTGTAGATATAGTTAATTTTTTGGGATCTAAAGCAGGCGGTTTTCATTGATGTCATAACTTGTAAATCAGTATGACGAGTCGATTTCTGAGTGATAATTAACATCCCAACGGGGGACCTTAGTGATTTGCATCAGTGTGTCGCTTTTTCTTTTTTGAAAATATCAGTGTCACTTTGAATTATTACAGAAGGCAATTGGCACTGCTTGACCCCAGTAATAGCCACCACAGAGATAGTTAATTGAGGAACCCCACATGATAAACAAGTTTCTCTCTCTTTTTTTTTTTCCCCCCTTCTTTTTTTCCTGGGTGGGGGAGGAGGGAATTGATGAATAAGTTATTATATGATAACCTACACAGTTTTTTAAACTGTAAGGAAAATGTTATTCTTTTAAAATTCCTAAGCCAGGGAAAAAAAGAATTTTGAAATTTAAAGAAAAGTAACCAAGAAATGCCACCTTTGGATTCATATTCAAGCTGCATATACATATAGTATATGTAATAACAAAAGCTTGAAATGGTTATTAATTTTTCTGATAAAATTAGCTCAAAGCTTAAATGTAAGAGTTGATTACTGAGTGTGGAAAGTAAATGTCTCTAATGATAAAATGTGAGTAACCAAGCTGTTTATGGACTCAAATGAAGAACGACCCTGCTTCCAGGAATGATTAGCCTTCTCCTTTAAGCGAAAAATCCTGCTCCTAATCTCCTCTCCTTGTTTCTCCACCATTACTCTTCTGATTGTCTTCTCTATCTCTTCTCTTTTGAGGCCATTCTCCAATTGCAGCCCCACTTTCCAAACATCACTTACATACCTTGCGTTCACTTTTTGGTCAGTGAAACAAGGCATACAAATCATAGGAATGCCTTCGCAAATACTCTCCAATGTCGAATTCCAACCATTGTGAGTCCAAAATGCTCCAACAGCAGGGTGAGCCAGCACCTCTTGTTGAGGTGCCCATTTCACTAAATGTCCCCTTCCATCTACCATTTCCATGAACCCACTTGGCAATGGCTCAAGGCAATCCGAGCCACGGGTTAAACCAGGTCGAACCACCCACAAAAAGGGCAGCTTGCAGTTGGCTAACCCCCAAGCAATCTCCAAAAATTCAGCTTCACTTACTGCTGCAATACTCCCAAAGCTCACATAGATCACTGACTTGGGTGCTTGTTTGTCTAGCCAAGCAATGCAGCTTTGATCTTGTGTCAACAAGCTACTCGGAGAAGCTGGAATGCATACGTGAAATGGGCCTATTGGGAAAATAGGGATTGAAAATTGCTGGCGAAGTGTGGCAAGCGCTGATTCTTCAAGATCTTCAAATGTGTTCCAAATGATTCCCGAGGAGACCTTTGCTCCATCAACCATGCCATTTACTATCTCATAAAGTGTTTCAGGATCCCGAGTGTTGATCACTGGAAGATCTTTAATCTTCAGAGGTGGAAGCTCCACCACTGGCTCTTGTCCTTTAGAATCTGAAACCAAACAACTCAAGCAAGAAAGTGTTACTTCATCAAAATGTTGGCTTAATTAATAGAAGAACCTTGACTTTGCAAAAACACAAACCTTGAATTGGGAAGTAGCCTCTTTCCTTTAGAAGTGGAAATGCGGCGAAAACTACAAAAGATGAAGCACCACCAGTCCTCAACACAATCCTCGGAAGCTTAAGACTGTCAGCAACAGCTTGGGTGAAAGGAAGCATGGCATCTGAGATCAAGCAAGCAATAGGCTCCTCCTCGACATCAGCTAACAACTTAGCCAAGCAATCGCGAAAGGGCACTAAGCATTTGGTGTTAAGCAGTGAAACAAAGGCAACGAGGTCATCTGTTGAGGCTTCGGATTCAGATAAGTTTTCCTGAATGAAATGGAAAGTGAGGTGTGGGTGGCTTGAAGGGTTTGGAGAGTTGAAGCTTGTGTGTATTATTGTAATGGTGAAGCCTTGGGAATGAAGAATGTTTGCTAGTTGTAGCATTGGACTTATGTGGCCTTGTAATGGTAAAGGGAATAGCACCAATCTGCGACCTTTTCTTTGATCCATTTGTGTGCTAGCGTGGTTCTCTGTTAGAGCTTCTTAAATGTAATATTTTGTTGGAGGACTTTCGATTGGCTTCACAAATCTTCACGAAAACCCCCTCGGTTGTTTGTAACTTTGTATGAGAGTTTTTGATGATTTCTCATAATATGGATGACATTCAAATAAAGTACAAGAAGGATCTATTCGAATAATATTAATTATAATAATAATAATAATAGACTAATACTAAATTACATAATTTATAATTCTTTCGTATAAATAATGAACGAGCCCACGTTATTTACTATAAATCAGATGTATATAACAGATTTATAATAAAATAATCAAAAATCTTATCTTGTCCTTGCAGCTATTTATTTTTAAATGACACGTATAATACAATAATTGAAGCGCCATTAATGACGAATGACTTTCAAAATGGGAGCTGAGAGCGACCTTTCACTTCATCGACAGACTGCACGTGTAGCATGTTAGGTGTAGTCAATACAAGTTGCAGACTTTGCAGAATTTGCTTTTATCGATGGAGCCGTTTCTGTTTGTGTTTGGTCACTTGCTCTCGCATTTATTTTTTTCTTTTTTCTCAATCAACCCTTTTTCGTGCGTGTGTTAGCCAAATTGTTTCAAGTAAATTCTGTAATTGTGGAACAACTCACAAGATGATTCTGATAGTTACAGGTTCAAGTTTTCAGATGTGGCTCAAATTTCTAAGGGGTGGCCGGTGGGTGCCCAATTGCTCTTTGCTTCTTGGCCCCTCAACTTAGTTCGCAGTAATTGGGCTCCTTGGGCTGTAAGCGTGCGGTGGTCCAATCAATTGGGCAAATCATGGGCACTTTTTAGCTGAATTTAAATGGGCTGTCTCAGAAGCATAGATGGCCACTTCCTCGTAATTTATTGTTAATTGGAAAAAAGATATTCAGATTCCTAATTTTTATTTCCATAAATATAGCTGGCTCTTACTGTTCTATAGCTAGAACCTCACCTGTTTTCTACAATGTCCTAATCTTCAACAATAAATGAAATTCGTGAATAGAAAAAAGTTTTGGTATTTATTTTTGAATTATTAACCTATAATTTTTGATCAGGTTAAAGCTAGCTAGCATGGAGTATGGGGTCTTGACTGTGACTGTGCCTAAAGTCATTGCGGACAGACCTGATGTTAGGGCCATTGAAATCTCTGGCTGATTAATTAATTACTCAATAAATTATTAATTAGCACGCTTATTTCTCTTTAATTAATGAATATATGTGTCACGTGTCTCTCTTTCTATATATATATATATATATATATAGACATATATATCATGCAATAAGAGAGTAAATTACATCTTTAGGGATGTTCATTTGATGATGAGATTTGTGTAATGGTGGTACGTAGATGAGTGCGTATGAATGTGAAGTGGTGGTGTGAAATTGTCCGTCCATTAATAATAAAAAGTTGAGAGTTTTCTCGATAGCACATTTGTATTGTGGCAACTGGCACGTAATTAAGTTTAGTGTGTACCCCCTCTTGAGGTAATCTTTACTCTTTGCTATTTATGTTTTATGTTATCACCCTCTTCTCGGTATAGTTAATAAGAAAATGACGAAGAAATGATTAGTCATAATTATAGTACCACACATGCGTTATATTTGTTATATAAAAGGGAATAATTACGTATGTTCAGGCTTCAGATCGTAAATAAAAAGTTTATTGGGTAATTCGTCAATAAAGTCGATGGCTGCATCAAATTAATACTCCTCGTAGTCCATGAATTATTCTCAGCCAAATCTTAAATATTCTCAATAATTATGATGTTATTGTGTTTTTTAAGCAATCGAATGGTATTTTTGTATGTCTCAATCAGAATTCCCAGAAAAAAAAAAAAATCATTTTTTTGACATAAAAGTTGAGCAAATTCATGAAACAAACACTGATTGATGTTTGTTCCACATAATTGACGGACGGCAGGATATGGGCCTCAAATCAAGATGAATGCGGCCCAAAGCAAAAAGGGAAAGAATCTACAACCATCACTAATGAGGTCACATCTCTTCTTTGTAGAAATTTAAAGCCATAATGTTTGGCGAATTCATCGACTTTGCCATTTGCTTTTCAACCCAACTTTTTAAAAATTCAAGAGGTTGACTAATTTCTTTATAAGAAAAAAGAGGCTCTCTATTGTTTGCAAGCATTAACTGATTGAGCCAATCAAGCAATCTCGCGCCTATATTTGAGTTAGAATCTCCGAGAATTGAACTAATCTGTACCCACTCTTACACCCCCATTTGACTAATTTACAAGTTAATTCATTAATATAATAATACATGCTCTTCTATTTTCATAAGTTAAAAAGGAGCACAAATAATTGAATGATCTCTTGTAAAAGTGCGAACATGTGCCGATATCATATAAATATTTTAAGTAAGGCAATTTTTTAAATTTTTTATTATTATTTTTCCTCAATCAGGTTTTATCCTATCATCTATTATGATCATGAACTGTCAATCAAATCATTGCAATTCGATGCCCCCAAAAATTTTAAAGAATACCTCCGTCAACAAATTACGAATAGTCCTTTTAATAATCATGTCGTCAAATTAGTTATTCTTAGTAAGGGAGTAACAATTTTTGTTTTATTTCAAAAATAATTATTACTTATATTGAGATATTTAAGAGAAAAAAAAATAAACATATCATTCGCATTCAAATATTTGTATCTATTAGACTTCGCATGATTAAAAGAAAAAAAAATGCTTTATACTTAGCAAATAGTCTAAAGAAATGTTGCCTCACACATAATTTGAAGTTTTAAATAGAACTGACAAAATTTGTCACAACTCATTTACTCGACAAAAATGCAACACGAATAAATGGATTTTAGTCATCAAATTTGACACGATTATTAAATGTGTCGGGGTTCGATTCGATGCATGAATTTTCTTGGTGTTATATGATTCAAGTTCTTGACCTATTTATTCAAAATTGACACGATTATTACATGGTGTTTTCATTTTGTTAAGTTCTATATAGATTTAGAACTTCAATAGTATAAATATGTAATACTTTAGTAAACATGTATATTTTATAACATAATATAATAGTATAATATAACGTTACATACCCATTATATATTATGTGTATATAATGGGTATGTAATATTTGATGTGAATCTTTAGTTAAATATGTAGATAGTTGGTGAATTATTGGAGAATTCATTTATTTTTTGTATCATGCTAGAATTTTCATATTTTGACATGATTGATAAGTATTTGAGTTGATATAAATTTGATACGACACAAAATTGACACGATAAAAATGTCACTTGGCAACCCATCTTGCCAACTCTGGTTTTTGGCAACACAAAATTATGAGATGATTGCTATTTCTTTCTCTTGTCTTCAGTTTTAACTGAAGTATAATTTTGTCTGAAATCATTAACAATTATGTGCGTGCCCGAATTCTCTAATCATAGTAATAATTAATGTACTGATTAAGACTACAAACTAACTGTTTCATTATTGTTTTGTCATTTAAACCCAAAAACAACCCACCCTAATTCCATCTTTATCCCCAGTCTCAGATAAAGCCTATGTGTTAATTAATAGGTTAACTTAAAAAAAATAAAAATAATAATAACTAACATATTAAATAAATAAGACAGAAGAGAAAAACAAACGACAGAGCAAAGCAAAATCGCTTTAGCATTCAACCTTGTATGACAATTGTCTTGGATCTTCAAAAAATATGCTGCGTCGTATCTCTCTCGTTCTTTTATGAACTTTGCTCTGTTTGTTTAGAACAGATAATTTAGAAAATAGAAGAATTAACATTTTTTTTTTCGAAAAGAAAAAGTTTAAAAACTCATTGAGGAATCTTATTAAAGAAGAGAGAAGACCGTGTAGAGAGAGAGAGAGAGAGAGAGCATTGGATACCTTCATCTGCCTTTCGGTCAAAGCATATTGGTGCAATTTAAGCATTGTTTTTACCAATCTAAGTACGGTGTAGTGACTAGTGAGGAAATTTGGACTGAACCGTATTGAACTCATCCAGAAAAAAGGATCTTGATCCATCCTTGATCTAAAAATACTTGCTATTTAAAAATGTGTGATTGGTGCTCACTTCCTTTTTCTTTTTTTTTTTAATACTGTTTATACAGGACTGTAGGTATTATAATTAATATTTACACACAGATTTTACAATTGAGACCTTCATCGTGGCATGTAATCCTTTGAAGCGCTGCCAAAATTCTTCAAACCCTCTCAAATATTCGAGAGTTGTCCACTCTACTCACATTTCGTGAGGAATAGACTGGCTCCACTCAATTATGTGATAATTGAGAAAGGGTTGTAAATAAGCCCCATAAATACTTTTATGGAGGCTCGAACCCTTGCACTTATTATTCTAAGTGCAAGGACTCTCCCACTGGACCAAATGCCCATTGGTATTGGTGCTCACTTCCTTAACTTACAAGAGAATGGACTCAAAGTTTGTGGATAACGTGGCATAAAAGGGTTAATTTGGTTTTTTTTTTTATAAAATGATAATTTTTAAATATTGTCTAGATTATTGTACACTTCAATTTAGTTTTATTTTTATTAAAAAAAGACATGTTAATAGAAATTATCTTTTTTTAAAAAAACTAAAATTCTAATATTAAAAATTTATTATTTCTCCAATAAGGAATTCAAAATTATCCCAAATTTGAACCACTTTACATCAAAACTTATCAAAGAAAGTAATAATGGGCACCTGCCTACGAAAACATCAATATTCAAAGGTAATGTTCTAAATATCAAATCAACCACTAATTAGGTAGCCCTTCAATAAAAGATGTGAACCAAAATTTGTGTGAGTTTAAATGTAGATTTGTAAAAAAAATTCAAGTTTAAGGTTCTAATTGAAATGGATTGTAGTATGAGTAATCGTGTCTCATGTAAAAAAAAAAAAGTCATAATTGAAGTGTTGTAGATTTTAAGCTACAATTGTTGAAAAAAAGTATAATTATAAAATTAAAGTTAATATTATGTAATAAATATAATTTTGAAAAAATTAGTAAAGATATAATAAAATTTTTATTGTATTTGTGTAAAATTAAATCAACTCATTTCTTAAGTTACAGCAGATAATATTTAACAAATATTTTAATATTATATCTTTTAAACTATCAATTGTCTCATGTCAATTCCAAACAGACCATAAGTCAACTACGAATATTGATTGCAGTGGAGACATTCAGAAGACGACACTTGATTAAAGACTAATTTTGATCTTAATTAAGATAGATATAGATTGTGTATATTGTAGGTGTGAAGCCTTTGAGAGAAAATTAAAAAAAAAAAAAAAGCAAAGAAAAGAAAAGAAAATAAAAGAAAATCTCGTAAACCCATGTAGAGCAATTTGACCAAGTCAAAATTGAAGAGTGCGCATAACAAAAACCAAAAAATCACAATTATCAAAAAAAGGGAGAAAGAAAGATGTGTCTCATTCTCATATGTAGTATTTGTAACTTTCGCCGAAATAGAAAAAAATTTGTAATTGTAAACGAGGTAGTGGTACGTACAAATCAAGAAAAAGACCAGACCCAATCCAAATTTTGGGGCCCATTAAATTAACGAAGCAATCAAGGTACCTTCCATTATCGCCATCACAGAGTCACTGTCTCCATACAAAAATCAAAAAGCCATCCCCATTCCCCTCTCCTTCACGCTGAAGCAATTTCGATTCCTCTTTTTTACTTTTAATTATTTATTTTACAAATCATTGTGATTTTTTTTTAAAATTTAAACTTTAAGCAAACTAACTAATTACGAGTCTTAAGAAAATAAATTTGTCTGCAAACTTATTTAAAATCTTAAAAATTCATGGCCGCACGCTCAAAATGTTTTTTTCTTATTTCCGATTATGTTTAATGATATAGATCGCGTCTATTAACACACCACTTTTTCATCAACTCTGCGAGAATTTTTGTGAAAAAGACCACTATGACTTAGAGCATCTTCAAAAGACTCTATAAATATTACTCTTTAAATATCTATTTGCTTATCTATGTGGCAAATAGAAGGATAAAAAAATATGATATTCTCTAAAAAAAACTCTTCAAATAGAAATAACTTAATATTATTTTAATCAAATAATTATTTTTTTAAAGAAAAAGTCAATAGCAATTAAAACACTTCTCTCTTTTTCTCCAATGAAAAGTAATAAAGTATAAATTGAAAAGAGAGAAATCAACTCTCCAAATTTGAAGAGAGACAAGCATTTCTTATTTGAAGAATCTTAATTGGAGTATTTTTCGGATCCTTAAATATTGAGGTGGCTCTTCAAATAATTAATAAAATCTTATTTGAAGAGTCTTTTGGTAGTGATGCTCTTATAAAGTGTATTGATGCGTAAATGAAACATCAATATTTACTTCGACTTCCACTAAGAATACTGTGGTCAGATGATAATTTTCTAAGAAACAAAAGGAGTTTGACAGTTAAAATGACCATTTTTCCATTGTTAGGTAAGCATACTCTAGCTAAAATTAACAGAAAAAGTAATTAAAGTGATGTACAGGTGCTGAAGCTCTTGAAATTTTACTCGCATCTAATGAAAATTTTATATTTGACCTCCTCCTTTTACAAAATTTTATTATAACCCATTATCGTTTATGATTTTTCCACTATGGCCTTCGTAAATGCTAATGGCTCCTCTTGTTCTTTTTTTTTTTTTTTTTAATGATATAAATTAACATGAGCTTATGTATTCACCTCCTCCTTGAGGTGAAAGGGTAATAAATTTTAAAAGAGTTATAGTTTTCACTAAAAGAGAATTTGTGTTTTTGAATTTTGATGAATAGGGGGAGACTGTATTTCAAAAACTGACTGGCCCCCGACAAACTGTTGGTATCTGGCATGCTAGCGACGCGACCATAGAGTTGGCTCTTCCCATTACGAATTAATTATAAAATAACGAGTAATATACGACAAGTAATGTTCCAATTTTGAATTTTGAAACCTAGACGCACAACACAAGACAAGAGTATGCACAATCTATAGAAACCCCTTTTGCTTTTTTTCTTTCTACTTTTCTTTTTGAAGAAAGAAGAAGAAAGAAATATTTTACCGCCTTCAAATATACCAAATCCTTCACTTGTCACACAGGTTCAAGTCGATTCGAATTTGAATTTGAGTTTTGCGCACAAATGGTGAGCTTAAGAAGAACAAAAGCGGATAAGTTCCCGAGTAGTACTGAAAAGATGTGGGGAAAAGGCACAGTATTGTGCATAGAACAGAGCAGACACATTATCATCCAAAACGGAAAAAGGGGAAATACAGCCAGCTTTGAGCCAAAACACGATAAAGCCATCCTTATTATATTAATATTATTATTATATCTGGCCAAAGGGATACATTACTATGCTACAAAGAACAGAGGATTGTGTGGATTCTTCTTCTTCATCAACCTGAAATTCCCCATTTATTACAGCCAAAATAAAATCAAATAAAACTTCCCATCCCTTCGTACTATACTCTTTAACCCATTTAATATGGTGGTCCGGAATTATCCTAAATCTACTAGTGCACAAACCCTGCAAACTTCCAAAAGATAAAGAAACAAAAAACCAAAAAAAAATTACCTTATTCCTCTCATAACTACACTAAACATTCTTCAATTCTTACTTTTAATTAATAAAACAAAACTAACCCATATCTCTAGCCTTTATACTTGACTTCCTGCTTTGCAAAACAACACCACCACCACTGTTCAATAAGTCCACTCTTTCGGAAGATGTATCTCGTGATTTCGTGCAGCTTCTTGTCTTAAGCCTCTTTTTTGCAAAGTAATTAGTGCATTTCTTCTCGCTATAATAGCATCTGCAACTATTTAACCAAAAATGAAAAAACCAAATGTTATTAATCAGAAAATTTTAATATAAAAAGGGACTGTAAATAAAGAGACAAGCAGAGCAGAGGGTTGTTTGTCTGGGTTTGGCTCTCACCATAATTCGGGCCGAAACTGCAATTGAAGCGTTGCTGAGCATGAAAATTCATTGCTGGGGTTGTGGTTGTGGGTACGAAACCATTTGGACTACCTAGAGACGAGACAGCAGAGTGGTAATAAGAATCAAAATGTTAAAACAAACAAATCCCAAAAACAGCCAAATCTAGTAAAGATTTCACTCTAATAACCTGATTTTTTCCGAGAATCGTGTGGATTATTAATATTGCCGTATCTGCGAGGCAAAAAGACGCCGGTGCCAGCACATCCCCTTCTAACGCAACCAGATCCAGCAACAAACACAGGACGCTGCTGCTGTGGCTTTTGCTGATGCTGCTGCGCTTGCAATGGAGGCCATGCAGACTGAGGCTGCTGCTGCCCACATCTTCCATTTACATACCCAAAATTTCTAGCTTTAGGTTGGATCTGTTGTAGCCTCTGACTCTGAGCCTTCAACATTTGTTCTTGCTTCACATAGTGCTGATACTAAAACAAACATGAATCTTAGTTGGCTAACGAAAAGGCAAGAAAAACGAAAGAAACCCAGCCGTTAATTTTACAAACTAGCTTCAATTATACATATTACTCACCTGGACCTGAGTCGTGTTTGCAGCAAGGTCAAAGTTAACATTTTCGATAGAGTAAAACCCAAAATATGGAGTTTTGATTACATGCACAGGGTTTGAGCTTTTGGGAGGAGCGAGTAAGCCTGTTGCACGGACGCTAACGTTGGTGGTATAAGTGGGTGCTGCTTCACTGCTGTTACTCATCTTCAACCTCGCGATTTGGCCAGCAGCAGCTGATATGAGGTCCCAAGTGTCATTTTGGCCACCGAACGGCGTCGTTGGAGGAGATGACACCAGCGAGGAGGAGCTGTTTGGGCTGCCGTTGCTTGACACGGACATGCTCCCAAGCCCATTCAGTGTCGATTCCGGTGACCCCCAGCTTTTCTGATACCAAGACAACGCCCCAACCCCCCAAACAAAACGTTAAAAACTGAAAGCCATAAACACTCTTAAACAAGGAATATAATTATTTTTGCAAAGTCCCTTTGTTAACTTGTACCTCGAGTTTCCGAGTCAGGCGCTGAGTTAACCCGGCAAGGAAGTCCTCTTCGTCGCTGACGGTGGTTTCCGTCTCCGTGGAACCCACCACTGAGTCAACCGGAGAGCTGAGAGCTGAGTCGAGCGAGTCAAAGTCGAAAGGGAACTCAGTAGGAAATACGAGACTTGGGTTCGGGTCCAAGCTCAAGTTCAAGTTCATACTCTTGAGAGCGTGCTTCTTCTCGACGGCAACGGGAGTGTAAGCGTTTTCTTTGTCCACCAATACGAAGTCGTCGGAAAGAGACTGAGGGGGCAACAACCAGGAAACGGCGTCGTTCAAGGACTCAGCCATTTTCATTCATACAAAGAAACAAACGAAGAGAGGGAGAGAGAGAGAGAGAGAGAGAGAGAGAGGGTAAAAAGCAGATAAGAGAGTGGATTTGGTCTGCTACGGCCTGCTTGTTGTTGCAAGATTTAATAGAAACAAGCGCGAGAGAGTGTGTGGGACCCACGAAGAGACAGTAAAGAATGTTGACCATAATCTGCTGCTGCTTTTATTAAGGTTTCAGGGTTGCTTTGAGACAGTGTTCAAAATTTATGCAAAGTAAAATTATCATTTTATTAATAAAATTATTCTTACATATTATTTCAGTATTATATTTTGTCAAAAAATATATTTTATTATCAATATTTAGTTATTATGGATTTATTAAAAAAGTTAATATTTAATAAAAATTGAGTTAAAAATCAATTTTACCCCCAAAAATTTAAAAGATAATTTTATCCTTTATAATTTAAACATTAGTTAATAACAACGATTTTAGAGTTTAATTTCTTAATTATTTAATATTTAATTATTTCCCTAAAATACAGTATTTAGGCTTCAATCTGAAATGTCTTTAGTGTCCTTATAGATGAAAATACATTTGATGTCCTTATGACATCAGTAAATTTTTAACGTTCTTAAGGAAATAATAGTGAATTGATAACGGCACAAATATTTAATAATAAAATGCACTTTTTGATAAAGTATAATACTAACATTATATGTCAAAATAATTTTAGTAGTAAAAAGTGATAATATCCTTATGCAAATTATAAAATTACAAATAAATAAATAAATAATTGAATGATATATATGTATATTTTGTGAAAATGACTTTTGTGTTGTGCTTTAACCCACCCGCATGTCTAAAGATGGCTAAATACAAACATAATCATGTGATTTAAAATGGGACATGGAATATAATAACAGTACTTTGGGGGTTAAGAGTTTGAAAGTAAATTGAGATTTTAGGGTTGTTAACCCGTCTTTGGTGGAATGGGAGAGCGCTTACTCACACAATGTGGAAGAGTATGTGTTAGAGCCTTAGAGGATCTATAAAAATATTATAGTAGTTAGTTTCAGTTGTCTCTTATTTATAAACCATCATTTATATGTCGATTGTATTAGAAATATGTCCCAAAATTCTAGAAAAAAGAAAAAGAATTTAGATTTTAGGGTTAAGTAAGAACTTGTGTGATGAAATCAATTCAAACCTTCTTATGATCTTTGATTTTTTTTTCAATGGTTGTTGTCATTGGTAGTAGATGAATATTACTCGTCATTTCAAATTATAATAAATAAATACAAATATAACTCTGTATTAACACATTTTTGGAATAATAAATTTAGTCATTGAAGACTAATGATTTGTCTTTGTTTAATTATTTTACTTAAAATATTAAATATAATTCATGTAATTAGTTAGAAGTATACAAATTTGAAATTTATGTACAAGTACGTGCATTCAAAATTCCAACCAAAATGCATTTAAACAATGTAAGAATTGTTGTTGAAACGTTTTGATGATTAGGCGTAGATGGAACCCATATTTTTATTTCTCATAAAACTAGAACGCTTAAGCATTTAACAAGTATGCATATATCACAACCTTCTCTCTCTCTCTCTCTCTCTCTCTCTATACATTTTATAAATCTCACCATTCCTAGTCATCTGCTTTATTGACACCACTTTGTGTCACCAATTAAATAAAGCATGGACATAATCATTTGCCCATCTATCACCCTTTCCCTCTTTGTGTCAAGACCCAGCAATAATTTATAATTATATTTTTAATGAGTGTTTTAATTACATGTATTGCTTTTGTTGTTAAAACATCTAATCTTTGTTGAATTTACTCTTTTTTTTTTCCCATTTTTGTTAAGTGTTACATTTACAATTTGACATGGCATAATTTGATCCTTTTTTTCTTAATAAACATAAATTTCTTTCACTTCAAGTATACAGACTATAAAAACAAGTTTACAATAAATTTATTTCATGAGCTATAATTATGACATCTTTGTTAATCTAAAAATTAAATAGTACTAAATAAATTTAGGGAAAAAAAAAATAAGGATGGGGGTATCACGGGGAACCCGTGAGTCCGTAGGGGATCAAAGCATTTGCTATTGCTACGTGGCAAATTGGCAATAATGGAATCTGAATCTGTTGAGTGACGTGGCGTCATTGCAGATTCGGCAGTTTAATTGTCACTGTCCTCACTGTAATTTCGCCTCCTTTAACGGCAGTCTTCATGTGCCGGTAACTAACGCCTCTTGATAAAAGTGTAAGCACAGGTCTTCCCTCGTTATAACGCCTGTTATCCCGGACTCCAAACTTTCGTACGTTGGATTTAATAAATTTTCCCGCTAAAACTGGTGGACTGTGAAAAGAATATAGAAAATTGGAAAAAAAAAATAAATTGAAATTTAATTAGGAATGTGCGCAGTGGGGCCTTTAGTAAGTTCCCTTCTGAAAATGACAGCACATTAGTCATCAGGAAGGCGGGAACATATTTTTCATTTCATTTCATTTCTTTTTTTGGAAAAATAGTGACAATAAATTGATTTGATGTTTGATTGGATGGGATGAGTGATGATTTAAAAAAAAAAAAAAATCTTTTTTAATTATTTAAACAATTTCCAAGCAATATATCAGCATCACATGTTTGCCGCCCACTCTGTACAAACTAACTTCCATACGTCAACTGTGTGAGTATGTGTGCGCACAAGCATCTCGTCTGGGTAGGGTAAATGTAAAATCTCTTTATCCTCGTAATTTTGGGACCAATTATTTTTATTTTTATGAGAAAATTATAAGAGGCACATAATTTTTTTTTGTTTTAGCTTAATTATCCTTGATCTAAATAATATGTATTACATTAATCTTATATGATTAGGAATATATAATTATTACAACATCATCTTAAAATCTAAACATTTACATTCTCTTTAATATTTTTCTCTCAGTTTAATTTTTATAAATAATGATTTGGTAACAACTATGAAAAATAAATTATTATTTCAAGCAACTTTAAAAATATTTTATTCCATATAAAACCTTTAATGTAACACAACATTTATTTTTTACAATATACAAATAATTATTATTATGTGGACGTAAGTTAAGTTTTTTAAGATAGGATTCAAAAAAATATAATTTATCAATATAGGGTTTATTCTTATTTATGATTAATCCAAATTAGGGCCAAATTTTTTTGTAAGTATAGAGTACCACTATAGGGAGGTTTTAGTGTCTATCAATTATCTACCAAAAGATTGAAATATCCTTAAAAATAACCAAAACTATAATATCTGTGTGCTTATGTTTTATCATTTTGTGAAGATAATTTTATCTTTCTGGTGGATGATTGATACACATCGTAAATAATGGGTACAAAATAGAACAAATTCAAATTTTTGAAACTTTTTTTTTTCATAATAGAGTAATCTTCTAGTAGATGGTTGATAATTTCCATAACACACACATATAATAGAGAGAAAATGATATTTGAACGCATAACTTGCATAATTTACAGTTAACACTTTTATTTTTCATTGTTTTCAAATTTAACATTCAAATTATGTTTATAAATAAATATTAGGCCTATTTGATATTGCGGTTGAAATACTATAAGCAGCTTATTTAATAGGTTTTGATAAAAAAAATGTTGTTTGATAAATTTTTTAAGAGCTGTTTGTTTCATAATTTCTCCATTTTAATAGCATCTTTTAAAAGTATATAAGAGATTACTTTTTATAAGCAATTTATCAAATAAACTATCACATCTTTTAAAGTTTTTATTAGAGGTGGCAAAATGAGTTACAACATGATTTGTCAGTATTTGTGTTGGTAGATATATAACATGATTGATAAGTGTGTTGACATGACACGATAAAGAAGTACGTCGTATTCGTAGTGAACCACCTCGACATGATTACATGTTTATGACACAAATATCAATTAATATGTGGTAATATATATATATATATATATAAGTCTTGTTAAATTATGGTTACTGTAACTTACATCCCATACAAAAATTATGCGAGCCCTACTGCATGTTGCTACTTTTTGCATGTTTTTGTGTAGGATGTAAGTTACAACAGCTGTAACTTAGCAATTGCCTATACATATATTGAAAAAAAAATTAACTATTCATATCATATGCATATTGTGTTATACATTTATTCATGTCATATTTGTGTCGCATTAGTTTATTAATTTGTGACATATTTTTAGAGATAATATTGATAATACTTGTTTTTAAACTCACAGCAGCAATTGTAAGAGCACAATTTACTAAACACCGAACTGTTTTTTAATCAACAATTTATTTTTATCAGCATAACAAAAATAACTTATTTGATCAACCACCATCATCCTAAATTGACCCATTGTATATATGAATGAAAATAAATGCACTACATTATGTTAATCTTAATAAAATAAATATTCTTATTTTAATTTAAACAGACGAAATTTATCTACAAAATATTACTTGTCTCCTCAATTTCTCGAGGAAAAAATTGATTTACACGAGAAAATTGTCATAACTTTGACTTAGCAAAGCAAACTAGCGGCAATGTCGTCCAAGCGAACTCACATTCCGGAGTCAACATCAGTTTCCGAAAAGAGGGATCGAAACCAATCATACCAAATATATGTTCACTTAAAAGGTTCGAGTGTTTGTTTTTCTCCCTCCTTTTAATCAATCAAATATGTGTTCACTTAAAAAAAAAAAAAAAAAAAAAAAACCCAAATATATAAAATTAAAATAAAACAAATATCTTCATTATGATTTTCGTAGAGAATCCATGATTGTGAAGTGTAAACAGACCTTTGCTTTTGCTTCCCGCAAAATATTTTGAATCTCCCGCCGAAAGTCCCACTCAATCAACCGTCACTTTCAAATAACTACTCAGCGTGAAAAGACAGAAATATTTATTGTTTTTTTTTTTGTGGGGATTTTAGTTTTGTTTCTGCTTGTTGATTTTTTACTGTACTTCTCTTCATTCGAAATTTGAACTCAACGGTAATTTTTCTCTTTTTGGTCATTAGAAGCCAAAGTCCCCGTGCGTTGCCATGCTTTGTTTTCTTGTTGCCGCTGACCTTTTTTATTTATTTTTTTACGGAACAATGCTGACTTTTTATATAAAACAAGAAAAGAGCCAGGTAAGATTTGCTGTAAATCTCGTGGGCGATTATATGTTTCAAATTTTGAACAATTTAAAGGTTAGTTTGTTATGGAGGTAATCAACACAATACAGGGAGATAATGACGTATAGAAATGTTTCAATGAGATTCATGTACTCGATAACGACTACCTAACATAAAACTATAGTGACTTTGACGGAATACATGGCCGATTTAATGGGTTCAATCAAATAGCGATAATGAGTCTAAAAGACTGAATCAAACTTAAAAGGGACGGATACGCGTAGACTTAATCATAAATGTACAAATCACTTCTATTAGGGAGCCTTTAAGTTACAATAATTGTACCATACATCTCTCATGTGAACCACACAAAATTATAGGACCCACAATTTGTGTGGTTCACATGAGAGATGTATGTTACAATTATTGTAACTTAGCATTTGCCCTTCTATTATACTTCGACTCAAAAATATGTGTATCAATATTCTTACTATGCTATCTAAATAAAATGAGAGAATACTTCATCACATAACCTTCGTATGTATGGCGGTCAGTGGTGAAACTGCTGAAATTAGGGACTAAGGTTGAAAGCCTCGAGCTCTACTGCCTTACTAATTGATTTACCGCATAAGCAAACAAGCCTAAAGAATAAAAATTTATGCCATTGCATTTAAAAATGTTATTTTGAATTAATTTTGATAAAATTTTAGGTTTATATTGTAAAAATACATATGTATTTAGATTCTCAAATTACCACCACATATTTTACTATTTAATATACTTATAGATTGTAACAATTTAAGGGAAAAAAAGCCTAAAAATTGTTCCATTGAATTTAGCCGTTGATGTGACAGGCTTATCTAAAATTCGACACTAGATCTCGAACTCCATTTAGTTTTTGGACATGCACATTTCACACGCACAATGAATCTAAATCAAAGTGTTTTTTTTTTTTTTGATTACATGAGACTATTGCTCAAATAACAACTCATATACATGAGACTATAACTGATATTTACAAATCAGACTATTACTGAGATCGACTTACATCAATGCTAATGGAGCTCTGCCCAGATTTTAATCATCACTAATATTTGAGGGATGTCTACTCCTCACTCTTAGGTAAATAAATACCCCCACATTGCACTTGTGGGGGTTCGAACTGCTGTCCTCCAACTTGGAGGGCAGCAACCCTGACCACTTGCCCAAAGGCCTCAGAGTGTTTCTTTTAGAACGGCAGTTCTTGGCGCATTATTATTCCTTATAAGGATTGAGAATGTTCATCAATCTGGCTTAATGAACTCGGACTTCAATTTCTCATCTGAAGAATATCATATAAGACAGAGATGCATGTTTCAAGCGGACGACATGTTCAAGTCTTAAGCTTCTGTCTGGAACGCAAGCAGCAAGCTTATGTGCTTCCAACTTCCAAGTCGTAAACTGATTTGTTTATGTCCATGTAGGACTAGATTTAGGCCTCGTTTGAGATTTGCTTTTGGGAGGGTTAAAAGTGATTTTAAAAATCTAAAAGCTAATTTTGGTGTTTGGTAAAAAAAAAATCAAAATCATTTTTGCCAGAATCAGCTCTTCCTACAGCTGATTTTGAAAAGAAGTGAATAAGTAACTTTTAGATTCTGATTTTGAGAATCAATTTTATCCTTTAATATAATTTCATAAATATCCTTACAATTATTACTTAAACCCGAAATTATCCTTATTTAAATTGGAAATAAAATCAATATTTTAATATTTTTTATTATAATTAACGCACACCTTTCGTTTACCCTATTTCTTCATATTTTGTGTTCTATCAAAACTTCTCTAGTGCAACAAAGCAAGATCCAGTACGTGTTCCTAGTTATGTTTGTTCCAATTTTCAACAAAGTCCGACCCAACCCTTACATTTTTTTATGTTTATTCTTGGAATACCTAGTTATACTTTATTTGATGTTATTTAATGAAAATTGTAGTTGATTTTTTAAATATCAATTGTTTTAAGATTTAAAAAAATCACTATAGCATAAATTTTATTTTTAGTTAAAATTATTATAATACACAATTAAAGATAATAGCAATTATTTTAAAATTAGTTAAAATTATTTTGAATTCTTCACTTTGAATCAACAAAACATATTTCTTATAACTATTTAGGTAGCTTCTTTTTTAAAGTATGATACAACGAAGTAGATACATTGAATTAGATAATGTGGGAACCAAACACGTTTTGCAGGTTATCAATAAAATAATAGGCTTCCTTGACCAAAGAATTTTACTTCAGAGATATTATAAAGAGTTAACAACTGGGGAGCTGAGGCAACGTGTCATAAGGGAAATTCCTTCAACTATCAAGACACTTCGTTTTCTCCATAAGAATAGTTTGTGTAACTAAAGATACTGGACACAAAGCTATAGAAAGTGCTATATTTATGCTACTTGGCAAGAAGTTAATATGCCAATTCCACATTTTGATTAAAAAAAAATTGTTTGATTCAACGAGATATTGTACGTGTACATTTTTATATGTATAAGTAAATTTCATCCTACATTATGTACATTTTAGTCATTTATTTTCTTACAGCAGTTTAACAATAAGATTTACTAAACACTCATAACTGCTTTTAAAATTCACAATACTTTTGAAAATAAAATTTACCAAACACTTAACTGATTCTCTTCACAGCTGATTATTTCTACAGTACAGCTAACAACAATTATTTTAAAAGCTGCAGCATTACCAAACTGGCCCTTAGTGGATCATGTGCATGCTTCCTGCTTTTTATTTTTTTAACCTTTGTAAATTGGAAGCACTTTCACCGCTACAAAGTGATTGTGGTTTGATTAGTTCCATTGGATGAGTTTGATGAGAAATTTGGTCTGTGGAGAGCAACCTAGTACCATTTTTTATTTTTTATTTTATGCTCCTAACTCATGTCTATCCGTCTTGTGATTGGTGCCATTAATTTTTGTAGGCAAAACCAAAGTTCACAATTATAAATCTGTTGATGCTAAGTCTTGATCCTTAAAACTAATCATTATGAGCGTAACTTGAAAATAATATTTCATTTATGCTGGGCACAGATTGGTTCGATTCAGATTTTGACGACACCCATTGAAATCGGTTATTTTATTAAAAAAATCGAACAAGAACCAAATAAACCACAATAAGAGGCAACTTAATATACAGATAACATGTTATTAAATTCATTTTAAAACAGTAAATCATTACAACAAGAGTTAATATAATAACAAAGTATCAATATAAATCGACAATGAAGAGTATTTGAAGAAACTAAATTGCAGCATGCCGACTATAAAGCACACCAAGCGGTGAACGTACAATCAATCATCAATGGCAGCTAGAAGACAGAAGCTGTCACTTCTTGCGCAGTGAGTACTAAGTAGAATCTAAGAGCTGGGGCCGCTGGCCAGAAAAGAAGCAGCCGACGGCAGCAACGGCGGCCGTTGAGCAGAATAGATTAGCATAAGCAATTGTTCTTATTTTGAGGCCATGTTTGGTTGGGGGTAGAATAGTGGGGAGAGGAACATAATTTGATTTTGTTTCCACTTTCTACTGTTTGGTTCGATCAAATCAATGGGTAAGGATTTCAAATTCCCCACTATTACAATGGAAAATTTTCAATAGTCCTTTAAATAAAATTAATTTTAAATAAGTTAAAGTACGATTAATTTATATTTATTTTCTTAAATTAATAGGATAAACTTATTTGAAAATAAAAATTAAAAAAATGAATTGCCGAACACTCATCAAGTTTCACTGAAAACACGCTTCATCATCAAAACTGGTATCAATGGAATCCTCATGAGCCGATCTACAACTCTGTGGACGTAGAAATGCTAATATACGTTGTTATTTACCTCAAAATCTTGTTTAAATGTTTGAGAAAATTCTAACTCTCATATTTTCAACCATATAGTTTATTTTCAGTACAATTAACATTTTCAATGAGTAAATCATCTATTTCTAATCATTTTTATGTATTTAATGCGAAAAAAATGGTGATCAATGGAGGTCAACGGCGCCGCAGTGGTCAACAGTGGTCGAAAGTGGCAGCAACGGCAATTAACTACTGTCCATGACTTGATGCTGTAATTTTTTTAAAGAAATTAAAATTTCTATTTAATTAGATAATTTCAATAGCCTAATATATTATTGTTTTCAACAATCATAAATGCTTAGAAACTAAATTAAATATATAACTAGTCATGCAATGTTTGTTATTTTGATTATAAAATAATAATGAATTAATTAAAAATATGATATGAAATTAAATATTTTGTTGTTAATTTATTTTCTAGATTCAATTAATTCATAATTTAATTAATTTTTAGTTATTAATAAGATTAATATTTTAACACTAGAGACAATGGGTATATTTGTCCAAATAAAAAATATGTAATTTATTTTCCTTTCGAATTTAATATGAAACTAAACAATAACAATTAATTTTTACACTCCTCTCCTCTCATCACCTTTTCACTTCTCTCTTTTTTTTCTCCTCTCCTCTTCTCCCTTTTTTTAAAACCAAACACCAGCGCAGTCGTCGGTTGTAGTTAGGATGCACTAGAGGAGTGAATTAATTTTTGATTTAAAGTGAGCATATGCATAGAGTTTTTCTCTAGTGAGAACATTCTTACTTTGTTAAAGTAAAGATGTCATTAAAATTAAAAAAAAACCATAAATTTTAATACATAAAAAACTATACTTTTTGTTATTACCTTATTAAAATATGTGTTTTATTATTTATTGGTGGCATGGTTAAAGTGAGTATATACTCACCAAATGATTATATATATAAAAAAGAACGAGATTTTGTTCTCCTCCACTAGTTGTTCACTATAATAACCGAAACATGAAACCTGTTTCTTGCTCTATCAATATTATATAGTTTTTTTTTTGTTCCTTCCCAACCCACACATTGAGAAAAGAAAGCTATGACATTCATGCTGCGTTTACTTTTTGGATTGGAGTGAGAATCTTGAGGAGTGGAAATTTTTGGATTAGGAGTGTGGAGTGAAAGTGAGAGTAGGATGTTTACTTAGACTAAATGAAAGTATGGATTGTCAATCAGAATCTCAATTATTTGTTTACTTTATCTTAGATTGAGAGTAAATTATTTTAAATTACAATTTTATCTTTATGTATAGAATTATAATTTGTAATTAAAAAATATATTTGGAAAATAAAATAAATATTTTATTATATTTATAAATTAATAATAATTACTAATATTCTTAATTATGTAAATCATAATTTTTTATTAATTTAAATTTAAATTATGTGGATAAAAATTATTAATAATAGCAACACAAATGAAATATTATTATTGATAATATAGTACAAAATTAATATTTTTTTAGAATAAAATATTTATTATTATTAATTAAATAAATAATATTATATTTATTAAAATTAATGTTTAATATTATTAATTTAAATATAATATTTATTTTATTAAATTTAATAAAATAAATATGATATAATTATTATTTTTAATAAATATGATACTATTTATTTTATTAAATATTATTTATTTATTTTATTAAATATTATAAGGATAAATTGGGAAGAGGGGGGAGTGGATTCCCACTCCCACTCTTCCCTTTTTTAAGGTAAGTAAACACTGGAGTGGGAGGAATTCACACTCCTCACTCTCACTCCAGCAAGTAAACACTACCTCAAAGTAGTCATTTAATGGGTTTAGTAAGAGGAGCAGGGGATAATTATTCAGCCAAATGAGGATTCGGTAGGCATTTACACCAGGTAATGGGGTCTGTGTATGGAGAGACATGTCTAATTGTTCTGCGGGAAATATCAATGCGTACGTCGGGGAGCCTTGTTTTCTGAGAGATTCTTGAAATATGTTATGTTACGTCCTCCACTAACCAAAAAGAGGAAAAAAGGAAAAAGAAGGCTACATCACCAATCCGACTCGTGACTCTAATCTTCCATTTCTATGCCCATAACACCACCATCATCACCAAACACTACCGAATTAAATATTTCCTAGTTTATGATACTTTTCTGAGTCCTAAAACGTTTGAAGTTTAAGAATTCTCTAGTGTAAATTTGAACATGCATCCCTCAGCAAACTCTTAAATTCTTGCATATATCGAATCATAGTACAAATATTCAATAAACGAAATCATGCCACTCCTTTTTTTGTGTAAGTTCATCAAACTACTAAATTAGTTTCTTCCCCACACAGTGATCTCACAAAGTTACAAGTCATGCAGAATTTTTAAAATTAGAGCGTGTTTATGAAACATAGAATAATATACACTTCAAACCAAAAAAAAAAAACGAAAAGAAAGAAGAAGAAGAATACTATACATAAAAAATGTACATCCTAAATTTTTATGTGACAGTTGATTAAAACAATGGACACGAGTGACATGACAAACATGCATCATCCACAGAGCGCTAGTGCTGGCAGTTGCATGCTGCCAAAAAGTTTCCAAGGCATTTTTTGGTGCGTGGTCCTGCAGGTATGAGATATGCATGCAAAGCAAATATACTACAGATGAAAAACTTATATTACCCAAGTTGTAAAACTCATGTTTATCATATACCAATCTATTTTGCACTCGACAAACTACAGCTTCCATTTCACAACAGCTGAAACTACAAAATAACAGCACCTCAATAGCAAATAGAGCCTAATTATTGTGCAGTACTGTGATTATGGTACTCTTCCAATTTGAATCACTGCTCAAGATTGTGATACCATGCAACCTATGTGTAAACGGTCCCTCTCACTTTTTCATTACAAAACTCAAGTTTTTTGTCACAAGTCCCAAATTCTACAGATCCAAAGTTTTCCGGTGCATAACCTCAAGTTGTGGTTAATATAGAAACTATGTGACTTGTAATAGAAAATGCGAGGGGCTAGATTCTGTTGTATGGTAGACCAACCCTCATACTCATATTCTACCAACATACTAGAAATGTAAACAAAAGAAACAATGATAAAATCAGAACAGCAGCATTTACCAAAAAGAAAAGCAAAACAGAAACTTGCAAAAGAAAAGTGGCAGACTGAGAATGAAAATAATCAATCTTTAACTCATTTAGATGAAATCATACAACTGAGTTTTAAGAATTTGCTTAATGACAGCAAAATACAACTGCCCCTTCATTGATGGGCAAAAGAATACACAATTACTTGTATAATAATTTATAAGAATTATGTGTTAAATATACATTTAAAGTAAGCTGAATACTTACAAGCAACTGCTAGCAATCTGAAGGAAGAAGCCACATTAACCTGGTTAATGCTGAAGCAAATACTATATATTGTTTTGTCGTATATGCAAAGCATAATGCAATATACATGTAGGTGGTCAAATTGAAGTGTAAGAATTTATACAAAGGAATTGGATCTACTTCTCGGTCTTCTCCAGAGATATCTGTAAGATGGACATATTGAATCCAAAAGGCAATTATTAATACAAGTGCCTGATCAAATCTTTATTTTATTTTTTAATTTTTATTTTTGAGTTTATTGGATATTTGGCAAACAAAATTATATAGGCACATCACAACAAGTTATAGCACAAAACTAAGGTACTTGGACGCAATGCACTATGGAGCAGTAGGATAGCAAAGACACTTACCAGAAGAAGATCTTCGTCAGTACCAAAAGATTTCCGGGCTTCTTCTAGGCACTTCAATGTGACCTTCTCACGTTTCCTGCTCAAGTTTTTCAAGTTCATGTAAGCTAAATAAATTTTCATGAGCAAATTTAAAGAAATTATTATTGGTCAAATCTCAAGAAAAAGATTTAAGCCTCTGAGTATAATGATTCCAAAAATCTACCTACCAACAGCAAAAAAATGTGAATGTTTGTAAAATTTCCTGAACCCCATTCACAGGTCAAAACAAAGATGGTTCATTGTTGCACATATAAAATATGACTAATTTAGCCAATCAGCTGCATCCTGAGTAATATTTCTAGCAGAAATAGTGATCTCTATCAGTTTATCCATTTTAAAGAATGATATTAACCATAGGTCAAATTTGGCCAATCTGCTGCATCCAGAGTGATATTACTGGCACTCTCAAAAAAAAAAAAGAGCAATATTACTGGCAGATGTAGTGATCTCTATCAGTTCACCCATTTTAAAGAGTGTTTTTAAGCTTTACTTTCGCATCAAAAAAAAAAAAGGAGTGTTTTTAAGCTTAGATATTTAATTGATAAGCACGAATAACAATAATTCCCTCTCTTAAGAGTATACTTAGCTGGGTGCTGTAATTGATTCCTTAACATGAATACCATACTAGGGCAATGTATTGCAAGTAGATCTGGTCACTTAAACCAAGAACATCAGCACACAAGCTCTTACTTTAACATACTGTTTGAGAAACTGGATTTGTTTGCTTGGTAAGTGCACATTGGCAATATAGTTCATACATTAAGTTTACCATTCCAAATAACCCTGAATGCTCTAGTCTTTTACATACCGAAAAGATAAATGAATTTCAATATTAAACGCATTGAAAACACATTCATTTCTAAAGAGTTTCCTTTTCTGTGGCAATCAATGTAAGGGAAGTCAGAAATGAGAACAAAAAAGATAAGGGTTATACCTACAACTGGCAGGATCTCTGATTTCAAACTCATCTGAGTTGGCATCATAGCCACATATCAAAATATAGTGACCTAAAAAGACACAACATCAATCAATATTAGTTCCAAGCGTGGCATACACGTAAAAGACGGACAATGTACAATTGATTAACACCCCTCACCAGTATACCCAGAGTCACTGCCATAAAAGCCTGGGACAATGACATCCTCCATCCATGAGTGACTGCCATACAGAATTCGGCCGACCATTTAATTTAATATAACAGCATAATTATAATTTAAAGCCATAAAAGACTTAGAACAGCAAAAGAGATTCTTTTCCATTTTTTCTTTGGTTCGAGAAAGAAGAAAACACATGCATGGATACCATCAAAAAATTGTGTCAGTGAAAGGTAAAGGAGAAAGTACGCAGTCGTAATAACAATAATAATATAAACAAATGAATAAAAGCACAAATAGAAGAAAGATATCGTAGGAGCCTACCTTAATTTGTACTGGTCAACTAATGCAATTGCAATATAATTCCCTGACAATATCATGAGAGAGATTTCTACTCCACTGATTGATCCGCACTGTAGAAAGGAGGAGGTTCATAGGCTCATCCCAATAAATAGTTAAATCCCAAATGAATAAAGAAAAGGTAAGATTTTTGTTCGTCATAGCTTTTATTTTTTGAGTATTGCATTCCAAAATTGCATCTCAAATAATGAGTTATTCATTCACCCGTTGGTGAGATAATGTAATAATTCACTTACAATTTATGAGAAATCATCAACCACTTAATGAATGAAAAGTCACATGCCACGTCACTTGGGATGAAATTTGGGATAAAATTTTGGAATATTTATCATTACTGTTATTGTTTTACCAGTCAAACATTTTGACGCTCAAACAGACCAAAATACAAATAAACACTAGGGAGACCATCTTTTGTTTCCGCCAATTTTGCAGAAAAGAAAAACATTTTATGTTGCAGATGATAGTGCATTCAGATGACTGGATCACATGAAAGTGCATTCAGATGTCTAGATCATATGAAAGTGCATAAAGATGTCTGGATCACATGAAAGCACATTCAGATGACTGGTTCATACCTCTATTTTAATTCCAGCACTTCTTGCCTTCTGGAATAGCATATCCACTCGTACCAAATCAGTAGGCAATTGCTCCTGGCATAATGATAAGAATAATCCTCAGTTACAGAGGGACAGTGACACTCAACTAAGTTGCAAAAGGCAAAAGAATCATGGGAAGGCCATAACAAATACAACACAAATACAACTAGCAATGATTCAAATAGCAACAGGGAAGAAAATTTAATCCTGTTATTTTTTTTACTTACTAAATACTGCTAAAAGAAGCAGCATATAGTAACAGAGGTCTCATCCACTTGAAGAGTTGATCATCTTAGATGATATATGTCATCCATAAGCAAAACATAATTATCAATCAACTGAACTGCAATTCTAATCTGGCACAGAACCAATATGATCTACTTAAAACATGAGATTAAAATTGCATTTGGATTGACAATAACATCTGATCAGAAATATGACAACAATGCTTCCCAAAGTTTAAGCAAACAATATTAATGCCTATAATTGTTGGGGTTGAATAGGCAAAAAAAATTTCAACAGCAAATGAATTGCATAGACCAGAAATCAGACCTTGTAAAACGTCTCAACAGAGTAATTTGGGTTTGCTCCTAATGTTATTGTGAAGTAGGAAAAACCAACATTAAATTTCTGCAGTAAATACGCCAGATCAACGGTCCAAATGCTGAAAATAATATGTCAGAACAAGATTCATCAAAAAGTTTTCATGTCAGCTCATGATGAACTTATAATGGACTATCTTTGCATAAACCTAAATTCAAAAAGCAATCCACAGAAAACAGCAACCAATTTCCAGACTATAAATAGAAGAAGATACCTAGTCGTGCAGCATTGTTCCGCCAAACCTTGAATATTGCAATTGTTGATTCCAATTGTTCTCAGTACCATCAACACACATGCCAGACCACAATCCCAAGAAAATAGCTGATTTATGTGTGGGACCTACAAACACCAGCCCAGCTAACTGATCTATACATAAGTAGTAACAGATTATACATTGGCCCAAACTAAAGTTGTCATTCAGCATTACGAAAAGATAGGGTAAGAACATAATCGAGATTCGCTCACTTCAACAAAGTGTGCAGAGGGCAAGATTGAATCACCGCATTTCCGACCGCTTGGTGACTGATCGGATGGGCAGCATTCTACCATGTTTGCACCGTTCACATTAGCTACTTGATCTTCTTCTTCTTCCGTTCTAAGAATCTTGTTTAACAGAAAATAGATAGGCCACATCAATGACCAAATGCTCAGTAAAGCCTATAACCTAGACACCAAATAAGTGCAAGTAGTAGTAATGCACTTGTCAGCTTTGCCAGCAAGTCTTCCTGCCAATTCAGGTATTAGATACAAACAATAAGAAATCGGACTGAAATTCAACAAAGATTACAATTCCATGTTTCTCAATATTGAATAATTCCATGGAATTATCATTTCGTGAATTTACTACAACCTTATCAACAGCTTAAACACTGAATTTCATTCACTCCAAAAAAAAAAAAAATTCCAGTTGCATTTACAATCAGAATGATCAAGCCTCTTATCATGAAAATTGTCAATCAACGCCAATTACACAAAGCCAAAATTGAAATAGGAACAGCTTGATTTTGATGGAAACAAAGCGCTGATCGGGTAAATTAATGGTTGCAACAAGAAGGAATTCAAAGCTCAAGTTGCTTCACATACGAAAACAAAAATCATTATTAAGTTAAAATCTGGATCAGTTGAAGCATTTCTCAGCCAAAAGAAGTTGTGTTTGAAACATCTAGGTGACTATAAAAGGCAAACTTTTCATTAAAACGACAGCGCTTCAAGTATCAAATACGAATGAAGGTATTACGAACAATAACAACAGATTACAGAAATCGATCAAATACTAAGGATGAGAGATGTCAGCACAAGTGAATAATTAAGATCATAAATAATGAATATTCTTCAATTCAGTGATCTAAAGATATAATCCGAAGCTTTTGAAAAACATGTAAAAATAATAAATAATCGATCAAAAATTGTAAAAGTTTTTCTTACCTTTCCTGTCGTGCGGAGTGGGAAGAAAAATTGCTTTGCCTGCTTGTGCGACAAAGAAAATAAGCCTTTTCTTTTATGAGGAAATTATTATTTCGTTAATTTTTTCTCCGCTGACTATTTGACTTTCTAACTCTGTCTGCTCTGCGCTTCTTCTTGAACTTAAATGAAATTGAATTTTTTTTTTTTTCGTTTTTCTTGGTTAAATCCGTTCGCTCTTCGCCACCTCGGCTTCCACGTTTTTTTATTTTTTATTGATTGGTAGTCAATAGGAGTTAAAATGAGACAAAAAAAAAAAAAAGGAAAGAAAGTTATATGCATGCATGCTTCAAGTTCAGCCTTATCTAAATCTAAGTTACAGCGTATTACCTTTATTTTCTTTTTATCCGAACAAGGTAGTCTTAAATATATCTTAATTATGAAAGATATTTTTAAGTCGATACGATAATTTAAATTAATTTTTATTAGAGTAAAGTATTAGATAAAATAGTGACTCTATATAAGAGCGAGATTTGAAATTTTTCCTGATTTCTCTTAAAGAACGAGAGTGTCAAATCACTTACACCAGTCAACTTTAAATGTATTACCTTTATTTAGAAGACACACTCATACATACATACATACATACATACATACATACATACATACATACATACATACATGAGGATGCACGTATGGATGAGTATAGTATTTGGTTTTGGTTGGTCAATATAGGTGAGGTTGTAGCCCAAATACTTCACTGATTATTATTGCACGTTTATTTATGGGTGGCAAACCTCAAGAATGAGACAGAGGACCAATAACATCACCCCAACGCTGGTTCCACGCCGGCCCCATCTCTTCTCTTGATGCAATTCACTTCATCATGTTGGTTAATTTATGCTGAATCAATTCGGATCCAGGTCCGGATGTAGGTGCATCCGAATCCGGATCTGAATTGATATTTTTATATTCAAATCTACATTCGGATTAAAAAAAAAATGCGGATTCAAATGTGGGTACTATCCGCATAGATTACAGACGAATATTTTAAATGTCCGAATCTGTAAAAATTAAAATTCAACAATTTACCTAATAATATCAAATAAAATCCCATCATAATTCAACAATCAACAATTTAAAACCTAGAATAACATACAACACCGTAAGTCACAAATAAAAATACCACAACATAAATCAAACATCAAGAATAAATAAATTCAAGTCTAGTATAACCATAAATCCACAAATAAAATTATAAAAAGACCACAAATCCACATAAAATAATGTGGATCCTAATATATTTCTTAATTTAATTTAACTTCTATATTTTGTAATTAATCCTGTTATTATTTTTATTTAATTTATATATTTTTCATTTAATTTTAATTTAATAAGTAATTTAATTAAAAAATACTGATCTGGATATCCAATTTTTTATGCATCTGGATCTGGATCTGAATTTGCATAGATCTTAATTTTAAAGGATGTAAATGTGTATTTTTTAATATGCACTTTTCCAGACCCACATCTTTAGGGATCCGGACCAGATCTGAATATTTTTGCCAGCCCAAAATGGAGACTCGTGGGATATGAGCAAAGTGTTAACAACGGACCTCCAAAACGGAACCCTGGAAAATGGAAGGCCCATCATCGCTCTCAACAGCCGTCTGTTGTATGCTTAGTTGCATTGGTTGAGAGCGAGAGAGACATTATATTTTGTTTGTGTCAATACGCCAACAAAAAGTCGTAATTTCTGTCAGTCGACAAAACGGTAGATTGCGTCCGCCAAAAGCCTTCATTAAAGAAAGAAAAACAACCTCAGAGTTCAAATTTAATTGGCCGAAGGCTGTATGCTCACAAGCTTTGACCATACCACGAATCATCATTGAATTTCGAATTTGAAACCTAACCCACTTCAAGTTCAACATTTTCTTCCAATATTCAAAATTGGCCTTTGCAAACCTCACACTACATTCCTTTTCAAAATTTTGACGGTCTGTTGTCACCTATCTTGAACCGACACAATAATAATGCTCATAATCAAACAGAGAAATATATTTAGAGCACTTAAAATCACTTATCTCAAATTACTAATTTTATATACAAATGTTGATTATGATGGTTCACATCATATATACTATAAGAATGTTCTGAATAATCATACCTTATTTTCTTCTATACATATATATATATTAACATATTCTAATTTCCTAGTTTAGTTTTTCGATTATGTGAAGTGATCATGACACCCTCATATAGTTGCACAAGTAATTGTCGTAATTTATTCAAGTAGTTGAAGAAAATGTTGCGCTGCTCGAGTTGGTTCAAATCTTTAATTAAAACTATAAGCTTTAAGGGTTCTTATACAAAAGTGGTCGCCAATTAAATTATATCAAAATAGTATAACTGTTAACTGAGTTAGTGAGTTACTACTCCCAAAAAAAAAAAAGAAGAACAACTCGAAAGTTGAATAAACACATGCATTGTCTTGTTCACGTTGCAACGAATTAAAGTTGAATAATAAAGGCGGAGTAAGAGAATGCGAAGAATAAACTTTAGTGAGGGAACGACCATCACCACTCAAGTCACCATAACAGAAGTCAATAGTTATTATTTCGCTTTTACTTTATCCTCAAAATTAAACTTTTTTATCTTGGGTTTTGGTCTGGGATGTCAACAAAAGCTTGCTAGCCGTTGTCGTGGCTCATCTTTTTCTAGTTGGAAGTTGGATACAGAAGCTTATACACTAGTGGAAGATATATATATATATATATATATTACTGATATTACATCTGACATTATAATTAATATTTACAATCATATTATATAACTAAGACCATCGTCATACATTGACACACTGAAGTACTTGTCCAGCCTAGATATTTTAAACCCTCTCTAATATTCGATGGGTGCCTACTCTACTCACATATCGTAAGGGAGAGGCTGTTTTCACTCACATATTGTAAGTGAGAGACTGTCTTCACTCAATTATGTTGATAATTGAGAGAGTATTGAAATTAACCCCCATAAAATTTTTATGGAGGTTCGAACTCTTACACTCAATATTATAAGTGTAAGGTTTCTGCCATTAGACCAATAGCCCATTGCTCTAGTGCATGATATTTAATTTTGAAGTTCCAAATGATGATGATGATTATTATTATTATTTTGTCAAACTAGAATTCCACGTCTTGATATAAGTTTTTCTCTGTAAAATATAAATGAATGACTGGTCGTGAATAATTAAATTAAAATAAAAGAGTAATTGAGTTTCTCTTATACTCCGTTATTAATGAATCTGTAATATAAGATATTTTAAAGCTGGTGAAAGAAAAAAGAAGAGGATCATAATTAATTGTATATCAGAAACCTCAGCAGATCACCTTGAACGTTGTGGGGAGGATCATCAATTGACTGCCATTGAGTATGGTTGGATGGCCTAGCCCCAAGCGCACACTTGAAATAAAAACTAAAATAAAGAAAGTTTTTAATTTTATTAATTAGGGGATTGGTGTAAACTTGAAAGTTCAACCACTTCAAATAATGAGGTGTAATCATTTGAACGATGAATTGGGGCATTGAGAACTTACCAAGACAATAATCTTTGCTCCGTATTTATTTTTGAAAAATGCTTAGTGAAGAGAAGCATTTTTCAAATAAGAGAGAAATAAAGAAGAAAATGGTAGAGAGAGAGAAGACAAAATTCTATCGTCTTTCCCTCGTGCTTCTCTACACCTAACACTACTCTTTATTTATACTCAAAACTACAAATGAAAGATTGACGGCATGCAAAGTCAAAGGTATGTGCGCGCGAGCATGTGTACGTACACACGTGTATGTGTGCACGCACGTGCGTATGTGTGTCTAAAAAGATTCTTAGATGATAATAATAAAATACAAATTTCGTGCAGAAATAGATAAAAAACAAAAATTAAACATTGAAATATGTACATAAAATAACCGTGTTTAGACGAAATTCATACTTTAACATCATTATATAAAAGTTTTTATACTAGGGGCTAATATATTATCACTTTTAACTAAAATTCGAGTTCAAATTGTTCGAAAGTCTCACTTTTCGAGCAACCAAAACTAAAAAGACTCATTACATGATTAAAGAATAGAAATTCTATAAAAATCCACGAAAAGTGATAACTCATCAGTTCGTGCTTTGTGAGATATCTAACTGTTAATTAATGATTGTAAATTTTTAAAAAAAAATCTGTATTACTAATAACCAACTTAATAATATAGCAATAAGATTTGCTTTTTTAATGGACCGTTGTCCGTTGGTGTTATAATCATTGTGGGCCTCATATAGTTGAATATATGTTAAGTATTTGGCAACTGGCAAAAATTCAACTTGGACCTAACGTACCTGTTCCATTAATTCACCCCTTTTCCGCCTTTATTTTTAAAAATCATATTTTTCGTAAGCGAAATGGACAACTATAGTGAAAATTAATCTTTACTTATTGAAAAAACTGACGTGTTGTAAAAAATTATACATTTGTCAATTTAGCAACAAAATCTTATTGTTATTATCTTTTCAAAAAAAGAGTAGATACACACTTTTGGTTATTTATTTGAAGACATCTGAACTCTATTTTTTGAGATCAAATATCGATGAAGGAACGTGGGGAGCTGCACTGATAGTATTTTTCATGTCGCCCCCAGTATGTATATTAGGGAAAACCTTGAGGGCCTGCGTGTGATTTTCCATCTTAGACAGTGAATACGTGGCAGCGGCACGAGGTGGGGTAAAAATGTAATTACACGTATAGAGTATATGCACGCGCATACTACGTTCGCCAAAAAGCAAATGTACAGAAATATTTTATTGAAAATTTGAACGTGTACGACGACTACACTTTGTGATCAGCAAAGCAACCACTTTATTTTTATTTTTTTATTAATAATTTGAACGTATCCTCTACTCTGACAATGAAAGTGAAATAGAGACGTTGCTCTACATGCTTTGGTTAATCTCCTGGATTACACTCAAAATTTTTTTTTTTTGAAACAAGGGGAAGAATCAAGCTGTGTTGCATGATTTTGTTGCCTTTCTTGTATTAAACTTATCACTAGCCATATTTAATTTGATTCGCTTTCCATGTCAATGCTCACATGGAAGGGCACGTAGCTTAAGCTTAAGTCAAAACAATATCCACCCTCTTGTTTGTTTTAAACACTTCCCATTCAAAAATCAAATTTCATTTCGTTACACCACCAGCATCAGCAGCTACAAAAGTCTCATGTTTCTTTGTGAGCATTTACTGAGCTGACTGTTTAGCTTTTTGGTTAAATAGATTTGCTTTAATGGGGAGTTTGGTGGAGAAGAGCACGAAGACTGAGTCAGGGACCGAGTCAAGAGAGAACAGTAGTAGCTCAAGTGGGCCTGGTTCAAGCTGTGATGATTCAATTGAGCAAGTGAAAAAAATTGGTTCTTTTCATGCTCTTTTCGGTTGGCCTATAAGGAAAGCTCAAGTGTCCAAGAAAATTTCTCTTTCTGATGAAAAGAAAGCTGAAGAAAAAACCCATTTTCATGATCTCAAGTTCAAGAACGCAGGTGCAATGATTTCAGGTTTGATTTTTTTTTTCCTGATTTTGGGCTATTGGGTGTGTTTGGTTACTGAGAAAATGTGAGAAAGGAGCGAAAAGGAGAAACTTTTTTTTTTTGAATTAAATTTTGTTTCAGTGAGTCTAAAATGTCAAAAAGGTGAGAACTTTAAATTTTGAATCTAAAGAGGTGCTCCATAACGATTACATAAAAAAAATCCAAACTTTTTGATCTTTCAAATTTTCCCAGGTAGCAAAAAGAGTAATTTACTATTTAATGTTTTCAACTGTTTGTTGTTGTGACTTGTTGGTTAGGTGATCACTTACACTTTTTTTTTTTAATTTGATTTTTCTTTTTTCTGCCTTGTGGAATAAAATAGAGACTGAGATGATGAAGGAGAGGTTTGCAAAAGTTTTGCTTGGTGAAGACATGTCAGGTTCTGGTAAAGGTGTTTGCACAGCTATGGCTATCTCTAATGCAATTACAAATCTATATGGTATTTTCTCTTTGCCATGGTTATTTTCTTTAGAATTTCTGTTTTGCTTCTTCATTCTTGTAGTTTGTAATGATTTTGTATATTTTCAGCTACCATTTTTGGGCAATTGTGGAGATTAGAGCCCTTACCTTCTGAAAAAAAATCCATGTGGAAAAGAGAGATGGAGTGGCTGACTTGCGTCAGTGACCACATTGTCGAATTCTTACCTTCTTGGCAAACATTTCCTGATGGAAGAAGGCTTGAGGTATTGATATTTCTAGTCCCATTTTGATTCAGAATCACATATTTATGCTGCGTGTATAAATGTTTGAATTGTATAATTTTTTTGTCAAAAAACCCCCCCCCCCCCCCCCCCCAAAAAAAAAGAACTTTGGAACTTAGTTGTCAAAAATTCCCAAACAAAATTAAAAATAAAAATTGAACTTTGGAACCAACCATTTTGTACCTGAAATCACCAAGAACTCCAATGAGTTATGGCTTTTTGGATTTGAACTTAATAAGCATATTGCATATTTGCAAAACATGATTATTATGTTGAGTAAAATGGGATACTGGATCGTTGCTTATTTAATCTGATGCCTCTTCTCTTCAGCACCCCCCTCTACTTTTGTTTTTTGACCATCTGTTCTGCATCTTTTAGGTTATGGCTTGCAGGCAAAGGTCAGATCTTTTCATCAACCTCCCAGCTCTGCAAACACTGGACAATATGCTTATTGTAAGATTTAATTTTGATAATTCATATTCCGTTATTCTTAGACTTAGAAGTCATTTTAAGTTTACCCTCTGGTTTATACTATGACAGGATGTATTGGATAGTTTTAGCAACACTGAGTTCTGGTATGTTGATCAAGGGATTATAAGCCCAGAAGCAGATGGGTCAGCCTCTTTCCGCGAAACGTTACAACGACAAGAAGAGAAGTGGTGGCTGCCTGTACCCCGTGTTCCGCCTCGTGGTCTTACTGAAAATTCAAGAAAGCAACTGGATCACTTGCGAGAAAGCACAAACCAAATCTT
The DNA here is from genome assembly GCF_022201045.2 of Citrus sinensis. Lineage (NCBI taxonomy): Eukaryota > Viridiplantae > Streptophyta > Magnoliopsida > Sapindales > Rutaceae > Citrus > Citrus sinensis. The sequence goes on from NC_068559.1 coordinate 316,236, forward strand.
GAAAGCTGCAATGGCCATCAACAGCATTGGCTTAGGAGAAATGGAAGTGCCTGAATCATACTTGGAAACTCTGCCAAAGGTTCGGACATCAAACATTGCTCATAATTTATATAAGCAACATTTTATAAGATTACCCAAATTAGTTCCTATGGAATCTGAATTAATTTTCATTAATTTGTTACTAGAATGGGAGAGCATCTCTTGGGGAATTTATTTACAGGTATATTACATCGGATCAGTTCTCCGCTGATTGCCTACTGGATTGCCTTGACCTATCTTCTGAACACATTGTTCTTGACATTGCAAACCGTGTGGAAGCCACAATATATATTTGGCGTCGAAGAGCTCACTCGAAGCCCCCTCTCCATTCAAGTCGATCCACTGCAAAATCATCATGGGGGATGGTGAAAGATCTAATGGTCGATGGAGATAAGAGGGAAATGCTTGCAGAAAGAGCAGAAAGCCTCTTGCTTTGCTTGAAGCAGCGGTTCCCTAGCCTGCCTCAAACTACATTAGATACCAGCAAGATCCAGTGCAACAAGGTTCAATTTCTCTCTTCAAGTATTAACTTGTTACTCATATTATTGCATTTGGTTTTTCACACATTACATGTAAACTTTACAGGATGTGGGAAAATCAATTCTTGAGAGCTATTCAAGAGTTCTTGAGAGTCTAGCATTTAACATTGGGGCTCGTATTGATGATTTAATATATGTGGACGACTTGACTAAAACTACAGAAAAATTGTCATCTGTTCCCACAAAGAGTATGATAGCTCATAAGAAAGTTTCAATCCCATATAGTGTGCCGGTCTCAAGCACTCCATTTAAATCAACTCTTGCATCACCAAACTGCTCACTGGGATCTCTCATTAGTCCTGCAAGAGGGGAGAGAACTCCATTTCTCCACAATAGCAGCAGCAATCAGAACAAACCCCAGCGCCGTGGATTGGGGGTGAAGAGAGTCCTGACCAATTATCTTGGTGCTGAGTCAAAAGCAAAGATAAGTGGCAACCCAACTGAGGATTCATGTACAATTCCAGCAAATGGTACTGAAGATAAGGAGAATCAAAATAACTTATCGGCACACCCAAATGGCACAAAAACAAGACAGAGTCAGCCACGATATATGGTCACTTGAGATAGTCAGTTCACTACCCTTTTTTTTTTTTTTAAAGGGGAGGAATGAAAGAAGATTGTGAGAGTCAGGGTTGTCAATGATAGAATTTATTGTTGTGATACGTACTCATGTGTTATATGAATTCAAATTTCATACTTTTGCCAAACCTCCTTGGCTTAGCGGTTGGTTGTTGACAATACACTTTTGCGTGGCTTGCGTCTTGTATTTGAATGTAATTGATACCGGATTTTATGGATGTAATAAGATCGTTACTTCAAGTGGATCTTCAGTGTGGCATTGTATCTGAATGCAGAAAAATGCTCGGAAACTGCAAAACAATAAATGATAGGGGGCATTCCGAGAATTCAACTCGGGACCTCTCGCACCCTAAGCGAGAATCATACCACTAGACCAAATGCCCCATAGTCAAATTAGGGTACTTAGCAACATTGATTTTTTTTAAAAAATTGAATACCAATTGCATGAACTAGGAAATTTCAAGATGAAATAGTTAGAAAAATAGATGTCTACATAAAATGAAGAGTAATAGAATCACAAACATGAATTCAATGTACTGCTACCTTTGACCTTTTCTTACGGCCACTCAAGCTAGTAGCCGGGTGGTAAATAACATCAACAATTCCCTCCCTCATGTTCGAGGTGACAAGTTCAAATTTCTTTTCTTCGAAATTTAGTTGTGAAGGTAGATAGATATATTCTCTAAATCATTTGAAGTGTCGATATTTGAAGTATACCATCACACAACCATAAAAATTTACTTGTTTATTTTTTATAACTTATGTATTATTTTTAGACATTTACATCTGAATAAAAAAGATAAACTTTTGTGATTTTTACCTGAACGAAAAAAAGAAGTCTAAATGTGAAGTAAATATCATATCTTAAAAGTATCTCTATTAATTACATTTATTTTCCTAAATTATAAAATATAATTCATTTTTCATTTTGTTTAAAAATGACATAAATGCCCACTAATTATTTTTTAAAATATTTTTTTATTCATAAAAACAATCAAGATGTTAAAAAATATATATATTATTCAGAGAAAAATTCGTATTTAGATTGGAGAAAAATTAAGACACGTTAAGATTTTAACCTTTCGAAAGAAAAAATACAGATGACCTTTAGTTCGCTTAAACAAATCTATTTATTGGTCTAACAGAGCACAGCAGTCGTTGTAGTATAGTGGTGAGTATTCCCGCCTGTCACGCGGGTGACCCGGGTTCGATCCCCGGCAACGGCGAACTTTTTGAATTTTCCTCGAAACCTCTTTGTGCGAGGCTAAAGGCTTGGGGAAAAGGAATAGCTTTTATTAAACACCTTCTCTTTTCCAGATCTTTAACTTACAATAAAATAACTTCATCCCCACGCTTTGGCCCTTCGATTCCAATTAAGAAAGCAATCAACTTTAGCATTGTCTTCTCTGGATTTTTTTCGTTTGATACCTCGTCCGATCTCCACGAGCCGCCATTTGATCGTTTGAACAATGACAACGAGCATTCACATCACGGCACTCGACGGCATCGTGAACGTGAACTCACTCTTCACACTCGCCGTCTTTCTGGGCCTAACTTGGAACCCTAGAGACCCCAGCAACTCCCTCATCTCGGACGCCGCCTGCAACCCGGACCCACACATAGCTGAGGACATGATCGCCTTCCACGTGTACTCCTTCAGCTCCTTCTTGTTCTCCAGCCTCATCGCTTTAAGCCTCAAGCAAGCCATTCGCCTCTCCAAGTCCAACAACTCGGACTTACCCCATTTTCTGGGTTTGGTCAACAAAGGTCTTGTTCGGGTCGGGATGTTGGTTTCGGGTCTCGGCTCGGTCTCCGGGTGCGTGTTTCTGATGTTGGCTTTGATTGATGTTGTGCAAATTAAGCTTGGGACTTTGTCCTGTGACACTGGGAGTGGCCACAGCCTCGCTGCTGTTGTGCCTTTAGTCATCCTGGTCCCTGCTGCTCTTTTGATTTATATTTCTCTTGTTTTGTATGCTTTTTTCACAAGCTAGTTTGTTTTCCCCATTATATGTTTTGTAATGCTTTTGGTAGATACGAGAGATTTTGATTTTGATGTTGATTTGCAGTATGTGTGGAATTGAAGCGATAAGGCTGCCAGACAAGAGTTTGTGTTTGTGCAACACTATGAATCAATAGTTGTTGTGCAATAAAAAAAAATCATTAATATAAATCTTAGGTAGTTAGTAAATATTAGCTGTCCAGCAAAAGTTTCTCATTTATCAAACACTTTTGGTGCCATTGCTTTTAATCAATAGCTGCTGGTAATAAAATCTCTAGTCATCGATTATAATTCCATGAGTAGTTGGCAACTCTAGTTGTCAAGCAAAAGTTGGTATTTCAAAAATATCTGTGTAGTAAAATCATTTGTTGTCCCATGAAAGTAAGTGGATAATCGGTAACCATTAGCTACCATGTAAAAGTTGACGATTATCAAACACTACTAGTTGAGCAGAAGCACTACAGTTAAAAGAGTCATGCTCAGCAAAGCTATTTGGCTTTGTTTGATTTTCAAGATAATTTCTAAGAAAGCTCCTCAATGTTAATCCATTTTGAATTTTTTCGGTGCAATTGTCACTTTCTTAGAGGCTAGAAGCTTATGCTTTCTACTAGATTGGTAATGCTACCGCGGTTGGTTTGTGCCACAAAATACTTGTGTTTTGCACAAATGTGTTAACATAGCTTGGTAGATTTCTGAAATAATCCATTGCTATGCTGTCAAATGTCAATTGCTCTTGAACGCTCTGCTTTGCACTTTGATTTTTAAGGATAAAAAGTTAGTGGAGTGGAATGGTGGCAAAAACTTTTTTCAAGCACTAACCGTCATTGGCTTAAAATAGTGAGGTGATCTTAATTTTTAACTATGAGGGTGTTGGTGAAGGAATAAACAAAACGACTTAGTGCTTCACCCACTATGATTAGTGGCTTTGACATGTGAGCATCCTTGAGCTCGTTGTTCTACTATAAGTACTACCAAATTGTTTAGTCTATGAATTGCATTGTAGAAATGGGAGCTGCAATGAAATACACTTGCATTCTAGTGTTTCTAGTGATTCTGGGCTGTGCTGGGTTCAATGGAGTTATTGGTGCTGGTGAATGTGGAAAATCTTCCCCTGATAGAGAAGCTTTCAAACTGGCTCCTTGTGCAATGGCGGCACAAGATCCTAATGCTGATGTTTCCAGCCAGTGCTGCATGCAGGTACAGAAACTTGGCCAGAATCCAAGCTGCCTCTGTGCTGTTATGCTGTCTAATGTTGCTAAGAGCTCTGGTATCAAGCCTGATGTTGCAATAACCATCCCCAAGCGCTGCAACCTTGCTGATCGCCCGGTTGGTTACAAGTGTGGAGGTATACAGAGATACTGCTACTGTTTCTAATTAAGCTTTTGATTCAGTTTCCTTTTTTTTTTAATTATTATTATTAATTTTATTTTTAAAGCTTCAATTGCAGCTTCCAGCAATTGACTGAACTGCTTGTTTCATATTTCAGCTTACACATTGCCTTGAAGAGGAAGGTTGCAAGTATGGTGCCTGTGTTTTTCAAGAGCGTAAGTTGTCTGTTATGTACTTACTGTAACATCCAAGCGTCTGAATAATATCTAATAAACGCTTTCTTGTCATTTGGTTTACTCCCTGTGCTTATTTCTTTCTGTATTACTCACTCTTTTAACTCCAGAATCACCCAGTAAAAGGCGATGTTGCTGAAACTGATAATGAAACAAAGTTTATTCCAATTTTAGATTTCAATCAAGGGATGCAATCTGCATATTTAACTGTTAGTTGCACGAACATGAACGGGCATGATTATGTGTACAAATCCCACATTAATGAATTAAGAATTGGTAGAGAAAGCCATTTATTTCAGTGCTGAAATGTCAGAAACATAGTTCCAACAACACAGAAAAGTGATGAGTTAGATTACAAAAGAGGGATTTTGTAATTTGTATACAAGATACCACATAGGGTGATAACGTTACATGAAAATTGATTATCAGCTCACACAAATATAATTAATAAAACTTGCCCAAATTGTCTAGTTGGAGAAAAGAATCCAACATAGTGCAGCAAGTTTTTGGCGCTTCTATTATCTAATAATACCACCAATCTTTATTTCCTTGGTATGAAAGCTTTATATTAGTGTCACCGTTCCTGCAAAATATTCAAACAAACCACTCTCAAGCAACTGAACAAAAACAACAGGCACAAAAGAAAGAACCCATTATCTTTAGGCATGCAAAGGTATTTTACACCATCAATCCCACCATACAAGTACATCCACAATGGTCGACATCAGGGTCATATTAAGGCATGCGTTAATTAAAAGGTACGCGTGAATACTAATTGTTAATGTTGAAATTTAAATGCGCAATAGTTAATATCCATATCATGATAAGGTATATATGTGCTAACAATTAGAACTGTGTAAAGCCAATTGTTGATATAGATAAGAGCATTGGTATATCTTTTTAATAACTTCGGGACCACGACTCTCTTTTAGGATGCACAATAATCAATATTAGGGACCTATTAAGGTATGTGTTAATTACGAAATCACATACAAAATTCATAAAGTAATGACGTTGATCTATATTAGAGAAATCACATACAAAATTCATAAACAATCAACTAAATTATTGAAGGATTAAATTAGAATATCTTACCATATATATAGGTGGTGAATTTGCATTATCATTTTGGGGGTAAGGTGTCAGTAATAGAGCGAACCTGCGTCATTAAGATAACAAATATTAATTACATGATTACTTTAACCAATGGTTTTTTGACAACTTCAATATATATATATATACTGAAGATTCTACAAAACAGCATACCCTGCCACCAATTCCCTCTCGAAGCACTGTTAGAATTGTTTCCGTTTGGATCATCCTCATCCCCATCTTTCTTAACCTGATAATGAAAGCGAAAACAGAAAAAAAAAAAAAAATTCTATTACAATACTAAATAGTTAAAAAAGAAAAACAAATAATTAATTGAAAAATAATACCAGTTTAATTGCTAATTTATTTATTTGGCCATATGTATATATTTTTTTAATGCTTAATGCATGCACGTGTAACTATTTCATAATATAACAGGTAACATGCTATACTCACAACATGATGATGAGATTCAGTAGTGGCTTTGGTTCTCGGAGAGTAATTTTCTTGGCCGCCATAGTAGATTGATGAGCTAAAATAGCAAGGCTCTGCGCTTTCACTCTGATAAATTGAACTCTTGTCTTTGCTATTAAAGATATTGCTCTCACCACCTTTGCTGCTTTCACCTTGCTTTCTCAGTGACCCTATTATTGATCCACTGTGGCTCGAGCCTCTCCCTTGCACCTAATTTTTTTTTTTTTTTAAAACGAAAAAGCCCTTAGAACTTTCCATGTAATTCATGCACTAAAAATAGTGGAAATGGATTCTATATATAGCTATGCTTATCTGTACAGAGCAAAATATAAAGCTGAGCTGTTGCCTAACAATTAATATACTGATGATGTAAATAAATGTACATGCAGTACGAGATCTTTTAAATTCTAATAAGCATGGTGCGGATCAGCACGAGATCCAAATTCATAAAATGTAACAATTGTTTTAAAGAAATCAAATACCGCTGTTGGTGGTGAGAAAATGGAGCCAAAACCTCCAGTTGTGGCAGATGAAGAGGAGTCCTTGGGGCCAAAAAGATGATCAAAATTGATGGGTGAAGAAGAAGAAGAAGCACTCTCTTGCCTTTTGTTTTCCATATGTATGTGAGAGAATTTAGAAGCTAATTATAATTAAGGCTTAGCTTTCTTTGTCAACCAACGAACAAAACTACTCTTTTGATAGTTTAGGCTTTAACCGGAAACGACCACACTAGCTCACTGACCAAAAGAGACAGACTGCTTTACAGAAATCTTATTAAACAGCAGTGGATAAGATTGCAGAGTTGCAAACAAACAAGAGAGCACGTGAAGATTGCAGATGTTGTTGATATTGCGATGAAACGGTTCCCTGATATTTATAGACCCCAAAAAGGAAAAAAGATGCAGAGTCTCTCTTATTAGGTGGCTGAGTGCTAACCCCCCCACCCCATGTGGGTTCATTCAATTTTCTCCATTGTGACACATGGTTGCTTTCTCTTTCCCTGATCAAGTGGATTTGATGCCAGCTTCTATCCCTTGCTGCCACGCGTCCCCGTCGCCATCCTTGTTCTTTGACCCAATTTCCAGTAATAAGATCATTATTGAAACTTTGTCTCTGATAACAAGTTGTTAAGAGATTTGGTTAATTATTGGCGTAGCTTTTTGATTCAGAATATTAAGATTCTCTTGCACAATCGAAGTCTTCTGTATGAGTCATGACCACCCCATGTGCAAACTCTATTTCAATTTTTGGACCTATTTGTTTTGATATCAGCTTTTAATGCAAGAAGCTTTTTAGTTTAGTGGCTTATCTCTCACATATTAATTAATTATTTGAACAAATTAATAGTTTTAAGTTATGGTTTCAGTTACTTTCATTGCGGGTGTTTGAAAGTTTTAAAGAAGTGCTTAGGCTCTACTCTACGGCTTTTTAGATTATTACAGTCCCTGCGAAGATAAATGGATAAGGTCGTTTGCTTTGCTTTATAGCAACTTGGTCTCATGGGGATATGCTTTGATTTCTCCCAAACAGTTGACCCCTGCTAACTATTCCTCATTCACTTTTTCTTTTGTTCTCAATGAAATCAACATAAGATACCAATATACCAACCGTTGCATTAATTCCAGAGATAATCATATTATTGCAATTAGTCTTTGAAAAATCAAAGAAAGAATATATGATTTTGAAAGATAGATGTTAGTGCGTGTGTGTCTCTGCTTTCCATTGAATCTGAGAAGTCGGTTAAAGGGTTTGTTTATTATCACAGCAGTGTGGATGCATGAATATGACTACTTCTTTCTTTCAAATCTCCCACCATCAATTTTTAGCATCAAATTAATCGGATATATTCTAGCTGTTATGCAGAGGGAAGCACTAGGTCGGCAAAAATCAAGCCAAGTTACTAGAACCAAACTAATGCTGAAGATTATGTTCACACTAGTCTGAGTAGCAACGTCATTGGGCAAATGACAAGCCTAGGTCAGATATAAAGTTAGTATGAGGAAAAGAATAACGTGAGAGTATCTTCTTGAATTAATAACGTTAGAGAGATTGAAATAAGAAGCAAGATGAAAATGTCGGCACTCATTTGTGCAGTCGCTGTGTTGACTTTTCAATGATTTTATGCCACATGTAAATTTATTACAATATTAATCGTCAGTTATATTCATGTTGTTATCTAATAAACATCAATTATATTTTCTTAAAAATCATTACTGAATATAAATCTGATATATAAATGGTCGACTGGGTATTAGTTTGTGGTCCTTCAGGGGATAAGTGGCCAAGGAATATAGCAAATCTGTCATTTTAACTGGTTATAAATGGATGGAGTGTTGGAAACTTTTTTTTTTAAAAAAAAGGGTAATTGTTTTAGATCATATTTGACAGGTTTCTTTGCTCTTGTTTCTGCTTTGAATTGTCAGATCCTTTCACCAAAAGCATAAAGTAAAAAAAGAACACATTGTGAACGTAATTTTCACATGATTTGAAAAATTTTCGAATATATTAGAGATAATACAATCATTTAATACATGCATGATATGTGTTACTAGATTTAATATAACCACCACTTATATGGTGGTTTTTCAAAATAAATACGTATGTCATAATATTATTTATTTGTTATATAACTGACATAATATTTCTGATGTCTTTTAAAATTTCTTCTCTACTGGCCACGCCTTTAATCATCCGACAAGCACCAAAAAGATTATGTGAAGAATCAAGCTGATCGCTTGTCCAATGAGCACCGCTCGTATTCATCTTTTGCTGCTTATGAAATCCCCTCCATAGGCAACAAATGCACTTTCAGCACTGCCCAGACAGTAGATACATGTTCACAGAGTCTCACTCTTTTGCGCCAAATTAAGTCTAAAAGAAGCTGTGATTGACTAGAATTTGTGCCATTATAGAGTCCAGATATATGTGTGTGTGTGCGCGCATGCGCGCTTGTTTATATGGTATATAAACAATCTTATTTATGTCAAGTCCCTTAATCTTGGCCTCTCTTCAAAGAAAAACGACGCCAAGTCAGTTTTAATATTACCCAATCCCAACTTCTCTAAGACACAAGAAGCGTAACCAACCAATTTAATACTAAAAAAATTAAGATGGTTAAACAAGACTCGACTTCTGTTACAGTACATTTATAATATAAAGGATTCTTCATTCTGATATGCTAGCTGCTTTTTTTTAAAATAAAAAAAATTCAAAACGTACGCAATTACAAAGATTTTGATGAATCAAATTAAATAATAGAGTCATTCTTACAAGCGAAGGATTTGAGGATTACCATCGACTTAATTATAATGGAGACTGTGGCCATTAATTTTGTTTAAGTGTGTAAAAGATCTTTGATTAATTTATTGATAAGAAAGAGTATTTTGTCACGTGTAATGCCATGCTAGTAGATCTTCAGTGAGATAAAGCAAGATATAGATATTCAATCAAGGGCTTATAAATGATTATATCATATGCATATTTTAATCAAGATACGGGAGATATGAGATTTTAGTTTCATAAATTAAAATTTTAAAGGTTCTTTCTGGATAAATTTGGATAGGATAAGTGCACAAATTGTATCTCTCCTTAAATGTGACAACTTCCCAAATGCAAACTAAAGTTGAGAATTGAGAAGTTTTCTAGAGGAAAGACTTGCTGAATCGAGTTTCATGGCATATTCTCCTAATCTTTTATATCTACTTCACTTTTACAAGAAGTTAATTAATTTAACTAAAACATATTATTCCCATATCCCCACTACTTCGCTTCTAAAATCGTATCGAATCATTTGAGTGAAACACATATTTACGTTAAGGTTTAATTACTTTTTTAATAGGGCAAATAAAATTCGCTACAAATTTAAAAGAATTTAAACGAATCTATTCCTGTAAAAATATATTGAAGCAAATTCCAAAGATGAGGAGGATACTAGAATATATATGATTACTAGTACATGTATGATTATAGTGTAAGGAGATTTCAATACGGATCAAATTAAAGATAAAGGCCAGCTAACAAATGTTTTTAAAATGTTGAAAACTTTTAGTTTTTAAGTTTTTTTTTTTTGAGACTGATTAATCATCAGATTACTGCATTACACAGATATTTACAACAACTGCTTATTGTAGCAGAGGTATTACACTGATATTTACAATCAGATATACATGATTGGGACTTACATTATTATAATGAATTCTATGAAGTACATGCCCAATACAAATAACCCCTCACAGGAGAGGATGTCCATACTCCACTTGCATTTCGCAAGGGAGAAGGATATAAAGAACATTTAGCCCCCACAATGCACTTTTAGTTTTTAAGTTAAGCGTACACGACAGGTTAAAATAGATTCGTCAAACAAAGTTCGATCATGGGGGTTTTTATTGTTAAAACTTACATCCTACTATTGTTATTATTATTTTGAAATATTAAATACTATTATTTGAACATTAACTTTCAAACTGAGCAGGTATTAGAATAAAGTGCTCAACGTATTCATCATAATCACTTAATACCTGAATTGATCACATGAGACAATGTTTGAACGGCAGCCCAGAAATAAATTAAGCTGCATTCACAAATCCAAAAATAAGTGGGTATTAATGGGCCATATTTTTTATGAGTCTTTCTCTAGTGTAAGTGTTCGCATTTCTTAAAATATGAATTTTGAATTTTACAATGTTGTAAAATTTAGAATATGTATATTAAAAAAAAAAACATGTGCTCGTGCTTAAGAATGCTTATATCTTTACTTAACCTTTTAGATATATTATATTATAGAAACTATCCAATCCAGATCTTGAACTTAATTTGATAAAGTTAAGAAAAATTATTATAGACCATATAGTGTAATAATGTAATGTTATAATAATATTATACCATATAACGTAATAGTTTCTTTTTTTTTTTTGGACTTTAATAAAATTTAGGATTTTAGATCTTCTTTAGCTAGATAAGCACTCCATCATATTATACAAGATGAATCTCTATATTTTTAAACAATTTTAACATTCCTCTTTGTGAGTAAAACCATGTACTGACTCGATTAAAATGAATGATTTTCATAATTAATCCGTCGAAAAAGCAAGTTATTTTAAAGTTAATTCGACCTCTGTTGAGTTTAGGTATTGGAACTCTGTGAGCTGATTTAGGTTTAGCTATATTCCAGTAGTCGAAAATAAAAACCCTGTAAGTCTATCTGTAAATGTATATATACAGCCACTGACCAGATTGCCATAAAAGAAGAAAAACTTTTGACATTTTTCAGGCTGTTGGGAGAAAAAAGTTTGAGTTGCACGTGCTTGTGTAGATTTTCAACACGTTTCTGTTATTGCCGATTGAATTGAAGCCCTTTGGTAACACTAAATATGTTTGTTAAATGTACTTTTCCAGATGACTATATTTTGGACTAATAACACGGACTTTTTCAAGTGTTAAGGAACTAAGTCTAAACAAAAGTTGCAACAATTATTGAATAACGTAATATTGACGGCGAGAAGAGACCTTTTTTTTATCAGGGGTTTGATATAATGACATATTTCATCCTTATTCCTTAAATAATAGTTCATTTTATCTCTATTTTTCAAACAATAGATCAAAATGCGTTTTTATAAATTTATAATTAGTTTACTATACTATTTATTAAGGGAAAAAGAGGATTTTCAATTAAAAAAATACAAATAATTTTAAAATAAAAATCTCAAGAACGATTAATTAATATCTACTTTTTTACATAAATTTAAAATTTGAGAATAACTTAATGAAACAAAAATAACACATAATGTTTGTGTTCACTAAATTTTTTAATGAAGCCAACTGAATTTTTTTAATATATAATAATAATAATAATAATAATAATAATAATAATAATAACAATTATCCAATCAAGGATCATTGACTAAATTAAAGTAAGGGATAAGAAAAAAGATTAAAAAAAAAAACACACTTTAATTCAATGTCTTTTGTCGTGTAATACATTAAATATGTGTTTTTATATCTTTAATGTGTGTTTTTTTAAATAAATGAAAGTCTGTGTTTATTTTTGGTAAAATAATTGTCCATTGATTATCTTTTTTTATCCTAAATATATATATATATATATATATATATATATATATATATATATATATATATATAATATTTAGTGTTATTATTTGTTTCTCCATTAAGTTACTATTAAATTTTAAATTCATGCAGAAAGTCATTTGTCATATAATTATGTTTGAGAGTTTTATTTTAAAATGGTTTGTATTCTCTTAATTAAAATTCTATTTTGCCCTCAACGAATTATACAATAAATTAAAGATAAAATAACAGAAGAGTGTGTTGGGCTATTATTTAAAAAACGTGAATGAAATAAGTTATTGTTTAAATAAATAAAATAAATAGGCTATTGTATCAAACCCTAAAAATAAAAAGGGCTTTTTCACTATTCAATGCTGTGGTTTATTTTGGTCCATATATATTACTTAGTCTTGCAATCTTGCTCTATATCTATTAGTTATCACTTCTCAAATTAACCAGATACATAATACAATACACTTATATTAAAATAATTTATTATTTTAATATAGGTATATTGTATTATATTATATTAAATTATTTTAATATAAGTGTATTGTTAAGTTAATTTACTTTTCATCCACCAGAATTTCCCATCACAAAAGTTGAATTATCTTCGAAAAGTAGAATCGACCTGCCCCACAGGTAGCTCCAAAGAAGTTTTAGTGGATTTTGTAACACGAGGACTGAGAAAATAGTCAATTTCATTGAATAAGAGGAGAATTTGGCTATCAAGTATTAATTTGAATTTCAAATAAAACTTGATGGATCAAAATCACAATTAATGACAAACGACTAAATTAGATGCAGCCACGTGTAGTGACGCGTGACAAATTGACCGGTAATTATCCGGTTAAAAGAAAACCAACGAACTTCTAATGCTTGGGTAAGGATTAATTTCATATTTACCCTATTATTATTATTAATCATTAGCACACACTAACTTTGATGTAAGCCATCAACCCCACCCCCAAATAGTCAAATTGCTGTCCTACGCGGTTAAGTTCAATTACTGGCCATTTCTAACTAGCACAAAGACATTAATGCCCTTAATTAGACATTAGGTCAATGTAAAAAAAATAAACATAAAATTATTTTTATAAAAACTAAGATTTATGTAAATAGATAGAAATTTATTTTTTTAAAACTAAAATTTAGACAAATTAGTAGTTTAATTAATGAATAAAATTATATTTTCTGTCATATGAATATAGGGGTAAATTTTATTGCATGCTCAAATATACCAATTACTGTTAATCTACTCCAGGTAAAGTATCTTTTTATTTTCATTTCTCTTTTTATACTTCTTTTTTTAATTTCTTCTTCAACTCCTTAAGACTTTTTTTCGATGAATCTCTCGAAAAACCATTTTGTTGTTCAAAATAGAAGAATACACTCATATCAGAGATTTTTTTTTCAACTTTAATAGTGGTGAGTAGAGGTTTTGATAGCCCAATAACGGTGGTTTTTGTGTAGGTTCTACAAGGAAAAATTTTGTAGGGCAAATTGTTATTGGGGAATTTTTTTTCTTGTCTACTTGTTTTTATTTTTTGTTATTTTTATGATAGCTTCAGACGTTCATAAGGGGAATTATTTGAATGATATTGATTTTGGTGAAAAAGTTGCCTTGTGTTTTGGCTTATAGCTTGCTAGTAAAATTGATTTATCTCCATTGATTGTTAAATCGGATTCGTTATTTGTGGTGTGTCAAAATAGGATTTTTCAGGTTCATTGTATCTCAAGAATTTAACATTGTACTTTAAGTTGTTCAAATTCTTAAGTTGTTCAAATTCTTTTATAAGGATGGAAGATTTTTCATTCGACTTGTAATCTTTAAGTTTTTTAATGATATGAATTGTAATAGTTTCCATTAAAAAAAAAAAAAAACTCTTGGTAGTTCAAACAATCATTACTCCAACTTCATGCAATTAGTTTTTTAGTTAGCTTGAATGGTCGATAACAATTGATTGATATATATTTGCCATCAATATTATTAACTGTCAATAAAAAGACAAATACACTTTGGTGATTTTTTTTTTAATTGGATAGATTTTGCATAAGAAGAATAGAAGAACATATTCTTATACCAATTAATATATTTCAAATTCACCAAATAATTAAAGAAAGGGTGGGGTTCTTTAAAGGGTAATTTTTAAAAACCTCCCCTGAGGTTTGGGCTTGTTGCAAGTAGATGGCGAGAATTGATTTATTTGTAAAAAACCCCCTACCGTCAGTTAAGTTTAACATTGACCGTTAGTTGACCGTGCAAAGACAATATTACCCTTAACAATAGTTTATAAACGAAAATAACTATAAAAAAAACCAAAATTATTAGCTATTTTACACTTTTTAAATTATTGATATTTTCTTAAAGTTCTTATAAAAAATTAAAATTAAAAAATTAAAAAATCCTCTTTAAATTATTGATATTTCCTTAAAATTCCTACAAGAAAGATAAAATTAAAAATTTAAAAATGAAATAGTCATAATCTTTACCTATGATATTGTAAATTTTTAGAATTGACAAGGATAAAATTGTCAAAAAATAGGGTTTGTGCTTTTTGCACCAATAATTTTGGTTTTTTTTTAGTTATTTTCGTTTACAAACTATTGTTGAGGGTAATATTGTCTTTCCACGGTCAACTAACGGTCAATGTTAAACTTAACTGACGGTAGGGGGTTTTTTACAAATAAATCAATTCTCGCCATCTACTTGCAACAAGTCCAAACCTCAGGGGAGGTTTTTAAAAATTACCCGTTCTTTAAACCCCTCAAATTTCTTTCCAAATCCATTTTTTAAATAAACCCATAACTAAAATTTTAAAATATTAATTTAATTTCTATTCATTTGAGAATTTCAAAAATAACCCTTCGTATAATTTCTATACATTAATATTTTTCTAATTGTTCTTGATTTGAATTAATAAAGAGACTTGACTTTGTCAAATTGAAAAACGTTTGACATCATGAAACAATAAATTTCAATTAATCATCTTCAATTAAACCTTGTTTGAATTATAAAATCAATATTCTAGGTTGGTATTTGCACGGATCATTCTTTTTGAAGGGGAGAGGAACTTGCGTGTTCCCAAATATTCGTTTAAAAAGTCACAAATCAAACGATTTACTAGTGTTTATTGTTTTACATAAACTCTAGGAATTGAAAAATTAAGAGATAGTTTCATCTTGTGACACATTTTTTTTAACCCACAGAAAATATTTTTGATATACCATGTATGCAATTACAAGAAACTATTTTATCTATAAATTTGAATTAGACTTCTCTCATCAACTATCATATTTTCAATATCAAACAAAAAAAATTCACACTAGTTTAAATAGATGGATGCTGAAATATGAAGTAATCTTGATACTAACATGTTTAAATAAGTAATTCTATCAAAGGATATTTTAGAAAAAAAATATGTTGATTAAAGATAAACTCTAGTTGGTTAGTAAACAAGTTCATTTTTTTAAATAGTATACGAGTTAAATTTGATTTTAGAACTTTTTTGTCAAAAAAATCTTACAACTAAATAAAAATAAAATTGATTTCACTAAATAAAAAAATTTGATTACTGAATAAAAAATAAATTTGATTTTACTAAATATTCGTATATTTTACTATAAAAATTGACAAGTTATAAGAGATATTTTACCTGATCAATTTAATTCGATTGAGGCATGATAGTTTTTTAATTCAATAGTAGAAAAGTTAACGGGTCGAGTATGTGGTTTTACATAAAAAGTTAAAGGGTGCATATTGATATTTGTCAAAATATTTGGGTGTACATGGAAATGAACCCTTCTAAATGTTAAAAACGGTTGCCCGTGATTAATTTCTATTCTGGCCTTTAATCCCAACCATCCAATTTCAGTCTCTAGATCCAACGAATAAAAAATGCATGGTTGTTACGTACAGTTTCTGTAACGTAGCCAGCTCCTAATTTACAACAACTTTTATATGTGATAAGCCAATGGATAAAGAGTAATGTTCCAGAACCCCCAGCATAAAAATATCTGTCCTGTCCAAATTACAGTAAAATTGTAATTTTCTTTTCTCAACACCCCCAGCTAAATGTTAATTGTTACCTATTAATCGGCCAAACGGGAAAAATCTTATACCTGCATGAGTCACGTGCGGGATTAAATTTTCTGCATTATACACGAATAAATCTGAAGCCAAGCTTTGATACATGAAAAAAATAGCTTAATTATAACAACGTTGTATTGCTGATCAAATCTGCATTTTTAAGGTACGATGAACTTTCGCAAGAAAGAAAGACTATATTTTTAATAATAAGTAACCTCTGTTATTGTGTAATTAATCTAGCATGCCTACTAAATGGCATTAAATCTTATTAGCCTAACTTATAAAACCATATGTGTATTAATCAAGTGGAATTTGTGACTGCAATGACAAATCATCAGTGAAATTTCCATGGAAGACACTGAAGCTTTGAGCAAGAACCATCCCATGTGCTTCTGCATTTACCACTTTCGCCATCGCAACACTTGCACACAATTCCAAGAGTAGCAAGCATCTTCGAATTTCCTAAACAATATAAATAAAAAAATCATGGAACTAGTATCATTACATTATTATTATCCTTTTCTAGAACACCCAAAAGCAGAAAGATAAATCAATGCATTTGCTTACCAAGTTGATGATTCTGTATTGATATTGGCCTGGCGCTGGAGCATTGATGAGGTACTGCAACAATAATCATCACCAAGAGCAGGAGAAACAGTTGAAAACGCCGAGGTTCAGCCATAATATACTTGCTTTTGTTTTGGGAAAGGATTAAATTGTATGCTTAGTTAAATCTTAAAGGAAATCATGAAAGCTTAAAAGGGCAGGTTTTGAATGATGTGATTGATGTTGTGGCTATTTATAATTGAGTAGTGGAGATCCTCTGAGGATAAGTGCTAGCCCACTTGCCACGCGTTTTCTTTCGCCTTGTTTTAAGAATTTGAAAACATATTTATGTCTCGTATGAAATTTTGGCTGCTTCCTTTTACTTTTGCATATGATATACCTTCTAGAGCACTAACATTTTCCTTTTTAAACAAAAGAAAAAAAAAATTTCTGTAAGTACACACATTCAATTCCCTGATTTAAGTTTAGAAGCACGCATATTTCAAATCAATCATTCATGATCTGAGCCTTAACGTGTACTCCGGATAACAGTTAACGACAAGTTTTGCTAGCTAGGGTATGAGTTTTTTTTTTTTTAATTCATCCCTTTGAATAATTTAATATTTACTTGTTTATATATATATATATGGGCATTCTCACTTTAATAAAATATAAATATTAGTTAAAAAAATAAATAATATAGATTTCAACACACTAATAGACAAAAAATACAGTTTTTAATATATGGAAATCTATTTTTTTTGTATTTAATAACATCTTTATTTAAACCTCACTAAAGAAGAATTATATATATATATTCAAAAGTTATAACTTAATTAAAAAAAATTGCCCCTTCAATAATTTAATATATACATGTTTAGTATTACAATTTTAATAACTTTCATGGAATTTAACAAATCTAAGATTTTGAATCAATAAAGTCTGGGAAAACTATTAAGTTGTACTATTAAACCATAAGACTTAATAGCTTTTCCAGACTTAACGCTAATAAACCATATAGATTAATATCTTTCTTAGAATTTAAAACATAAGAGATACTGATTGAGGCATACATATAATTCTTCTCTAATATGGAAGCCTTCGTTTTTTTTTTTTATACGGACATACTTTTAAATCATACGGTTTAAAAAAGTTAGTTTTTAAAATTATTAAATTACAAGACTTTATAGTTCATTAAAAAATAAACCTATTAAATTCCACAACTTAAGAGCGTGTTTGCATTAAAAAAAAAGAGTAATGATATAGTCACAAACTTTTGTACAAACTAATGTGGCATGGTAAAATTGTTGAATTAAATATCTCTTGGTCCACATGATTTATTTATATTATTCTATATTTTCATTCAATCAATGAATTAATGTCATATCAATTTGTACAAGAATTTGTGACTGACTGACTGTATCATCACTAAAAAAATAAATAAAGGCTTTTGCTCTTGAGAATGACTCTATATATATATATAATGATAATAATATAATGATATAATATATTATTATTACTATTATTATATTATTATATAATAATTATAATTATTTTAAAAAAGTTACTACATTACCAAATTCATCCTACACATGATCGTGGTCAATATTAGTAGATTGTATCATTATAATTATAATGTGAAATTGAAAACAGTAAGTCAAATTTGAAAATAAATGTTTGGTATGACTTTTTGGCTTCTTCCTTGGACTTTTTCTACAAAGAGTAATAATAAAACAAATTATAAACAAGTGGACTTACAGAGTTCAAGTAACCCATCCTTTAAGTTTAGAAGCATTCATCCATCTTTCAAATCAATCTTGTACAAGCCTTAACGTGCACTCCGGACAACGTTAATGACAAGTTTTGCTAGCTGGGCTTTTTAGTTTTTGGGTGTAAAATGGAGGATTTAAATTGCTTGAGAAATAATTTGTACTAGATAAGGTGCAGAATAATAATATGGTTACTATCTAAGCCTACAAATATGAGTAGATTGTATCATTGTGGTTTTTATTTATTTATTTATTTACTGAGCATTAATTTTATGATTAATTGCCTTGCATCAGTTTCAGGTGTCAATTGAAGTTAAAGCGGTTTACATTAAAACAAAATATTGTCAGTTTAGTTCTTAAATTCCAAATTATAAGAGAATTCAATGAACTTCAGCTACAATTGTAAAATATATAATCACTCTTTTTTCTTTTTTCTAATCCCTGAGAAGTGAGAATGTTCCATGATATGAACGTCAAAAGCAATTCTTTGACCTTAATATGAAGTTGAAGGTTCAACAGTAGCTCGTTTTATTTCTTTCGAAGAATGTTGAAGTAAATGGAGGGGATGTTTCAATGCAACTTTTATATTAAATGCAGCACTGTAGCTAGATGCATAGACTTTAACAATTTGTTTGAAGACTAAGCATATAATCTGTTGAAAAAAAACTCCTATATATGTTAACCAAAACATGAAATGAGGCCATTCAGTACCCCTTTTTGGTCAAGTAATATATCACGTTGTTTTTAATTTAAGTCATGGAAATCTGGACTTCTTTTAAGGGGACAAATTAGAAACGTGTGTATTCCAAATTCTAGGCTATTATAGTCAGATGCGGGTAATATCATAAAGGTTGCAGTTGATTTTTTGGATATCTGAATCTACATAATAAATTTAAATATAGTTTAGAATTCAATAAATTTACCTAAAAAATTAAATAAAATCCAATCATAATTTAACACCTAGAATAACATACAACAATAACATAAATTCACAAATAAAAATACACTATAAATTCACAAATAAGAATACCGCAACATAAATCAAACATAAAAAATAATATAAATCCAAGTCTAACACCACCACAATTCCACAAATAAAGTCATCACAACTCCACATAGATTCCATTTTAAACTATCACAAATGAAAACACCACCACAAATCCACATACATTTGATTTTTTTATTTAACTTATATATTTTTTAAATTTAATTTTAATTTGATAAATTAATTAATTAAAAAAATTGCATGTTTGAATATGTTTTCAAATGCATTGCATCTGGATCTGGATCTGGATCTACATGGATCTTTGATTTAACATCCGAATCCGCATTTCTTAATGTGTGGATCTAGATTTTTCTAGATCTATATCTTTCGAATCTTTGCTTTGTGCATCTAGTTCCGAATTTTTGTGCATCTAGGCGGAAACAAGATTTTTTTTTTCCATTTCTACCTGCTGGATTTTATATTTAATTAAATTACTTGTTTCATCCCTCTTGTTGAAAAGAAAATAGATTAAGTTCACATTTTTGTTCATTTACTATTCTACCACTCTTTATAGTTTTTAATGACATTTCTTGGAAGTTTAGTGCCAAAATTAAAGAGAAAAATGAAAAAAAAGGGTTTTATTCTCTTTAATTTTGGCGCTAAGGTACTTAAAAATGCCATAAAAGCTTATTAGGAGTGGTACAATAACAAATGAACAAAAAATGTAAACTTAAATCTACTTTCTTATAGTGGGAGGGATAAAATAATAATTAAAAAAATAGTGTGGTATGTAAGTGGTAAATATGAGATATAATAGGGATGAAACATGAATTCTTTCTTTTTTGAAAAAAAAAACATGTTTTAATGTATTAACAAATTAAAAAATATATTGGCTCGGTATTTTAGTGCCATCCTCACTAGAGAGAATGTATCATTATGTAAATTATAGGATTTCAATTCAAAACTAGAATCAAATAAAAAAATTCAAATTATTCTTTATATTTCAATAATGTAAAGGTTCTCAAAATTTGAAATAAGTAACTTAATTTGGGACTCAAATACTAAGACTCTCTGTTACTCTTCGATGACACATTTAAGGGAAGCAACATAGATTCTTTTTCAAAGTGTTTTTTTAATTTTAACTTAACCGAATGACAATCAAATCTCCTTTTTGCCCACGTGATTAGATTCTAATCCCAGATCTTGTTTCCTATATATCCAAATAATCTAATTTTTTTTTTTTTTTGTCTCACAACGAGACAAATAATAATGACATCGTAACTCAAATTGAAGATTCCCCTCCCAAGACAACCAAGCGCTGATCAGACTCTACGGCATTTTGACAAGAAAGGAAATTATTCAATGAAAAGTGGGTACCAAGTGGCTTTAAAGTTTACATTTCCTGACCAAGCCAGCATCTCAAACAAACCATAGTCTCCATGGAAAGCAAACTGGTCTTTGGAACTTCCAGAAAAGATGAAGATGTTCATGTGAAGAGCAGCAAGGAATCTGTTACCTACTGCTCAAAACCTTTGGAAGAAGAAAGTCGTTCCAAGCCCACGGTGTCAGAGATGTAGAAGAACAAAGGAGTCCATTTTACATGCACTTATTAGTTGCAAAGTTTCTGAAAATTTTGGAGATTAACCCCTTTTGAAGAACATGTCAGGCTTCTGGAGGGTAGCATTATGCTGTTTGGCATGCAAGAAGCAAGTCAGATATGGAGCTGATGGTTGCCATTTATTGGGCTATTTGGCACGCAAGGAACCTTCTTATCTATGAAAAAAAGAAGGAAGATTCCCGATTATTAGCTGCTAAAGCAGATGCTGTAGTGCATTCTTACAAAAAGATCCAGCTGCCACAATTACAGACATCGTTGAAGGAAAAGTCTAATGTAAATACCTAAGGGCGACGCCCCGCCAGCAGGTTGTTTTAAGATAAATGTGGATGCATCAGTTGTGGTTGAGCAGATTAGAGCTGATTTGGATGCTGTGATTAGAGATTCTAGAGCCAAAGTGATACCAGCGGCTATGCAACCTTCCGAGTTTCGGATGGAGGTAGTATATATATGAGGTTGCAGAAGCTGCAAGACTTGGGGTTGAAACTGCAGAAAGGGTGGGATGTTGGCCCTCGATCATAGAAGCTGATTCACAGGAGATTGCAGACCTGTTTTGAACAAGAAAAGTACACGAATGGAATTCTTTTAGGTTATATCTGATATGCAATCTTGTATTAGAAGGCAGCAACAAATCTCAATTCACTATACTCCAAGAGCCAGCAGTGTAATAGCTCACACGTCACAACTTAGCTAGACTAGCTTTGGACCAATCTGAAATTATATTTTGGGTGAATAACATTCCAACCCACCTTTTGTATTTTTTCACTAATTGAATGCTTAAAAGTGATACCTTATTGTAAAAAAAATAAATAAAAATCAAAATGTTACCTTTTTAACCTCAAATCTTTAAATGAAAAAACAAATGATGTTGGTGATTGTGCCTATAGAGTGATAAGGTATTCAATTTAAAAAAAAAAACAAACTTATTAGGTCAAGGAACTATCCTAATTATAAAGTTAAGTGATTATCTTATATTAATTAATATGAGATAAATGAATGTTGTCGCAAGAGAGATAAAAAAAAAAGAGGCTAGTAGTTTTCACACAACTCTAAGCAATGAAAATAAAAAAACTGATTTTTTTTTCAGCTATAATATTCATTGCATTATAATGCTCTGATAGTACTAGGTTCTGATGTTTGAGTTACATCAAGACCTAGAATCAATGGATATCAATACATCACAAGACATTACAAAGGTTGTTATAACAACCTGACACTGCAGTTTGTCTTCTTGTCTTCAGTTGCTCAGTCTCAGGGTCGGCTTTACAGTATTAGGGGCTTTAGGCGAACTTTTTCTTTTTTTTTATGAGGCCTTTTTTATTTAGTAATTTCAATACTCAATGAAACAATAAAGAACTGAAAATCCATTTCAGTTTTAATTCTTAAATTTCAACAAATAATCAAAAAGATTCTAAAAATTTTCAAAAACAAAATCTAAAATTTACCATTAGAAATTATACAAAAAGAAGCAAATGAATAAATGAGAACAATACTATTTTCAAATAGAATATTTAGAATGGTAGCACATAAAAAGTTAAAATCATGAATTGATGGTTAGATAATGGATATGGACTTTCTATTTCAAGTAACTAATTTTTTCTTTTTCTTTTTTGAATGAATTAATGCATGTAATAATCTTCATTGTCGAGAAGAGAACAAGAAATTTTTCATCTATAATTTTCTAGATTATAAGATTTTTAGTAGAAATTAAAAGGAATACTCAAAGTCAAAGATTCCAATGTTGAATAATTGAGCTTTTTTAAGAAGTTGAAAAGATAAAAAATATACTTATTTTTATTAGAAAAACTAATAATGAATAAATTAATGGTTAGAGAATATTATTAATTATATCTCTTTAACAATAAGATAACCAATTATAGGTTTTTTTATTAAAAAATAATTATTAATAATTATAGGATAATTATTAATAATTATAGGATAATTATTAATTATTATAGGATAATTATTAATTAGAGATATGTCTAATAGGCTTTTCTACCACACCTATAATTTTTTTAAAAGATTTTATTAACTAGAGAATTATTATTAATACCAAAACACTGAGGCCTTAGGTGACCGCCTTGCTCGCTTATACTTAAAGCCACCCATGCTCAGTCTTGTCTTTAACTAGTTGTAATAGCTCGCTCCTTCAACTTGATTACCATCCAATTCTGACCTTTAATGCTTCTAGCCGTCCAACGACTGATATTCAAATATCAGATGGCCTGCTTAATTCAAAGGATTCATGAGTTCCTGCCAATGCCTTCATTGAGGTATATTATCAAACAATTCTGCAACAACCTCAGACACATTTATTTTAACTAGGAGATGGAAGGATATTTCGTCGTCATGATAAATTTCTGGGGGCAAACATTAATTGAGCATGGGTGACTTTATAAGTAAAATTGTTTTCGTAGCTTAACATTAACAAAGAGAAACTATGGCTTATTCAATCCACCAAATTTTGTCTGATATTTTCTTTGACTTTAGCTTGTCCATTCTGTGGCCACCCTCCTTTACTCATCCCGTTCCAGGTCTGCTCTCTTTATTAATTATATAATTCCTATACAATTCTTGTAAGCAAATTTTATTTATTTTGTCCATTTCCGCACATTTTCCTATAACTTGTAGTTTGCAAGAAAATGTGTAATAGATCCCTTAACTTTTTCCAGGCATCAACAGTATTTAGAAGATTGATACCACACTGCTAGTAGTAATTATTTTTGTTAGGATTTTGACATATATCCTTTATCAAAATTTTAGCTAGTCTTCCCTGTATTCATTATTTTCCCTATTCTACAAGGATTTTGTCTAGTATGAGGGCTCAGTAGTTTATTACGTGTGGATCTCATGGAAATATGTGAGATATTATGTGGTAAGCTTGACTTGGTCTGTGTCATTATATGGAGCAAGTCTTAAAGAGTTTCAATTTAAAAAGACCGCTTCGTCACCAAGAAAATCAACTATATATTTGAGCAATCATTGGCTTTTGAGGAAGGGGATCCTAGTCAACCAAACAAACTCAACCATCACATGAAACTGGCATATAAAACAGATGGAAGATTAATTAAACATTCTTCATCAGACTGATCCATTTGCTTCCCACTTAAAAAAAGAATTAACAATGGAGAAATTTAAAATTTATATCTTATATATGCAATCAAGAAATTTCATATGATACTAAGCTACTAACGTAAATAATGCCTTTTTCATTGTTCTTAAAGGATTTAGGCAAGACTTCTGACTTCGATATTTATTTCATCATCATTAGATTAACCTGTACTCATAGCTAGTAGTTTTCTCTCTCTTTTTTCCCAGTAAAACTCAGTCGGGGTTTTATGCAAAATAAATTTAATCAACAATCACATTGCTTTCAGCCCTTGAACTGGTGAAATCTCGTCAAGTTCTGGTAATTTGTCGCGTCCCGGATCGTCTTCAATACGATAAATTTTGCTCCGGTCAACGGCCAATACACCTTGAACTCCTGCATGGGTGAATTTCAATTTGAGTGTGTGTATATATATATGCATAGATGGAAAATGGATAAATTAATTAAGAAAAGAAAATGACTTCATTTTCATGTGCAAAATTAATTAATAATATTAATCATACATAGAGTCTTTCTCTAGCACATTCAGGATTTTATAAATTGTAAAAAGCTCTTAAAACATTGTAATCTGATTTTTCAATTGTTTTCAATGTTGTCAGATTTTTTACAATATTGTTATACTCCAAATTTATATTATATATATATATATATATATATATATATATATGTAGGATCATACTTTGTAGCTTTTCTGCCTCATTTACAGTGAGTCTGGCTGCAAATCTTGAACCGAGGTTATTGTAACTGTTAGTGCAAATTTTGTCCCAACTTATGATGGTGAGTTCATTCTTTGGGCTGATCTTTATGGGCCTTTGTATATACTCTTCTGAGTCCGCTTCCTTAGGCAATCAAAAGGTCCTTGTCCTGTGATACTCTACAAACATAAGAAAATTATTAGAGGGCCGGCTTTGCCGGCGTATACCCTCCGACGGTCAAGTCAGTCATCGGACTTTTGAAAATATGAATTTAGAAAGAGAAAGATTAGAGGGAGAAAGTTAGCATTTTTCCCTTTTGAGTCTCTTTTTTGTCTTATCTTTTGATGTGAATGAAAGACATATTTATCGACCAAACTGATTTGACTTGGGTCCTAGTTATTTTGATGACAAATGTCATTGTTCTTGTGACATTTGACAACACTTGTCCTCTAGTGCCCATGTGGATTGACACATGGATATACAAACTTGTCTACAAATTAGAGGAATGAATGTTTTATCCTTAGGTTATTTTTACTAAGACCTTGGGATCATAAGAACCTTCAAACTTAGGAGGTTTGTCCTAGGGTAAGAGCCTAGAACCTCAGCACATTTTAAACTTTAAATCCTTACCACCTAGTTGATTTATCCTAGGTGATTTGTCTTAGGATAGGAATCTAGGACCTTGGCTCCTTTTGGGTTTTGAAACCTTGTTACTTAGGAGGATCATTCTAGGTCATTTGTCCACCACTTCGTGGGCTTAATTGGGAGGAAATCTATTAGATTGGCCTTATTTATTTGGGCCTTATTAGACTTATTTTAATTTTGGTCCAACAGTAACTGTACACAAGAGATTCAGATGGAGTGCTGTACATTCCCACATGCCATTTGAGACAACATCAGTATGGGTTAGAATCTAATGGCAATTTACAACAATTAATGAATTTAATTAAATATATGAAATTAAAACTTAGATGCCCTCAAGAACCTTGTCAAGAATTTGAAGATAAGCATTCCTTGTAGATCCTATAGAGGAGTCCAATGACACTATGTACACCTGCATTTATACATATGTATAATTGAAACGAATCAACAAGTGATCAGAACAGAGCATCATAAATTTGATGATGAACTTGCCTTTCTTAAGCCATTGTTCTCTGCATGGCACAGCAGAATGCCCAGAAATGTGAGGGTGATCGCTAATATTGGCAGCAGTAATTTTGCCATTCTGTTTCTTCTGCAGAATAGATTTTTTATATAGCCTCAATTTGCAGAAGGAGCCAGCCATTCAGGAAGGGGAAGTATTTAAAAAATTCCTTGGAAGTTATTCCATGGCTTTCTTAATAAATTTATTTGTAGCATTTATTAATGACTCGGGTTTATTTAATAAATTTTCAGTTTTTTTCCCCTCTTTCAATAAGGTTACTTTTTTTTTCCTTGTCAAACCTCCCCGAATAAATCACTGACGTTTTAATGAAACGGAGGAAAAGAATTTGCACTACCCGCAGAAATCATATACGAGATATATATAATTATTTGTTTACATTATAATTTTAGGGAGATCTCTTATTAAAATCAATATATATCACTTACTTCTTACTGTTTTTATAATATTCAAAACCCTCTAACATTTAAATTTTAAAGGAAAAAAGAGGTAAATAGGTAATTCGGTTGATAATTTATCATAAGAATATTAAATACTTTTTTATTATAAGAAAATGGTTAAATTAAAAAAAGTACAAGAAAAATATCTTCTTGTTAATTTTTTATTCACACCGAAACATGTATTTCTAATTTGTAATACTTAAATTTTTTAATTCAATTTACGTCTATATGATTTTTTAATTTATAATAAATATTAATAAAAGTGTATTTGAAGATAAGAATAATACTATAAAATTATGCCGCCAGGAGATTATTGGCTATTAAAAAATAATAAGAAGATAAGTGGAATATATTAATTTTAGTAGAAGAGAAACTGACAATCTCCCTATAATCTTATCTGAAGCCAAACTAGTGATGCAATGATAAAAAATAGTTGCAGTAAATGTTTTGTTGCACCTAAAGAACGCAAAAGCATATATAGGTTATTCATTCATATGTATAATGCATAGTCTTTGCTAGAATGTTTTTATATTTTAATTAAATGTGGATTTGAGATTTGATTACATAGCCTAGTTATAATTAATTATTATTTAAAAAAAAACATAATTGCTTCCATTGATTAGTTTATCTCCAATAGTTGAATCGAATTCCTTACATGATTACTCAATTGTTGAGAGGACAACATAATATTACTTATTTTAAATTAGGAATGGCACTAGTTTGGATCGGTTCAGTCTTGGAATAAATTGAAATTTCCTGTTCAGTTTAGTTTGGGAATTTCAAAATATCAGTTTAGAAATTTTCATTTGGTTCAATTTTGGTATTAATCCATTTAGTTTTTTTTTAAATTATAAAACACCAAGTCGAAACCAAAAAAAAAAAATAAATCAGATTTTTTCTTGAGGTTTGGGTCGGTTTGGCCCACCCCTAAACACCACGTGGCATTTTTTATTTAAAAATTATTTTTTCAAAATTTTTAGTTCAATTTTAAAATTAAAAACCAAACTAGAATATTTGATTTTATACTTACTTAGAATATTTAGTTTTTTCTAAGAAAAAATCAACCCTAAAAATCGAACCGATAATTTTTTTGATCCGGTTCAGTTCTCTCACCCCTATTTTAAATCATTCCAAAAGTGCAGCGTATATTTTTACTTGAACAAGATTTCAAAAGTGGCCATGTTTCTAAAAATTGTAATCAAGCGGGTGATGCTTTAAGTAAATATACTCTTAATTGTTATGATTGTAAATTAATTTTATGAGGTGCCACGTGAAAATTATTTATATTAACTTTTGGCTTCTTCCTTCTTTTTTGTCCTTATTTAATTCTTATTAAGTTTATCGACTACCAATCTAACATGGTCTGAATTGGTGGAAGTGGAAATACCCATTTCTTGCTTGTTTAATGTTAACAATTTAACCAAGATTCATTCACTTGATGCGAGATTAATCGTGTTCACTTTATTTCTTTAATATTACATATGTATATAAAATTATATTTGTTACATGTGGTGACTGTAAGACAACTTTCATGATCAGACTATGTGATCCATTAGCTTCTGGGTAAAGTAAAACGACAAGCATTCGATAAATTTAATTTTGCTACCGTTTAAAACAATAAAACCCGGCCCCAGTTATTTATTACATGAACAATTAAATTGCTTGCAGGTCACGCGTCGGCTGTAACTGGTAGGGATGGGTGTTTGGATCGGGTTAACCCGAACCTAACTGAACCCAAAATAGTATTTTCCTGGAAATAAAAAAGAGGCAACAAATTCAATATCATAGCAGTTTTTTGTCTGTAAAACTAATACCAAACATGGTAAATAAAATGCTGATCTCAATATCATGGTAATTTTATAGACTTGAAAGGGTAAAGTTCTTTGCTCCAGTCTGTTTTCTTGGAAGGGAAAAAGGGACTCCATTGCTTTCTTATTCAATAAATTGAAGAAATTTCAAAGTCGTCACCACAGTTTGCAATTAAAAAACAAAAAGCAAAATCTAGTTAATCATTTGTGGGTGGAGCTACAAAGGCAACAACGGGGCTTCTCACATGATGCACACCATCATCCCAAACCAAAGAAGCAGAGATCATATTCACTGATTTCCCCACGTTTGCTGTAACTGTCACAACAAATGACTGCTTCTGATAAAGAGACTTGAAATAAAGGACACTTGGTTGAACTTTGATCATAAGTCCAGGCCGAGTGTACACAACTGCCCTGTAAGTTGACACAGCTGACCCAACATTTGTGACCGTTCTATGGAAGACTTGAGTTGTGTTATTTCCAGGCTTGGTTGATAAAGCAAAAGAAGGATAGTTTAAATCCCACACAGTTGCATTTGTTGAATTGGAACAACTCCTATTATCCCCAGTAACAAGACTTAGATTTTTGTCACTGTACCCTTGTCCGCATAGAAATTTCACATAATCAAGCTCCCCAGCATCGTATACTAGACCCGGGTTAACAGCCATTGAAGGATTTAAATGACCGGATCCGTATGCAAACTCTGCATCGGAATTAGCTTCAACGCTCATGGGGGTAGCTGCAATTTACAATAGTTGTATTCTTGAAGATTATTAATTCAGTGCTAATTTTTAATTTGGGTACAATTTCTGATTGCAAATTGCAACATTACCTGTTGTCATTAGAGCAGATTTAATAGCAGCAGGTGACCATGAAGGATAGAATGACTTAACGTAGGCTGCTGCGGCAGTTGCGTGTGGGCAAGACATGGATGTGCCTGAAATTATGTTGAAAGGAGATATTCTTGGATCACCTTCCGATGGACTCGATGCTTGTGTCCACGATGCTAAAATGTCCACTCCCGGAGCTGTTAGATCAGGCTGCACAAAAACAGAAGTCAAAATTAAGAAACAGATGGGGCGCATTAAATAAAGTGGAGAAATTTTTTCCAATTTTTACCTTCAAAATATCATTCGTAATCGGGTTAGGCCCTCTTGATGAAAATGAAACCACAACTGGAGCAAATTCATTCGTTTCTGCAGTACTTTTCAATATTGTGGCTGTTGGTATACTGTTGATTTTCAACAAGAATGCAACTCTGTCAATAGGCATTTACCAGGTAGCTAGAATTGACAGAGAATTGATTCAGATAGGTACCTAGTTGAGTTTAAGTAGCTTGCAATCTTAATTCCATCATACAAATCCAAATAAGAATTAGGCAAAGGAAAGCTGTAGGCAACATCCCTATCATCATTTCCTTGCATTACGCTACCAACTGCTCTTGCAGTTGCTGCTCCAAATCCATCGTTCAACTCATCGCATAGAACAATTTTCCCTTGCACCAACTTCTCATCCAAGGAGCCTAGTGAGCAGAACCTGCAGCAATCATAACGAATTTACAATTTGGAAACATCAATTAGCACTTGCATTCCACATTTTCTTTCTTAATACCTAGAATTGGATCCTTGGTAACCTCCTGTTCTGTTTGGAGCATCTCCTCCATAGATGAGAGGAAACATTTTTCCCTTGTAGTCAATTGTGTTTATAGAAATTCCCTGCATATGGGAAAAAGGTTCAAGACCTTAGGTTTATGTTCACAATTTCAAGGTCTAATGCACTTTGAAATTGAACTCACCTCATAAACTTCACCATTACCCAACTTAACTCTAGTCACAAACTTTCTATCAACAGTGCTAGCAGCAACAGAGAGAGTCCAAGGTGCAACATTTGCGAGTGATGCAGCATCAGGACCCGAATTACCAGCAGAATTGGAGGTAAGGATACCCTTTTTCATTGCATGGAAAGATCCAATAGCAATTGTATCTTCAAAATAATTGACAGCAGAAAAACTACCAACCGAAATTGAGATTATATCAACACCATCAGCAATTGCATCATCAAATGCTGCGAGGATATCGGCATCTGCGCAACCATCAAACCAACAAATCTTGTATACAGCAATGCGGGCAGATGGAACCCCTCCAATAGCTGTGCCAAAACCAATGCCAAATAGACTTGCCTTGCTGACCAAGCCACCTGCTGCCGTTGATGAAGTATGAGTCCCATGGCCTTCTGAATCTCTTGGAGACTTGAAATCAAATGGACTAAATTTTTTATCACTTCTGTAGAATTTAGCTCCAATGATTTTGCTGTAAAGAGTGGCAACAACTTTTTCAGAATCAATTGCACTCCAAGCCCTTTCATACGTGTGCGTAAGTGTGTGCTTTCTTGTGTTTTAAGCTACTTACTTGTTACAAGTGAAGTTTGAAGATGTTTGGCAAGAACCCTTCCATTTTTTTGGAGGAGGACCAAAATTTTCATCGCTGAAACTTTGAGATTCTGGCCAAATTCCTGTGTCAAGCATTCCAACAATGATGTCACTTTCGGTTGTTGCTCTTTTCACGTGCTCGGAGAAACCCATGAAGTCCCATGATCTTGTTGTGTGAAGTTGCTTCTTTCCATTAGGGAAAACTGACATTACTCCTTGCATGCCTGAAAATCAAATGCTACTGTTTTGATAGAGGAATCTAGGAAAATTACGGACAAAGTCTAGAACTAGGGTTCATTTACAAAAGAGGCCAACTCGCCAAGTTGCCGTTGTTCTTACTTTAGAAGCAGCATTGGTTTTTTGGACATAAATGCCCGATATTTTTAACTCTGTATATTTATTATATATATACTCTTTATTTTTATTTTTTTAAAGTTGGCTTTAATTTTCTTAGGATTTTGTGATTTCTGAACCTCACTGATATAAGCTGTGTGATATTAGATATCATGTGCCAAACCTTTGAGCCTCTGAGCCTCATCGTGGGTCAGCTTGGCAACAAACCCATTGAAGCTTCTGTGGTAGCTGTGGAGTAAATGATCTGATGCGCTTCTGTTGAATGCAGCATAGTGACAAATTTTAGTTACAAATTTATGGAGATTATAATTCAATTAATGAATGGCAATTATATTTTATAATGCATGTTCCCTTGAAGACAGAAGACCATTTGAAAGTGCTGTATACGTTTATGTTCTTTGGTGTCGTGTTGTATTTACATGCTCGAAAATTAAGATTAAATAACCTTCCAAGAACTTGATGTAGCATGCTGGTGTGAAAAGATGTTGCAGAGAATTTGCCAGTGGGGCGGTCACCCATGTACACAATATATTCCTGCATTAAATGAGAGATTTTATCACAAATGATAAATTTGTATTTCCATAAAAATGAAATAAAATAAAATAAAATAATGATATTTGACCCCTCAAATTGTCTCACCAGCCTCATTTTTTAATTTATTCTAAGATTTTCTTTAATTTAAATTTACAATTTGATCCGAAGTTAATATTCAATTTAAATTATGAATTAAAAAAAAAAGAGAGATGATCTATTGAGAGCATGAGAGAGAAGATTTTTTTTTAATAAAGACGAGTTTTAAGATAAATAATATTAATTAAAAAATAAAAATTAATGAGATGAAATGAGATATTAAATATCACTACTAAACAAAAAAAAAAAAAATTAATGGCCTTTAGGAGCCCAATTTCATTAAATCAAGTAAACTCAGCTCACTTCATTTGTGGCCAGCGCTAGCCCAATCAATGAGCCAATGCCGAGCCACACCGTTATTCATTGTAAGCCCAGTGAAAATGAAGAATAACGTTTTCCATTAGAGTGAAACTTTTACCACCATTCTGAAATTCTCATAAAACCCCTTTTTTTCGAAATTTACAATTTTATCCCTAATTAAGCTTAAAATGTTATAAATTTTAGTTAAACCCTATCACTCTTATCGATCAATATATGATTCTTGAAGGCATGCCTAACTTAGTTAAACTCCTCCATTTTTTGTGGTTATTCTTTATTTTGTTATACTTTGTTGGCAAACGCCTGTTAAAAAGGTTGAAGGAAATTGAAAGTGATTCTCTCAAGGCATGATTTGCAAATTTAATCTGGTGAAAAAGTTATGTTACAAAAGAATTTCGTTCTTACTGGAGAAATAAAAATACATGGTTATTTGTAGAATTAAGGTGGGTGTTGTTAAGAGTAGTGTAATTTATGTATATAACTATATATTTAATGGGGTGCTTTTAGAAATGGTGTTTTAAGAAGTTTTCAAAGAGGTGTCAATAGTTCGGATTCTTTCTATTAATTTATAAGTATCTTGACAAAGGATTAAGATTCCCTCATAATGTGAATTACTCATGAGAAAAAATTAGTGGTTAATAAATAAAAATATAAAAATAGATAAATTCTAATCATATATTATTATTAAAAGACATATGACGTAACATTTCTGAAAACTCAAGAGAACTTGAGTAAGGAGAAAATCCTTACTCTTTGTCAAAACCTAAAGCACTTTGTAAGATACAACACTTGTAATAACAATGGAATAATAAAGAATACCTTTCGGTCATCAACCAGTGCGCCATTGCAGCAGACAAGCAAAGTAAAAGAGAAGCAAAGTAGCAGAAGGAATGGAAGAAAAGTTTTGCTTGCCATTTTAGGTTCTCTTAAGATCTGCAGGTTACAATTAATGAATATTAACTTATGCACTAACCAAAGAAATGAAGTTCGTATTATATATATATAAGTCAAGGTTCGCGTATATCACATCAAAACCCCTATTGTGAAGCTCGCCAACAAAG
This sequence comes from Citrus sinensis, assembly GCF_022201045.2. NCBI lineage: Eukaryota > Viridiplantae > Streptophyta > Magnoliopsida > Sapindales > Rutaceae > Citrus > Citrus sinensis. Next base: position 349,596 of record NC_068559.1, read on the forward strand.
CCGGTCCGTACATTAGCCGGCATTGTCATCTAAAAATTTTGTGTTTTAAAGCAAATTTCAAAATCAATTTCATCATAAACCTACACATCCTTGCTAATTGACAAAAAGGGAAAAAAAAAAAAATTCGTACTTCGGGTAACATAGCATATTGGATGTACAAATTTCCTTTCTCCAAAACTTCTGTTTCCATCCTATTGTTTCATAAGTGAACATCCAAAGTCCAAACTCCATTCCTTTTATTTGGTTTCGAAAAAAAAGATAGTAATATACTGTAACATATACAAAGACTATTGCATTATGAACTTAGATCTAGTATTGACCTAAGATATGTACTAATCTTTGAAGATCTTGTGCCAATAAGCACCAATCACATTAGTGTAAAAAGTTAAGCACTGACTTTGAATTCAAAACATTGTCTACCAGAATTAATGTATAATATAATGTTGTTTATCTGCATCAAAATATACAACATTAAGCAGTAAAAGAGGATCTATTTGTCCTTTAGAAAAATAGTAAGAGTTTAACGATATATTTTTAAAAAGGCCTGTCTAGTTATTCATTGAGTTAAATGTTAAGAGTTTGGGTGTCATTTTTCATCTTAAAAAATATTAATAATATATTAACAATTAATTAATTGAAGAGTTCTTCTTTCAAAAAAGTTATTCCCTTAATTATTGCTTCTAATGTAACTTTTAAGTGACGAGTATTTCATGTTTTAGAATACCAATTTAAGACCAAATTAACCATGCTAATTCACAAAGGAGAATTGTTAATTATCGCTATTTATTTTAATTTTTATTGATTATATACTGTAAAAATCGTCACAGTTTATTTCCTATGTGCACAGCCACAGGACTATATTGTTGAGAATCAAATAAAACGACATTGAATGAAGTTTTCAAAGACGTAATCCGCACTTGTCAAAGGGATAATCTGCACTTGTCAAAGATACGATCCACGTCGAACGGATTGACACATTTCCTTCCGTATTCACATATGTAAACTTTGAAAAAAATGTAATCTCTGCATCTATAAATAACTCTCAATATATAATATTTTAATTTAAGAAATGAAAACAAGTTTCTTCGTATATAACCAACAGGACGGAAATTAAGATTCTTTTGAATATCTAATGTTTCTCCATTGGGTGCAACGAAAACCTCTTTGTTACACTTTTGTGCATTTTCCAGCAAAAAAACAAAAAAAAAGTATAGTATTCGCCGAATAGCCAGCACAAGTGCGGCAGCTGTCACTGTGACTTAGAATAAAGAAACGATGAAGTGAAAATGTATCTTCAAATTTTAAGATAGAATATAAGCAACAGTGGGGCTCCTTACTTGATGCACATCATGATCCCACACCAAAGCGGCAGAAACAATTTTGGATTCATTCATCGTCCATTCGCTTGTCAATACCTAAAAGACTGTTTCTTTCCAAGAGATGTGAAAGATAAAACGTCGGGATTAGCTCGTGTTCATAGCCCTGCTGGCTCGCAGAAGCTTTACAGGTAGACGCCGGCAATCCAACACAGTGGTGAGCCCAAAGCTTTTAATGAGCTTGGGCTAATTTATAGATTTACGGGAGGAAATATGTATTGAATATCCGTGTGTGCGTGTGTGACTCTATATATATGCCAAGTAAACTTATAATATAAATTATTAAAATTGCAACATAAAAAAATAATTTACGAAATTCTTTTTTATTTTATTTTATTGATAGAGAATGTGAAATACTTGAATAATTTGACATAATGAAAACAAAAAGAGTAAGTATGATTGTAAAGTAGAAAATCAAGAAATTATGAAAATATTGTTAATTATTACTATATTTCGTTTTGTAATTTTCTAATATTAGCGAGGATGTTACGATATATTAATATACTTTTCTTCTATTAGACCAAACCACAATATTTTTTGTAATAAGTTAAAGCAATAATAAATTTTTATCTCCTACTGATTTCAAATTCATTCAAGAAATATATGATGTAATCATTTTATAAAATAAATCTCTAACTACAATTTAAAAAAGAATTAGTAGTTGAATTAGGGGTGTAATTAAAAATAAAATAAAAACTCTATTCTTGTATGAAATATTATATAATCTAAAGGGTATTGATGAAATTTTCCAAGCCCGCTCCAGCCCTATAGGAGGTTCACCACTGCATCCAACATCCATGACAATTCGATCGGCTGCAAGCTCGAGGACTGAGGTTTATTAGACCAAAAGAGCGAGATTGGAAAAAGCAAATGAAGGGTAATTTCGGACTGAAACTGTTGCATGAGCGGCTTCAACGATATATTTTCACCAGTAATTGTAACTAAGGTTTATCTTGATTTTTTATTTTGACAACGATATAACATATCGGAGAAGTGTAGTGGTGCATCCTTGGGCCTTGGTGGCCGCCCAAAAAGTTTATGCATGTAATGAATGATCTCAGCATCATATACCAATCTAGGCTCTTTGTTCAGCTCAGAGGAGTACACATTTATTTTACTCAATGTTTGAAGTGAAACTGTATATTGATTAACGAGTGGTGCTGTTGGCACCCCTCTATATAACTGTTTTGAAGCCCTTGCTAGTTTTTATTTTTATTTTTTGGTAATAGAAGACGAGCCTTTTTTTTTTTTTTTTTTTGAAACTGATTAAGCATCAGGTTACTGCATTACACAGATATATATACAACTGCTATGACAGCAGGTCATTACACTGATATTTACAATCAGATATATATACATGGGACTTATATTATTACATTTTTATTCAATGAAGTACATGCCCATCCCAAATACCCCTCACGGAGGAGGGATGTCTCTACTCCACTCGCATTTCGCAAGGGAGAAAGACATTTATAGAAATCTCCACACAATTATGTTTAATTGGAGGAGGTTGAGTCTGTGGGAACTCGAACCATTGCCCTCATAGTCATGCTTAACTTTGAGGGCAATGGTCCACCACTGGGCTACAAGCCCAAGTGGCATAGAAGACGAGCCTAGCACAAACGCTAAGGGTTTACAACACGAGGGCCTTGCTAGTTTTTATTCCGATAATAACACTACGTTCTTCCTTTTCAATAAGCCTATAAACTTTTACTATAATCATTGCAAAATAATCCCGAGCATGTTTAGCATTCGACAACTTCGGACCAAATAAACCCACCCAGTGGCACTGAACAATTTTCAAGATGGAAGCCACTTTATTACTTTAATAAGAGACATGAATGGATTCTTGATGGATGCTTAAAGATCAAAAGCAAAAGGACAACATTAAATAAAAGAAAAGCACTCACACATATTCTACATTCATATGTTTTTGCAACATGACAGTGATTAAACTCATTAAACATAAATTTAAAACTCAACAGAGCAAATTTAGGTTTCAAAATTACAACTTAATAAACTAACATAGAGAAAAATATCAATCAAATTTCTGACTTTGGAAGTAACTTCTGGGAGTTTTATTCAACCAATTGCTGACGGGTGGAAATGATGTTAGAAAAATAATAGAGACACGAGAAGATTTTATTATTTTAAACGTAATTGTAAATAAGGTTAAAAGCATAAATTAATGGATTAATGTTGCAAATTCTGCGTAGTTTCTTTCCTTTCTTCATTGACGCCCATGGCCCTCGCCAAATCTTGCAATTTTACGATACAACATAAACAACAATAGGGCTCCTCACTTGATGCACCCCATCATCCCACACCAAAGAAGCAGAAACCGTGGATTCAATTATCGTCCCTTCGATTGTCAATTGAAAAGGTTGCTTCTGTCCAAGAGATGTGAAGGACAGAACGTTAGGATTTACTTGGATTTTAAGGCCTGCCGGTGCTGTCACAGAAGCTTTATATGTGGACAATGGCGATCCAACATTTGTGACGACTCGGTTGAAAACACGACTGCTAATGTTATTTGATTCGAAGGGAAAGACAGAAAGAGCTAATGAAGGATAGTTTAGATCCCAAACTGTTGCATGAATGGTTTCTGAGCAACTACTGTTATCACCAGTCACAAGCTGAAGAAGGTTAGTACTATATCCATGGCCACACAAAAACTTTACGTAATCAATGGCCTCTGCATCATATACCAAACCAGGATTTAGAGACTTAATAGGATTTACATGGCCTGAGCCGTATGCGAATTCGGCATCCCGGTTCTTTGCTGAACTCATAGGAGTAGCTGCAAAGAGAAGTTAAATGGAATAGGGTTAGCCAAAAGCTAATAAAATGACTATGCACATAGTGGAACAATGTCTGATGCAATGCCTGCGCTCTCTATTGCATATCCTAAGTTTTCACGTAAATTGTACGCATAATATATGGTAAATTAGCGGTCTAGAACAAAAACTTGGGGATCAATAACAAAAACTTTGGGAGTGCAATGAAATTTTTTTAACATAACCTCGGAGCGCTGTTACCAAACAGTATTCCACCATAAATATTCCCAGATGGATATATATACCTGTGGTCATAAGAGCAGATTTGATGGCAGCAGGAGACCATGTCGGGTGAAATGATTTGATGTAGGCCGCTGCACCAGTAACATGTGGGCAAGCCATTGATGTGCCTGAGATTATATTGTATGGAACAAATCTTGGGTCACCCTTAACTTCAGATACTGGGTTAACGGGAGACCATGCAGCCAAAATATCAATTCCTGGGGCTGAAATATCTGGCTGTAATACACGAGATTAGATGAACTGTCTTAAAATTTTAAAAAGTCATATATATATATATATATAATAATTAACCAATTAATATGTATCCTTTTTGTTTTTCGAGAAAAATTAACATGTATACTTAGTACAGACGTTAACATAACTCTTAATAAATTTACCTTGAGAATATCAGGTGTGATGGGGTTTGGGCCTCTGGATGACAATGAGCCAACAAAAGGAGCCAGTGTATTGTTGCCCTCAGTACTCCTATATATTGTCGCAGTCGCATTTCTTTTAAAAAAGAAAATTATTAGGACATAAAATATGTGTATGTTTTACACAATGCCAATTACCAGTATTAATTTTCGTTAGCAGTTCTCAAGAGCAGGCATTCAAGCGTTCTAAAACAGAAAATTGAGGCTAAATACAATTCTCTAATTATATTTTAACACTAAATGTAGCTAAAGAATGCTATATGTATGTACAAAAATTGGTACCTGGTACTGGTAGAGTTGATGTAGAGCAAAATGTCGCTTCCATCGTTGGTGTCAACGTAAGAGGTGGGCAAGGGAAAAGAAAAGGCTCTATCTCTGCGTCTCTGGCCTTGCATTAGCGCACCGACTGCACCAGCAGAAAATGGGCCTTCTCCTGAAACTAGATCATCGCAAACCACGATTTTACCTTTCACTAAATTTTGGTCCAGTGAGTCCTGATAGCAAAACCTGCTTTAATTTGGAAATGTAAATTAACTTCTCATTCGAATTTCCCATTATACATAATATATTTGTGCTCCTTTCTCTCCAACCCCATCCCCCAAAGCCTTTTTTTTTCAAATTACCTTGATGAAGAATCTGTGAAACCTCCACTAATGTTTGCTGCATCTCCACCATAAATAAGAGGATATGTAACATTCTGAAGGTCATATGTGTTTATTGAAATTCCCTGAGAAAAACATAATAAATAAATATAAATTCTTGTTAAGATGATGATGATGATGATGATAATGATAATAATAATAATAATAATAATAATAATAATAATAATTGACTTTCTCTCTCTCTCTCTCTTTTTAAATCTAAAAAATTAATATTTCTATTCCTTTGCAAGATCATTTAAATACTTTATTTCTTTGGGATTATTAATTAATGAAAATGCTCAAAAGTAGACATCCAAAAGAAATTTTCTACCGATGTTCATACATTAATTAATAAGGTCTCTTATTGAAAAAAGGTTATAAGATTGATTGATCTCACCATGCTAACTCAAATAAAAAGATTGTTTTTTGGCATTTCTACCAATTAGATCCTATATAAATATTTAATACTCCATTTTCATGATGTTAATGAAAAATACATATATTTTGATGGTGTTAACAATGAAAGAAAAACATATTGTTTAAAGTAAATGTGACATTTTAATAAACAATTATTGAATTAACCTTTTCTACCAATTAGATTCTATATAAATATTTAATACTCCATTTTGATGATGTTAATGAAAAATACATACATTTTGATGGTGTTAATAATGAAAGAAAAACATATTGTTTAAAGTAAATGTGACATTTTAATAAACAATTATTGAATTAACCTTACTTGCAACCATTTGATTTTTTATTAACAATTTAATGTTTGGAATAAAATAAAAGATTAAAAAAAAATACTAAAGTATCAATCTTCCAAAATTAAAATTAAAAAATGCTGTGAGCAGTGACCGAATATACCTCGTAAATGTTGTTGTTTCCTAATTGGACTTTAGTGGAAAATTTTCGATCAATAGTGCTTGCAGCCACAGAAATAAACCAAGGTGCAACATTTGTAATAGTTGAACGGGAAGGGCCGTCATTACCAGCCGAAGCCGAGGTCAATATTCCGTTTCTCATTGCATGAAAAGTTCCAATGGCAATTGAATCGTTGAAATACTCGTGCGGATTTGATGATCCAAGTGAAAGGGATATGATGTCGACGCCATCGGCAATTGCATCATCAAATGCTGCAAGAATGTCCGCATCGTCGCAACCATCTGACCAACATATTTTGTACACCGCAATTCGGGCAGACGGGACGCAGCCGCGGGCTGTCCCGGAGCTGAAGCCATACAGGTTTGCCATGCTAACCAAGTTGCCAGCAGCTGTTGATGCGGTGTGTGAGCCGTGTCCATCAGTATCTCTTGGAGAAGGTAGGTCATCTGGACCAAATTCTCCATCACTTTTGTAGTATCTTGCTCCTACAATTTTGCTGCATTAAGCATGACATGAACGCGGGAATTATTAGACTGAAGGTTTTCTCGGACACACATGTGATTTTCCTGAGAAGGTTTTGTATATCTCTATTGTGGTATCACTGAACATATCCAAAAAAAATGCATCTCAAATGATATGGTTTTCATCATATGAAGAATAAGTAAATTAAAAATTATACAAAATTAATTACCATTCTCAAAAATGCTACGTCACATGACACATGAATACATGATTGTGATAAATTCTTTTTGATAATTATTGGGTACGTATCAAGCATTATTATTGTTATTAAGAGCATGATTATCCTATGATATTATGCTACTCCATTTATTGGGAACCCAAGGGGGGCGAAGTGTCAAAGTGATAAAGATAGGGTGTGAAATAATCTTAACAAAGCGATAAACTGGGGTAGAATGTTATATTTCAAAAGAAACCGAGGCTAAAGTCCAGATTTATCTGTTATATAGATTCAAGTTATAGAGAAATTCTACAATACCTCTGTATAGATTCAAGTTATAGTTATTTATTTTGGTTTATAAATAGAAATAAAAATATACGCGAGTCCTGAGCGACCCTCCGAGCCCTGCTGCTGCACTTGAACCAGCAGTTTTCAAAATAAATAACACCCCCCCCCCCCTCCCTTTTTGGTGGCAGGCTAAGAAAACAAATCTTTAAAATAAAAAATAATGTTTTACACATAGTTTTAGTCTATTTTAGAGACACTTCAAATTCCATTGTTCTGAGTACCTTAATTCTAATGTTTCTAAGGACGGGCAACCCAAATTCTAATTTCTAGTTCCACCCCTACATATTTTTAGAAGCTTATTTATTTTTAAAACCATGATGTAAATGTTATTATTATTGTAAGCTTACGATGAGTTGAGTACATACTTGTTGCAAGTGAAATTGGCTGAGACCTGACAGCTGCCTCTCCATTTGGTAGGTGGTGGACCAAATCCTGTGCCATTAAAGCTTTCAGACTCTGGCCAAATTCCAGTGTCAAATACTCCAATTACTATATCACTTTCTTCAGTTGTTGATCTGTCAACTTGTTGGGAAAACCCCATGAAATCCCATGATCTTGTTGTGTGAAGCTTTCTCTTTCGGTTTGGAAATACAGATACTACGCCTCCCATTCCTATGAGAGAGAGAGAGAGATTTTTCTTTTTACTAATTAAATTATTGTAAAATAATAATTAGATGGAATACGCATTGCACCATAATTTTTTTTGAGAATATTGCACCATAATATTTATTATTAAAGAAATAAAAAATATTACATTTTATTACTTTTCTATTAATTGACCATTAGTTGACCTATAAAAAAAATTAATTACTTTAAAGGAAAAAGAACTTAAATTCTAATTAAGCTTATTAACTTTCAATACTGTATCAAAAGCCCAAAAAATTAAATAAAAGTTTGCTTTTACACAAGAAGATTGTAACATATATAAAGTTTCCGTAATGCATTTGTTACATTAATTTTCACTCAATTAGTTATCATGCTAATTTTAATTATTAATTATCGACAAAAAAATTGACAAACAGACATATAAACAAAGACATTCATAAATATAGCCATGCATACACATATTCAAATAATCACAAACATTTCAAGTATTAAATAATAAAGTTTATATTTAAATCGATAAAACAAAGTTTATATTTAAACTGTTAACATATAATAAAGTTTATAATTTTTTAATTTTTAATCAAAATTAAATTAATATTCAATATAATGATTAATATTTAGTTAATAATTTATTTTTATTGATAATTAATATTTTTTCCTTTTCCTTAAAATAAGGGCAAAATTGGTATTTTATATGTCGAATAATAGAAAAGTAGTAAAATACATGGGGATTGTAAAATCTGGATCCAAATTAATATTTTGATATCTGCATCCGCATCCGAATCCGAAAACTAAACAATATGTTGATTCGGATATAAGTAACCCATCTGGATTGCGGGCAAATTTTTCAGATATCTGGATCCGCGTAATAAATTAAAATATAATTTAAAATTCAACGACTTTACCTAAACAAAATCAAGCAAAATCCAATCATTATTCAACAATCAACAATTCAAGACCTAGAATAATATATAACAACACCATAAATCCACAAATAAAAGTACCACAACATAAATCAAATACTAACAAAATAATATAAATCTAAGTCTTAAATCTACCACAAATCCACATAAGTTGAATTTTTTTCATATAACTGAGGGAAAAAGATAACTACACCCACAAGGTTTGGAGAAATAGTCACAAAAACTTCCAAGTTTTAGAAAAGGGACACCAAAACTCTTTTTGACCATAATACCCTTTGAATATAGTAATTACAAAATTGACTTTAAAGATTTCTAATTGTTTTAAAACATATATATTATTTAATTTATTTTAATGCCATATTTCTATTTATTATAAAATTTTGAGGTCAAATTTTCAGGGTTTATAGAGTTAAAACGTATTATGGTCAAAAGAGATCTTAGTGTTTTTTTTATTGAAAACTTAGGGATTTTTGTGACCATTTCCCCAAATTTTAGGGGTGTAGGTGACATTTTCCTTTAACTTGTATGTTTTTAGTTTAATTTTAATTCATTAAATAATTTAATTAAAAAATAATGTGGATTCGGATATCCAATTTTTTGAATCTACGCGGATCTTTAATTTAGCATTCAAATATGTATTTTTTAATATACGAATTTGATTTTTTAAAGATCTGGATCTTCCAGATCGTTGCGGATCTAGGCCAGACCCAGATTTTTTTGCCATCTCTAAAACTACAAGATTTTGTAATCTTTAATAGTAAAATATTAGAGTTCAATATTTGTTAAACCATTTGTTATTTCACAATAACTTAAGTAGAAAAATAACCCATATATATAGGCCTTTTCTCATGTGGATATGCGAATTTGGCATTTCGCAACGGTCTAAAAGGCTTTTACAATGTTATGAAATCTTAAATCCACACTAAAATTCATGCAAATATCCGCACTTTATATATATATAGACTTGGAGTTCACACCGGTGTAAATGACTTTTATAATGTTGTAAACATCATTTATAACGTTGGAAACTACTTGATGACATTGTGAAAAGTCTTTTAGACCATTGTGAAAAGGGATGTCCACACAAAAATTCGTGCAGACATCCACACCTGAGAATTTATTATTCGAGCTTTACTCGTGCAGACATTCACCTACCAGCCATTATTCGAGCTTCCTCTTCTGTTAACTTCACAGCGAATCCATTAAAACTCTTCCTGTAATTACGAAGAATAGATCCTGGACCAATATTGCTGAAATCATTCACATAATTACATATAATAATTAGTCAAAGTATTAATTGGTATTTCTTAAGAAATACATTAACAATTTTGATGCATTGAATGATCATGTTCCTCTCTGTTTTTTATTTGCCACGGGAATTGACTATAATTAAAATAATCCATAATTTAATCTACAAGTTGCTGCAGCAGGTTTAAGTTTAATTTAATTGGTCCAAAAAAGAAGTTTAATTTAATTAATATTTCTTATCGTGAGAAAGTTGACGATACAAATGGGAAGCCTGCGCCTGTGTGCACTAGTTGGTTGAAGCAAAATGAAAGGGCTTTGTGTGAATATTAGACTTTGAGTTTTAGCTGAAACTCTGTCTATTATAATTTAGGGAAACCGCCAGTTTCCTTTCTACTAAAATAATATATACCATTTACTTCAATTATTTTAATAATTAAGATATAAAAAAATTTAAGGAAAACGAAAAGTAAATAGATCATTTACTTAATAAGATAGATATAAAATATATATTTATTATAAAAAATTATAAAATAATAAAAAATATAAGAAAAATATCTTAATATTAATTTTTGTATTCGAATCAAAACCTATATTTCTTGTTTTTAATTTTTAAGATCTTTTGTTTTAATTTCTATTTATATGATTTAATTAATAATAAATATGAATAAAAATATTTGAAAATAAGGATAATATTATAAATTATGCTATGAGGGGGTTATTGGCTATCATGAAAACAATAAGGGATAAGTTATATATATTGATTTCAGTAAAGAATAACTGACAATTTCCCTATAATTTATTAAAATATTAATGGTGTGACCACAGTTAAGACATAATAATTCTACTAGGGTTTTGTTCTATTTATTCAGTACTTGTTATGTGAATATGCATATTATCATGATTGGTTAAAGCATGCACGTGCCAAGGAATTAATTGAAAAAGAGTTTGTGCTCCAGTATCACCTAAGACTTTTACACTTTAGCTAATTCGAACATAAACACACAAATAATAGTCTTTAGACTTTGATATTCTCAATTGTGGTAGAGTTTGTGCCAACAATTTCAAAGAAAATGAGTAGAAAAAAAGAGTTAATGAAAAAGAAAAAGAAATTAATGAAATAAGTTAATATATAATTGACCTGCGGATGACTCGTTGTAGCATGCTCATGTGAAGAGACGCTGAAGAAAGTTGGCTTTGTAACTGGGGTTGGTTGCCCATATACACGATATATGTCTGCATGCATTCATCAAAGATATTTGTATATTATTTGTAAACGAGGATCAATTTAAAACAAATTAAGAATTGTTATTGAATAGTAATTGATGAATGGAAGTGTTTGCCTTTCGATTGTCTTGAGAAGCAGTGAGGCTGATAAGCAAGGTAATAGTGACACACCGCAGGAGAAGCCATGGGAGAAGAGAGATTGATCTGCTTTTCATAATTGTGACGATCAACCAAAAGCTTTTGCCTAGTTTGAAGAAGGGGAGGGGAAAAAAAAGCCAAACAAACAATGAAACAAAGTACTTCAAGCAAGCATAAGAAAAGTTCTTAATTATATATATATATATATATATATGAGATAAAATGAATGTCGGTGGAATGTCTCAAATGAAGACCTAATCGATGTTAGGTACGTAGCAACTTCGACGATGATTAGAAGTTTCTTTGGCATCTAATTATGAAGTCAAAATTCTGAATAGGCATTAGTTACGTAGCAACTTTGATGATTATTAGAAGTTTCTTTGGCGTCTAATTACGAAGTCAAAATTCTGAATAGGCATTAGTACTCGATGTTAATATGTAGCCTCTTTCTAAACCATTAGCTTACACACTTGCATTTTTTTAATTTAAATAATTTTAGCTAACAAGACGTATTTTGTTCACAAATTCTTTAAGAATTTGAATGTGTATGGTCAAAACCACGCTTTTGAGTTTTGAGACTAATTCTGACCATTAACATACAAATTGACCGGTGTAAATGGTCGGTTGAATTTTAGAGCAAAAAATTTAATCTTTGAATTAGTTTCCAAGGAAAAACGCGTGGACGTTGACTCATTATTTATAGTGATGATTATGTTAATAAGAGAAAATATTTAAACACATAACTTGATTTAGTATTTCGCAACAAATAATTGCTAACACCGTATCAGATGAGAAAATATTAGAAACATCTCATGGAGCTGTACGTGTCCAATTATGGTTGGGAGAGTTGTAAAGTGCAACCTACAGCTCTCGCAATAAGAGCCGAACACTTGCGACACCCCTTTTCATAAGAAGAACGACATTGCTCATGTGATCATTACCCTTAGAACACAAGTAGTATGTAAAAGTGCAGACTCAATAATCTACACTCTGACCTGTAATGTTAAAATAATAAAAGAAAAATATTGTTCACTTTTATATTAATGCCAAAATATTTTATTTCAATAGTCTACACTCTGACCTGTAATGTTAGAATAATAAAAAAAAAACATAGTTTTCACTTTTATATTAATGTAAAAATATTTTAGGAAAATTATCAGTCATATAGTCTTAAATGACACTAGTATCAAACGTATTACAACACTTTTTGTTTATATCACTCGTATACCCTAAGTTGACAAAAGAATTTTGGCGTCCACCTTTCTGTTTACTACCGTTAAGAACTTAACAGAATTTGAACAAAATGACTATTTTACCCTTTAAACTCAAAATGAGATAAAAAAATAAATTTACCTTGAAAATTAATGTAAATTTTTAATACACAATTTTTTTATTTTGTTATTAACAATACATTTTTTATTAAAAATGTAAATTATTAATGGCACATATTATTAATAATTATCCATAAAAAATATTCATCTTATACCATAAAAAATTACTAACAATATATTATTTACAATTATACATATTATACCATAAAAAATTCAAGTTTGAGCTTGGATGAGTAGATCTTCAATAATTTAGGTTAAATTTTGGAGGAGTAGATTCGGTTGTAAAGTAGCTTTTTTTTATAGCAATTATTAACAATTATCCGATAAATGAGATGACATGTCATTTTTATCAAAATATATCATATGACATGTCATTTTTTACTAGGTAAATGGGATGGCATGTCGTTTTTTAAAAAGACTAGATTACCCTTATGATGTCAGCGCTCGCAAACGGCAGTTAACGGATTGATGGACGGTAGAAGTGTTTTGTCAACTTAGGGTATACGAGTGATGCACTTGAAAATTGTTGTAGCACGTTTGATATTAGTGTCATTTAAGGGTATATGGCTGATAATTTCCCAATATTTTATTTCAGCAAGGATCAATCTACAAAAAAATACAAAAAGATATGACCATATCATATTGTTTCTCAAGAAAATAAAATTGGAAAGAACATGCACTACTGGAAAGCACTTTTTGACATTGCGTGTTTCATCTAGTGTTTCGTGATTGGAGTACAGTATCCCACAAATACCATAGAGCACACCTAAACATAATATGCTAACTAATGAATTTGTGGGGTTCAAGAATAGCTTCTACTTATTGATGTTGATTGACTTAAGTAAAGATGTTATAACATTTTTTTAAATTATCATCATCATCATCATTATTATTTTGAAAGAAAAGGTATCACATTTATATATTAAAATAAAAATTACCTGATAGGCCTAAGAAATGTTTTTAATTCTTGATTTAGAACATTTGAGTTAAAAAAAATTACAAGATCATGTTCTCCCTTAAAATTCACCCTTACATATGTGTGTGTTAAAAGAAGCATATCATAAACTAAACAAGAACATCATATGCAACTATAGAGCTATACAAAGACGCAATCAAAGAGCTGCTTTTGGTAGATTTTTGAGCAAAATTAAAAAAAATGATGATGAACTTATTGGATCATAAACTTGATCCAACATGAAAAAAATTCAAGCCCAATTCATAGAATCTTCTTGTGGTAGATAAGGTTGATGTGGTTGGTGAAGTAGGTGAGTGGTAGGTTCTGATGAATGGTGATGATTTGTGTGGTAGTTAAATAAATGAATAGCTGTGATTGGTTTGTTTCATGTATAAATACCCCTCCCCCTTTGTTTTATGCATCAACTAGAAAATAGAACCGCGCTTCACGCGGCTTTGAAAAAAAAATTAGTATTATCCTTTTTTCTTACTTTACACTTGATGAAACTGATAAAAAATATGAATTGATTTTTTTTAAAGATGAGGCAGCCTTATAAAAGATAAAAAAAGCTATTAGCCAGCAATACAAATAAAGAAGCAACGCAAGATAAATAATAAAATGAGAGAATATATTATAGAGTGATTTTATTCATTCCAATTGTGTGTGTACAAAACAAAAAGATGAGCTCTCCTTTTATAGTTACATAATCACTCCATGAAATTAATGAAAAATTATGGATCATAATTCCTTGTGAGATAGTGGGAGTTATAGGGAAGCTAAAGGTTGCTAATGGGAGATAGTGAGGAGACTAAGAGATATATGTTATGAACATCTACATTTATTTTAATAAATTCATAACACTCCCTCTTAGATGTTCATTAAAAAATATGCCTCATTAAAATATTTACATAATTGTTATTGTGTAATAACAATCAAATTAATTATGAGAAGATGAAAAGCTAAATCTAAAAGAAAATTTCTTTATTTATTAGATAATAGAGAATATACAAAGATGAGAAATGGTGATGCCACATCACCTCCTCAAGTCTCAGCTTTATATATATATATATATATATATATATATATATAGATTGTAAGAAGAAGAAAGCATAAGAAGCAAAACAAAGCTTCAAACAGTGATTTGTGAGAGAGTGTGAATTGTTCTTATAATGTTCTTGAGCATTTTCTAATAAAATTTGTGTTTTATCTTTCAAATTAATTCTCCAATAAAGTGGTATCAAAGCTAGTAATCGGTGTTCTACATAGTAGTGTAGCATATCAAATTGAAGAGCTCAACAAGAGGAACCTGGCACCGTAAAAATCAGCTCGATCGTAGTTTGAACACGCCCGCAATCGCCATAAAAAATTTGTTGTCCTAAAATTGAGTTGACTCATCGAATTAAACCAAGTTGAACCAACCGAGCTGAGTTGAACCAAACCGAGTTTGATCCATGTCAAGTCAACAGAGTTGAAATGAATCGTTGACCATTTACCAACGTTGACTGTTGACTGTCAACTGTCAACGTTGGTAAATGGTCAACGATTTATTTCAACTCTGTTGACTTAATTGATCATTGACTAAAGTTTGACCTGAGTTCTAAACAAGGTTTTTCGACGTTTCGGGTTCATCCGTGCATTTAAAATCTCTAAATTCTCACTCAATTTTTGAATTGCGACAAATGGCGGCATGATGTCATTCTAAGTTCCACAATTGAAGGGAAGCAAGTTTAACAACTAGAGTATTAAAATAAAGGCTCTATTAGGTGCACATGATGTACGGGAAAGTCATGGAAAACAGTTTTACTGTACCAGAAACTGAAGCAACTTTAACTGCAATGCAAAAGGAGAATTTGAAAGACTTTAAAAAGAAATAGAACAAAACAAAATGTCTTATCTTTTAATCATTAGATAAAGATGCTTTTGAACATATTACTAATGTAACCTCCTCAAAAAAGGCATGGGAGAAGTTAGAGATATCTTACAAAGGATCAAAACAAGTTAAGGAGGTTTATCTCCAAACATAATTACGATGAGAATTTGAGTTATTACACATGAAGGCATTCGATTCGATTTCTGACGCAATGTTTTGCTAGATTTCACTATAACTTGCGTTTACAAAGAGAATAATGCATAACAAGTTCACAATTAGAATTTGAAATGAGAAAACTCAAATTTTGATTGAAGATGGGTTGATTATTAGAGAAAGTTTAGTACATATTTATAGTACTTATATTCAACTATACCTAGTACACTCCATTCAACAGACACATCAACTACAATCCACCAAAGAACCTACTTTATTCCATTGTTTTGGGCCCCTATGTCTCATACGGCATCAATCATAGTTGGTGTGATTGTTGAATGGAGTGTAGTAGGTATAGTTGAATATGAGTACTATAAATATGTAGTGAACTTTCTATAACAGTCAGCCTATTTTCAATCAAAATTTGAGTTTTCTCATTTCAAATTCTAATTTTGAATTTTTTATATCTTCTTTTTTTCATGAGAACGCAAGTTAGAGCGAAATCTAGCAAAACATTATGTCAACAATCTACTAAACAAACTACACTCACTCTATGCCATTATTTTGTGCCCTCATGTTTTATATTGTATTAATTTTTTATTATTTTTCTCAGGTTGTAACCGTTTCTAATGAATTAAAAAGAAATGATAAGAAGTTAAAAGAGGTTGGGATCATTGAAAAGATACTTCGATTAGTAGACTCGAAGTTTAACTATATTGTTTTGACAATTGAGGAAACAAAAGATTTGAAGGCTATAACGATCGAGCAACTTCAAGGAAAGTTACAAGCTTAAGAAGAAAAATTGAAAAAGAAGTAAGGAATTGAAGAACAACTTCTCAAAATGGAAGTCAATTTAAAGAAGAGAGAAGAAAGCTCTGACAATGAAAGAATGCATTATGTCCGAGGTAGAGCTCAAGGACGAGGTAGAGGTCATGGTCATAGACGAGGTTGGAATTTTAACAACGACAACTTCAATTATGAAAAAAGAGAAAGCTTAACCAGAAGACGAGGCAAAGGTAATTCAAGATCAAGATACGACAAAATCCCAAGCACAATACTATAATTGTCAAAAGTTTGGGCATTATGCTTTATAATGTAGAGCTCAAAGTACCAAAATTGATGAAAGAATGAATTATGTTGAAGAGAAGAATGGTAAAGATATTACACTTTTACTAGTATGCAATGATACTAATGGAGGTCAAGAAAATACATGGTATCTTGACATAGTGTTTGTAATCACATGAGCGGAAACAGAAGTATATTTGTGGAACTAAATACATCTATGAATAGTAATGTTGCTTTTGGAGATGATTCAAAAGTATTAGTGAATGACAAAGGTAAGATTCTTTTTTTGCAAAAAATGATAACCACCAGTTCATTTCCAATGTTTTCTATGTTCCCAATATAAAAAGTAACATCTTTAGTTTAGGTTAATTCTTAGAAAAAGATTATGATATTCACTTAAAAAATTATATTCTTTTTTTAAGAGATGAGAGAGGAAACCTAATTACAAAAGTGAGAATTTCAAAAAATAGAATGTTTCTTTTAAATATTCAAAATAATGTTGCAAAATGTCTCAAGATTTGTCACAAAGATCCAACTTGAATTTGGCATCTTTGATATGGGCATTTCAACTTCAATCAATCATCTCAATCAACTTTGTGAAAGATGTATAATTGGTAAGTAATTTAGAAAGAGATTTCCAAAAGAGTCGAACTCAAGAGTTCAGAAGCTACTTGAAGTTATAAATACTGATGTGTACAATCCATTCAAGCTAAGCTCCCTTAGCAAAAGTAACTACTACATTTTCTTTATTGATGATTTTTTTAAAAAAACTTGGGTATATTTTTTCAAGCAGAAGTTAGAAGTTTTTGAAACTTTAAAGAAGTTTAAAGCTGCAGTGGAAAAAGAAGATGGGCACCAAATTAAAGTCATGAGATTTGATCGAAGTAGAGAGTTCACTTATGAAGAAATCATAGAGTTTTGTGAATTCGGTGCCCATTAACAGTTCCAAGATCTCCCCGATAAAATGATGTTGCAGAAAAAAAAGAATAAAATTATTCTCGACATGGCAAGAAGCATGCTCAAGAATAAGAGATTACCGAAAGAATTTTAGGTTGAAGCTGTTGCATGTGTAGTCTATTTATCTAACCGATCACCAACAAGAACTATGTCGGGTAAGACACTATAACCAGCATAGAGTAAAAGAAAGCCCGACATCGCCCATTTGAGAGTTTTTGGAAGCATTGCCCACGTGTATATACCAGACGAGAGAAGAGGCAAGCTTGATGACAAAAGTAAGAAGTTCATCTTCATCAGTTATGACAACAATTCCAAAATATACAAATTGTACAATCCAAACAACAAAAAGATCATGATCATTCGAGATGTAATTTTTTATTAAGAAGGAGAATAAGATTTTGGCTCTAGTATGAATGATTTCACCTTCTTTCCTATTGAAGAAGATGATCATACACAGATAAAATGAGTAAAAGAACAACAAGAACCAGCTGCTCCATGTATCTCACCGGCATCAACCACAAGTGAAGATTCACCACCATCGTTCTTAATGAAAGAATTGAAGAACGTACAAGGAGTCTTTAAGATCTCTATGAGATAATTGAGAGGCTTGATAATCTCACTCTTTTTTGTCTCTTTGTTGATTTTGAACCTGTGAAATTCTATGAAGCTGTACAAGACAAAAAGTGGAGAAAAACAATGAATGAAAAAATCAAAGTTATCATGAAAAATGACATTTAGGAACTTGTTACTCTTTCTAAAGGTCACAAGGCAATCAGTGTCAAATGGGTGTACAAAACGAAAAGAAATGCGAAAGGAGAAATTGAAAGGCATAAGGCTAGGTTAGTTGCAAATAGCTATAGTCAAAAGACTAACATAGACTATGATGAGGTATTTGCTCCTCTAGCCCGACTTAAAATTATCAGACTTATTATTTCTTTGGTTGCTAAAAAAAAATCGAAGATTTTTCAAATGGATCTGAAGTCTGCTTTCTTGAGTGGATTCTTTGAAGAAGAAGTTTATATCGAACAACCATTAGGGTAAATGGTAAAAGGACATGAAAAAAAAATTATGATATCGAAGAAAGGTCTTTATGGGTTAAAGCAAGCACCAAGGGCATAGAATAGCACAATTGACAAGTATTTTCAAGAGAACGGCTTCACAAATGCCCATATGAACATGCTCTCTTTGTCAAAGAAAAAGATGAAGATATTTTGGTTGTGTGCCTGCACGTGGATGATCTCATCTTTACTGGAAGTAATCTAAGGTTATTTGAAGAGTTCAAGAGAGTGATGATCAAATAGTTTGAGATAACTGATATTGGGTTGATTGTGTATTACTTAGGCATTGAAGTTAAGCAAAAGGAAAAATGCATATTTATCTCCTACGATAGCTATGCAAAAGCAATTCTGAAGAAGTTTAAGAGGAATGATTGCAAGCTTATAAGCACACCAGTAAATATATGGAGTCAAGTTATCCAAACATGATGAAGGCAAAGATGTAGATCCAATATTCTTGAAGAGTTTGGTCGGAAGCTTACGTTATTTGACATGCATGGAACTAGATATCCTTTATTCTATTGGATTTGTGAGTTGATACATAAAGAATCCAAAAACTACCCATTTTAAAGCCGCAAAAAGAATCATGTACTACATCAAAGGTACAATTAATTTTGGCTGGTTATGCTGATTTTCTAATAACTACAAGCTTGTTGGATTTAGCAATAACGATTGAGGTGGAGATATAGATGATCGAAAGAGCACCACAAGATTTTTGTTCTTTATGGGAGACACTACTTTCACATAGATGTTAAAGAAGCAACCTATTGTTACACTTTTAACTTGTGAAACTAAGTATTTAGCTGCTACTTTATGTGTTTGTCATAAAATTTGGTTAAGAAATTTGTTGAAGGAATTGGGTATACCATAAGTAAAGCCAATCGAAATTTTTGTTGGTAACAAATCAGCAATTGCCCTATCTAAGAACCTAGTCTTTCATTATCGAAGCAAACACATAGATATTCGCTATCATTCCATAAGAGAGTATATTACAAGAAAAGAAGTGCAAGTCAAGTATGTGAAATCACAAGATCAAGCAGTTAATATCTTCACCAAGTTGTTCAAGCAAAAAGACTTTGTAAAACTTAAAAATTTGCTTGGTGTCACATGATCAAGTTTAAAGGGGGTGTTGGATCATAAAATTGATCAAACATGAAGAAATCCAAGCTCAATTCATAGAAGGTTCTTGTAGTAGGTAAGATTTGTGTGATTGACGAAGTAAGTTTGGTAGGTAAGGTTGGTGTAGTTGGTGAAGCAGGTGAGTAGAAGGTTTTGATGAATTGTGATGATTTATATGGTAGTTAAATAAATGAATATTATGATTGGTTTGTTTCATATATAAATACCTCATTTCCCTTTGGTTTATAGATCAAATGTAAAAAGAAGAAAGCATAAGAAGCAAAACAAAGCTGCTAGGAGTGATTTGTGAGAGTGTGTGAATTCTTCTTGTAATGTTCTTCAGCTTTCTCTGATAAAATATGTGTTTTATTCTTCAAATTCTCCAACAAAACTATCTTAAATGTTAAACAAGTACAAATTGTGCAGCAAACGTGCACACAATGTAAACTTATTCCTAAACTCTTGAGATTTTGAATTTTAAAGGGGATTTGATTAGCAAACACATGTTTTGACTATTAAAGAGTACGTAGAACATTTCATTATTCTTTTGATATCTTACTTTTGGAATCGACCTGGTTAAAAATGTAGAAATAAAAACATTCAAACTATTTCGCTTAGTAATAATGTCGAAAGTTAAATATGCTATGTAGACCCTAGTCTTATATATTTAAAAGTAATAATAGATCTACAAACTATTTGTATAAATTTGTTTGTAGAAAATCAACGTGTTTCTCTCAAATTGATTGGATATAATGAAAATAGTAATGTGACCCTTATAATGTTTTTATCCAATCAAGATGATATAATCACATCAGTTTCTACAATCTATTTGTACGACTAATTTGTAGATTGATTCTTACTAAATTACAGTAGAACTTTTATAAATTAATAGGGTTGGGATCTTATAAAATCCATTAATTTAAAGAGATATTAAATAACTGATAAATTAATAATTTATTTATTTACATATTTATTTATGATTCAATTAACATATATTTAATAACTAAATATCTAATGTGCTTTTACCAATGTTGAATATGGATTAAACTATGCATTCAATAAGAAAAATAAGAGATGAGATCAACTTGATTTAAATTTAAGAAAAAACAAGTAAACAATAGAATCATATTTTATATAAAAAAGTAACAATAGAGTCATATTTTATGTAATTAAAATATCATAGTCAACTACATTTGTAATTTCAATAAATTATTAATTTATGATTTGAATGGGAGAACAAAGTTATTTAAGATTTTTCTACCAAAGTATTATCATATTATTTTATTAAAATTATTAATTTAGTTCATTGGGCGAAGTCGGGACAATAAAAATTTATTATATAATAGAAATTATTAATTTATCTAGTATTAATTTATAGAGATTCTACTGTAAATATTTTCACATGTAATCAGTGGCGGACCTGAAAAAATCATTTATATCCTTATTTTTTATTAATTTAGTAAAATAATAGAATTTTTATTTTTTTTTCATATATGTCCCTAATTCAATTGCCCTTATGATTTCATTAATTTAGTATAACAATAGAGTTTTTATTTGATATTCAAATATGTCCCTAACTCAATTACCCTTATGTTTTCATCAATTTCATATAACAATAGAGTTTTTATTTTATTTCCAAATATGTCCCTAATTCAATTATATTATTTTCAATTGAAATTAGTGACTTATTTATAAAATGATTAAATTATATATTTATTGAATAGATTGTAAATATTAGGGAGCTAAAATTTTATTACTGCTTTAATTTATTTTTAAAAACTTCTAATTGAAAAAAAAAGTATGTCAATGTAATATAACATCATCAATAGTATTAAAAATACTTATAAAAACAACATATAGTAACAATTATCAACATTTTCATAAATTTTTTATATGAATTTTCAGACTTTATTTTTTAGTTCCGTTAAGTAGGAGAACAAGTTAAAAAATAAAATTTGAATATTTTAAGGAGCTTTTGATAGAAGGATTATCGACATTTAGTTCCTTAAAAAGAGTTAGAGCACCTGACAAAGAAACAACTGCATCCAAGTATCTTTTTACTGAATTGAGTTTAGTTTATTATTAAAATTTTTAACTAATAATACTTTTATAATTTAAATGGATGAATAAATTTTACTTGTTTAATTTATTAAGCCTGGTAATTTAGTACTTGATTTTAAACATAAAAGTTTTACTTGTAATTTTTAATTGATTGTAATTACATAAATTAATATATTTTAGTTTGGAATTCTTAATTGATTTCTTAATCCTTGTATAATTACATGTTATTATAGGTTGCAATGCCTGATTCCATAATTAAAAAAATAGTGTTTTGATATTTAAATTATCTTTTGTTTTCTATTTTTTATAATTATTTTTGTTTATAGTACATATTTATTGGGATAGAGTTCTTAGTGTACCCCTTATTTAATATACTTATTTCTACTTATAAACTTTTGTATTTGCTTCAAAATTTAGCTTTTAAAATTTAACCCGGGATAATAATAAGTCCTGGGTCCGCCTGAAATGTGAAAGTGAAAACTGAGTTTTTATTTTTGTTATTTTAACATTGCAGTATAGGGTATAGACAACTGAATTTGCACTTTTACGTACTGCTCGTAGATGTTCTAATGTATTTTCTCGAATTATACACTGTGTTGTCAATTATTTGTTTCGAAATGCCAAATCAGGTCAATTATGAATATAATCATCACCATAAAAAAATTAGTCAACGTACACGGGTTTTACCTTAGAAGCTAATCCAAAGATAAAAGAATTTTTGCTTTAATAATTCAACCATCCATTTGCACCAGTCAATTTGAATGTTAATGGTCACATTTACTCTGAAAACTCAATCTGTAAATATTTTAGTGTCACAAGCCAAATTGATATTAAATTTATATTTTATAATGACCTAGGTGGTGCAAAGGACGAAAATTGCAAATAACCCTTCTTCGAATATTGTCTTTCCATATATTTTACTCAACCAGAAAAATTTAAACTTTCTTGAATTATCACATTTTTGAATAGGGAAACAATATTATTTAAATATACCGAGTTTGGCTCATTACACCCCACATGAAAAGCCGTTTTAATTGCACTTCCTTGAGTTATTCTGTTTTTTTTTTTTTTCTCAAATGGCTATCCCAAACAATGGTCTCTCTCTCTCTCTCTCTCGCTTTTTTCTCCACCTGAATCTCTTTCTTTGGAATTTTTTCACTAATCAATAGATCTGGAGTCTTGCCCTCAATCTTGTTTATGGTGAGTTTCCTTCTTTCTCTCTCACCCCGTGTTTGTTTCTCAAGAAAATAAAAATGGAAAGAACATGCACTACTTGGAAGCACTTTTTGACATTTTGTGTTTTGTGTAATGTTTCTTGATTGTGTGATTCTTTTTAATTAGTAATGCACATAATTATTAGATGTTAATTGTGATCGGTCTATTAGGTTTAGGAGATACATTGGAGAGATCAGTGAAAAATGGCGTACAAAGTTGATCATGAGTATGATTATCTCTTCAAGATCGTATTAATTGGAGATTCAGGCGTCGGAAAATCCAATATTCTTTCCAGATTTACAAGAAATGAGTTCTGCTTGGAGTCCAAATCCACCATTGGTGTTGAATTTGCAACCAGGACTCTTCAGGTAATTGATTTTTTGGTTTTTCTTTCCTTACTTTCTGAATTTTTTAATTTTGTAGTTTTGGTATTTGATTAACGCTATTTGATTGCCCTTTCGTTGATGTATCTTAGCTCACTTGCTTTCTCTCCTAGAAATTGGATAATAAGGTTCCATACTGTGTTGTTTTGGGAAATTGCCATTTTCCCCTAAATATACTTGGTTTTAACCAATTATCCCCACTATGATATTCATAACACTCCCTTACTCTATTGACAATTTTTTTTTTTTCTGTGAAAGTTTTGATTTATTATAAAAATTGTGGGAGGTAAATGATAAAAATTAACAGAAAAATATTAGGGAAAAGTCTTTAGTTCGTGTATACTTGACGAATTACATATCAATGCGTTGTATAACATTAACTAATTCTTATAAGGTTTAATTTGATTTAGTATAGGAAGAGAAGGAAACTGTATGTAATTGATATAAATTTTGATTGTATTTCTATTACCGATTTTTTAATTTTATGAAATTTTAGAGAAAATATAATGTTTGATTTAGATTAGAAACCATATTTTATAGAAAAGAATGATGGTCACTCAATTCCATTCCCACTCATGTGACATTTAAATTAGAAACTTGACAACACATATTTTTCATTCAAAGTTTGGGTGCCAAATTAAGAGTAATAGAAATATTGTTAAATTGTTGATCGATTTTAATTCGTTTTTAAGTAGCCCTAACGCTAGAAATACTTAAAGGTTATATAATAGGCGGTAGAAGGTTTTTAATATTGCTGGTATATATGATTCAATTCAGGTAGAAGGGAAGACGGTGAAGGCACAAATATGGGATACGGCTGGCCAAGAAAGGTATAGAGCAATCACAAGTGCTTATTACAGAGGAGCTGTAGGGGCACTTTTGGTTTATGACATTACCAAAAGACAAACATTTGACAACGTCACAAGGTGGCTTCGGGAGCTGAGGGACCACGCAGACTCCAACATCGTCATCATGATGGCCGGAAACAAGTCTGATCTCAATCATTTAAGAGCAGTCGCCGCAGAAGACGCCCAAATCCTGGCCGAAAAAGAAGGCCTCTCGTTCCTTGAGACCTCTGCGTTGGAAGCACTTAATGTGGAGAAAGCATTTCAGACCATTTTGCTTGATATCTACCACATTATAAGCAAAAAAGCACTTGCTGCACAGGAAGCAGCTTCCTCAACCGGCCTTCCTCAAGGCACCACGATTAACGTTGCCAGTCTTTCCGGTAATGTTAAAGGGAAAGCTTGTTGTTCCAATCAGTAGAAAGTTATAAGGCAATTTTTTTGAATTTGGGGCACAAATGAGCATTACTTTTTTTCTTTTCACATTTTTTTAATATAAAAAATATATATAATTAATTAATTCTTTTAAATGCATTGAAAGAAACTGAACGTAGGGTTCTAGTTTAACAGAGTTAATAGATTTATTTTTAATTTGGTCTGGGACTAGTACTGTATTATTGATGCGGGTCCGAGGGGATGCTTGAATTAAGACATTGATCTAAGCGTCCCTCTTCATTATCATTACTTATTCATCATTTTTGTACCTTTTATTTATTCTGTCTCTTTCAAATGGGGACATTGATTAAAGTAAGTTATTCATCATTGATCTAAGGAATTGGAACAATTTTTTAATTAGTTCTGAATTTTTTTTTAGAACTAATTGAAAAATTATATTTCACACACACACACACATATATATATATTGAGCGAATGATATATTTTTCTCCAAAAAAAAAAAAATAGTATTCATACATATAGAGAGACCAGCAGCAAATATAGAATTAATTGAAAAATTATGGCAATCTCTTACGTTATCCCATATTTTTAATTTAATTTTTCAATTAATTATGATTAAAACAATTATCAATTAATTAAATAATTAAAGTGTTTATATTCCTAGGACCAAAGAGCTACCAACAATAAAATAGAAATATCAGCAAAAAAGGTTGACATTCAGGGCCGGGGATTTAGATGTATTTTAGAGTATTATAGGAGTTTCGATTAGTTTTGTCAATAATCAAGAGTTTTGCTCTTTTTTCCAAATCAGTTTTATTTGCTTAATCGTTCAAATTTTAGAGGAGATAGGAGATTAGAAAAACTACTTTGAGCTTTGACCACCACTAACTGATAAAATAATAAACATTAGGGATTTCAAAAAATTAAGATCCTACTATTTATTGAGTCTATAATTGAAAAGCCATTAACATCTTTTGTTGCATTTATAGACTCAATAAATAGTAGTGAAAAGCCATTAACATCTTTTGTTGCATTTAACTTCCCCAGGCAGCATGATTTGAGATAACCCAATGTGCCTTCATTAGCTATCTTTGATGTTAAGTGCCTTTAAGGATCTGCAGATCAGTCTTTCGCGGCACGATTTTGTTTGAAAAAATAAAAGGAAATGAGAGGAGAGAAAAACAGAAAAGGGAAAATAAATAAAAAGAGAAAATATGAATTACATGTCAGATTAAATAATAAAATTGAGATTAATTTTTTTTTCCTTTATTTTCTCTCCTCTTCTCTCATTTACATTCTTCTACCCTTTTCTTGTTCTATCAACAAAACGTCTTCATGACTCCATCGACAGGCCAAGAACCAACAAGAGAATCATATATCTGATCACTTGTGGGGATCAGCCTGCAGTACCACAGTGGCACCGTGCCACACCCTTTTGTCTTTTGTGGCAAATTGTCATACAATCCCTTTCGCTCTTTTCTATTTAAACTTTACTTTACAAATATTAAATTAATTTCAACTGTATCCATGTGAACATTACCGAAATACCCATGCCGACCAACGGTGACCGGATTTCAACTGACGGAGATGGGAAACTCGAGTTAGACACTTTTGGCCGAGCTGAGTCCAACGGTGGTGGTGGTGACCGCTCACGCGTGGTGATGGCGCCGGATCGAGCTCCCAAAGCCGTGAATCCTTCAATGACCGATCAACGGCAAATCGGCTCCCCCCGGTGGCTGTGATTGGTCGGAAAATACAGAGGGAATCGTGGGGAGCAAAACTCAAGTGATAGCATCACCGGAAATCGGAGAAATCACGGCGAATTGAAGCGGCGGTTCCGCGGCTTTTCACGGCTTCAATCGGCAGCTTTCCGAACGCTTTTCGGCGACAAGATTGGCATGGAGATGACCGGCATCGCACGATCTTCCGATCGGTAGCAACCTTGGCCGGTGAAGTGGCCGGAAATGGAAATAGCATCCGGGTCGGGTTTGTGGGTTTGGCATGGGTATTTCGGTTCACAGAGGGGATATTGTGATATAAGTGCAATATATAATAAGAATTTGTAAATAATAAATAGTATAAGGTGCTAACTAAAATGTCCATGTGGATGTAATAGATATTACCTTAATATTTATGAATTAAAGTTTAAATAAAAACGAGTAAAAGGGGATTATATGAAAATTTACAATATTAGAGCCATAAAAGACAAAGGATGTGCCACGGTACCGTAGCCTGATCCCACTTGTGGACAAACATCCACTTAACTTTCTGACGGTTTTGTTTTTGGCCTCTGATGAAAAAAAAAAAAAACTCGAAAATGGTAAACTAGCTGAGCTAGCACTGATACATTCTTTTTTCCCATCTAAGCCTGACAAAGTTACTTGGTTGATAAATTTGAATCAGCTCTTTTCTTCACAATTCTTGCCCCAACTGTGGCCCACCAATTTTTTGCTCCACATCAACTTAGCGGAGTACCTAAACACCAAGTACTTACCCAAGTGATGACCAAGAGGCAAGAGCAAATAAAATAATGGATTTACGTGGCTAGGCCCTCGCCAGCTACCATAAAGCAAAGTGCAAAGCATCGGCTGCCAACACTCATAAACACTTTCTTTGTTTTGTAGAATATTATTCTCATTGATTTTCATCTTTCTATAGTTTCTTGTTAGGTTGAGCTTGGAAAGATGGAGCAAGAAATGTAGAATAGTAACAGAGATGAATGATAAATGGGTTCATGATTCGTCTCTGGATCATAAAGGAATGGTTCCTATTAGAGCTTCAACGGGAGAATGGAAAGCCTTGCTCTTTAATCTTTATCATTGAAATATTTTTCATTTATATAATAATAAGATTTATCAAAAAAATATTCTCTTAGTTTTAACTTCTCCATAATTGAGGGTTTTGTTGGAATGCTTTTGAATTACTTCATCATTTTAAACTCAAACTCGCTCTCTTGGACTAATTTACTTCATTTTAATCACTTAAAGGGGTCACAAAGTAATTTTACCTAAATTGTTAAATTTCAATGAAGATCCTTAACCTTTTTAAATTTTGTTTTGACCTGTGGTGGCCAAGGGCTAAGGTCCCCAGCCCATATCCTAATTCCAGCCTTGTATATAATGTCACAATATGTACTTTAAAAATGAGTTTCACCAAAGAAATATAATCACTTGTGAATTTTAAATACTCTTAATAGTCTATTTGAATTTAAGATTGGGCAACTGTAATTTAAGAGTTATAATATTAAAGTATTTGATAAACACTAACTAATGTAATTTGAAAGTTAAGTTGATTTGATTTTACACTTGTATAATGAAAAATCTATTATATTTTTACTAATTTTTTCAAAAATATTATTTAAAAATTATATTTACTACATAATATTAATTTTTATCTCATAATTATAATTTTTTTCTACAATATTTGTGCTTTAAAAGATACAACATCTCAATACTAAATAGTACCTTAGCATCATACATTTTTTTTTCTTTTTAGGGAAAAGGACATAGAGACCCCCAATGTTTGAATAAGGGACACAGAGACCCCCAACATTTGAAAAATTAACACAAAACCCCCTAATGTTTAAAAAAAGACACTCAGACCCCCATTTATTAACAGAAATTATAATTTTAAAGTGCAATTACCATTATACCCTTATAGCATATTAAAAAATAATTGTTCATTGTCCAATTTATTCCTATATTATTAATAAAATTACGAATATAACTTCATTATCCAATTTTTCCATTTAATTTTTGTCAAATTTTCTCTTCAACTAAATAAATTTAATCCATTGCTCAAGAATAAAAATAAATTAAATTGATTACTAATATAATAAAAATAACAATTCTCAATAACAATTCTCCATTTAAACTTATATAATCAACAAAATAAAAAAAAACTGGTTACAACAATAATTACAAAATCGTAATTGTACTAAATAACATATTCAATAAATTGACATATGGAGAATTTTTATTTTTATTATATTAATAATCAATTTAATTTATTTTTATTCTTGAGCAATGGATTAAATTTATTTAGTTTGAAGAGAAAATTTGACAAAAATTAAATGAAAAAATTGGGTAATGAAGTTATATTCGTAATTTTATTAATAATATAGGAATAAATTGGACAATGAACAATTATTTTTTAATATGCTATAAGGGTATAATGGTAATTGCACTTTAAAATTATAATTTCTGTTAACAAATGGGGGTCTGAGTGTCTTTTTTTAAACATTAGGGGATTTTGTGTCTCTTTTTCAAACGTTGGGGGTCTCTGTGTCCCTTATTCAAATATTGGGGGTCTCTGTGTCATTTTCCCTTCTTTTTAAATGATATTGCAGCACACCCCTCTTTACCATTAAATTAAATGTATGCACTTAAACTCGTGAACTCTTGCTTCTACTATAAAAATTAAACCAATAATGATATTCCTCAAGGATAATTAATACTGTAGATTCAAACCTTTCTAATAGATTATCTAGAAAAATTGGTATTCATAAAACTATTGAACGGAAATAAAGTTAAAAAGACTAATCGATGCAAGCATGGAAATTAAATTAAATTTTATCAATTCTTAATTATAATTTATTTATCTACTAAGTTGAAATTAAATTTATCATTAAGAATTGATTTTTCTGATTATAGTTTTTTTTGTAAAACACACACAAACATATGGAACAAAGCCTTTTTCACCAATGGGGTTTGATACAATAGGCCAAAATACTCTTATGTGTATTTACAACTAATTTAATCTATAACTCATTGAGAGCAAAATAAGATTTTCAACTAAATAAATGCAAACCATTTTAAAATAAAAATCTTAAGAACAATTAAATAACATCTGACTTTCTGCATAAAATTAAAATTTAAGAATAAATTAATGGAACAAAAATAACACTAATATATATTTTCTATAGTATTTTTAAATATGTGCTTTTATGTCTTTATCGTGTGTATTCTTAAGTAAATGAAGGATTATGTGTTTTCTTTTGCTAGAATAACATAACTAATTGATTATTCACTTATTTATCTTCACTACATTAAAGTTAAAGGACAAGTTAAAAGATAAAAAAAAAATCTCTAGTATTTGTAAAATCTATATTTTTATATTTTATGCTAAATATATATTTTACATATTATTTAGTGTTATTATTGTTTATTCATTAAGTTGTCCTAAATTTTAAATTTATGCAGAAAGACAGAGCTTTTTAATTGTGCTTGAGAGTTTTATTTTAAAAATAGTTGGTAAATCCTTATTTAAAAATCATTTTTTACTCTTAATGAATTATTCAGTATACTAACCATAAATTAACAAAATGGTACTTTGGGCTATTATTTAAAAAGCACCAATGAAATAAGTTATTATTTAAATAAATAATAAATTTTTTGTGCATGTAGAGCTCGATCACAGCAAAGAATAAAATCAATCTATTTGATTGCGACAGTATAACCTCGCGCTTTGATAAATTACAAGCAAGTTTGCGCTTGTGTGATGGTATCTTCAATTTAAATGTGATCATATATTTGATATTTAATTCAATCAAATAAATAAGTTTAAAATTACTAATATATCCCAACATAATGTGCCTCATGATTACCTCTTACAATATCAGTTTAGGAGAAAATGATATAAATATGTCATTTACATTTGGTGCAGCGATTGAATTCAGTAAGATGCTTAGCTTTTTTGCAATAGTAACAAATCTGATCACTTACCTGACAAAATCACTTCACCAAGATATTGCAACAGCAGCAAAGAATGTAAATTACTGGTCAGGAGTCACCACATTGATTCGTTTGATTGGATCATACTTAGCTGCACCTACCCAGGCCGCTTCACAATGGTCCTGTTTGCTTCCTCATTTATTTCATGGTAAGTTAATTTCTCAACGTTGCCTCCAAAATAACTCATAAACTTTAAAGAAGTAATGCATTCGTTCTGTTGAAAATAGGGAAATTTACAAAACAAGCCAAAAAAATAAGGTATTTTTCAACTTTAACCCCTCAAATTTTTTTCTTTCAACATTAGCCAAATCACCAAATTATGGACGAAATTATCCTCCTCATTCTCACGTTTCCCCAAGCAAATTCCTTCCCCTCTCACCAAAATCTCATCACCGGAAGTTCTATAGATTGTCGGTGGCGGCGTAGATCGGCAGCGGAGGAAGTTGTTGGCAGCTGAAAGAAGCTAAATCATGTTGAAAATCTTCGGAGATCTCCAAAATTAAAAAAAAAATTGAAAACCCTAGGTGAGTTGTTATTGCCATTTTTCTTGTGGTTGTTGTTGCTGTTGTTGTTTGGGATGTTGTTGTTGTTGGTGGTGTTTTAATGGCGGTGGTGGGTGACATGCATGTGGGAAAGGGAAGAGAAGAGAAAGGGAAGGGGAAGCCAACTCGCTCGCGCGAGGGCATGGCGTCGCGCGCGACATGCGCCTGTCGCACTCGAGATGCGCGCGGCGTGCGCACCTCGCGCGCGCCAGATGGGCGTGCCGTGCGCATCTCGCGTGCGACATGCGCATGTCGCGCGCGCGAGGTGCGCATGCCGCGCGCGTGAGGTGCGCATGCCGCGCGGATCTTGCGTACGACAGGCGCTGCGTCGCACGCGAGATGCGCACATTGCACCCATCTCGCGCGCGAGGCCGTGCCCTCTCGCGAGCGAGTTGCGCGTAGGCTTGCGCGACGAAAGCCAAGCGCGCGCAAGTTGTGCGTAGGCTCGCGCGACGGAAGCCAAGCACGCGAGAGTTGCGCGCAGGCACGCAGCTCGCGCGCGCGCTTGGCTTCCCTCGCGCAAGCCTGTCGCACCAAGAGGCAGTGCGTAGTGTTTCCTTAATTTTTTTTTCTTTTGTTCATAATTTTTTAATGTGTGATACTTTTATCTTGTACCAGATAAATGAGCAAATCAAAATTAGCATTGCATAACCCACCCGGACCGATTAAAGAACTGGGAATGATGAAGATACCTTATGTTGATCACTTCCTTGGGCGTATCACGAGTATGTGCAAATTAGATGTCGTTGTTAATGCCATCCGGGAAAAATTAACAAGGCAACAGTTGAAACTGTTCAAAGACGATATATTTGGGCATTTCCTACAGTGTCGGAGCTATCCATTCAGTGGCGTAATTGTGCACAATATATTGCTTCGGCAAGTGTCACATGGCGATGGAAATGACAAAGATGAGTTATGGTTTCAAGTTGGCGACCATTTGATACGGCTATCGATTGAAGAGTGGTGCCTAGTAACGGGACTTTGCTATAGCGAAAAAGTATTCCTGACGAAGCATAAAACAAAGCATAGGTTACTTAATAAGTACTTTGGAGGCAGGAATTGCGATATAAATCTTGGCCAGTTCGAGGGAATATTTATGAACTTACACTTCAAGACTATGAATTACACTGATGCGCTAAAAATTGCCATGTTTTACTTTGCTGATAGAGTGCTACATGGAAGAAAGGATCATTGTCAAATCAATTTCAATTTGCTTAATGAGGTAGATGACATATATCACTTTCGAAGTATTCTGTGGGGTCGTTTGTCATGGGAAACAATATGTAAAAGCATTGATAATGTATTGAACGGCAAAGCCAAAAAATTTAAGAAGGCAAGCACAGAAAATCCATTGCATAGAATTGAGAAATACAACTTTTACGGCTTTACGTCGGCAGTGCATGTGAGTGAAGAAGTTTTTTTTATAATTTATTTTTGTTATAATAAATATTTAATGACACGTTTTTTTACTTCATATCTTTCCTTGTTGAAGGCATGGATTTTTGAAGCGATTGAAGGACTACCATTAGAGTGGGTGGAGAAAATTAGGAGGAAGGGTTCTCGGATCGTGCGATGGAAGCCCGTGGCTTCTTCAAATATTAACTTCGGCGAAGTGTATTAATACCTGAACGAGCGTCTTGTAAGTCATTTATATGTATGTCTGTATATAACTATTACATAATATATGGTTATACTAATTGGAAATTTGGTAATCTTTACGACAGGATTGCACCATTTTCCAAAACCTTAAACCGGATGCAAAGGAGAGAGCCACAAATTATTGGAAGAGTGTCGAGGATTACGTGTCATATTTGCCAAGTTGGGTCTGTAATGTGGGTATCATCTACAGTAATATCATACTAATGCTCATCCTCATCATTGATAGGAATATCGGAATGACCAGTGTCCCTATCATCAACTTCAGTATTGGAGTTCATGCCTTGCACATTATCAGTTTCTGTGTTGTTGGTGTTATAACCAGGATCATCATAACTGCGGAACTCATTATTCTGAAATGGAGAGTAATGTTGCCCTAACGATGTCCCTAATGGTAACACATTATCTTTAACATCCGCTAACGTAATGCCATTATCATCAATAGTGTCATTGTTTTCGTTGACTGGTGAGTAATGTTGTTGGAACGACATTTGTTGTGGTAACACCTCTTTCTCAATATCGGGGACAGACTCGTTTGCTCTAAATGAACTTTCACTTTCCACAAGTGGCTCAGGATTTTCGGCCGGAACTCGAGGATGTGTGGTGACAAATATAGGGATGCATCCATAATTGACCACATCAGAGGCCATGTGCAGCACAACATTAACCATTTCATTATTAAATATATCCATAGGTAGTGAACATGCACGATACATTGTGTTACTAGATCTCAAAGTTGTCTTCATCGACAAACTATATTCAATAGGATTTATCTGTAAAACTTCATACACCCTTGCCATAAATTGCTCAAACGTACAATCTTTCCGAACTAAAAATACTGTATTCTTCGCATTCACGTACTCCGTACGGCCATCTGCTAATGTCTCCCACCAACCGTCATAACATAATTGAAGTACAACGGAATCTATTAAACCTAAAAAAAAACAAAAGAGATAAGATTTCACGCTACAAAACCTAATAAAAATGAATATGCAGTACATTTATGTGGATGAAATGAAGTATACAATTTTGGATTTACTTCGTTTCATCGTAAGCTTCGAAACGATATATTATACGCCTAAAACGGACACATGTAGCCCAAGTTATTACTTTCGGAAAATAACTTAAATTTTGTGAGACAGGCAGTGGGACAAGTGCTTGTCTCACATAAAACCAGCAGATTTATGTGAGACAGGCGCCTGTCCCACTTGCCTGTCTCACATAAAACCAGTGGTAACAAGTGAGACAGACGCATGTCTCACACGCCTGTCCCACTTTCCTGTCGCACATATTTTGGTGAGACATGCAAGTGAGACAGGTGTCTGTCTCACATAAAACCAATAGATTTATGTGAGACATGTGTCTATCTCACTTGTTCTGGGCTTCTGTTTTACTCGATTTTTCAGGGGTTTCAATGATTGATTTTCATTTCTCAACTCAAACTAACTACTTTAACAAGTCACATTGTTTTGTTAATGAAAACTAACAACATTTGCAATAAAAACTCACTTCAATTTCGAACTCAAATGATAAAATCAATAGATTAAAAGTTTAGGTTATGGTAAGAGTATAAACTAACCTTAAAAAGCTCTCCAATTGATAATTATATCTTCAATTATGTAATGCTTGTTTGATGAAATTTGCTAATTTATTGAGAGTAATGGAGTTTGTTGAGTGATGAAGTTTGTTAAGTTGAAAAGAGAAAAGTGGTGGAAGTGCTGGAATTGAAAAGGGAAAGTGGCATGCCTTTGTAAATTTGATGAAAATGATGAGGGTAATGTAGTCCAAAAATAGGGTGTTTGGCTAGTTATGATAGAAAAAAGTTTGAGGGGTTAAAGTTAAAAAATGCCTAATTTTTTTGGCTATTTTTGTAAATTTCCCTTGAAAATACGGGGCTTAACCCTGTTGGCAATGTCTCAGTTAATCCCAAGTTTAAAGCCACGCAATATGGGGGTGTGTTTGGAAGTCGGGGGATAAAACCTTGCTTAGAGAGTCTTGGAAATGAGCAGTTTGATGATCATCATTCCGAAGAAAGGAAAAGAAAATGTCGTACTCAATTGGTGGAATTTTCCTCTTGTTTATGGCCTCTTGCTTTGTATAACGTACGGCTATTGTTCACGCGGAACATAAATGCGTTGGGGCATTGCTAGCCTTATTCTAAGCACAACCATGGCTGTGTCAATTGCAGCCTTTTACATTCGAAAGACTTGTTATCGATTTCGGGTACCAGAAGGGTGCCCTTTAACACCCTTGTTTCATGTTGCGGTTGTTGTCTTCATTTTAATTAACTATTAAACTGCACACAAAAAAAAAAAAAAATTAAGAGCGTCCGTACTTTAAAATAATTATATATATAAATAATCTAATTATATATAATTTGATTGATTTCAAGTTTTCAATTGGTCATTCCCCATTTCAATGCACAAGACACTATAATAGAAGAAGATGAAAACATGTCAATTGAGACCAGTTATAGTCCACGGAGACTAGCAACAGTCACAAATGTTTAAGAGATGAAGCTTAGGGATGGCAATGGGGAGGGGAGGGGAGGGGAGGGGACCAATCTCCCCATACCCATCCCCGATATTTTGCATATGTCCCCGTCCCCTCCCCGTCCCCGTCAGAATTGCTTGAGAGAATCATCATCCCCTCCCCGAATAATAACAGGGGATCCCCGAGGGTCCCCGATCCCCGAATAACTAATAGTCTAATACATTTTTTTATTTTCGATTTTAAATTAATCATATTAAAATAAAAAATTCAGATAAAAATAAAGTTCAAAATATATCTTACATTAATATTGATCCATTACAAAGTCACATTCAAAATATAAATTATTAAAATAATTATCTTTATCAATGACTCAATCTTCATAATCCTACAATAAAAAGAAAAAAAAATATTTTTATATCGGCAATAAAATAAATGAAATAAATGTAGATACTTAATTAATATTTTTAATAAAACTATTTACTTCCTGCTCGTCCTGCTCATCTGTTCTTCCTCGAGAAATGTGGCAAATTAAGAGATAGCCTCAGATTTCAAACCTAAAACAATGAAAATAATATAAGTAACGTAACTTATAAGTGCAAATATTAATAAATGTATAATATAATTACAATGTAAAATAAACTCATACTGCTATTGTAAGCTCGTAACCAACTTTGACAGCACATTAAGGCCTCCAATGTACTTGGATAAAGTTTGTTACCGTATGGGCTCACAACTCTACCACTGGTGCTAAAAGCTGATTCAGAAGCAACTGTTGTAATTGGAATTGCCAAAATATCTTTAGCAATTCGAGCTAATGTAGGATACCTATTAGCATTTGTCTTCCACCAACTCAAAATATTAAAATCTTCCATCCGGGATATAACTTTCTCATCCAAATACGAATCTAATTCATCTGCAACAACTGCACAATCTCCATTGTTTCCATAATCATCAAAACCTGTCATCCATTTGGTTGCTTTCTTATAAGAATCCCCTGTAGATCTAGTAGAAGAACTACTACCAGTATAATCAAAGCAATAAACAGTTGGTGAAAACTTCAATTAATACTCTTCAACTAATTCCCGGCAAAGGGTGACCACTTTCCCAACATACAACTATTTTGATATTTATTATTTTTAACAATATTTATAATTTTGTTATTTCTTTATTAGTAATTTTAAAAATAAAAATAAAATTAAAAATTAAAATGGGAAAATGGGTAGGGGATGGGGATTCCACCTCATCCCCGTCCCCTCCCCGAATAAAAAATTGGGTAAAACATTTTTCCCGTCCCCTCCCCGAATAAAAAATTAGGTATAAAATTATCTCCGTACCCTCTCCGAATGGGGAAAATCCCCGAGGGTACCCATCCCCGTGGGAATTTTTGCCATCCCTAACGAAGCTTGTTCTAAATACGATCCCTATATGGGTAACTTCATTGACATTTAGAATTAGTGTAGCACAAGCATCAACATCCTCTGTTAAACAAGGTGCCACAATGAACCGAAAAGTCGGCAACAATTTCAGAATTCCACCAGCCTCCATTTACTCTCTTGGAGCCGTAGCAAATCTAGTTTTAATTATCTTCTATGACAAAGTACTAGTTCCATATCTAAAGGAAAGTTAACCGGCAACGAAAGAGGGATTAAAATTCTTCAGAGGATAGGCATTGGCATGGGGTTTTCAGTTTTGGCAATGACTGTTGCGGCCTTTGTTGAAAGCAAGGGGCTAAAAATTGTTCCCAAGGAAATTATACATGGAGGGAAAAGAGGGCCACTTTCTATGATTGTATTTTGCCTGGTTCCCCAACATTTGATTCTAGGCTCAGAAGATGGATTCACTTTGGTTGGATTGCAAGAGTATTTTTATGCCCAAGTTCCTGCTTCAATGAGAAATTTGAGCTATTTAAACAGTTTCCTAATCATAATTGTGGATCTAATCGGAGGGAAGGGTGACAAAAACTTGGATTGGTAAGGATTTAAATGTGAGCCGTTTGCACAATTTTCTGTCCGTTGCTAGCAGCATTAAGTGGGTTGAATTTATTTGTCTATGTGTTGGTGGCAAGGAAATATACTTAGAAAATGTGCTAAGTGTTGTTGAAGCTGATTACAAAATTAAGAGTAGCGATGCGGTGGATGTGATGCCTTGAAATTTTGTCTGTATTTTTATTTGTGAATGATGAAATATATAAGTAGTTTTTTTTTTCATTTATTTGTTTAGATGAAGTTTAAAGTACATCCCTTGAGTCAAAAAAGATACGCGCGCGCACACACACTTAAATGAATATATATACACTTGAATCACGAGATTGATTTAAAACTGACTTTAATTCCAATATTATGACAATAGACATTGAGCTCTATAGCTTAATGATAAAGAACTCACTCACTTAATGACGGAATGATTTTGATGTTCCCAACACTTTCGTGATTGTAAACTATCTAGTTATAATTAAAAAAAAAATCCTAGAGAAAATTACCATGACAGTCGGATGTTTGGAAGATTCAAAATATTAAACCCAAACTCAAGCTATAAGTTAATGTGCAATATAATGGGAAATTATCTTTCATGTTCAAGTTCTCTTGTATGTATCCGTAAGAAAGATGTATTTTAAAATATTTATAGTATTTCCACAACTTGTCAAATAACTAAATAACATTTTTAAAAAATCCAAGTGCAATGTGCTTATGGTGTATGCTAAGGCGGATGTGACTAGATTTGAGGTTGAAACACTCTCCCCTGCAAACATTTGTGTAGTAAACAAGATTGTGATTAAAATACCCTTCAAGTTCAACATCTCCTCTCACCCCCCACTCTCGCGCTCTGTCTCTGAAACTTAAGTCAAGAGCTTCATTCATGGCAGAAAATCTCAAACCCTACAATGCGCCACAACAAAACAGAAGAAACAAGCGTAGATTCACCACCACCACTCAAACCAACCAACAAGAACAACCACAACCCACATCACATATCTTCCAAACAAACTTAACATCGTTTCTTCAACTAAACCCACCAACAAAACCACCTCCTGCTTCTTCTTCTTCTTCGTCGTTACAGTCTCTTCACCAGACTAATTTTTACACACCCTTTGACCCATTTCCGCTAAACATGCATGCACAAGCGCAACACTATTATTCAGGCTTTGCAGATTCTTTGAAGCTGCAGAAAAGTGAAGTGAGAAGCTCAGTTCCTTGGGGTCCCTTTACCGGCTATGCTTCCATATTAAAACGTTCAAGGTTTCTAAAACCTGCTCAGCGGATTCTAGACGAGTTTTGTGGCACCCTTTATTTTGATTCATCAGGGTCTCAAGTTGATAGCTTTTGTGAAAATCCAGTTGTTAGAGATTTCATTGCTTTTAGTGACAGAATTGAACGTTCATGGAAGACTTCTAAGCTTGTTTTGATGTTGGAAGAGGTAAGTATTTGTAAACGTTCTCCTGATTTTTCTTTAAATTCTGTTTGGTCAATAAGAAAATGATGGGAAATTGACCCAAAATGTTTCTTTTCTTTTTATTCTTTTAATGATGACATGATATTGTATATTGAAACAGTCAATATTTTGTGTTTTAATAGACTAGGTCATTTATTAAAACCTTCATTCGTGTGTGTGTGTGTGTGTGTTAGTATTCCTTTTCAAAAAAAAAAATAATAATTCTTTCAAAATGAATTGAAAATAAATGAAACTGATTTATTTTTCTTGTTTTAATGATGACATGATATTGTATATCAAAATAGTGAATACTTTATGTTTTTATAGACTAGGTCATTCACCAAAGCTTCACATGTGCGTGTGTGTGTGGATATAGAATTCAAGTAATAATTATTCTCAAAAAAAAAATAAAAAAATTCAATTAATTCTTTCAAAATGAATTGAAAATGAATGAAACCGATGATTTGATTGTTCTGTCAAAGACCAGTATCTTGGGATAAGATATCTGATTTTTTTTAGCAGGGAGCATGACCAAAAGGTGTCTTGTCTTATCATATTAAATCATTCTACTGTTCCTTTTTTGTTCTGTTTTATTTTATTTGTTTGTATTTATTATTTTTCTTTAATTTTCCTTACCCGCTTCACTGTTCACTCCTAGTAGCCTTGGTAGTTTGTGCTTCTGCCAGTACGTTTTTGAAAACTGCTTTTAGGTGTTGCCTAGAAATCAATTTAACTTGTTCCATTACAAAAATGCATATATGCCCTCTTTCCTACAGAGTGAACCTCAGTTGATACTGGTCCAATGATTAGTTAATAAGGTAATATTTTTCATTATGTTGTATTAAGAAATGCTACTTTACCTAGAACATGGATGTCCAAAATGGCCGAAACTATGGAAGGACCAAATTAAAATGCTTCGTTTTTTTATTGCAAATCGATTTTAATAACTCTCTTAAAAAGTGAGGTGGAATTTTACTTTAATGTATGCTTTTGTTGCAAGTTAAACACTTGGCATTTCATTCTTTTTATAGTTTCAGGCATTGAGGCATCATATGTTTCGAGCAAACTTGCATGGCATGAGTTACAATTACTGGCCCTAAAGGTAATTCGGGCTCCATTGAGAATATCTGTGATCATTGCATTTGATTTCTATCAGGTATACTGGAAATACAAACTATATTGCCAACAAATGCAATCAGTAGTTGCATCATTTGAAACTGTTGCTGGCCTTGGACACGCTGCCCCTTACATATCTTTTGCATTCAAGGCCATATCTAAGCACTTTTGTTGCTTGAAGAATGCCATATTGGACCAAATTCATGTCTCAGGCAGCAAGACTGTTAGTGATAAAAATGCTAACAATGACACCACGGAACCAGGCTGCAGTAGCCACAAGCCAGTGCAAAAATTAGGCTTTCTTCGGCCTCCTCACTGGCGGTCTCAAAGGGCACTTCCAGATCATGCAGTAGCTGTGCTTAAAACGTGGCTCTACGAAAACTTTCTACACCCGTAAGATTTATCATTTTTATTTTTATTAGAATTTATTCAGTGCAGTACCCTAATACCTAGATGTTATATAATTGGTGTTTGTTCATTTCAGATATCCTACCGATTCAGACAAGCAAATATTGGCTAAACAGACAGGTCTATCAAAGAATCAGGTGAGCAAATGTTGATTCCTCAATTACCATTATTGTTCGCAGAGCCATAAATGAAAACTTTGTATTATATTGTTTTTCGTTATTCAATATGTATCACTGATGTCAATTTGTGGACAGGTTTCGAATTGGTTCATCAATGCAAGAGTAAGACTGTGGAAGCCGATGGTGGAAGAAGTACACATGCTTGAAATTGGGCAAACTCAAACCACAGCAGAAGCTACAAATTCCAACTTTGGCGTGCCATCTGATCACTTAAACACACTCTTCCCAGAGAAACTTTACCAGGCAACACAAATCCTACAAGCTGAACATGTCCCAACTAAACACTGCAGAAACAAACGTGCCCAGGCGCCCGAGCAGAATGAGGAGCAGAAGAATGCATGTTTGAGTAATTTGCCAAGTGATCAGCACATTGGTTTTAGCGGAAGCAGTGGCGTGACTTTAGCTTTGGCTCTCAACCAGAACGATGGAAATGATCTCTCAAGGCCCTTTCCTGTAAGCATACCTCGCCAATTCGACCTGGAAATGGCAGCTGAAGCAGATACGGAAATTGCTTGTGAACCACAAAATAAGCATCTTGGATAAGGATTTTAAAGAGCACCTAATGCCTTAAGTTTGTTGGCTGACAGTTTCCTTCAGTGTGCTAGTTTTGTTTAAGAAACAGGAATTTACCACATTTTATTGGAATTTTTGGTTAATGTAATTGAAAAATGTTCTTGTTATCGCTAGTACCCATTAATGACTTAGAACTGGCTATCTGTCTGTGCAATCTATTTTCAACTGAAGAAAAAAAAAACAAAAAAACTTAACAAACTTTCTGATGATTAATTTGTTTCTGGAATATATTGAACTATTGAATTGAAACCGATAACTTTTTCTTTTTACTTTGACAAGAAAGTGATGATCCTAGTTTGAAATTAGAATTCCATTGCTTATCTTAAAAGAAAGGAAGAAGCATCATGCCTTTGCTTGTGATTCAATAAAAGGGCAAATGTGTCAGGTTCATTATCTTTTAATTACATATTATTGAATGTTTTACTGATATTGCAATTAAAAATTTGTTAACCAACAACCGGCCTTGTGTAATTTAAGCTAAATATTTTTCTTTCATAAACGTCCGGCATGAGGAAAACTCTTTTATATATTTGTTGTGGGTGGTTATCACTTATCATTTATTTTAAAAAAAAAGATAATTTTTAAAAACCTCCCTGAGGTTCGAAGCTGTTGCAAGTAGATGGCCAAAATCGTTTTATTTGTAAAAGACCCCCTACGATTTTGTTCCGTTTGGTTGCCGTTTGGCTAGTTAGGGGCGTTATTGACATTTTGCAAAACACAGAGGAAGTCGTCCGACGGACTCGCTGCAATCGTTGACCATTTTCAAGTAGCGGATAAAAGTAATATCCGCAGCTTCTTCCCTTTGTCTAGACCCCCAAACTCTCAATGGCTGGTGTTCTGAACTACACTAGTGAAAATGGTTGCTCCTGCTACCTCGACCAACTTCATGGGGATGAAGCCGCAGTTGCTTGTGGAAGCATAGAAGGCTACTGGCTCTGTTCAGTTCTACGAGACAGCGTTTGGTGCTGTGGAGATCAGCCGCAACATGGATTTGCCTGGTCTTGGATGGTTGGTGCCTAGTGAAATCTTCCCTCTCGAAATAAGATCAGCGGCACAGAGTGTGAATGTTTCTGTCAACATGTTGTTCACATTCTTGGTTGCGCAAGTGTTCTTGAACATGCTGTGCCACCTCAAGTTTGGCTTGTTCCTTTTCTTCGCGTTCTTCGTGCTGGTGATGTCATTCTTCATCTACTTCTTCTTGCCGGAGACCAAGGGAATTCCGATTTGGTTTTTTTTTTCAACAATGAGTTGCGAATTACAACTAAATTTCAAAGAAGTGCCAAGAACATAAGAGCAGTTTTCAACTATATTCATTATAATGGGATTCCTCTAGAGTGCAAGGAAGATTGTTTAAATTCAACCATAATGAATAGAAAACACAAATTTATTAAAACTTCAACAATAAGACATCAAAATCAACAAAAAAACTGACAGCCAATTTCAGCAACTTCTCTTTGTACCATGTTATCTAACATGAATACAAGAATGAACTACAATCATGATTCCCGAGTAGAATTTCTACACAATAATAGTTTTCTTTTTTTCCGAGAATATTAATAATTAATCCTAGCGAGCTCTGTATTATTTTCGAACTCGGCCAGATGCCCTCAGTTTCATTTTTAAGTTTTTCCTTTTTTAAATATGACTCGTTAGTTTGCATAATTAATTCAAAGGAAAGAATGAATGTTCGATTAAACTATGAACAAGTTTTGCACAGAATAATAGTATAACTCTAACTATGACCGTGAAGTGTGAAAAATCAAATAATCTTTACTGCTACTTTTGCAACCACAATAAATATGAAATCGTCATTCATTAATGGAATTTTATTTACGGCATTTAAACATGTTATAAGTAACGGAATTTTTACGCCTAAGGGAAGTTTTTTCCATAAATGATATGAGAATGACGGATTGATTTTCATTACAGACGTTTACTTTTTTAATTATTCCGCGGAGAAAACTAAAGTTTACCTGTGATTCTCATTTCTCAAATTCATTGTCACGATAATAACTTACAGTTGCTGCAATATTGCACGAAGATTCCTGGAAGTTGCATGCAGTTCAAATAATTTTCATTTGTACAAAAACCGTCCAGAATTTTCAAACCCAAAAGATGCTTATAATTTTTTTTGTTTCCCCTATAACCCACCCATCAAAAACTTTTTTCATTTATTGTAACTTTGCAATTTCCTTGGAAGATACTTGGAACTGCCAATATCTTCTAATTATTGTTTTAAAAATAATCTCAGTTGCATGCCCAATTAACAAATCAGTAGTTGGTGTTGGTTCTTTATGTTGCACGCGCAATACCAGTTGAAGAAGATGCGGATATTACTTTTATCCGCTACTTGAAAATGGTCAACGATTGCAGCGAGTCCGTCGGACGACTTCCTCTGTGTTTTGCAAAATGTCAATAACGCCCCTAACTAGCCAAACGTCAACCAAACGGAACAAAAACGTAGGGGGTCTTTTACAAATAAAATAATTTTGACCATTTACTTACAACAGCCTCGAATCTCAGGGGAAATTTTTAAAAATTACCCTTAAAAAAAAATATGTGAGATTAATTGTAAATTTAAAATAGTCGGTTTATCGTCGCTCCTCGGGAGAATAATTGTGACCATTAAAAGTATATAATTCTTTAAGAAAATAAAAAGTATTGCAATTATCAAATTCCACGGAATTTTTCTAATAAAAATCACACAAAACGACGGTCAAAAACACTGCATGCTACGTGGCGTCATCACAGTGGACAGCTTCAAACACCTCATCCGCGTGGCCCGCCCACATGTTATTTACTTTCATTGAAGCTAACGCAGTTGTTGGATGACGCGACTGCTTAAACTCTACTTCGAAGAAGAATATTCGAACTAAATCTTTGGACAATTAAACACCCAACTCCTGTTCGTATTGTAACTCAAAAATTCCTCCACTCTTGGCCCAAAACGTCATTACCTTTTCTCCCTCATGTACTTTTTCGGAAA
The DNA here is from genome assembly GCF_022201045.2 of Citrus sinensis. Lineage (NCBI taxonomy): Eukaryota > Viridiplantae > Streptophyta > Magnoliopsida > Sapindales > Rutaceae > Citrus > Citrus sinensis. The sequence goes on from NC_068559.1 coordinate 393,676, forward strand.
AGACCCAATATTTACTTCAATTTACAAAATATTCTAAGTTACACTAATATGAAAATATTATGGGACAATAGACTGTGAAGAATTATAAATGAATTTATAAAATGAATTTTAATTATGTAAATTAAAAAAATTTATTCCTCGATAAGATTGGAATATTAAATTCTTCCTCTTCTAATTTAGTTTAAACTCGTCACAACTATGAACACTTTTTATTGAAAGGTAAGACTCTATCTTTTTTTTAGTAACTATTTTTGTTTAGAGAAGATCTAATAGTTTGGACTGCTCCTCTTAGTAAAGATTCTTTAATTAGAAGTATCAAAATCTAATGATATATAATCTCGAATAAAAAAAAAGTGAACAATAATATCATTAAGTACAATACAAACCGAATAGTATTCGTCTATTACAGTCAATATGTATCTATTGTAGTCAACAACATTATCAAATTATAATCTATCACGATCAACACATTATCTATTGATGGGTACAATATATTGATAATTAACACTATCTTACTTAAGAGTATAAATTTTTTAAAATGGTCATTTTTGCAATAAAATTAAGTCTTGGTGCAAATTAAATTTGATTTGGTAAATTGCCCAATTATGTTACTTTTGCTAATGTTATGGTACCACCTATCGCAGAGAATCTCTAAAGTCGGTTTGTTGAGTGTTAGGATGACGCAAACCCTAACTTAAAGCCTCGACACCTAAAAGATCAAATTCCAACCGCACCGTTTTGGACCGAACGCTGTCGTTTAAACGAACCGACTTTTCTCTACCTGTGTTTAAAGTAGGCAGGTAAAAGAAGAAATATAGACCTGAAACCTTTAAACAAAAGGAAGGAACGTTGTTGATTTATTGGCTAAATTTTCGAAAAAGTTCAAATTTTTTACTCTGTCATTAGCGTTTCCAGAAATGGGTTTGTGATTTTTTACTCGTTTGTTTGCTTCTTTTGTCGCAAATACGATTACTTTGATCTTTCTTCATTGCAAAGGAATCGTTTTTATTTACATTTTGAATAAAAAACGCAGAGCTTGAGGGTTTTTGACTTACATTAGGGATGCAAACAGAAGCAAGAGTAGGGGTGGTGGTAGAAGGAGGCCAAAGAGGTTTAAGTTCAGGCAATGGAAGTGTTTCTGTTGATAAAATAACGCTGCAACAGCAACAGAAACAAATGTTGCAGAATCAGTCCCAGATCGGGACAATATCCCAGCTTTTAGCTGGAGGTGTAGCTGGTGCTCTTAGTAAAACCTGTACGGCTCCTCTTGCAAGGCTTACCATTCTCTTTCAGGTTTGTTTTTAGAAGAATTATCAATTTGGTATTTTGTGGGTACCAGTTGTTTCGTGGGTTACCTTTTGTTTGTTGAGTTTCGATAATGTTCACTGATGTTAATGAGGCATAACATTGTAGTACGTGGGTTTAGGGGGGATAATGCTGGGGGCAAGAGCAAGAATGAGAATGGGATTGTTCGGTATTGTAGTGTGGGGCAATAGGATGTGAAAATATTATAATTTGTTAAGAGTGGCAAGTACTTGTAGTGAGGGGCAATAAAAAATATGTTTATGTTTGCGGTTATGGAGGCTATGAGTTGAATTAATGTGAGAAATAAAGCTGCTACATTGGAGGGAATAAGGGGTTTTCAGGTGTTTTGAATTGATTCTTAAGACTAGCATTTGGATAGCAAATTACCTAACTAGGCTTCGGTCAGCTGGTATAGCAGTAGTGGAGTTAGCGAGATTGATTGCAAATGGCTTTGAGTAATGATTTGTTTCACATGTCATAATCCTTATAATGTTTTCAGTTTTTTGAAAACAAAATGCAAATATATGGGGGTGAATGCGTATTCATGCTTTCTTATATGTTATGTGTTTAAGATTTTCTTGCTGGCTTACACCATCAAGCCTGCCTTTTTGATGTCGTTATATTTTCTTCTACAGGTGCAAGGCATGCACTCTGATACTGCAACATTGAGAAAGGCTAGCATATGGCATGAGGCTTCCCGAATCATTAGTGAAGAAGGATTTAGGGCTTTTTGGAAAGGGAATCTGGTCACAATTGCTCACCGACTACCATATTCTTCTGTCAACTTTTATGCATATGAACACTATAAAAAGGTCAGTATGAATAATTGACTTCTATGCAACAAAACTTTGTCCATAGATGAGTTTGCATTATAGTGTTCTTTCTGACTTCAGTTGCTACACGCCATTCCAGTGGTGGAAAGTCAAGGGGAAAATATGAGTTCAGATCTTTTTGTACATTTTGTAAGCGGTGGTTTAGCAGGAATAACAGCTGCCTCTGTTACATACCCATTGGACCTTGTGAGGACACGCCTTGCTGCTCAGGTACAGTCAGCATAACCTCAGTAGAATGGGCTGGTGACAATTTTTTCCTTCCTTACTTTTCACAGTTAGTTGTAAGCTTGCTTTGCAAACTATTCGAAATCATTTGTGATGATTCTTCTGCTTTATGTTGTTACAATTAGGGCAGACCTTTTCTTTACTCGTATATACTTGCAAGGAAGGTGGACAATTTTCTAGGATGTTTTTGATTGATGCAGGGTCCTTATCATTTTAATTGACCTTTATTTGTGGTCCTTAGTGGCTTCAGTCTGCTCTTATGGTTGACTCGAAAAGCTTCTATTTTTTAAATTCATTTATGATAAGAACAGGACACCTGAAATGTTTCTTAATCTCTTTCAAACTTGGTATTGCTAATATTTTTCTCCCTCTTTTTTACTTGATCACTTGCTCCTTCATTATCTTTGGTACAACTTTTGCAGACAAATGTGATCTACTACAGAGGTATTTGTCATGCTTTACAAACTATTTGCAGAGATGAGGGAATTTGGGGCCTTTATAAGGGCCTTGGTGCAACGCTTCTGGTAGGTTTTTACTTTCAATTACTATTTATGTGAAATGTGAAAGCTTTTTTGGCATGTAGTTGACTGCAGTTTTGACACTAATGCAGGGTGTTGGACCCAGTATTGCAATTAGCTTTTCTGTATATGAGACCTTAAGATCTTTTTGGCAGTCACAAAGGTGATCATCCGGCAATTTGATTCTGCAAATTTACTGTTTCGAGTTCACAATTCTTATGATCATTGAGCATGCATCTGTATCTTAACCATTAACAGGCAGAATGATTCCCCCGTCCTGGTCAGTCTGGCATGTGGCAGTCTTTCAGGCATTGCATCATCAACAGGTGAGTGATTTTGGTCATGGTACCTCAGAAATTTCTAGTGGATTTTGATTGACCTATATTTTCGTTTTATAATTTCTTTTTTGATTTATAATTCTGTCCGTTTTATGCATATTGAAAAATGAGAACCTATTCATTTGAGTTTACATAAGTCCATCTCTTTTCAAATATTGATAAGCAATGGTGTCATTATTCCTTCATACATCCCTCAACTTTAACTACCTTACTATATAGGTTGAAATACATTCCTTTGTTTGATTAAACATTTCCAATTTCTAACTAAGGAAGTTAATACATGCAGCTGTTTACCGTGCTTTTGATGCAGAGACGGAGGATGTGGGGCTGGCTCTGCATCAAGTATTTAACCAGTCTGACCCCTACTAGAGCCTTCGAACGAGTGCTGTAGTATTTTAATCTGGCATTTGAAAATTCTTTTAGTAAGGAAGTCGACAAGAAAAAGAAAAAAAAAATGTTTTTTTATCATTTGCCTATCCATATCTTTTTGTGTGAAGATTTTGATTGGATTAACTTCCAACTCTCATTTTTCAATAGCTTGTCTACCCTAACATTGCAGTTGGTGGTTCCATCATAAGGTAGCACTACTCTCAGGTGAACCTTACTGTTAATTTTACTTATCAGATGTGAGATGTGTACTCTTTGAGGTATGCTTCTCACTTAGGCTTCAATGTCGTTTGCTTGGCAGATTGGAGTCCTTTAAGCCTTGCCAGTGCCTTTTTGTGGAAACCATTCATGATTCGGAATGATACATAGATTAATCATAGTATTTATCTCTCTTTCCAGTTACTGACACCATTTTTTGCTAGATATGAAACAGTGATGCAAATGCATACTCATATATCAAACTATATTAAACTGATGGTACTAAAACTAGAAACCTGTTACTTCTGATAAGTTCTGCTGCATGGTTAAAAAATCATGCAACAATTTACAGATTAATGTGATTTTATGTATTGTCTGATTTACAGCCAGCCAAAATTACTGGCCTTTACAAAAGCAGGAGAAAATTTTCGATATAAATACTGCATGCAGCCTCTTTAATTTTGTTGTCTTCATAATTTGCAGCAACATTTCCTCTGGATTTGGTGAGGCGAAGAAAGCAACTTGAAGGGGCGGGTGGCCGGGCCAGGGTTTACACAACGGGTCTTTTTGGTACATTTCAGTACATATTCCGGACTGAAGGCTTCCGTGGTCTGTACAGAGGAATTCTTCCTGAATATTACAAAGTGGTTCCTGGAGTCGGTATTTGTTTCATGACATATGAAACACTGAAGATGCTTTTAGCAGATATTTCTTCCTGACTATAGTCGCCATCAGCTCTGGACTTCACTGACTACAATGGTAAGGATGAGGTGGTTAAGAGTTGTGATGTAATAGCATATAACCATTCATTTTGATCTGCTCTCTCATGGTGATTAATATGTGATTCTTACGTGAGAATTATATTTTTTTCGTGTATAAATTAGTGAAACGTAAATCACAGTTTCAAGTGTACTTATTATAGTTATTCACATTTCTCAATAACATCAGTTTGACCAGAGATCATTTTTTAGTTACTTTTTCAGACTTGAAACAGTGGTGCCATGTAACTATAGCACCAAGTTGAAGGAGATAATCTTATTTGCTTTCATAAGTTTGATTGATCACAAGGAGATCTTTCTTTTTGCATATTTTTGAGACATTTGTGGATTGTGTTCTAGACTTAGAATATTGATCTGAAAAGAGTGGGGAGGCAGAAAAAAGATTTTAGTGATTTGACTTCAGTTGGGAATAATGTATAGATAATTTTATCAGGCATCTCTTCTGGTGCACATAATTCTTTTTTTATTTATGTTTAAACGTATTATCAAGTGCGGTAAGATTCTTTCTTTCTTTCTTTTTTCTTTTTTTCTTTTTTGGTATTTTTTTATATATATGATTAAACCTTTTCTTACTAACCGGACGGCCGGACGACTGATCTTTTTATGAGGTTGTGATGGGTAGTTATTAGATTTTTTTCCTGACTGACGCTAAGTTACGTGCACTTAACTTGCGTCCTCCTCACGGCTACAGTACCCGGGCCCATCATAGATACTCTAGCTGTGAGGGGAACGTAAGTTACGTGCACGTAATTTAGCCCCTCTCTTTTTTCCTTAATTTTTATTATCTATAGATATATACAATTTGAAATTTATTACATTGGGATTTTAGACACATACATTTGTAGTGTAGCCGTTGACCTGGTAAGCTTTAGCTCTAAAATCTACTTTCATCAAATTTAGGGAGAAATTAATTCTTAATCCACATTTTTGGGATAAAAAAATACATGTATAATTAAGTTTTAATTATATATTATCATAAATAAATACGTGGCACAGGATCTTCAAAGATCAAGACTAAAATTCAGAACAAAAATAACCAAAAGAAAAACCTTAACTAGGAAGAATCATCGTCATTCTGATGACACAAATACAACGATGGAATTGCATATTATTAGCCGTTGAAGAGTCAATTTGGACGTGTAACCGTAGATAATCATTTAACGCAGTTAAGATTTGGGGGGAGAAGCTGCTTAAGCGTCTCTGATGAGCTCACTCTTTTTAAATAGACCGCAATCCTGAAACTGAGAATGGTGATACTGACAGACGCAGACCAATTTTTGCTAGCATTACAATGGGAAATTCCCTGTAAGGCGAATGTGCTCCAGGGTTCGGCGTAAGCCATATTTATTGACTGCTGCATTAGCAGCTCTGAATCCTTCCCCATACGCAGGAGAAGCATCATGGGCAATTTGATGCATGAAAAACTCACCCAGTTTCTTCTCAACCTCAGATTTTCCGCCTTTCTTTGAAGACGATGACGATGTTGAAGCAGATGATGTGGATGGCATGTTTCTGTAATCTGGCAAAACTTCTGATTCAAGCCACATGTATGAAAGCACCTGACAGATACCTTCCTCTACTTCAGGATTAAGATTGCAGTAGCCTGCATCGGCTCAGCAAAAGAGAATGGAAAATTTTTTAAAAGCATTGCACATTGGAAGATCATTAGCAGAAACCCAAAAAGCGGCTTTGTACCTTTAAGACGTAACCATCCGTGCATCAATTCATGGGCAAGAATAGCACCCGTCAATAGTCTGCATTTTGTCACAAGAGCAATAAACAGGGTATCAGAAAAAATTTCAACCAAAAAAATTGTGCATAAATCATAGAGAAACATTACCTTGGAAGGCCATAAAGAACAAGAATGGCAGTAACTTCACATTTTCGAGTCAGCTTCTGAGGTTGAGTCCTCATCCCCACCAATCTGTTGCCTCCAATTCTCGGTCTCCTGAGTATCTGGACATAATCAAATTGAAAACTTAAGATAAATGTTTGAATTTTGAGGAAAAAAATCTTATCAGTCTTTATGACATCATACACTTGTGACTGTCTGCTCCTCAGAAAGACACAAGCCCCTTGTCTCAGGCATGTGATGGTAGCCCTGGAAAACAAACAATTTGAATCAGAGCAATGTTTTCAGAAACCAAAATCCTGAAATTCAAACAAGAGTTCAATTACTACATTCTTCTCTCCAACGATAGCTTCGTTAAGTGCTTGTCTTTCGACAAGAAGCATTGGAATTTGCTGATCGAGCTTCATATTCATTCCTTCGTAATAGTCTCTTATGGCATGGTACAGGGGCTGGCAATCACCAGTGTCCATAATTGCGGATTCCATGCACTCTAAGCATAAACTCCGCCCGTCTTCCAGTGAATAGTACCTCGTATTCCAAGACTACAAGCACAAAACATTTGCTTAGATTAGTACCTTACCTTATAAACTCTCCGATAAATTTTGCTTTATACTTGATTAATTAGTACCTCAAGACGCTCACAACTACAGCAGCGAGATGTGTGATCATGTTCATGAGATGGGCAATACTTTTGGGCCCAAAATGGATGGCACCTATACTCTATCAAACCAGCTCCGTTTGTGGGAATCTGAAGATTTGTAAATAAATTATCAGTCGATAGTTACATCAAGTAATATAATTACGACGAGCTGAGTTAGAAATTAAAATATTTTCTTACGTATTGGTGACAAACTTCACATTTGGGATGTGTTAATTCTTTGAAACAAGACTTGTGGTAAGGGTCCTTCCCTGATAAAGAGAACTTGAATAAAAAAAACAAAATTAACCATGTTAAAGGACATGTGCTTAAGTTAATTTGATTAAATCAAAATCAAAATTAAATTGAGTAATCAAAATATATACCTCGTGCTCAGTGATTGGGTAGCCACAAGAACGGCAACGGAAGCAATTTGGATGAAAATATGTGCCCATGCATCCCAAGTAATTGCCATAGCCAATGTCACAGTTGCAGCCACCACATACCCTGCAAGTTAAATGCATATGCATGCATAAATTAACCTAGGATTTGCATTGATCAATTAGAACTAATTATTTATATTTTTACAAAATTTTACTTGTAACTTCTGGGATAATAATGAGATGGGTCATATGGAGGATATGAAGGATTCAGCTGGCTATCCTGAAGTGCCCAAGCGTAATCTTCATCAGTGTTTGACCTCCATCTTTGTCCTGAACATGAAAGCACTCGACATAGTTAAATGTGAGTCTTTCTTTCTAATCCATCAGTAGGTTTTTAAATGCAAATTTGAGGTTATAGTGCACTGACTAGTTATAATAGAAATGTCTCGATTCTGAATTTGATACAAGTATTAGAAAATTATTAAACCGTGACCACATGATTTGGTAGTGTAATGACATTGTACTATTAAATCATATGGTTTAATACATTTTTCGAATTTTAATAAAATTTTAAGATCCTAGACACACTCCTAATCATAATAATATACAGTATTAAATTACAGTTAATCAGTGCGGTCTAATCCCAAATGAACATTTTGAAACCTGTGAATTTTCGGATGACATTGTGAAATGCTAGGTAGAAGTAGAACAGAAAAGGAGAAAAATAATAAATAAATAGTTACCATTTGGTCTCTTCAAATCTTCAGCCAAGGACAGTGCAATTGCATGATCTAATTCCTCTTTCTCCCTGTCAGCTCTAGAGCGGTCATCCTGATGACAAATAGTGAAAAATTGCTATAAAGGTCGCATTTCTCTACAAAATTGATACGGCAATAAATTATAATGAAAAATGATACACACCTCAGGAATGAAATTTTACTAAGACATATTTCTGTGGCAACTTTTTCATTTAATTCAAACCTTAAGGGTGTTCCTTAAAATATTCCAACATTTATTTATTCTCATGCGACGTTGAGGTGGGAATGGGATTGGAGTAGTTGTCACTTAATTAGAATTAAACATCAACGTCCAATCTTAAATTTGTCTGCATTTTTAAAGTGTGCGTACGTTCACACTGAAGAAAGATTAAGTTAAAAAAAAAAAAAAAAGTTGATCGTTAAAATTAAAAAAGGTGAGTTATATTTTTAATGTTACCAGGGACCGACGCGGTGCAGGCCAAACCATGCTTTCCTCGCCAAGGAACTGCGGATGATGACGGCCGCTCGTACTACCTCCACCGCCGCCACGATTAGAACCAGTGCTTTTGAAGAGCTTGCTGAGCCATTTCATAAAGCGAGACTTTCTCTCTGCGTATGAAGAAACAAAGTCCCCTGCTTACCATAAAAACATTATTCCAATATAAAACCACCCCCACCAGTTGAAAATTTTCGGGGCTCTTCACTGGGCTATACTATGTTTTTAATAGAAAAATGATAAATGGACATAGGAGAGACAAGATGGCGACAGAATAGCCAGAAATGAATTAATTATTAATCAATATATTTTTAAAAATAAAAAATAAAAAAATTCGGGTTATGCAATAACACAACCCTGTGTGAAACTACATGAAAATTTCAACAACATTTATAACCCCCCAAAAAAAAAAAAAATCGTATAAAGGACGCGAAGGTATAATATGAACGTACCATAAACGCAAGGATTGGAGATATGGTTGATGCTTGATGACGGAGGAGCCATGAGAGTGTATGGAGTTATTATGCGCAGCTAGCTATGGCTGGCAATGGGAGGAAATGGGAGAAAGAGAGAGGAGAAGAGTGAAAATGGGCATCATTAAAAGAGGAGTTGAAAAAGAAAGAAAGAAAGAAAGAGACAGAGAACTGAAAGGAATCTGAAGAGGAGAGAAAGGAAGTGAAGAGAAAGAGATTCTTGGCTTGAGAAAGCAAGGAAGAGAAAGTCGTTAAAGAGAGGGAAAGATATGTGGGGAATCTGCTGCGGAGGCTTCAAAAATTCGAATAAAACAAATAAATAATCAATTTTATGGACGGCTCATAATTAAAAGAGTTTAAAAATTTTTGTTATTTGCACGAATGTGTTGGATGAAGCTGGAGAGAATTTTCTTTTTCTTGCTTTGAACCTGAAGATGATAAAAGACTGAGAGAGGGAATTTGGTAGAAAACAATAAAAGCTCATTCATGGAGTTCGTTAATTAACATTCTCTGTTGATCCAAGTTGTTTTAATTTCAATTCTTAAAGAGGATGATTAAAATTTAATTAATGCTATATTATTCTTACCGGTTAATTACCAATATTTTTACTGGACGTTGTTCAATAAAAATTTAGATCAAGAGATAATTCGATAATCATGATGGCGTGATTAAACTTTACCTCTTAAAGAAATACATAAAGTTATAAAAAGAAATAGATAAATAGTCTATGATACCATGATTTTCACTCTTTTCATTATATTTTACAAATTTAAGGGACTTATGACTTTAAATATAACGAAAAACTTTCAAAAGTCCAACATAAACAGAGTCGGAGTTTACTAGCTAGACGCAGCCAAAAACAAATATGGAAACCTCTAAACATGTAAAAAAAAAAATATAATAATAATAAATGTATGTTTAACAAATATATAAAATGCATTAGATTAACATATATAGCTTAATTATAACCGAATTGTACCAAACCAATCAGTTGAGTTTAAACAAAAAATCAAACCAAACCAATCTGGTATTCCACCCTTTTCTCCTATGAAGAAGTATCCTATATATATATATATATATATGGGGTCAAGATTGATCATTTATTTCCTTTTTATATTCTCATTTATGAATGGCTTAGTATCAGGGGAGAAACCTAGATCAAGATATTTATTCTCTAAATCTTATTGTCAACCGTTTATTTTGCGATATGGGATCAGTCTTAAGTTCCTGTAAAAGCCAATACTTGAGTTCTAGTTCTAGACAATGAGAATCCATTATAATAACTTTGATCTCTCTCTCTCTCTCTCTGTCTTTTTTCTTTCTGATCCTTTTGTTTCAACGCACATTGATGATTGAATGGCGGATTGAGAAATTTTTCCCCGAAAGTCAATGCTCGAGTTCGTGTCCGTGTTATTCTTTTTGTTGTGTGGGACATTACACGCAGACAGACAAAATTTGGACATCCTATAAAGTCATTAAAATGGTCATAAAGTGGTTCATGATGGTGAGTGAATTCGAATTTTCAATTCTTTTGTTAAGGCCCAATTTCTATATATAGAAATAGGCGATGCGATGCATACATTTCAATTAGGGATGGCAAAAATTCCTACGGGGACGGGTACTCTCAGGGATTTTTTCTATTCAGGAAGGGTACGAGGATAATTTTATATCTAATTTTTTATTCGGGGAGGGGACGGGGATGAGGTGGAATCCCCATCCCCTACCCATTTCTCCATTTTAATTTTAATTTTAATTTTAATTTTTAAAATTACTAATAAATAAATAACAAAATTATAAATATTGTTAAAAATAATAAATTTCAAAATATTTATATTATTAAATGCTAATAGGTATCCTACATTAGCTCGAATTGCTAGAGATATTTTGGCAATTCCAATTACAACAGTTGCTTCTGAATCAGCTTTTAGCACCGGTGGTAGAGTTGTGAGCTCACACCGTAACAAACTTCATCCAAGCACATTGGAGGCCTTAATGTGCTGTCAAAGTTGGTTACGAGCTTACAATAACAGTATGAGTTTATTTTACATTGTGATTATATTATACAGTTATTAATATTTGCACTTATAAGTTACTTTACTTATATTATTTTCATTGTTTTATAATTATTTTAATAATTTATATTTTGAATGTGACTTTGTAATGGATCAATATTAATGTAAGATATATTTTGAACTTTATTTTTATCTGAATTTTTATTTTAATATGATTAATTTAAAACAAAAAATAAAAACAATGTATTAAACTATTAGTTATTCGGGGACCGGGGATCCCATGTTATTATTCGGGGAGGGGATGAAGATTCTCTCAAGTAACTCTGACGGGGATGGGGACATACGCAAAATATCGGGGATGGGTATGGGGAGATTGGTCCCCTCCCCTCCCCTCCCCATTGCCATCGCTAATTTCAATTCAACGATTTATAAACAGTATTTTAAAAACTTATAACACATGAGTGGGCAAGAAAGTAGGCTATAACTTAAAAAAAAAAAATTAAAACCCTCTAATCATAAAATTATTAACATATTTCAACAAGTGTAAATTCTCTTTTAATACTAATAATTAAGCATTAATCTCTAGTTAGTCTATGTATCTGCAGTTAACATTAGGGGCATATTTAAATATAGGCGAACTAGCCAGTCACCTAAAGCCTCATATGTTAGAAATTTCTTATTGTAGTCATCTAGACCCTATATGTTAGAAAAACCTATCAAACTAATAAATTTTTTAAGATACTTATAGTTTAAAACCCTATTTTTTGGCCTCTCTTTAATTAATATTTACCCTACAACTAATATTTTTTTTATATAAATTCTATATTTGATAACTTTAATGTTAAAGAACTATAATTAACAGATCATCTAACCATTAACTCATTATTAGCTTTCCCAAAAAAAAAAGGGAATAAATTTTTATCAATTTAAAAAAAAACCTTAATTATTTAACATTATAAACTTCTTGTGCGCTTCTTTATAAAGAAAATTATTATATTTATTGGCTCACTTTTGAGGTAAAAAAGAAAAATATAATTTCTTGAAATAATAGTTATATAGAAAGAAAAAGATATCTTATTGACTGCTCTTCTTTTTTAAATTTTTTTTACTATCTTGTTGGTTGATGACATTCAAAATATAGTTAAAAATTGATAGAATTTTCAATTATTTCTTATTTTCTTGAGTGTTAAAGATATTCAATGTAAGAAGGTCTCATAAATAAATTTTGCCTAAGGCTCCTGTATTCTAGAGCCGGCCTAGTTACCATTCATGTTTTAATTGTTATTACTCTAAAATACGACACAAACTGGAAATTGATCAAAATTACAAATTACCATATTATTGAAACTTTACTACAAAAGCTGTGCCAGCCTGCCTAACGATACGAACAATATAAATCGAGTAAGATGCTGCAATATTTTATGGAAACGTTGAGATCTGAACTGGAGAAAACGAAAAAAAAAATCAACATATTTTAGAGGGTTTTATTTATTTATGTTTACAACAAACTGTACCATGAAAAAGGGAACATACGCCCCAATCCCTAAAGACTGTAAGCTCCGACTTTCAAGAAAATAAAGCCAGCAATTATCTGTTTGTATACATACCATCAACAAACGGCTGCTTTGGCAGCCTTAATGAAGCCATTTTCATTTACAGAATAAAAGAAAAAGTTAAAGAAAGAAAGAAAAGGTTTTGATCACTGAATACAGGTTGTTTGTGAAAAAGAAACTCAAAGATCATAAATCTCAAAAAAAAAAAAAATCACTTTTTTTATTTTAAAAAAGAACATCACTTAATTGCTCTCTATTTGCACTTTCAATGTAGAGTTTTCCAAGTTTCTCAATTGTGCTTTTCATGAATATTAAGAGAAAACTCAATCTGATTACGGTAATAACATGCCCTTACGGTATTATTAATTAACTTCTTCAGCTGACAAACAAACTTGTTCGATGGCTTGATTTCAACAAACTATGTGATCGAGGAGGACTTAAGTGATGCATTTATGAAACCTTGGATCCCTTAATTTCTTTCTACAAAGAACAAGGACTTGAGTGATAAGAACACTTTTAAAATTAATTGAATTAAAAAAATAAAAAAAAAGTAAAGATCATTACAGGTAATAAAGTTATGCTCCCTGTTGGCGTATGACATGAAACTTAAAGTGATAGCATTTTTACTTTGATTAATTAATTATGATTTTTTTTTTTTTTAAAAAAAAAGGCAGCTTATTACCTATGAGTTGTGAGTTGTGACCAAAGACAAGGTGGGAAATATTCCTTTGCGTGTTTGCATAATATTATCCGCCGTTGGTTGCTTTCTAAAAGCATTTTGTAATCTGCAAATAAATAAAATGCGGCTGTTGTTGCGAGCTGCTTTTTACGTCATTTCATTAAATATTTAGGGATTGAGCATTTGAGCTGGGTCAGTTCGACTGTTGCTTTCCTTCTAAATAATCTTTTCGGTCACTTGATGATCGTGATTTCTGTTGCATATGTCAAGCTTTTGAGATTTTAGATGCCTTTTACATTATGCAGAATCATATTCTTCCGCATTGTTTTATTAAAATTCCATATGCTATAAAAGAATTTTTTTCTCCCTAAAACCCTATATAACTTAGAATAATTATTCTTTTTTCACTTGGTAGATACATGGATTTTTTTTTTTTTTTGGTCTGAAACACGAGGTGGTCCTAAGTGAGTCTCAATTGTGGGAGGCATCTTTAAGTTCGTATTATAACCCAGACTAATCCCCGCTCGCACCGAGTCGGCCCATAAGAGGTAAAGTGCTGGTAAAAGTGGTGACTTCATAACCACAACTCAGACTAATCCCTGCTCGCACTAGGTCAGCTCATAAGGAGTAAAGTGCTGGCCAAAGTGGTGACTTCATACGAGAGCGGAGCTTGAACCCCTAACCTCTCTTGAAAAGTGAGAGTGTCGAACCACTCACACCAACAAACTTTGGTTAGTAGATACATGGATTTAATTGGTAGCTAACAAAGAAAAATAATAAATCTTGAACCCGAATACCTAATGTTTAGATGTGTCAATAGATCCTTTACTTTATTTTTATATAAAAATATTACAATGTAATTCTACAATTAAAAACTTATATGAGAGACTTGTCTCTTGGATTGTGTTGTTTCAGATATCTAATCATCGTTGGCGGAATATATGTGCAGGCATGGGACTAGGGCCCTGTGCTAAAAAAATTTCAAGAACAACAAGAGATTAAATTGAAATATTCCCAACTTTATCAGGCATATGTTTCGTGTGCCACCTTCGCTGCTATAGATTTTATGTTATGGCGTACCTAATTTTCTAGTTTCCACGTTGTGGTACGTTTGGTTGGCCCTCTCATTTTTACTAATTCTATGTTATAATCTATTTAGATGCATGATTTTTTTATTATGGACCCGGACCCGTTGAATAAAAATCCTAGACCCTTGATACTTCAAATGATAAGTCAGCTTAGTGTTGCGGACCGCCCAATTCGCTAGCCCAATTGCTCCAATTTCGGGCTAGAGAGCCAACACAAGGCCAAGAGTGCTAACTTGGCCCAATTCCGGAAGGTTCTAGGCAACTCTAGCACATGTGAACATGTAAATATTCTAGAATACTTTATACAATTTCAGCACATGCAAATAGCTAGGAAATTGTAAAATACTCTAGAGTTTGACAAAGTTTGGCAAAGTTAGGTAAAGTTAGGCAAAGTTAGGTAAAGTTAGGCAAAGTTAGGCAAAGCCTCCCCTATAAATATGGGATGGCATTAAGCATTTGTATCCAACAAGCATTGTAATCTCTCTTTGTGCAATACAAGTTTCTTTGGCTCAATTGCTCTCTTCTCTTGTTCGAGAATCTCTAGGCTTACTTAGCATCATTCGGCAAAGTTGTTTAAGTGCCGCACGGGTTAGCTGCGCAAAACACTCATCCCGTGACATTAGACACAAAAAGTATCCTAATTTCCCTCGCTAGCTACAAATATTATTAATTATTAATCATTACTATTATTATTGCCATAATGTAATAGCACTATGTGAAGGGGAAACCCCGAGTTTTTATTATCATAAGCCTTGGGCTTATTGGGCATCTAATTCAAAAGTTCACGTCAAATAAATAAAATTTTAGAACATCATAAAAACTCATCTAATTTTCTTATTTAAATACTTATTACTGATCTATATATCAAGCAGGAGAGTAAAAAGACAAGTTTTTCCATAAAAGACTCTCCAAATAGAAAAGAAATTTATCTTATTTTAATCAAATTCTTTCCTCACCAAATTTAACTACCCTCTATTTCTTCAAGAATAATAATAGATATACTAAATTTTTTATTTCAAATTTCATCCGAAATAATGCATCATTAATTAAATGGTTGGTAGTTTTTTACAAGATTCAAATGAATTAATTGTATTATTTCGCCAACCAATTAATTTATACCTTATCATTGGATAAAAAAATTAGAATATGTAACACTATTCTTTTTTTAATAATGTAGTTGTAGTACGTCTCTATAAAATAATGGTAACATAACAAGTAGAATAATATTATTTTTTTAAAAAATAGAGAGAGAGAAGTTACTCTTCAATATTGAAAAGAGAGAATGACAATATCATTTACACAATCTCATTTCAAGAGCCCTTTATAAATTTTATTATTGATGTAGCCTCCAAATGATGTGAAGTATTATTTAAAAATTTTTTTGGTGATACTCTTAAGTCAAGATTAACATGAGCACATTGCCCTATAACAAGGTAAAGAAAATGTTTACCGCTAAGTTAGCTGGCTCAGAAGAAGTTCTATAGTACATTAGTGTTTCTATGTTATAATATGATATGGAACTACCGACTAATAATATTTTGACACCTGTCAATTTTTTTTTTTTGAAATTTATCAAATATTTTAAATAACTTTTCCTTCACTTTTATCCTTTTTCCATTTTGAAATTTTTGTTTAGGAAAATGGTATTTGAGAGCACAAAACACAAAGTATAAAAGCTTCATGTTCGTACGTGCAACAACACACACACATGCACACAACAAACATACACAAATCTCACCACATAGCGACAACATCTCCCTCCTTTCTCCCTCGCCACACAACAACAGCATCTTCTTGGGTCTCTCTCTCCCGCCTCCACGCAAGGTCAATCTCAGCTCTATTTTGTTTCACCTCACAGTAACAGTGATAGCTTTATCTGTCTCTCGTCTCAAGCATCTTGTTCCCTCACTCGCTCGGTCTTGTCAATTTGTTTCAGTATATTTTCCATTCCTCAAGTTACAGAGGTATTGTATACATTTATAGAGAGATTTGCTACGTTATTTTTGGGCTATACAGATTTTTAGTGCTAGAATATTCCTGAAATCTCCCTGATTTGGTTAACTCCTATAATCTCTCTGATTTATCTCTTAATTTACAACTCACGCCAACACTCCCCCTCAAGTGCAAGCATCCAAATCTTCAATGCGCAACTTGTCTAGTGAGTTGTAAAACTCTCTGCTTGATACGGCCTTTGTAAGAATATCCGCTAGTTGATCTTCGGACTTCACAAATGGAAACTGAATTATTTTAGCTTCGAGATTTTCTCTAATAAAATGTCTATCAATCTCCACGTGTTTAGTGCGATCATGTTGGATAGGATTATGAGCAATAGCAATCGCTGCTTTGTTATCACAAAAGAGTTCCATTTCACTGATAGGTGCAAAGCCAATTTCTGTTAGAAGTCTTCTCAGCCATAGAAGTTCACAAAGTCCTTTAGCCATTCCACGGAACTCTGCTTCAGCACTTGACAGTGCCACCACCTTTTGCTTCTTACTCCTCCATGTAACAAGATTTCCCCCAACAAACATGAAGTAGCCTGAGGTGGATCTTCTGTCTATGGTGTTCCCTGCCCAATCTGCGTCTGTATAACCATTAACTCTGAGGTGGTTATTCTTTGCAAACATAAGTCCTTTTCCTGGGGAGGATTTTAAGTATCGCAAAATCCGTATTACTGCTTCCATATGATCCTTACTCGGTTGGTGCATAAATTGGCTTACAATACTCACTGCATAAGCAATATCAGGACGGGTATGCGAGAGGTAAATCAGTTTCCCAACTAACCTCTGGTATCTTCCTTTATCAGTTGGCACTTGATTTAGATGTTCTCCGAGCCTGTGATTCTGAACAATTGGAGTGTCTGTTGGCTTACACTCCAGCATTCCAACCTCACAAAGTAAGTCTAGTATATATTTTTGCTGAGATAAGAATATACCTTTCTTTGATCTAGCAACTTCTATTCCCAGGAAATATTTAAGTCCTCCCAGATTTTTCATCTCAAATTTGATTGCCAATTGTTTCTGAAGTTTATCCATTTCCTCTGTATCATCCCCTGTAATGATCATGTCATCAACGTATACAATTAAAGCTGTTACCTTGCCCCGTTGATGCTTTAAAAATAATGTATGATTTGAATTGCTTTGGCAGAAGCCATACATTTTCATTGCTTGACTGAACTGTCCAAACCATGCTCGAGGTGATTGTTTCAGTCCATACAATGCACACTGCAACTTGCATACTACTTCAGTTTTTGAAGATGCTGTGTAACCTGGAGGAGTGTCCATGTAGACTTCCTCTTCAAGATCGCCATGGAGAAAGGCGTTCTTTACATCCAACTGATGTAATGGCCAATCAAGGTTGGCTGCGAGTGATAGCAAAACCCTGACTGTATTTAGTTTAGCCACTGGTGAAAAAGTTTCTTGGTAATCTACGCCATATGTCTGGGTGTATCCTTTTGCAACTAGCCTCGCCTTATATCGTTCTATAGATCCATCTGCCTTATGTTTAACTGAGAAGACCCACCTGCACCCACTTTCTTCTTCCCTTGGGGTAGTGGGACCAAGGTCCATGTTTGATTCTTTAGTAGTGCGCCCATTTCTTCCTCTATTGCTTTAGTCCACTTAGGATCCATTAATGCCTCCTGAACTGTAGTAGGAATATGGCATGCAGAGAGCTCCTGTGAAAAACTCTTGAGTGGCTCAGGCAATTTTTCAGTGGAAACATAGTTGGCAATTGGATACCTCAACCTTCTTTCCTCCATTTCTGGGGAGTATCTGTTTGGTGGTTTGCCCCGGTTTTGCCTGAAAGGTAAGTTATACCCAGTATCTATAGCATTGATAATTGAGGGTGTGCCAATATTACTTACCTCAGGAATATTCTCAGGAGATGTGCTTGTAGCGACCAAGAGGGGGGATTCTTCTTCTTCGAATGGTATAGGCTCAACTGCCAAAGGTTCTTCTTCAGATGGTATAGGCTCAGCTGCCAGAGGTTCTTCTTCTGATGGTGTGTCATTCTGATCCTCAAACCACTCAAAGGTTAGCCACTTCAGCTCTTCATCTAGTGTCTCCCCCTGAAGAGGAGTAGTGGATACTGAGGAAGGGTAAAAAGAAGCGGACTCCAAAAAAGTGACATCCATAGTCACATAAGTACGCTGAGTAGTAGGGTCATAGCAGCGGTAGCCTTTTTGGTGGGTAGCATAGCCCAAGAAGAGGCATCGAAGGGCACAAGGGTCAAGTTTGTTACGCTGGTTCTTATGAAGATGAACATACGCCACACAACCAAAGATGCGGGGTGGGAGCATGAGGGTAGAAGGTAGAGAGACCGAGGCTGACAAGGATTGGAGTGGGGTTTGGAAATGTAAGACCTTGGATGGAAGGCGGTTGATCAAATGGACAGCAGTGGTAACAGCATCGGGCCAATGTCTTGTGGGAACATGTTCGCCGAGAAGGAGGGCTCGGGCAGTTTCAAGAATATGTCGATTTTTCCTTTCAGCTACCCCATTTTGTTGTGGTGTCTGGGGACATGAAGTTTCATGAATAAGGCCGTGGAGTTGAAAATAGGACTGAAAATGGTGATTGACATATTCTCCACCATTGTCAGAACGAAGGATTCGAATCTGAGCTGAAAATTGAGTCTGAATCATAGCATGAAATGACTGAAAAACCTTAAATACTTCATCCTTATGTTTCAGCAAATATAGCCAGGTCATGCGTGTGCAATCATCAACAAATATTACAAACCAACGTACACCAGAGACAATAGACACGGGGGATGGTCCCCATACATCGGAATGTATTAAAGCAAAAAGAATGTCACTTTTATTCATGCTTAAAGAATAAGTAGCCCTATGACTCTTGGCTAAAATACAAGTATCACAGTTTAACTCAGAAGTTTCTACATCAGAAAATAAATCAGGAAACAAATGCCTTAGATACCCGAATGATGGATGTCCCAAACGGCGATGCCACAACCAAATCTGTCGAGTCTTGGAACTTAGTGAAGAAGACACGTGATGAGCTCTCCCCATACTGAAATCTTCCATGTAGTATAATCCCCCCCCTCTTAGTACCACGCCCAATTATCTCCTTGGTGAGAATATCCTGTATAAGACAAAAATCAGCAAACATGAGTACCACACAATTCAGGTCTGTGGTAATTTGACTCACAGATAGTAACTTGTGGGATAATGAGGGAACAAGTAAAGTGTTGAATAATTGAAGAGAGGGTGATAATGTCACAGAACCAGCTCCTGTGACAGGAGAGACCACTCTATTGGCATTTGCAATGCTAGTGCGCCGTGGGGATGAATCGTGAAAAAGATCCGCAGGATCAAAGGTCATATGATCTGTGGCCCCAGAGTCAAGTAACCAATTATCACGGTTGGTATTGCAGTGAGAACTAATTAAGGCATGACAGGGATTACCTGGATCCACAGAAGAAAAATTCTGTTGAGGAATTAGAGAAAGACACGGTTCGACTGCTGCTACAGCAGCCTTGCCTATGCCTGTACTTGTACCAGCAGTGTCTTGTTTCTTTCGGGCTTGGAGTTCATGCCACCAGTCTGAATATCCATGCAGTTGGAAGCAATTTTCCCGTGTGTGCTTCATATTGCCACAATGAGTGCATTTTAATCCGTCAGATGATGATCGGCCTTTAGAGCCAGATTTTCCAGCATGCTGTGGGTTCGATCCATGGATCCCAAGCTTGAGGCCTCTCGAAGCAAGCACTGCTCCTAGAGGGGGTTCATGGTCACCTACGTTCATCACCATCTGACGAAGAGCCTCTCTACGGACATAAGCATAAGCTTGCTCTATGGTGGGAAACAGCTGTAGATGTAGCACGTCACTTCGGATGTTATCCAGCTTGTCGTCAAGACCATCCAAAAAAACGTAGACCCGATCTTCCTAGAGGAGATTATTATACCTTTGAATATCAGCAGGGCATTCCATTGGATTTGGACGTCGAAAATCAATTTCACGCCAAAGACCTTGCAAGTCAGTGTAATATTTTTCCAGGGATCCACCTGCTTGACGGAGACGTGAAACACGGCGCCGGAGATCATAAACTTGGGATGTATCACCACCATCAAAATAGGTGGTGGCAGCAGAGTCCCACACCTGTTTGGCTGTGGGAAACCGAAAAAAGTTTCCAATTAACGTCGGATCCATGGAGTTGATAAGCCATCCTTTGACAATGGCGTTGTCGGTGCGCCATTTGCGAAAGGACGGGTCGGTAGGGGATGGCGGGGTCAGTTCGCCGTTAATGTAGCCCAACTTGTCTTTGCCGGAGATGTACATCTCGACAACTTGGGACCACAAGCCATAGTTGGAGCCATCCAACTTGATGCCAATCGGTAGAGCTGCAGGTTCTGAGGTCACGGTTGGGGCCTGGGCTTTGGACAGAGCTTCGGCCATCTTGGAGGTGAGTAATTCAGAGAGAATCCGGTCGGTGGTGGATTCCTCTGTCTGGATTGGTGTTTCGGTGGCTTCCATAGGTAGATACGAGGCTAAATCTTAGGACTGGGCGCGAACAAGGGACCAGGTCGTAACTTGCTCTGATACCATGTCAATTTGTTTCAGTATATTTTCCATTCCTCAAGTTACAGAGGTATTGTATACATTTATAGAGAGATTTGCTACGTTATTTTTGGGCTATACAGATTTTTAGTGCTAGAATATTCCTGAAATCTCTCTGATTTGGTTAACTTCTATAATCTCTCTGATTTATCTCTTAATTTACAACTCACGCCAACAGGTCTCACTGTCTCTGTCTCCTAAATCCACAGTGGTGTTGCTCTCTCATCCTGTGATTTCAGCTGCGTTGCTCTCTCTCCCCCAATACAATTGGCTTGTTAAGGTTAGTTGTTTCAATTCATTACCCTAATTTTTAATTTGGTTTTTCAGGGTTTTGAATTCCATAATCCCAAATTCTATATTCTAGATTATATTGCTCATTGTTTCAATAGATTTAAAAAAAAAATCGATTGAGTGTGACAAATCAAGGATTTACTCTATGATAATTGTTAGAAGTATGAACCTGAATTAGAATACAAGAACAAACAATGATGTAGGTTATAGCTGTGAAGCATGTGACAACTTGTCACTTGTAACTCCAAAGTCTCATTATGACATGCTTTTAGTGTCAGACGAGCATGTTCCGTGAAGTGTGCAACTCACATGATTCAGTTAAAACATTATATAAGCTCAAAACGGCAGTTAAAATGTCGTTTAGCTTACTTAAAGATGTCACATGATCAGCAAGTGTACAATGCTATTAGAGACGGTTAAAAGAAGCGGGAAACAAGCAGATAGCAAGCTGGCTTCTAAACCGACTTGAGGGAGGCTTCCAGATCCTGCCTATAAGCTCTTAGTTGCTGTTATTTGGTTGAAAGTATTCTTTGTGACTCTCTAAAGATAAACTTGTTATCTTGATTTGCAGTAGTGGAAGCCATAGCTCTGTTTCTCAAAGAGGGTGTAAGCCACCATGGCTGAACCGCTGTAAATTTGTCTCTGTTATGTATTACTCTTCATCTCTGTTGTTTTCTATTTGATTAGTTTTAGATTGGTTTGTCATCCATTCTTGGTCAATTAATCAATGTGCAGTCATTGTTCTTGGGGTACAAGATCAGATGAATACTGATCTTAAGTATAACAATGACAGTTATAGTTTTGGTGATAGAGACAGTACTGTACTGCTCCCAAAGTTTATGGTTAAAAAAAATTAATTGATTTATTGATCTGACCAGGTGCAATTGCCAATCTTAATTCGTTCTCCAGAAAATTATTGATTTATTGTGATTGTGATGTTGGTGAGACCTTTGAATTTGATTGTGAGACTTGCAATTGCAATTTGTAATCCATTCTGATGTGTGTTGCCGAATCATTTTTGGATGTTATTCACTTGAAAGCAGGATCTAGTCATTTCGCGCACCAATGGCATCACTGGCAAATTATTAGTCATATATCTCCCTCTCCCCACTCTCCCTTCCATTTCATAAAACCTCTTGCGTACAAAACAAACCCACTACTCAATAAGCTTCTTGCTTCATTGAGACATTTTCAGAAAAACCTTTCGATGGTCGAGGAGGATGGAGCCCCATAATAGTCTACACTAGCAGCACCATCACTAACGCCAAGGAAAAGTCCATTTTCAATCGAAGTCAGCCTTACTCAAATGCTACATGGCGGGGCCATTGTTGAAGTTTCCAATTGGACCAAGTCAAGAATGTAGAAGAAATTGGCAAAGACAAAGATGGACCAAGCTACACATGTACACAAAATATATTAATGAAAATGACTGAGTTGTTGGGCAAAACGGAGGACAGACGAAAGAGAATTATGAGAAATTAGGTGCTAATGGAGTATGAGAGAAACATAATTAATGCTGGATCTTTTATTTTTTTGAAATTTGGAAATTGTAGAGGGAGGAGAGAGCACATCCACGTCGAATAAAAATTTTGATGAAGTTTTAAATATTTGATAAAAGTGAGGGGAAAGATATCTTAAATATTTAATAAATTTTAAGAAAAATTTCGACGGATGTGAAAGCATTTTCATGATTAGGCAGCCACTTTCTCCTTTGTAGTGCCAGCAAGTAAAACATCCACATCAAAATTTGTTTGTATCTCTTAAAAATCCAAAACTTGCAATAATACTTTCATTTTAATCCTAAAAGAAACAATATCCATCTTCATTTTTAGTTCATTGGAAAGTTTGTTTCCCTTACTTAGGACGGCAAAAGTATGAAGACTAAACTACCAAACTCCACTCAAGCTAACCTATCTTGGTAATGTTGTTTGTGTCTTTTTCTTTTATCTCTTTCTGTAATTGGAATTTTCCTAACCTAAATTTTGAAACAAATAGGATAAATAGCTACTACCAAATGGTGTGATCACATTTTGTTCTTTAGTTTGCTTCTAAATTAACGTCATTCGTAATCTTGATATGTATGTGCTCAAGCAAAATTCAAAAGCAAGAAAAAAAATGTCCACAATCTGCGTTCATAGGAAATTAATTAAAAGTTATTCTCTTGAGAAAACGAAATTAATTAATATTTATTTTCCTGAAAATGTTGCTTTTAAATTGCTCAACATGATTTATTTTTATTTTCAGTTTCTCATAAATTTTTTATACCTATCATTCTATGCCTGACGACAAAACATTAGTAGGAGTAAAACACTTTTAATAGGTTAATGTTGCATTTGATTATGAGTAGAGATACAAACTCTTATATAAATTTCTTTTTTGTAAACCGTAGTGGTATTATTAAATTGGTTAGAATTAAATACTTTTTGGTCCATATAATTTATTTTTATTATTTTTATTTTCATTCACTAATGAATTTATGCTATATTAATTTGTATTAAATAAGTTTGTAATTCTATCATCACTCTTTTATTATTGAATAGACTATTTTTTGAAATAAAAAATTAATATAATTTTTGGATGAGACTGTGGAATAGGTCCTAACGTTAAATCAATTCCGTTTTGCTTTTTTAAAAACAATTAAAAAAAACAATGGAAAGAGTTTCGCAAAATAATAATTGTCGAAATTTCAGGGATGAAAATAGGCCCAAAGAGAAAAAGGAAACACCGAAACGACGTTGCATAAGGTCACGGACTTGTTTGCCACCTCTAAACGACGTCGGAGTGAGACACCCCATCAAATGAAGAAAGCTAGCAAATAATCATCAATAATTCTAATATAATCATATCTTTATGAAGAAAGCTTGCATAAGGTCACGGACTTGTTTGCAGTGCTGTATGGTGGAATAATTCTAATATAATCATATCTTTATTTTTGAGACCCATTGCAAATTTATATATGATTCTTA
This sequence comes from Citrus sinensis, assembly GCF_022201045.2. Classification (NCBI taxonomy): domain Eukaryota; kingdom Viridiplantae; phylum Streptophyta; class Magnoliopsida; order Sapindales; family Rutaceae; genus Citrus; species Citrus sinensis. The sequence continues at coordinate 418,019 of NC_068559.1, forward strand.
AAAAGTTCACCGTTGAATTGATTTGTAGTGGTGTAGTGTAATTGCTATAAATCTTTTCAGTTGTCCTTGTGTACCCAGTTAATTAATTAACATAAGAACACATAGCTTGGTAAAAAAAAAACTACAAAAATAATTCACATATAAAATTAATTATTCAATATCTTTCGCTTTTGTTTTCCAAGAATGCCATTTTTATTTTTGAGTCCACGAAAACTTGTTTCTGTATTTTTAATTTATGTTTTCAATATCCCCCCAAACAGAAAAAAAAAAAAAAAAAAAAAAAAAACCATCGCAAAGAAAACGTACACAAACAGAACAAGAAGACCGAAAGCTAACAAAAACTGAAACTCTCTCTGATTCTCTCCTTGTGTGTGAGATCATCTTTGATTTTTTAATCAATCAAAGCCATTGAAAACCAACTATCAAATGGCAACAACACAAGGGCAGCAGCAGGGTACCATCATGGACCCGAATGCACTGGATGACATAATCCACCGGCTTACGGAGGTTCGATTCGCCCGACCCGGCAAGCAAGTCCAGCTTTCTGAGTCTGAGATCAAGCAGCTTTGTGTTGCCTCCAGGGACATCTTCATGAGACAACCTAATTTGCTCGAACTTGAAGCCCCCATGAAAATTTGTGGTACTTTTAATAAATAAATAAATTCATTAATTTTATTTTGTGGGTATATTCAGATTGTTAACTGAATCAATAAAAAGAAAAAATTGAGTTTTATGATTTATTGTGCTAAAATTTATGTCTTTTTGAGGGTTTTTTTTTTGGGGTTGATATGGCATAGTAGCAACATGGATGGTTTTTTTTTTTTGGGGGGGGGGGGGGGTGTTACTTAGAAAGTTGAAAAGAATCATTGGCTCTACAAGTATGCAAATTTTCACACAGGTCTTGTAGCCTACGTCCTTTTATAATGTACAACATGTTTAGGTTTGGAATGTGAACTTAATAATCAGTCTGTTGATGGGCATTGATCCTGAATCCTCGTGTGTGCATTGTTTGATTGCTAAGAAGCCATAAGAATTGGAACTTAAAATTTTTCAAGTGTAAAATCTCTAGTACCCATGTTCATTTCATTTAGAAAATTATTCTGTACAAAGTTAAAAATTTCAGGTGGGGTTGAGATGTTTGATGGCCAAATAGGTTCAGACAAAGCTTAAAGGCTGTTGACATACAGTCCTAACGTGAGCTGTTTGTAGCAATATTCCTTTGGATAAAATGCAAGGTCTTCAATGAGTACAGAGTGCAATGCAATCTCTGCCTCAAGTCCAGAAGTGATATGGTATGAGAAATTAGAATACAGTCTAAAGCATTGAACCTCTGTAGATATTCCAAGTAATCACAGATCATATTCCAAGTAGAGTCCTGCTTTCCAGCTCTTTTCACATTAGAAGAAGTGGCTTATTTGCTCTCTTCTAATTATTCTTTTGAATTTTTTTGTTGTTATAATGAATTATCCTAAGTTTCTTCTTTTCAACTTCACAAAACCTTTATTTGTGTTTGCAGGTGATGTACATGGACAATATAGTGATTTATTGAGGCTTTTCGAATACGGAGGTTATCCTCCTAAAGCCAATTATTTGTTTTTAGGGGACTATGTTGATCGTGGGAAGCAGAGTTTGGAAACAATATGCCTTTTGCTTGCCTATAAGATTAAGTATCCAGAGAACTTTTTTCTTTTACGAGGAAATCATGAATGTGCTTCTATTAATCGGATTTATGGATTTTATGATGAGTGCAAGCGACGGTTTAATGTGAGGCTTTGGAAAGCCTTTACTGATTGTTTCAACTGCCTTCCTGTGGCGGCTCTTATAGATGAAAAGATATTGTGCATGCATGGCGGTCTTTCCCCTGATCTCTCACACTTGGATCAAATTAGAAATCTACCTCGTCCAACTGCTGTTCCCGACACTGGTTTGCTCTGTGATTTGCTGTGGTCGGACCCTGGTAGAGATGTCAAGGGATGGGGAATGAATGACAGAGGAGTTTCATACACGTTTGGTCCTGACAAGGTGTCGGAATTCTTAAAAAGGCATGATTTGGACCTTGTCTGCCGTGCCCATCAGGTGGTCGACTTTCCTACTCTTTCTTTTTCCATTTTTTTTCCTTTTCTTTCAGTACCGGAGGGCCGGTAAAAATGTTCCGTTAGCTCTTGCAACTTCAATCATGATGTGATTTGTTCTAGGTTGTGGAGGATGGGTATGAGTTCTTTGCTGATAGGCAACTTGTTACCATATTCTCGGCCCCCAACTATTGTGGTGAATTTGATAATGCCGGAGCGATGATGAGTATTGATGAAGAGCTGGTGTGTTCATTTCAAATTCTCAAGCCCGCAGAGAAAAAAGTGAAGTTCATGGTGTCAACAAAAATGTGATCCTTGCAATATCGTTAGCTTTTACCAAGGTCAGCTGAACATTACTTCTTATTGCTTTGGTTTCCTTGTTTTGAATATCAATGCTGGTGGTTTGTGGCTATGGTGGCTGTGTATGCGTTAATTTTATCGCTTGCTGTTGATGTCCTCTCTTTCTGATTTTCTTGCTCTTTCTCTTTCTTGAGGGGATGGGGGTGTAGGGGCTTGTTTGGAATTTAGAATTTTCTTATTATTATTATTATTTATTTTTTTAATGTTTAACTAGAATCAATCTGTAATTATGAGATCATCTTTGTAAAGGGTTGAGCTGCTTTAGGTCCTCAAAAACATGTATTGTGTTGGGATAGAAATTTGGAGAGAAAAAAAATCATCTACTCCTGAATTTGTTCTATTGTTGGAGAAACTTCAGTGTGTCATAGTTGGCACTTCTGTTCATCTAAATCATACACTAGAGTGTTAATTTGTCCATTAAAATTGGAATTTATTACCTGTTTTCAAATCAATTAGTGGATAAGTCATGATTGGTTTCTCGATCCTTAAGACTTGGTTCACTGGGAATCTCAATTGGTTCTCTAATCCGTGGAACATCTGACAGGCATGTTAGTTGCAAAGAAGCAGCCACGCGTAAAGTGCTGTTTGTAGAACATGTTTGATGCGTGTATTCCGTTTTACTGTTGGCGGAAAAAACAGACAAAAAAGCAATTCATTCGCTTTTACCATATAAAACAAAATGCGTACTTGATAGGTTTTGATTCACATCCAGAATATTTGCTTATATGGTACTTATTAGTTGCAATTGTAACTATTCCGGCCCCTCTTTTACCAGTATTATATACTACCATCCACCTGTAACTGTGTTTTTCCTTTCCTGTGTTGCAGACTTATTTCTCATTTCCTTGGGGAAAAAAAAAGCCCAAATAAAGAACTGAACAATGACTTCAAGGGATGCAATGCAAGAATAGGCTCTTCACTGGAGGAAAAGCTCTCCTGATCCTGGGACAAGCTTATTAGGAAAAAGCTGGAAATTTCTTGATTTAATTTTTTCTGCCTTATTTTTGCCTCTCTGGTGATAGTTATTTTGAACTACCTATGTATATAAATATACATTTGACATAGTGCTCGGAACTTATGCCTTTTAGCGTATACAATTGGCCGTATTCCATCACAGTTTGCGGTTTTCGGCTTTTCCTTGATGTTGAAGATAATGTGATAGCTGTTGGTTGCAATGGTTATTGTATTTAGAGCAATAGATCATAGTGCCCTGTTTATTGTATTGTGTTTGCCATTTCGGGTAAATGGCTTTCATCTGAAGCTGGGGTCTTCATGCAGAGTTAAATTTGATGCTTGGAAGGCATTACCACATTCTGTCTGTTAGCTGCTACTCTATTAAATTTTAGGCTTCCAAGAGGCTGCCGATTACATAAATAAATAAATGACTAATTTGATGTTTTCATGGGTACCCCTGAGATCTGATTGAATATAAGTGATACCCTCTGAGGTTTCAAAGCTAGCCTTCAATGCCCTTACCGTTACTGGATTCTGTTAATTTTGATGTCCTACAACAGCATAATTTTTGCATAGACGTATTTACCCTATTTAAACGATCTTTCTTTCTATTCCTTTTCTCTTCATTTTTCTTCTATTTTTAATTTACTTCGAATATATTGAAATAAACTTTTGGAAATTTATAAACATTTCCATTTAATGGTGGATTTTTTTTTATACACATGTTTCAAGTACTTTTCTCTACAAAAAAAAAAATGCTTTAAAGCTCTAATTCCAGTGGAATTGATCATCTTTAATTATTTCATTTTTTATCTTATGTATTTCTCCTATTTGTTGTTAATGAAATTAAGAGGAATTTTCAAAGAATAAAGGAAACTTTCAACCTTTTCAGATAATTAAATATTTGAATCTAAACAATACATTATTTTATTTTTTGTTTGAATCTCTGAAAATAAGTATTAAATTATTTAATTTTTAATTTTAAAACTTAAATACATGTACTTTTATATTTGTATCATTATTAAATTAAAATATTAAATAAATAATATATGTATATATATATCTTAAAAAATATAAGTATTATAATATTTTATCATAAATAAACAAAAAACCACATTCAAGAGAATATATAATAATTTTAGAATTATAATATATAAAATACTATAAGTCTCAAAATTTATCACAAATTCTCGATAATAGTACAAATCTCAGGGTACCGATGAAAATAATGGACGCAAACTATTTTATTTTTTCAAGTAAATAATTAAATAATAGGGTAATTTTTAAAAACCTCCCCTGAGGTTTGGGTTTGTTGAAAGTAGATGGCGAGAATTGATTTATTTATAAAAAACCCCCTACCGTCAGTTAAGTTTAACATTGACCGTTAGTTGACCATACAAAGACAATATTACCCTTAACAATAGTTTATAAACGAAAATAACTATAAAAAAAACCAAAATTATTAGCTATTTTACACTTTTTAAATTATTGATATTTTCTTAAAGTTCTTATAAAAAATTAAAATTAAAAAATTAAAAAATCCTCTTTAAATTATTGATATTTCCTTAAAATTCCTACAAGAAAGATAAAATTAAAAATTTAAAAATGAAATAGTCATAATCTTTACCTATGATATTGTAAATTTTTAAAATTGACAAGAATAAAATTGTCAAAAAATAGGGTTTGTGCTTTTTGCACCAATAATTTTAGTTTTTTTTTAGTTATTTTCGTTTACAAACTATTGTTGAGGGTAATATTGTCTTTGCACGGTCAACTAACGGTCAATGTTAAACTTAATTGATGGTAGGGGGTTTTTTATAAATAAATCAATTCTCGCCATCTACTTGCAACAAGCCCAAACCTCAGGAGAGGTTTTTAAAAATTACTCTTAAATAATATTTGAGATTAAAATTAACCAACGGAAACTAATAATAATAAATTGAAAAACTTATAAAGTATGAGGGCTGCTGACTGACGTTAATAGCTAGAGAAGATATAAAGGCGCCCGCGTTCATTACCTCTCTACTCATTTAAATTTTTTGCCTCTTTCTTTCTCTCTCTTTCGGTTAGGGTTCCCTTTTTTTAACATTAAAAACTAAATTTCAAATCCACTTTCTTTTTCGAAGTACTTTCTATTTTCCGGGAAAGTTTCGAATTACGTTCGAAATTCCCTGTGGAAAGATGACGAACTTGAAGGATCTGTCAACGGCGTTGCTGGCGGCGAGCTGTGGCGACACTGTCAAGCTCTTCGATGTGTCCGTTGAGCACGGCGATCCTTGCATTTTAAACTACACGCCATCTCCCGGTTGCCTGGTTAACTCGGTCAAGTGGAATCACACCAGTGAGTCAACTTACTCATTCCCTCAATGGAAAAAATGGGACTTCTTTAGTTGATGATAAATTAGATGAATTTAAAAGGAGTGAAGGAAATGTGTTATTTTGTTGACTGGAGCTCTAGATCAGGTTTTGTTGTTTGATTGTTGATATTTAGCTTTTGTATCTAACTGAAAAAATTGGATTCGGTTTAGCAAATGATCATTAGACTTAGTTGAGAGGGTATTGAATCAACTTCTCCTTTAGATTATTTGATTAATGGACCGTTCTATTTGGGATATGATTCCTGCAGATTTAGTTGTTGCAAGTGCTGGAGAAGATAAGAAGATATCATTGTGGAGGAAGAATGGGGTGAGCATGGGAACAATTCCGGTAGCTGGTACAGATAGCGGAGACAATATTGAGGTAATCCTCTTCTAGCTCTGATCTACCATCAATCGAAGTATTAAATTTGAAGCATGTGGGTTTGTCTATGTGTACTTCTAGTACCAGTCATTCTATCTTCTAGAGATTCAATGACAGAACGGTGCATGACTTCTTCCCCAATTGCACGCCAGCAATGGCTCATCCTAAGCCATGTTTTTAGGAGTTGTCTTCTATGTGGCAAAGGTTTTGAACTTTTATTGTTTTTTCCCCCCAATTTGTCATTCATTCTGCCAGCTTCAGTTGCTTGTGGTAAACTAAAGATCCGCATTTTCCAGTAAATAGGCTTTACAGGTCTAATGTATCAACTTATTGTTGGGAATTTTTCTCATTTTTTCAGGAATCAATATTGGCTATTAGTTTTAGCAACAAGGGATCCAGATATATATGTTCTGGGGGAAGCAGTCAAGTTGTAAGAATATGGGACCTTCAGAGGAAACGCTGCATCAAATGGTTGAGGGGTCATACCAATACTATAACAGGTGCAATGTACAATTGCAAAGATGAGCACTTGGCTTCTATCAGTTTAAGCGGGGACCTTATTCTCCACAACCTTGCATCGGGAGCAAAGGCTGCTGAACTCAAGGATCCTAATGAACAGGTTGTTTAGGTTCTTGTAGCTGGGTTGTATTCTAGTGTTTATGACCGAGAGTCTCTGCTACCCAAGCTAATTGTTTGTCTGATGGATTTAAGGCCAGGTACTGAGGGTGCTTGATTATTCACGGAATAGTCGACACCTTTTGGTGACAGCAGGTGATGATGGGACTTTACATTTGTGGGATACTACTGGGCGTAGCCCAAAGGTATTCAGTATTTCCATTATTGGGTTCGGAAACATGTACATACTACGGGACGTCTGATTTGGTTTAATGAATTGCATGTATAAGAAGAGTTTCATTTAACTTACTGAATGTCGTGCTTACCTTGGTCCTTTCAAAGCTAGATTTCAAATACTTTGTCGGAAAAATCCTGTTGATTTTGTGCTTGTGTCGTCATAGTTATTGTTCAGTAATTGTAATTTTGAATGAGGTGTGGTAGCACAGAATTTTACAAAGTACATCGAGAAGTCAAGACGATTTCCTTTAATTTAGCAAATCTTTTTGTTCCAAATAATATTTAGATGTTGAATTAGGCTGCTCCGTACCTTGAAATATTTCAGATATGGTCATCATCTTTTCTGATAGGGGATCTGCTGCTTATCATAGAAACATCCGACTTACACTATGGTCAAGCCATTCATGCATCTTTCTAATATCCTCTTTTTCTTCCACTATCAGATTTTTGGCATTGGCCGGTAATAGGGGGGTTGGTTAAAAATGAGGAGAAAACTTTTTGACATGCGCTCTTCTGTTTTGGGTTCATTAGTATTATCATGTCCAATATTAATTCCTTGTAGCACTGTAGATGCCCTTGTTTTAGGTTTGAAACAATTTTTCGGGATCATAACAATCACTTTTCTGCTTACAGGTTTCTTGGTTGAAACAGCATTCTGCACCAACTGCTGGGATTAGCTTCTCATCCGATGATAAGGTATAGTCTTTATCTTATTAACTCGGCACTTTTTTGCAATAAACTGACAGAGATGTAAGAAGGTGAATATATCATGCTCTGAAACAGTCCCATATGGGGTCATCCAGTGAAAGTAATTAAACGTTATTTTGCCTAATGTTCTCCTTGTGACAGATAATTGCTAGTGTTGGACTGGATAAGAAGCTATACACTTATGACCCAGGGTCTAGAAGACCCTCATCTTGCATCACATATGAGGCACCTTTCTCTTCGTTAGCATTTATAGATGATGATTGGATATTGACAGCAGGAACAAGTAATGGCCGTGTGGTGTTTTATGATATTCGTGGCAAACCACAGCCGTTAACTGTTCTTCGTGCTTGTAGTAGTTCAGAGGTGACTTCTTTACTTGTGTATATATTTTAATAAAGAATCCCAGAATTTGCAAATGTCTCTTTAATGTTGTTTTTCTTGTAGCAATTGCTTGTGACATCAACATGTTGTAATCAGTTTTGGCTTGTTTTTATATTATTTTTTGAGTGTATTAAACTATGTGTTGACGTATTCATTATTAACATGCTAAGGTTTGATTTTACCATATAAGAGGCCTTTCTCTTGTTGACCTAAGGTTCAGGTTGATGTTGTTTGCCTTATTGTTTATCTGTGGAGTTCAGAGTATTAGATCATGTTTTGGCAATCTCTATAAATACTAAGTATTTGAAGTGTTTATCAGGCTGTGTCAAGTTTGTGCTGGCAAAGAGCAAAGCCAGTTTTTATTGATGAGACTACTTGCAAAGCTGAGACTGCTCTTCTAGGAGGTGCTGTCGGGGACTCTATTCTTATGCCTGACCCACTTCCCTCAGTGACATCATCAAGCGTTTCTCTGTCCACTGCTGTATCCGGTTCTCGTCCTAGTAGCCGTTCAGGTCCTTCTGCAGAAGCATCTTCTCTTACTGTGGGTGGTACTGGTTCTGTGTCTAGGACACAAAGTCTGCCTTCAGGAGAGGAAACACCACAACGTAGCTATCTCCGTCCAGGCGGACCATTGGCAAGATTACATGCCCCTCGATCAAGTTATAATTTTAAGGATGATATGGAAGTGTTTTCCCCTCTTGTTGATGTTCAGCCAATTACACCATCACTTGATAAACTGTGGGATGGTCATGAAGGAGCGAAGAAAGATCATCTACCCATTGACAAGAAGCCTTCATCCATGTTGTTTCCTTCATCCAGCAGGAGATTCCCTTATGCAGAGGATGGTTCAAATGAGCACTCAGTATTTGATTGGAAATCCAGTTCAACATCTAAACAGGTTTGTCCTCATTTCAGTTTTGTTTCCAGATGCTTCCTGCAATGTGTGAATATTTATTTCTTTCTTCTGGGTGTAAGATATTAATTTCAACCTTTAGCACAGTTTTATTTTGGTGTAGCTACTTTGGCGAGTGCTCTAAATATACACTGTTGGAAGACGACAACAGCTGTTTTCTACATCGTACTGGACGTTTGGCATAGTGTCAAAATATTCTCAAAGTCATAATTCAACTGCCTTTGGGTCTTAGAATTCATGAGATTTTTTGCCGTCCAAGTTAGCTTCTGTTTTCTCATGGTTTCTTTCTTTTTAATCTTAATCGCATGTTAGGGGAGATATGAATGTGAATTGGCTACAATCTTGTATGTATGGTCAGTTATTTTAGATATTTTATGCATAGGTTTGGTAAATTGGATTGTTCTCCAGAACTTGATGTGTTTTCAATTTCTTCGTGGCATTGCATTTATGTTTGTCTTTTTGCAGGATGATGCCAGATCTTTTGCGCTATTGGGATCAACACCTTCTCCATCTTCCAAGAGCGAAGACTCTTCCATCACTCCTCCAGAAGCCTGGGGTGGTGAGAAATTATCTGACAAATTTGCCCTCCTCCGTCAGCCACTCAATATGCCATCTCGTTATGGGATGTCAACTTCTAGTGGTCTCACATCAAGTTCAATGTATTCTGGACTGCAAGATGTGTCACTGAGTCAGACAAGTATTAGCTCATTGACAGATTCTAACCTGAGCCATGAAAACCTGCGTACCAAAGATGTCACTTCATATCAGGAGACTTCGTCTTTGGGATTTCCAGAACACCTCTCATCTAGTTTCCCATCTCTGTCTCTTGGTACAAAAGGCATCCTGGGATCAGGTAACCTTGACTCATCGAGAACGTCATCTTTAACATTGACTCACCGAGAACCCCGAAGGACGTATGCTGAGAGAATTAGCACTACTTCTGGGACATCCCTTTCAGTCGGTTCACCTAAAACAAAGAAAACAGGAGCAGAAACCAAGGAAGAACTTTTAAGTAACTTCTTATCTAGGTCTGACACATCAGCTGTAGTAGAACCTGGAATTCCTCCAGCTATAAATGTAAGAATCCCGATTCATTCAGTAATTGTTTGCGGTCACATTTGAACATCTCCTTTGCTTTTGTAGAAAAGTTCCAGCATGATTAAATCCTATTTCAATGCCTTGTCACCACCCAAGCCTTCAGTAATACTAGCTAAATATGGATTTGATTAGTTTAGGACAGTCTGTGCTGTGTTGATTGAAACCGCTAAGTGGTAATTGCATAGTGAATCCTTGACGTTGAACTTTGAGAGATGTAATGACACTAACTTTCTTCCACTTTAAATCAGATTATAATGGATGTTGATTTATTCACAGGGTGGAATGTCTCAATCCCTAAAAAGCCCTCAGCCAGATCCACCACAGGGCAGTAACTTCACACTTCAGCTCTTTCAACGTACACTTGAAGAAACTCTTGATTCGTTTCAGAAATCCATACATGAAGATATGAGGAACCTTCATATTGAAATTTTAAGGCAATTCCATATGCAGGAGGTATGTATGTGTTGTACCCTCGATTTACCGTTAGTTTTCCAAAATTTTTTGTCTCACATATAATTATCACAATACTGTTACAGACTCAAATGTCCAATGTAATGAGCTCAATTCTTGAAAACCAAGCTGAGCTGATGAAGGAAATTAAGTCTCTGAGGAAAGAAAACCATCAGCTCCGCCAACTGCTTTGAACACGGGTGAAGATGCATTATTTGTGTGATTATTTGTTGATGGAATTTCGTATCTTCTTGTCTATTTATTTATTTGTCATAGTTTGTTTTTACTCAGTGCCCACTGCCTGGTGGCCTTTTTTTTTTTAAATAGCTAATTACAATTGATTTTATAAGCAGATATTTCAAAGCCGGGTTGAAAAAAGAAAGAAAAATCAGTTGTGAAGAATGATAAAGATGGAGTGTTCTTAGAGATAGGAGGTATGAACATGTACAGAAGTATCTTTATTCTAACAAAATGAAGCTTTTAATTGGGTGATTGATATCCAAATTACCTGTTAGTTTGTTAGGTTATAGGAAATACTTACATTGAAAGTACAGTTCTCTGGTGCTTTTTTTTGGCTTTTTATTTTGATTTTTGTTTAATTACCTTTTATTTTTGCTTGTGAAAAATGTAGAGGTAGATCGGCTTCACTAAACTCGTGAAGAACTGAGGGGGGAAAAAAAAAGAAGTATTTAATAAAGCGTCATTGGCATAACATGTTGATTCTATAGTGCTAAACCACGGAGTGGGTATCAAGTGGAGTCAACTGCAGAGTGTGTATTGAGGCCTATTTGGAGTGCGTTTGAAAGCTATAGGCACTTTATTTTATAAGTATTAAAAAAAAAGATTATTTAGTAAATTTTTAGAAAATTTTTATTTTTAATAACGATAAGTTTGGGGCTATGGGACTTGTGTGGTTGATGAAATAAGTTGTAAATAAGTTATTGATTTAAAAAGTAGCTTAATATATAGTAAATTATGTTGTCATGGTAGTTGTGAGTTTAAAAAATGAAGATTGTGTGTTTAATAAATTTTATTACAAAATAATTGTTAATAATCAAAATAGACATAGCTTTAAATTTCTTATATGTGTGTGTGTGTGTGTATTAGGGCTTACAAAAAATAAGTTATAATTATCTTTTTGTTAAAATATTGAGGTTGTAATATGAATTTTAAAAAGTATAGTGACTTATTTAATAAGTTGTTTATGGAAAATAATCATCACTTACTTTTAAAAGCTACTATTGAAATAGAGAAATATATGAAACAATTGTTTTTAACATAATTTATCAAAATTTATTAATGGAGTTTAAATAAGTCACCACATTTTTTTTTAAATTCTTATTATAATTTAATATGTTAGCAAAAGGATAATTGTATTTTATTTTTCCACAAAGTCTAATGTAAAATAAAAGATAATTTAAATTTGTGTCTTTTTTGTCATTGTATAATAAAATAATATTTGTGTTATAAAATTTATCAAAGGTCTATACCTTGCTTTTTAAACTCACAGCAATTTTAATAATACAATTTATCAAACACTGAATTTATTTTATCTATATAAGAAAAATAATTTATTTTATCTATATCATAAAAATAATTTATTTTATCAGTCATTATAATCTCAAGTGAAAGGATATGCTATGTAAGAAATTATATCACAATCGCAGGGAGCTATATAATAATTACACAAACATAATTTCCCTGGAAAGTAACCAAACACGAGAAAACGTAAGTACTGCTAAATAACGAGTTCTAATTTGAGTTAGAAAAGTAATTGACGTGTTATTCATTTATGACTGATAATGGAATAATAATTTTTTAAAAAAAATGATATTTGAAAGATAGGTGGATCCGATTTTTAATAAGTAAATAAAGGGATTGAGACAAAATATTGAAACTGATACATTATATTATAAGAAGGTGAATATATCATGCTTTGAAACAGTCCCGTATGGGGTCATCCAGTGAAAGTAATTAAACGTTATTTTGCCTAATGTTCTCCTTGTGACAGATAATTGCTAGTGTTGGACTGGATAAGAAGCTATACACTTATGACCCAGGGTCTAGAAGACCCTCATCTTGCATCACATATGAGGCACCTTTCTCTTCGTTAGCATTTATAGATGATGATTGGATATTGACAGCAGGAACAAGTAATGGCCGTGTGGTGTTCTATGATATTCGCGGCAAACCACAGCCGTTAACTGTTCTTCGTGCTTGTAATAGTTCAGAGGTGACTTCTTTACTTGTGTATATATTTTAATATAGAATCCCAGAATTTGCAAATGTCTCTTTAATGTTGTTTTTCTTGCAGCAATTGCTTGTGACAGCAACATGTTGTAATCAGTTTTGGCTTGTGTGTATATTAATTTTTGTGTGTATTAAACTATGTGTTGACGTATTCATTATTAACATGCTAAGGTTTCATTTTACCGTATAAGAGGCCTTTCTCTTGTTGACCTAAAGTTCAGGTTGAAGTTGTTTGCCTTATTGTTTATTTGTGGAGTTTGGAGTATTAACATCATATTTTTGCAAGAAGTGTTTAATAAAGTGTCATTGGCATAACATGTTGAAATTGTTTATTTTTAATTTTTTTTTACAGCAAGTAACTTTAGACAAGTAGTTTAATAACGATAAGTTTGGGGGTTATGGACTTTTATAATTGTTGATGAAATATATTGTAAATAAGTTATTGATTTAAAAAAGTAACTTAATGTTTAGTAAGCTGTGTTGTCATATTAGTTGTGAGTTAAAAAAATGGAGAATGTGTGTTTAATAAATTTTATTACAAAATAATTGTTAATAATCAAAATAGACATAGCTTTAAATATATATATATATTAGGGCTTACAAAAAATAAGATATAATTATCTTTTTGTTAAAATATTAAGGTTGTAATATGGATTTAAAAAAAGTTTAGTGACTTATTTGACAAGTTGTTTATGGAAAGTAATCATCACTTACTTTTAAAAGATACTATTGAAATTGAGAAATTTATGAAACAATAGTTTTTAACATAATTTATCAAATATCTTTTTGTCAAAATTTATTAATGGAGTTTAAATAAGTCACCACATTTTTAAAAAATTCTTATTATAATTTTAATATTTTAACAAAAGGATAATTGTATTTTATTTTTCCACAAAGTCTAATATAAAATAAAAGATAATTTAAATTTGTGTCTTTTTTGTCATTATATAATAAAATAATATTTGTGTTATAAAATTTATCAAAAGTCTATACTCTATTTTTTAAACTCACAATAATTTTAATAATACAATTTTATCAAACACTAAATTATTTTTTTAATTAATAGTATATTTTATTTATACCATAAAAATAATCTATTTTATCAATCACTATATTACTATAATCTCAAGCTAACTTTAAATGAAAAGATATGCTATGTAAGAAATTATATCACAATCGGAGGGAGCTATACAATAATTACATAAACATAATTTCCCTGGAAAGTAACCAAACACGAGAAACGAAAGTACTGCTAAATAACAAAATTTGAGTTAAAATCTTAATTGACGTGTTATTCATTTTATGACTGATAGTGGAATCATAATTAAAAAAAAAATGATAATTGAAAGATAGATGGATCCGATTTTAATAAGTAAATAATGATGTGTTTACTAGGGTTTAGGAGATATGAATGAATGAATGAGAATGAAAAATATATTTATTTAGTAAAATATAATTTTAGAGTGAGAACAAAATATGTGGATCCCACGTAATTTAAGAATAAAGAATGAGAATCACATTCTCATGTGAGGGGGTTGAGAATGAGAATAAATGAATGAACATGAAACTCATATTTATTTTTGTATTCCTCTAATTTTTTATATTTATCAAATTATTCTCGTTCAAATCATAAATAATTTTATTATTTTAAATGACGTTATTATTATTATTATTATGATCAAAATTTATTAAGAAGTAAATAAAGGGAATGAGACAAAATATTGAAACTGATACATTAAAATGGCTTGCATAAAAAAAATCAACGTCACGGTGACCCCGTCGTTTAGCGTTCGCAAACACAATGACGTTCGACTTCAACCCTCCACCCAACCCCAATCCCAATCCCGTCTTCATATTTTCCCCAAACCAACAACCACTTCCACTTGCTATCTCTCTCTCGCCGCCTCGAACACCACCAAAACGGTCTCCTCCTCTGTCGTTTCACACGCACACACGTGTCCACCAATACGTGTTCACATTCTATACTATACCATTCTTTTTTCATCACTTAAAAGTTAGTTATTTCTGTTGAATTCAGGTTTTTGAATTGAGATTCAAATCGAAAATGGCAGAAGGTAATAAAACTGTTACTGCATACGAGGAAGCGTTGGATGCTTTGTCTTCTCTTATAACAAAACGCAGTCGTGCTGATAAGAGCAACAACGGGGATCGCTTCGAGCTGCTTTCCGATTATCTAAAGGTAAATATTTTTCGTTTCTTTATTATTATTATTATTTTACTTTTTTACTGGTGCAAATTATAATGAGATTGAACTAACTCTGTTCTATAGATTTTGGACTTAGATGTGGCAATTTCTCAATTGAAGGTTATTCATGTTGCTGGTACCAAAGGAAAGGTAATTTATTTTTGTTTCTCTATCTTTTTGAAAAAATAAATTTGAGCTTAATTCTATGTTGCATATTTAACTACCTTCTGATAGCCGCTGTGAGTTCATAAATTGAGAATTTAAAATTATTAAGATTTTACACTTCGGATGTGTTTTCAAGTTTTTGAGCATATTTCTATTGAATTTCGTACAAGCATTCAATTGAAAGTCCTAAACTAAGTGGTTGACATGAGTTCTACTAGGCAAATATAATTTCAATGTCGTTTGACATGAGTTCATTTTTTTCCTTTTCAACTGGAAAGGGATCCACCTGCACATTTACGGAATCTATATTGCGTAATTGTGGCTTCCGGACAGGACTTTTCACATCTCCTCACCTCATTGATGTTAGAGAAAGATTTCGTTTGGATGGGTGAGTTCTTCAATTCCTCGAATAGATGTATGTTCATTTTATTTAGGCATGTATGACCGGAAACTAAATCTTGCCACACCCCATTTGAGTGGGCTCAAACCCAGACCCCTCCCTGAGCGGTTTTACTAGTTGAACCAACTAACACGCTCAAGTAGAGTTAGCGTACATTAGTCAAATTAATATTAAGTTATATATATGACCTATACTTCACTTAATTTTCTGTTGTTTGATTCTCAATTAATACTCGTTATTATGTGATTCTGGTTCTTTGGATAAACTAGACTTGTAACATTTTCTTAACTCATTGAACAAAAAGCAGAGTCAAATTACAGTTTATTTTCAAGTGACTAATTTTCTTTTTTTTTTTCTTTTTCTTGGATTGAAACTCAATTTAATTAATATATATCTCAAAATATTTCTAGCAGTACGTGATCTTTTATATATTTCAGATTCACATTTTGCTAATTTCGTTGGCCTTAGGAAGTGCCAATTACTTCGCTGAAGTTGGGAACCATACTTGCAGTTTCACTCTTTTCTATACGTATTGTGTTTAACATTGTGGATATTTAAATTAATGGCTGTTTTGCGTGCTGTAGTGATGACATAAGTGAAGACAAATTTTTGGCATATTTTTGGTGGTGTTATGATAGACTGAAGGTATGTTCTTGCCTTGTTTACTCTTTTTTCCTTCTATTTAAATATTATTCTATCCCTATACTTTGGATTGTTCCATCCTAAAAAATTCTGTTAGTTGTGATCCATATGCTTGGAGAATGATTCAAGTTGGGTTAATTGTATCAGGATACATTTACTTAAAATTGGTGGAATCATGCTTATTCTTGGATTAAATATTTACGTACTGCAAGGGAATCATATTGATCCATGAATGAAAGAGTTGTCTCTTTTATGCAAAGCTATGTGATTTCATGGTGTATTTATTTGCATCTTTTTTCCTTTCCTTCATTTGTGTATGCAGGAAAAAGCTACTGAAGACATACCCATGCCTTCTTACTTTCGCTTCCTTGCATTACTTGCCTTCAAGATATTTACAGCAGAGCAGGTTTGATACATATAGTTTACCTCTTGCAAAAATTTCGTACCTAGTACCTGAATATTATTTCTGTCCAGATGTGTGGAGTGGGAAATATTACCTTTACCATGTTGTTCTATGCAGATAGATGTTGCTATCTTAGAGGTTGGATTAGGTGGAAGGTTTGATGCAACAAATGTGGTATGTTTTGATGTTGTTTGATGAAGAAATCAATATATTCATATCATTTTTAGATCTCTTGTCATAAACATCATTTTATAAAATTATTCCAATTGTATCAGGCCATCTACGCGCTAGGATACATATTGTTCTGAAAGTTCTAATAGGCATAACAAACTTCATTTTTCAGGTTCAGAAACCTGTAGTATGCGGCATTTCTTCCCTTGGGTATGACCACATGGAGATTCTTGGTTAGTTCTATTATTCCTTATATTTAGGTAATTGCTCATAGTTACTCAATGTGTAAATAGTAAGCAGAGCTTAATATAGTGCATCACTACATTCTAAATTCTATTAGAACTTTCTGTCAAATGCAATAGGTGCAGACATGTTCTGGTCTTGATTTATGTAGAAAATGGCCATTACAGCAGATAAGAGAATGATTTGTGCCATACTATTCTAGTTCAGTGTTACTCACACTGAGGTTCCAACCAAGAGTGTTGCCTGAATTAGTAGCTGGCATGAGTCCATGCCATTGTTTTAATTGATGACTGATACGGGGATTTGTTGAAAGTTTACTTTTAAATTCCCTTTCAAGGCTACTTGTTGATATGTAGATGTGCCTTGATGACCTAAGAGTTTAAACTAACTTGCAGAATCCATACTTTAATGATGACATGAATTCTCAACAACTGATTTTTGGGATAGTCATAGTCAGTATCTTAAACATTTGGAGTTTTTAGCTTTCAAAGGCATCCAAGCTTAAATGATAGCATAAAAATTATTGAAAAAGCACACTCAAAACTTGAACGTATTAGATGCTATCCAAAACTATGCTCTCTGATGATTATTTCGGCTTATAATAATTGAAATTTCATTTCTTTTGTTGGCTGCTAAAAACAGGAAATACACTTGGAGAAATTGCTGGGGAGAAGGCTGGTATCTTTAAGGTTTATACAGATTACCATTTACTCAGAAAAATCTATGCGAGTAGTATATGCTTTTTCCAGGCAACAGAGTTGGGAGTTTCTTTTAATACTTTTCTTCATTCCCTTTCTGTTTCCTGATGCAGTATGGAGTTCCTGCTTTTACTGTACCTCAGCCTGAAGAGGCAATGCGTGTACTTGAAGAGAATGCTTCCAAGTTGGATGTAGGTTGCATTTTCTTTCATGAATGAGTTTGTTTTCGTGCACAAATGGAAAATGCATGACTCAAAACTTAGCTGACAGTTAGTAAGATTGACTTGTGTAAGTCAATTTGATGATCATGCTAAGCTAAAACTGAGATATCAATCAAAAATCAGTTTGTGTTCTGGTACATAAAATGTGAATCTGGGTTTACAATACTGATTTAGTGTTAGCATTTTCTTAGACCTCATCAGGCTTCCCGGTGGTTTAAATCGCAAGTCCAACTGCATTCTTACTTGATATTATGATTTTGAGGGTTGATACGCTTAGGATTTTGAAGAATTGGCAAGTCGTATACAACCTGGTATATATGGTTTTGAGGCATTTTGTTTTACAAATTATGTCTCTTTCATCTGCTCCACCAAGGTAGTTCTAAGAGTATCTTATCCAGTTGTCTGATCTTAATTTAAGTTGGGGCCTCTAATTGTTGAAGGCTCTAAAATTAGTGAACACTGACATTGTATCATGTAAAAACTTGATACTTCTGATTTTTCTGATATAATCAGGTTATGCTGCATTTTAGAAAAGAATGATAAGGTTGCCTTCACTGAGCACTGAGAAAATCATACTGATGACAGGTACCTCTTCAAGTAGTACCACCGTTGGATGCAAGTTTGCTGAATGGTTTGAAGCTTGGGCTTGAAGGTGAACATCAATATATGAATGCTGGTCTTGCTGTTGCTCTAAGTTCTACTTGGCTTCAGAGGACCAGTCAACTCGGAATTAACTACCTGGATACAACAGTATGTTCTTTTCATATGAGTTTGGCATTTTTTCTTCTACTTTGTGACTCAGGCATATGTTCTCTTGTTATATTGGTTTCCTCTTTCACCTTATGTTGTATTTATCTGCATGGCGCAGAGTCCGCTTCCTGAGCAGTTCATCCAAGGTCTAACAATGGCCAACCTGCAAGGACGGGCTCAGATTGTTCCTGATCGATATACAAACTCTGAAACATCTGGAGATCTGGTGTTCTATTTGGATGGAGCACATAGTCCTGAAAGCATGGAAATATGTGCAAGATGGTTTTCTCTGGCAATTAAGGAGGAAAATCAGCAAGAAACCTTTGATTTTCAACCACCAAATAGTTCTGGATCTTCCAATGGATTGCCACAGAGACAGCATGATGGAAAAATTAGAAAGAACTCTGCACAGGTAGAGAAAGTGGCGTCATGCTTCAAGAGTATATATGCTTTAATTGGTAAATCCACTCTGATTGATTTCTATACTCCAAAACCACAGGAGAACTCGTAATTTAGTTACGCAAATTCTTTAAAGTAGAGAATATAGGTGCTTCAGGTCACATGCCTTTTCCAGTGACTGCAGATCATATGCTTTAAATGAAGAGAGCCACTTGATTATGTGATAAACACAATATTTACCAATAAAAAATAGCTGAGATGGACTTCATTCTCACCTCTATATATGAGATTTTCACTGAATTTGGCTTTCCTCTATTTTCAGACCAAAAGTTTGCATTACTTTCAGTTGACACATCTATAAAAACAGCTTTTGATAGTGTCTTCATATATTTGCATGTGATTTTGTGGGAGCATCCTGAATTTTAGATTGTGATATTTATTGTGTACTCAGAGAATATTCCGCTGCACTGGGTCACATTTGTGTTGATGGTGAACTAAACTTGTTGAAAAATCCTTGCAGATTCTGTTGTTCAATTGTATGTCGGTGCGAGATCCTCAGTTGCTTCTTCCTAGCCTGATGAAAACTTGTGCCAGACATGGTGAGTGCAAGTCATCTTTTAGAGTTATTCTCCTACGTTTTTTTAGAACATGTAGGACTCATATATGGTTGAAGTACTTGGTAGTTTATTACTGTATTTTACAGAAAAGAAAAGAAGATATTTGATTTTTATTTTGATGGTATTTATCACGTTGGTGTAGCTTAAACATCTCATTGTAACTGTAGGTGTTTACTTCAAGAAGGCTCTGTTTGTGCCAAATGCATCAGTGTACAATAAGGTTGGATCCCATGCTTTACCGCCAACTGAGACTCAAATCGATCTGTCCTGGCAGTTTGCTCTTCAAAGAGTGTGGGAAAACCTCATGCTGGGTGATAAAGGTATCAATTATATGTGCGGTACCCATCGTTGTGATAATCATATTGCATCAGCCTGAACTGGTGAAATATCTCGCGATTTTCCTTAATAGAAATAAGTAGTTTATCTAAAGCCAGCTGTTTTTGTTTTATCTATGAAAATGTTATTTTTTGAACTCACTAGCAGGGGAGGCCAAGAATACAGATAATGCATCTGAAGATGTAAAAGACGACACAGAATTGAGTGCTAGGAGCTGTGAAAACAGTGCAGTCTTTTCTTCTCTGCCACTGGCTATTAAATGGCTCAGGGACAGTGTCCAACAGAATCAGTCTCTTCGTTTTCAGGTAACCGTTGTCGTCATGTAAGGTCTCTGTATTGGATTTACATTATTATCAATCAAAATTTTCTCTTCAATTATCAGGTCCTTGTAACTGGTTCGCTCCATCTCATTGGTGATGTGCTGAAAATAGTGAAGAAGTGAGGGGGAGTGACAAAATTCCATGTTCATTGACGGCAAGTTTCTCTTCAGATCATCTTGATGCAATTCATGTCAGCAACATGGGGCAAATGACAAACACATTCGTTGGTCAAGAAAACGTATTCAATTAATTTTAACCCGACGGCAGCATACAATTTCTCCGAAAGATTTACAGCTTCGTAGGGCCTGTACTTCATTAGAAGATGACAAAATTTTTACCGACACTTGAAAGTTGTTCACTTGAGAAAAAAAGATTTTGTAATTGATACTGCTGTTGGTTCAAGGAGTTGCAAGTTATTGGAGAGATTACAATTCGATGGTTCATAGTATTATTAGTACACATGCAAAAGACAAACTTATGCCACTTCTCTGCGGGCGTATCTAATCGTGTGTCGTCTCAACCACAGCTGATACATCAACATATGAAACGCATCGTACGGCTGTGGTTGCTCATTCCACACAAAGTGCTTACCCGCCGTTACACCCAATCCCCTCACCTCCCCGTACCTGTCATCCCCACCACACGTGCGATACAACACGCGCTTCAACTCCTCCACCTTAACCCCGGCCCGGCCTTTATTCCATCCCACAAACACCGCCATCTCCTGCCACCTCAGCACGTCCATCAACGGCAGGTCCTGGATCGGACGGTCAGTAATCACCACAGGTACGCAACCATGACGCAAAGCATCGTTAATCCCCGAGACATCCCCTTTACCGTACTCGAACAAACAAAACTTGCTAATTCGGATTCTCTCCTGAAAACCCAATTGATCCAGCGGCTCAGAATCCACCAAAAACTCGGAATCAGCTCTCAATTCTTTGATCAAACTATGCTCTTTGATGGCACCGTATCTAACATAACCCAGGTGCAGATGATTTTTGGCCTTTTCCATCGGCGAGTAGGGACCCGCAAGGGAAGGAGGCAAAGTGATGTCCTTATGGGGGACAAATTTATCTGGAGCTGTCGGAAAACAGGAGATCTGAACAGAGTTTTTCTTCAGCTCAAGTACATTTCTGTCAGAACCGAAGCTAAGACCTTCGCAGGAGACGTAAAAATGATCGGCGCCAAGAGTGCGGTTCCAAAACGGGAAGTCGTATCGGAGGGCATTGACAAGACGCGAGAGGGAGCGCGCGGAGACGTTTATAGAGGAGAAGGGGATGAAAAAGAGGTCGGCTTGCTCTGGGTCTAGAGTGAGAAAAGAGCTGTTGAGGAGAGAAGAAACGAAGAGGGGCTCCGAATCAGATGGGGTGGAGAAAACTAGGGGAGCGGTGTAAGGGAAAACTTTGAAAGATTGGAGCATTTTTTGGTAATTCGGGAAAAGCGTGGTAGGTGAGAGGTAAGGAGTGGAGTACAGAGGGAGAGAAAATGAGAGGAAGAGGGAGATGAAGAGAGGGATGTTGGTGAGAAACATTTTCTAAGCTTCAACTATGGACAGGGTGAAGAAGGAAAGTCAAGTCTAGTTAGAGCTTTGAAGCACCTCTTTATTATTGGAGAATGGAGGGAGAGATTTGCATTGGCAATGGTCCAAATGTACACACAAAACTGTCTCAAAATTTACGTTATACTCGTTCAATTTTAGTAATATTTAAACGGAGTTTATTTTTGACTTCATGAAGATTAGATCGTTTTGGATAAATAATTACTCAATCGAAAACATGATCGAAGCGTCTGGGTGGTGTAGTTGGTTATCACGCTAGTCTCACACACTAGAGGTCCCCGGTTCGAACCCGGGCTCAGACATCAAATTTATTATTTTTATACGCCACACTAACTGTAAAGTAACAAACCAACGCGTGGCAGTACCGGTCGGTCGGGAGACCAGTCTTAAGTCTTGTTTCGTTTCGTTAACCACTCTGAGAAAGAAAAAGGCAACATTTAGGGCTCGCTTTTTAACTGGCAATTTTCTTTCTTTCTTTTTCTTTTTTTTTTAAATCTCAAAATCAAATCTTGATCCATTTTCTTTCTCAAAATCCAGAAAACAATGCTTCTCTAATCAGCAGCGGAGTTTTCTTTTTTGTCGATCGATCTGAATTCTTATCATGGACGAGTCTTACAATAACCTCCCCTCAAGCCATTTGCTCGGTTCAGTCCCCGTAAGTCTGATCCAATTTCATTTCATTTCCTTCATTTTTTATTTGAAATTAAATAAATTTCTGAATGTTTAATTTTATTTTGAGTAATTAGTTCGTTTAGCAAAAGCTGCGAGATATTTTTGGAAGGTGTTATATTAATGACTTACTTTTCGTAAATGATGTGTGTTAATTACTAATTACTGTCGCTTATCAGAAAGTATAAAAAGAGTTTTTTTTTTTTTTTTTCCTTCTTCTCCTGTATATAGGCCGTTGTGAGTGAAGAAAAGCACGCCACAAGCTATGAAGGTAATGGGGGTGTTCTATAAAAAATTCTTTTGTTGTGATTGAAGTGCTTTATTGTTTGATGCGGAGTTTTATGAATTAAGTGAACAATATTGCTACTCTTTTGCAGCTCCGGAAGCTACTATGCAAACATTTCCCCCAGGTAATGGAGGAGCCAGCAGGCCGGGTTATCAATCTCTTGGGAGTTCAAGTGGTATGCTCATTTCTTGTTGATTTTAATGTGTTTGTGCTTTTATGAGAAAACATGGCTAACTTTAGTCATGTGAATTATTAGAACCTTTCTTGTTGCTTTTGGTTAAAATATGTTTCCCTATTCATACAGCGACAACAGATAGGTGGTAAAGACTAGAAACACAAGATGAAATGATTCAGAAACACAAGATGACATTTACTAATAAGTCTCAGTTATTAGATCTGAAGTTGCTTGGGGCTTAATACCAAACGTAGGAATATGGCCGACTGGTGTCAAAAGTTTATATTTTTGTAACGTAGTGAGAAGGAAACTAGCAACAGACTGGTAAAACCTTCTTTTGCTTGTTTTGAATGGCAATGGATTTCGTCTGATTTGAAATTTTTCCTTGAAATATGCGCTACTTTTCAACTAGTCTTTGTTTTAGTAGGCATTTAGCTGCATATAAAAAATGCCACGTGAACATGCAATTTCATATTAACTTCTTGTAAATAAAAATAAAATAATTGAAAAATATTATATCTTGTGGCAGTCGTGGCTAGCTAAGCTCTTTAGCTTTTGGCTGAATGAATAGGAACATGGGAGGTCTGTTCAGTAGTGCTTTATCTTCTATGTTGGGCCAGGGAGGGGATGAGAAGATGGTGGCAATGGGGCTCTCTTACTTTTAGAATTGAGTCTCACAAATGTATAATTTTCAATTAGGAGTTACTGAAAGTATAGTCAGGGGCAAATTAGTGATGATATGTATTGCCATGGATTTGTTCTTGCGAACAGATACTGCCATTATGTTAACCTTTAACAATATGTCTGACTTTGCCTCCGTGCAGAAGGATTTGAACAACAACCAGCAAACAATTGGAAGGGGTTTTTTAGCATCTCATCCTACACACAGTATTTCAATGTGGATACGGACATTGTCATAAACAGATTGTTTAGTTCATTGCATCCCCTTTCTGGAGATTTTTTCAGCAAGATTGATGCTAATCCCGATCTGTGAGTTTTGATTTTCACTTCCTCTTGTTGCCATTATAGTGAAACAGATAGACAGGTCTATTTCTTTTTGTATAGATACAAAAATAGATTTTGCTAAGAAGTTGTAAATCATAAAATGTTGTGTTTTGTAATAGCCATACAAGTCATCTACATATAGACAAATCCAGATCTATACAATTTTTGTAATTGGAACAACGGATGTAGCTACATAACTATGGGTTTATATTTTTTTTTGGGTGTTTGGCTTGTTTGCGATCTAATAGTTACTGTATAAATTGCCTTTCATTTTATTTTGCGGGCTCATTAGTTATGATTTTTCTTTGACATGTTAGATATGGGCTTATCTGGATCTCCACTACATTGGTATTTATGCTTGCTTCATTTGGAAACTGTGCCACGTACCTCATGCAAAAATATACTAACAGCAGTGCTTCTTGGAGCTTTGATGTCAGCTTTGTAAATGTGGCAGCATGTACAGTCTACGGTTATGCAATAGTGGTGCCATTGGCATATTACTTTTTGCTTCAGTACATGGGATCAAGTGCTAGCCTTGTTCGGTTTTGGTGCCTCTGGGGATATTCTCTCTTCATCTTTGTTGTCACCTCGGTGAGCTTTTGTCTTTTTTGCTGAAAAGGTTTCTTGTCAAAAAGAAAAAAAAAAAAATCCTCACCGTTTCAAGCTTTTTCGGCTTAAGCATATCTACTGATGCTAGATTATGTGAACATTATAGTTCTTGGTGATAGTGTGAACAAGCGATAACCTTTAAAAGAATAAATTAAATATTGCCGAACCTTTATATTGTCGAAAAATGGTCAACAGTCCCTTTTTATTGTCTTGAGACATCTGAGAATCAGTTTGTTTTTTGCATCTTCTATTACTCTGACAATCATCTAACATACGCCGTGCAATTTTCAGTTTCTGTTGCTTATTCCTATTGAGCTTCTCCGGTGGATCATCATACTTCTTGCTGGCACCACCTCATCTTGCTTCGTTGCCTTCAACCTCAAATCTTACATGGAGGGGAATGATCTTACGGTGCTGGTGGTTGCTTCATTCTGTTTGCAAATGGCTCTAGCAATCTTCATCAAGGTCTGGTTCTTTCCATAACCTGAATCTGTTTAGTTGGTTCAGGGGGAATATAACAACAATATGATAGCTGCATATGTTTGCATGTATTTGGAAGTAGAGGTTTCTATCTGCTTTGAGATCAGTCAATTGGTTGTGATGAGTTTAATACATGGAATGGAAGTGAAAAGACAAACTTTTGGGGGAAGTGCTCATGATTTTTTAAAGCTTTTTTAAAGACCAACATCAGGAAAAGGATAGACAAGCTGTATTAGATCTTGGAATTGCTTCCCTTAAATTTTGGTCGTGTAAATATATTGGCCTTTTAGTTATTATTATTATTATTATTATTATTTTGGTGTGTTTGTTTTTGTTTTTATTATAATAATTTCTTTTGTGAGTTAGGAACCTAAATGATTCAGAAATGAGGTTCATGAAATCTAGATTTTCAGGACAAGCGAGTAATATGTTGAATAATTTAAGGAATACTGAGCATATTGGTGAAAGTTTACCGAGATGAATATATTTATAGGTGTGAATTAATACCGCCTCGATGTTGTAATTGGCCCCTTGTATTCAATCATGGCGACTGGCGAGAGATTCCTTAAACATCTAATTCAATGTTTAAAGCCAACAACTTTGAATTGGCAGCCTTAATTGCTCCAGTAAGATGAATTAATTTATTTGAAATTTTTCATAGCTAAAGAAGGAACTTAACTGAGCCATCGTAAAAACAGTCTGCATCTATTTCTTTCTAAATATTAGAGAAACAGAATCAACTTGTGCAGAGGAAGGATATATATTCAATCAAGCTCGAGTCACATGCATGAAGGTCATTGAAGGGAAGGAAACCCCAAAATAATCCCTAATAATAATGATAATAATAACAAATAAATTAAGTCCTTACACGCCATGCTCCCTCCGCAAAATTATGAATCTTCAGCTATAATAATATATTATATTATATTATAACAAATGTCTACGACCTCTGACCAGCCGCACGACACGGATCTCAACTTCGACTTTTGAGATAATTAATTAATTGAAACTTTTATTCAGAAAAAAAAAAACATGCTTTTACTTGTTAACTCATTTTGTCGTGTAGCCCCAAAACTTCATCTGCATGCGCCGCGTATGGTTTTGAAATGCGATACAAACTCCCTCCATCCTTCAATCAGGTTCCCCAATCCTCCGGTTTATTCTCTTCCATCAATAATCGCTCGCCACGCCTTTTATATCTCCCTGTTTTTCCCCCATTTACGTGGCATTTCATTATTCGCTTAAGCTGCGCAAATAGAATAAATTCTTAAAAAGCATCACCCAACAGGTTGATGTCTTTACGTTTTTGTCTCTTTGTTTTATATGATGATACATATTCTCGGCCTCAGGTTGGTTGAGTTGAGTAGCATTTATTTGGTAAAAATTTAAAAATAGGTTAATAAATAAAATCTTTTAAACAACCCGGCTGGGGGTTGTGTATGCGGTATCGTGTTGTCCTGGGACTGAGCGAGATACGAGCATGGCCAGTACCATGGATTCCTCTCGAGCTTTTGTCAAAGATGTCAAGCGTATTGTTGTTAAGGTTCGTTCATATCGTCACTTTTCTTTTCCATTTTGTCTTTTCACTGCATTCATCACCCTCCTTTTTTTTTTTTTTTTTTGAGTTTCATTGGTCTCCATGCAGTTTATGGACTCTTTTATATATATATATATTTTTAAAAAATAGTGGGGATAGGGGGAACACAATGGCATGCATGTTTGGTTGATGGCATGATGGAAGATGGGGTTTTGTTTAGAGCGTCTGCATGATGTATTCAAAATCTTTTCTTTGGAATGTAATATTGATATCTAGTTTTTAATCTGTTTTTGGGTCCTAGGAATTGCTACCATTTGTTATAAAAGAGGGTGCTTTCCTGTCATTTTCATTACATTTATGTGTTCATATTTTGTTTTCGCGTAAGTTTTTTTCTTTTTCTTTTCTCTTTTCTGTTTCACGTGTTAACTAATTCTGCATTTACAATTGAAGGTTGGAACGGCTGTTGTTACCCGAAGTGATGGAAGACTAGCACTTGGAAGACTAGGAGCTCTTTGTGAGCAGGCATGTTTATCCTGTCATTTGTAGATTTATAGGACTGCAAGCTCCTCGTAAAATTTTTGTGTTCCTTGTTTATATAGCTTGTGTGGTTCCTATTGATTTTAGAGTTCTAAATGTCGTTGCAGATTAAAGAATTGAATTCACAAGGATATGAGGTTATTTTGGTATCGTCAGGTGCCGTCGGCCTCGGTCGCCAAAGGCTTAGATACAGGAGATTAATTAACAGCAGGTCTTTCTTTTTATCCTTCTTTACCTTTCCAGGGTTCTTTTTTTAACATGGAGGAGATATACGAGTTAAGAGGCTGTTTGGATGTTGTTTGATTCTTCACGCACATTATGAATTTAGTGACCTGAAAAATCGGTGCGCATGCCGATTTGTATTGTGGGGATTGCTGCTGGACTTTGCAGATATTTTTAAACATTTCTATCTGTCTTCATATGTAAAATTATGTTAAAGAGAGTTCCTAACTTAAAGCTTCCATTATTAAGTTAAATGGTTTATGTATTCATTAGTTGTTCATATCTTACAGCTTTGCTGATCTCCAAAAACCACAAATTGAACTTGATGGGAAGGCGTGCGCGGCTGTCGGCCAAAATTCTATCATGGCTCTCTATGATACGCTGTTTAGTGAGGTAATTAATTTTTTTTCCCTTAACTTTTGGCAGCATTTTTGGAGCCAGCTCACGTAAGGGTTTGGAGACCTTTTTTTTTTTGTTTCCGTAAAATTAAAAAAAAAAAAAAAATTGTTGCAACCCAATATGGTCCTTGATTTTTGATTTAATAATGTTTTTTTTTCTTCAATACTGCAGCTAGATCTTACATCAGCACAGCTCCTAGTAACAGATAATGATTTTAGAGACAAAGAATTTAGAAGTCAGCTTAGTGAAACAGTTAAATCGTTGTTATCTCTGAGGGTGATTCCCGTTTTTAATGAAAATGATGCTGTGAGTACCAGGAAAGCTCCATATGAGGTATCTTTCACATCCTAGTCACTTTTCATTGTGGGAACCTTTTCTATGATTACCTGGGTTTGCCCTGCTTAATTTATTTATTCTTTTGGCTATGTTATATTGTATTAAAATTAATTATGATATTTCCTGTTAGTAACAATCAGGAAGCAGAGCTCTCTGGTTGAGAACTCAATAATCCTACAGCCATTATGGAAAAAAGAACCTGGAAAATGGTTGCAATAGTTCCACCGTTACTAAGTTTGTGTCCATAATTAATACATGTACTAAAACACAGTTCTGGTAACGTTTCACTCTTTGCAGGATTCTTCCGGTATATTTTGGGATAATGATAGCTTAGCAGCCCTTCTGGCTTTGGAGTTAAAAGCTGATCTTCTCATTCTATTGAGTGATGTAGAAGGTCTTTATAGCGGCCCTCCAAGTGACCCACAGTCAAAGCTAATTGATACATATGTTAAGGAAAGGCATCAAGGTGAAATAACTTTTGGAGACAAGTCTAGGGTTGGAAGAGGGGGCATGACTGCCAAAGTTAAAGCTGCAGTCAATGCAGCGTATGCTGGCATCCCTGTGGTTATCACAAGGTATGGTTTTCTCTTATATTATAGTTTATTCCAACATAGGACAATGAAGATGGCCGTTTTCATATGAAAATGTTTTATCATCTGAATTCAGTGTGTAGGTTTCACTTAAATATGAAATACTACAAGCGGAATAATTTCTTTCTTTTGCTTTTGAAGTGGGTATTCCGATGAAAATATACTGAAAGTTCTGCAAGGAGAGCGTATCGGTACCCTTTTTCATCAAGATGCACATATTTTGGACCCGTTCAATGTAGTTGGTGCACGTGAAATGGCAGTGGCAGCGAGGGAGAGTTCCAGACGACTTCAGGTAACATTGAAGTGCATCACAAATTCAAAGTTTAGTAAGTTTATGTTGAATGGGAAAATTGCAATTGGAGATGCAATTTCTTCCATGTTAACTTGGAAACAAGAGTAACTAAGTGATATCTTCTTTGATAGGCCATGTCATCTGAAGATAGGAAAAAGATATTGTTAGACATAGCTGATGCCTTAGAAGCTAACGAAGAATTGATCATTGAAGAAAATGAAGCTGATGTAGCAGCTGCAGAACAGGAGGGATATGAGAAACCCTTGCTATCACGGCTGGCTTTGAAATCTGGGAAGGCAAGACATTGCTGATACATTGGCTGTTTCTAGTTCTTGTTGCTAAGCTCCATTTCATTTGTAACTAATTAGGTTATAGTATACTAATTTCTATTTTCTTCTCAAAATGGCACAAATTCTGTTTTGATTGAAGTTTACTGTACCTGACAGATTTCAAGTCTCGCGAACTCAGTTCGTGTGCTCGCAAACATGGAAGACCCCATTGGTCATATTCTGAAGAAAACCCAGGTAAGCAATATATTTGTAAGTATACTAAATCCAGGGCTTTAGTCTTGTGATGGGATACCAAGAGATGGACAGACTCGGAATTTAGAATAGATACACAATATTAGTGCCAATCTTGACTTCAGCGCCTAGTAAGCAGCCAGCTTACTTCAGTTTCATAGAAAGCTTGTGAGAGACAGATAGTCTACAGTCTGTCCCTGAAATTATTTCTTGGATGTGAAGTACAGTGGTTATTACAACTCCTACGGAGATCTTCCAGACTATCATAATCCCATCTCTTGAACATTGATCTGACACGTATCTGATTATTTTTTGCCATCAGCTTGCAGATGGACTCTTCTTAGAGAAAACTTCATGTCCCTTGGGTGTTCTCTTGATTGTTTTTGAGTCTCGACCTGATGCACTAGTGCAGGTAAAAATGATCAGAATTATTATATGTTTAAGGTGGTGACCAGAAGATAATTCGTCGTCTCTTTGTTGGCTGTTACTCTCTTTAATGACATATAAAATCATCTTCACGAACATTGTTTTTCACTTAATATCGTTTATTGCACAAAGATTTTTTTAGCTGATTTATTACTTCTATACATACTCCTTTACTTGTCTTTCCATCATGGGTATAATTGGAAAATAAATGCCAAGTCCTCTGCATGTTTAAAAAAATTGTGCTATATTAATTAGACTTCAAGATATATATTTTGCAATATAAGTACGTTCTATATTATTCATTTTTGAATTTTTTCTTTTTGTAAAGTTGCCAAGTAATCAATGAATTCATATGAACAAGTTTTGATGGGATTATGACTTTGCTCAGTTCAGTTGGATATATGGACCTCCTTGATGTATTTGTATCTGCTTTATGTATGCTGCCTTATTGCTCATGGGATTCCTTTTTTCTTGCTGTATAGATAGCTGCATTGGCAATCCGAAGTGGGAATGGGCTTTTATTGAAAGGGGGGAAGGAGGCTAAAAGATCAAATGCAATTCTGCACAAGGTTTCATTTCTCAAAGTTAAATGATCGCCTAGCAATATATTGAATGAATCTGTTCCTAAAGTTTCTGAGTCCTTGTTATATTTATAGATAATTACTGAAGTCATCCCGGAAAATGTTGGTGAAAGACTTATTGGACTAGTGACTTCAAGAGAGGAGATCCCAGATCTGCTTAAGGTATAGATTTGCATTGATGACTGATGTTAAAGCATTTTAACTTTGAGAATGATAAATAAAACTGAGCTTTTGCATTTTTGTGCCAGCTTGATGATGTTATAGATCTTGTAATACCAAGAGGAAGCAACAGACTTGTTTCTCAAATCAAGGAATCGACCAAAATTCCTGTTCTGGGCCATGCTGGTGAGATAAAATACGGATGGAATCTTATTATTCTGTATAAGCTTGCTCTAGTTTAGTAATACTTTATGCGGGAATAATATGTTGGATGTTGTAAAAAAGATGCATTTTTATACTCAGATGGAATTTGCCATATATATGTTGATAAGTCTGCTGATATGGATATGGCAAAGCAAATCGTCTTGGATGCAAAAGTAGATTACCCTGCAGCCTGTAACGCAATGGTAATTTGTTTCATATATTTGTTGATAATATTTTTGGTAAAGTTCCTTAATATAATTGCAAGTTTAGATTTTCAGGAGTCAATGCTTTTTGTTCCTAATACTAGGTGTTTTCTCTGAGTGTTGCTCTCTTGGATGTTGTCAGGAAACACTTCTTATACACCAGGATTTGGTGCCTACTGGCTTCAATGAGCTTATTGATAATCTTCGATCCGAAGGTAAGGCTTTTTCCTTGCAAAAGAAATTGTCACTCCTCACCTTGCCCTTCTAGGTGTACCGAGTCTCTCAAAGATCTGCAAAGTTTTGAATAGATTAATTAGTTGTTTGCTCCATTACCATTTTATTGTATGTCAAAATAGCCTTGTTAATCGTCTATTATCCAATTTTTTGCATGAAAATTTTTGCTATATTAGCATAAATCAAATTTTTTTCGGAACTTTTAAGAAAAACTTCGTTTCAGAGTCTACAATCAGAAGGATATTCATGAAAGGTAACTGGTTCACTTCTTTTGAAGGTGTCACTTTGTATGGTGGACCAAGGGCAAGCTCCTTGCTGAATATTCCTGAGCCAAATTCATTTCATCACGAGTACAACTCAATGGCATGCACTATTGAAATTGTGGATGATGTACATGCAGCCATTGGTCATATACATCAACATGGAAGGCATGTTGCAGTTCTTTTTAGATCATATTTATGCTCACATCTCCTACACAGTCTTACATCTTTTTTGTTCCCTTCTGCAGCGGGCACACTGATTGCATCATTACAAATGACAGTGAAGCTGCAGAAATTTTTCTACGCCAAGTGGACAGGTAGAATGCTTCGATTGTTTGGGGCTCATTTGGTATTGAGGTGCTTTGGCTTTTTAATCCACAGCTGTTTAAATTTTGAAACGGAATCACTAACCTAAGAAAAAAGAACAAACAACTACAAGCAGGCCCTTAGACTTTGTGTTAATTAACACGGTTCCCTTGGAGGTTTGGTTCGCTCACGTCAGGGAACAATAGGATTAAAAATTTTGAATTACTGTTTTGTTCTTTGTAAATTATTTGCCCTTATTCACTATCCAAAATGTATCATTAAACTTTGTAACCATCTAATTTGAGTTGGTTCTTACATTGGCAGTGCGGCTGTATTTCACAATGCAAGCACAAGATTTTGTGATGGAGCTCGATTTGGACTAGGTGCTGAGGTATATTATCACTTGCCAATTATTTGATGATTTTCATTAATATGTTAAAGAACCTAGCTTACATGGCTGATTCTCTTTGGTATCTGGTTAGGTTGGCATAAGCACGAGCAGAATTCATGCTCGGGGTCCAGTTGGAGTTGAAGGATTGTTAACTACAAGATGGTATGAATTTTCTTACGATGTTAATGGAGTTATTCATATAGTTGCACCTTTTTTCTCTTTTCTTCCACACATTACATTACACCATTTATTTATTTTCTTTTTTAATTAAAAGTAGGGAGTGGGTTTTTAAGCCCCTACCTCTCCTAGAATTCAAACTTTAGTGTTCAACCAAATAATGCTGTTGAAAGCCACTCGGCCATGCCTTTGGGGGCAATCATTAGAACATTCATCTAGTTACACCATGATTACATTAGCTGATTTTCAAATATAGTATTCGCTGAAAAAAAAAAAGTGTAACATAATTATTTTTTACTTTCCCATATGCTGTTTGTTGACGATTAGCTTTCTCACTTATTGCAGCATGAGCCTCTATTTTTTATTATCACATGATCAAACTGGTCTGATTTCAAGTTATTGTTGCTCTGCAAAATATGCAGGATTCTCAAAGGAAGCGGGCAAGTGGTGGATGGGGATAAGGGGGTCGAATACATCCACGAGGATGTAAATATTGAGTCCTGAGTATATGTACCAAAAAGTTCTACAATATGCAGAAAAGAAGCGATTTTTATGGGCTTTTGCTGCAAATTTTTTTTCCCCCCTCTTAAGGCATAGTTATATCGGCAGTGCGAAATCTCTTTGATTTCCGAGACTGTAGCAAGCGAATTACTGCCCTCTTGAAATAAGCAAATTGTATCCATTTCCAGCTTGCTGAGATTAATTTAGCAATAGCAGTATACACTACAGATCCTTTCTGGAACATAGCGTTCGTTCACTTAGATAATTCTCGTTACTGATGCAAGTGCATTCTGATAGTATCTTGTCAGTAATTGCAAGAGTTAGAAAACTCATTATTCAAAGAATGCAGTTCAGGAGTATCGTATTTTTCAACCTTGATTGTTGAACACTGCAATTAAAAAGATTTTATTGAGACCTCAAAACCCGCCAATATTAATCTAAGCATACTTCACGACAAGTAGATACCGTTTAAATCACAAGATTTAATAAGTTCCTCAAACTAGAATCGGTGCATTTAATAGGTATAGTTATGCTTTACTCATAAAAGGCAGTGACTGAATGAATGCATTAACAGTACTTACATAACCAAAAAACTAAAGCTACTCCATATGCAGAAAGCTAAGCCTCAACGAAGTCCTTGAGTTTCTTCAACCAAATCAGATATTCACGACTGTCTTTGTTCAGCATGTACTCAAACAAGAAATTTGTTGTGCTAGGCTTTATTCCTCGAATCTCCAAGTACTTGTGGAAAGCTTTCTTCAGGTTCTCATCCAAATCACTTCAAAAAACCAAGAGGAGAAAACTCATATCATATCTATAAGTAAAAGATTATAAATCATTGATGAAAAATTTATGCAAAACTTACTGGAAGTCAGGCCCCTCATAGCCAGCTTCATCCTCCAAATTTTCTGTCTTTCTAACAGCCAAGCTATCAATTGAAATCTCGTCGTGATAAGCAACACAATTAAACTCGAGTGAGGTTCCACTACTCTTAGAGACAGTAACAACCAGCGGGATGCTAGATTGATTAGGCGTTTCCATATCATTGTCGTCATCAACAGCCTCGGGTTGTTCACCACTAACAAGATCAGGCATCTGAACCTCCACTTTAACAAGTTCACCCTCATATTCTCTAGTCAGTGTTATGGTCTGCAGTCCAGGATTGTCTTCAATTTTGAAAGGAAAGCCACCAGGAGTCTCTTCAACCTATTCATCAAAAACAAAGTAAGAGCATACTACACAAGAAAAAATACCATAATATAGACATAGGTATAACAATTAAAAGAACAGTAACAAAGTAGGCTGCAATTGTAGAGATGAAAACTTTCTTATAGCACCAATGTGGTCAACATGTGAACCGGCACAAAAGCTTGCCGCTGCAAACCAAGAGAACTCAAACACACGACAGCTATTGTTATTCGAAACTAGTATAATTCTTAAAAAAACAAAACCATTCACATCACAAGTTTCTTTTAATAACTAAAGATAGCTATCTGCTCACTTTAATCGAAAGAGGAATTTTGGGAAATGATATAAACTAGGAGAAAAAAGCTTGCTAATACAACATTGTGTTATATAGAACATCAGCTTGTAATATTTACAACTAGTTTTACTTTTCATAATAACTTTATGTTAATGTTAATAATAACATAATATCATTCACTATTCAGGCAGGGCAAAAAGCACCACCCATCTAAAACTTAATTAGCTTCTAATTTTCCTTCATTTTCTCAGCAATCAAAATAGGGTATCACACCTAAGAAACTAAGTGACACATAAACATTCACTCAACTCCAACCAAACATGCCATGCGAGTTCTTTTAATTTCTAAATCCAAAAACACCACAAAAACCTCAAATTTCTTTCATTCTCATTCATTTTCTCAGCAATCAAACAGAAAAAAAAAAAAAGTTTGTTTACCAATTAAAATTCAAAAGAAACAAAACCCTCAACAAAATTCTAATTTTCTTTTTTCAGTTTCCACTAATATCTCGGCAACCAAAGGAAATTTCCTCACCCGGTCATGATCATCAGTTTCCACGGCACACTTGATTTCGGAGTCAATGATTCGGAGAAGTGAGTCATCAGACCTCGGCTTCGCAGTCTCAGTAGCCGTAGAGAAGTAAAGATTCGGTGCAAAAGGGCCCAAATTTGGCGTCTGATAGAGAGTTTTTGAAGCGGTGAAGATGGCAGAGTGGTAATTTCTGTTAACTCGGGTAAGTCGAATAGCGAGTGGGGCCAAAGAGGAGGCCGATTTCCGAAGAATTGAACTGAAAACCATTTTGAATTGGAAGGACAAAATAAGTTTCAGGGTTTTTGTTCGGAGACAAGAAAATGTAGGGTTTTAGACTGTTCGTGTGTACGGAAGGATTTTCACGAAGGTCACTCAATTTCTATCATTTCTATATTTAAGCATATAAATTTTCATTTTGTTCATATAAGCCCATTCTCGTATCTGTTGTGATTTGTGAACTACATGGTGATGGTTTCTGTTCTGTACCCCTCAACTCTGCCCACATGTACATACCCATTCACAATTCTCTGCCCATACATGTCAGATGAGCTTAATTGTATGCGTATCAATTACCCTACAGTGTATTTCTTTGTTCACTTTCAATGAATTTCCGGCGAGGTTCGGCCAAAAAAAAAAAAAAATTGAAAGACAACAATTTTTTTTTAAGGAAAAAATGGGAAAATGATATAAATCAAGAAAATCTCTCATACATCTTAGGAAATATCATAATATTATTTGTTTATAAAATGACATTTTGAGATGTCACATCACCACTTTGTTTATAATCAAAATAAAAACTATTCGAAGCATAATATTTTATGTAATAGAAAACAATTCAAATTTAGCCATCAGTTAATTACTTTGGCCAAGGTTCTCCTAAGTCGATCAACATAATCTCATCAATAACACTACTCTCAACCGAATGAAAAAGAGTGAGCCGAGAGCGTCTCCATTTTGTAACAGGACAATTTGTGCTTGCCGCT
The DNA here is from genome assembly GCF_022201045.2 of Citrus sinensis. Classification (NCBI taxonomy): domain Eukaryota; kingdom Viridiplantae; phylum Streptophyta; class Magnoliopsida; order Sapindales; family Rutaceae; genus Citrus; species Citrus sinensis. The sequence goes on from NC_068559.1 coordinate 454,025, forward strand.
CAACAGAAGTGGAAAAATCGTATTTACCTTTTTACCTGAACATCATATTAGGAAATTTATTCATAAACAACATGCACAGAATAATGCGAGGATTAGAAATGGCATTCAACTGAACTCAGCCTAAATGTGTACCTGTGCAAAAGAAGTTTTCTTAATCTTCAATCAACTCAGGATAGATTTTTCTCCCCCTGTCCTTGCGTGTAGTCAAAATTAAGCAAGTAGCTGAGCGAGTTCCTGCATGAGTTTCTTTAATCGGAGTCAGCTTTTAATTAAAAGTATCCAAAAAGACTGAGATTCTGACGATCGAGCTGGTTTGAGATGGTTGGCTAAACAATGGTTGATCAAATTGTAATTAATTTATTTGTTATCTCATGTGTTGGATGTCACTAGATAGTTTATTTATTAGGTAGGAACCAGAAAGAGAGTATAAATTGACTCACAATTTGGAGAGAAAATCGTAATCGTAATTGGTAGTTATTTTTGAAATTTTAGAGAGGGTAAGAAGTAAATATAAAATTCTTTAAATTTTGAAGTAAAAGACATTTCAGAAATTGAATACTGAGAGAAATTTTATGGATATAAATTATCTTTACCCGAACTAAAATTTGATATTACTATATCACATTGTCGTTTATTTTTAAGGCATTGGTTCTCTAGAATTTTTAAGTTCGAAAATGAGTATTCTGAATAATTTTATGACTGTAAATACTAAATAGTCTCACTCTTTTTTAAAGTAAATCTATTAACACAGTAATTGCACAAGTAAATAAAAATTAATAAAGAACGTTCTGTTCAAATTAATTATTTGCTCCATCACTTAATAACCCAAATGATGATGATGATGATGATGATGATGATGGTAATAGATGACTTCCTATCAACAGATTAATTAATATAAAAAAAAATGTTATGGCCGCAGGACAGACAGGCAAGGCAATACAATTTTTATTGTTATTTTTACGGACTCGTGAAACATAAAGAAAACGTAATTACCCATCAGCGGCAACAAAACATAGTGATTGGCAACACACCAATTGTAGTTGATTACAATCAAGTTGATTGGTAAAACAAATTCACCAAAGAGCCAAATTATGGTAAAAAATGGTCAAGGGATTCATACAATAAGAATTGGTTTGAGATTTATTGGAATTTCTTATTCCCAAATTATAGTGATTTCATATTTCATGAACTTATGCTGGCATTTCTTGACAATATTTTTCACGTTGGTGTTCTATTGGTAACATTATTGAATTTTCTTTATCAAGAAATTTCTTAAACATATATTATATCATCCATTACAACGAAATCTGCCAATCTTGTTTGAGTATGGGAAATACGTGACCGTAATTTTTTTTAACATTAGTATTACAATCAAAATAAAACTAATATTACATTAGACCATAGTTTAATCATGCAAAGGTGATGGTACAATTTGTCACATCGATCATTTGCTTTTGCTGACTTTTTTTTAAATTCATTATAGACTTACAGTATTTGACAGATGTTTTGAAATGATAGAAATTTTGAGGGAAAAAAAGAAAAAAAAAAGCTGAAAACGACGCTCATAGTGCTGTTTTGTCATAAGTTTGTCATGATTTATAGTCTCCATATCATTTTTCATTTTGAGAATGGAGATTGTTATCTTACGTAATTATGTTAGATACATGATTCCTCTACTACTGTTTGATGAAAATCCAACGGTTATAGAAATATAATATAATAAAACACAAGTCTTTGAACACAAAGTCTCTATCTATATTTCCTTCTGGTATCAGAGCCAATGAGAGGATTATTTCTACAACTGTTGGATTTTCATTTAATAGCTGTGGAAGAATCATGTATCTTACATAATCACATAAGATAACTAAAGCCTTTGAGAATATGTGCTTTCAAAATCACGTGACAGATATTGAAAGTCCAAATAGTCATAAAAAATTTCAATCAACAATTATTAAAAATTTATGCTAAATTTTATCTTATACCTGATAATTTAAATTTGCAAAAATGCATATTTACTCTTTTGTTTATCATAGGCACAATTTTAACTTTGAAATTTTAAAAATGACAAACGTACTATCTTCATCACAACAATTCATCTTCAATCCTTTTTTAAAAGAAAATGAACTGAAGCATCATTGGCGATTTCAAGTTTAGCTAAATATCCTTATTAAAACAATAAACAAAACTAATTGCAAAATCATTATTTTGTTGGGATTTTAATCCGTCCAATGTCTCCCTTATATTGGTTGGAGACAATCCTTCTTCAATTAGAAATAGGATTTGAGCCTATTCTATGACTTAGGTTTGGATGTGGTCTACGAAAGTTGTTCTGATGATATTTTGAGGATTAAGGTTCATAAGATTATTTAGGTATTGATGCGGTCAGAATAAACTCGTGTTAAAACTTTGACCATGGCTTGCTTGTCGAACAGGTGCATCTGGGTTTGAATAATAATATAGTGCCATGAATAGCAGACAACCAGGGTTTAAGATCCTGCCTTAGTGACTTATACAACAAAAAACGGGAAAAAAGTCCTAATGTGATTTAAGGGTTAAAGGTGGAATTCTGAGATAATTGAAACCTTAAAGTGTGATTGGACGGTATTTAGGGTGGTTTTGACACTAGTTATAAGAATAAAAGTATTTGAGTGGCGAATTTAAGAACATTGTTGTAATAGTTCGTTGGATTTAAAGTCAATGCTTGAGGGTTGAAACATGTTTGACTAAGAATGAAGGATTATTCCTAGTCAAGGAATGTATTTTAATAGTGATATGATGGTGAGGACGACTAGCTTAGGGTTTTTTAAGATTAAAGAAATCTAAACTATGGTTATTTGGTCAACAAGAAGACCTTTCCTTGAACAAAGAAGGTGGATGGTTGCAGAGGTTGCTATTTAAAGGGTGTTTAGGCTACTGAATAATAGCTAGGATGTTGGTGAGTGCTTAATGGTCGTTTAAGCATGCTTGAATAGTGTATAAGGTTTGAAGGTAAACCTAATTGGCAGTAATCAAGAATCTCAAAAGAGGAATAGATCCTCAGGGTTTCATAAGTATTCTAAGAGGGTTTATGGGCTTAAGCTACAGTTAACCAGTAGATCGAAAATACTGACCTTGGCATAGACTCAATAATGGGCCTACATAGCATTAGGCAGTATTAGGTCTCTTATGTGCTTTGTATGGTTATTGGTTCTCTACTAATCCGTTCTATAAAGCATTCACTTATGAGAAAGGTCCCCAAGTAGGCTTAGCTAAGAATTCTGTGTGAATTAATCCTCAAATTAGTGCATTCATACTTTCCAAAGCATAGCTCACAATGGTTACCCTGGCATAGTAGCTTAGATCCCTTATAAAATACATATCTAATGGACTGGATAGGACCTTTGAACCTAATGTCAATTTTTAAGTAGTAATAATCATTTATAAAAATCTCAATATTAAATAATGTATGAAGCCTCAGTTACCTCAGTATTAGGACCCCATTTATTTATGCCACCATTGTGTTGCCCTTTGCGCTCATATCATTACTCATCTTTATTTGTTTCTTTGTATTTTGTTTTTAATTTTTTACTTTGTTGAGCTTCTTTCTAGGCTCAATCTTTGTCCTCCCATTTAAATTTCTAATATTTTTCCCTTTTCTCAAAAAAAAAAAAATCGTACTTAGTAGTGCTTTTGCTCAATAATAAGAATAACAAATCAACACACAATCAACCTTTTTTATTTTTAGGAAAACTAAAGTACATGATGCAATCAAAAGATATTTTTTTACATCTCAAGAGATCATCTTATTTATTGAATTAAACTGCTGGCAATAGTACAAGTCTTTTATTTATTTAATACAGAAGAGTAACGCTATGCTTATTTATTAAATACTACGTATTTCATATATGTCTTTCATGCAAAGTGATATAAAATTGCATTTTGAGGTACCAAATCCACACTTTGTTTATGAAATACAAACTCTTGAAAGCATAACATTACTCAACATAAAGCAACTCGTATTTAGCCAATCAACCAGTCTCATTAAGGTTTCGCCCGTATTGAGGAACTTCAAGAAGATCAAGATTATCATTTCTTATCTCATCAGCAAGAATACTATCCCAATACGGCCAAATATCAACACCCTCCTTCATAACAAACATCTCTGACCATTGGTTCTTACCTGATAAAATTTCTTTATTAAAAAACATAACCTTAAAATACATATATAATTTAATTAATAAAGAATTATATATATGTGTGTGTGTGTGTGTGTGTGTGTAGAGAGAGAAGATAAGAATTCGAAGCGGCAATCAAAGTGAACTTGTCTTAAAATGTACCTGCAAAAACAGCTTCCATATTCTTCAAATCAGAAAATTAAAGAACTCTTCCTATTAATGCAATGAAAAGCAAGTAGTTTGAGAGACTTGAGCGAGGTGAGATTTTGGTTCCGCCTTGAGATGGTATTTATACACATCCAAGTAGCGACGGCCAATTACATAAAAGCCATTGGCCCCGCACGTGGGGCCCGTGGCAATTGGCATACACGACTATCATGTTTCGGAGATTCCCATTTCATAATATCTATTAATCAGTTAAAACTAGACACATTGTAAATATGTGAACTCTAATTAAATCTTGATACTTGTAATATATATGAGCCATATCTAAAAAAGTGAGTTTTAATTTCTACTTCCATTTTTTTTAAATGCTAGGTAGATGTACTGAATAGGAAGCAACACATGAATATGGATTCTTTTTTTGCTGGACACTGATTTTTATTTTTCATTTTTTGCAATTATTCAATGGTGCTTGGTCCACCCATGCCCGGTTCGTCGAGCAAAAGCATGTGAAGCTTGCTGAATTATTCATGGCGGTGGGGCCTGCCTCTGGCTTTTGCTTCACTTTGGCGTAATTATTGATGGCCGTGGGGCCTGCCTCTGAATTATTGGTAGCGGGACTTTTCTTGTTTTCACATTAGAGCTATTTCAGTTGTGTCTATATCAATCATTTAATACACATTAATCGTCTTGTTATTTTATTAAGTATATCTATTTAATAAATAAGTCGAATTTATATTCAGCTAAAATTTTGTTATAATTTATCTACGAAGGTCACTTAATTTCTATCATTTGTATATTTAAGCATATAAAATTTCATTTTGTTCATACAAGCCCATTATCGTTTCTGTTGTGATTTGTGAACTACATGAAGATGGTTTCTGTTCTGTCCCCTTCAACTCTGCCCGCAAGTACATACCCATTCACAATTCTCTGCCCATACATATCAGATGAGCTTAATTGTATACGTATCAATTACCCTACAGTGTATTTCTTTGTTCACTTTCAATGAATTTCCGGCGAGGTTCGGCCAAAAAAAAAAAAAAAAATTCAAAGACAACAATTTTTTTTTAAGGAAAAAATGGGAAAATGATATAAATCTTAAGAAATATCATAATATTATTTATTGAAACAAACCAACAGTCTCGCAATTAACTAATCACTATATTATATCTCATTTTATTTATTTAAACATATAAGTTTGTACGGTCATATTCTATGTACAAAGTAATATAAAATGACATTTTGAGATGTCACATCACCACTTTGTTTATAATCAAAATAAAAACTATTAGAAGCATAATATTTTATCTAATAGAAAACAATTCAAATTTAGCCATCAGTTAATTACTTTGGCCAAGGTTCTCCTATGTCGATCAACATCATCTCATCAATAACACTACTCTCAACCGAATGAAAAAAAGTGAGCCGAGAGCGTCTCCATTTTGTAACAGGACAATTTCTGCTTGCCGCTCAACAGATGTGGAAAAATCGTATTTACCTTTTTACCTGAACATCATATTAGGAAATTTATTCATAAACAACATGCACAGAATAATGCGAGGATTAGAAATGGCATTCAACTGAACTCAGCCTAAATGTGTACCTGCAAAAGAAGTTTTCTTAATCTTCAATCAACTCAGGATAGATTTTTCTCCCCCTGTCCTTGTGTGTAGTCAGAATTAAGCAAGTAGCTGAGCGAGTTCCTGCATGAGTTTCTTTAATCGGAGTCAGCTTTTAATTAAAAGTATCCAAAAAGACTGAGATTCTGACGATCGAGCTGGTTTGAGATGGTTGGCTAAACAATGGTTGATCAAATTGTAATTAATTTATTTGTTATCTCATGTGTTGGATGTCACTAGATAGTTTATTTATTAGGTAGGAACCAGAAAGAGAGTATAAATTGATTCACAATTTGGAGAGAAAATCGTAATCGTAATTGGTAGTTATTTTTGAAATTTTAGAGAGGGTAAGAAGTAAATATAAAATTCTTTAAATTTTGAAGTAAAAGACATTTCAGAAATTGAATACTGAGAGAAATTTTATGGATATAAATTATCTTTACCCGAACTAAAATTTGATATTACTATATCACATTGTCGTTTATTTTTAAGGCATTGGTTCTCTAGAATTTTTAAGTTCGAAAATGAGTATTCTGAATAATTTTATGACTGTAAATACTAAATAGTCTCACTCTTTTTTAAAGTAAATCTATTAACACAGTAATTGCACAAGTAAATAAAAATTAATAAAGAACGTTCTGTTCAAATTAATTATTTGCTCCATCACTTAATAACCCAAATGATGATGATGATGATGATGATGATGATGGTAATAGATGACTTCCTATCAACAGATTAATTAATATAAAAAAAAATGTTATGGCCGCAGGACAGACAGGCAAGGCAATACAATTTTTATTGTTATTTTTACGGACTCGTGAAACATAAAGAAAACGTAATTACCCATCAGCGGCAACAAAACATAGTGATTGGCAACACACCAATTGTAGTTGATTACAATCAAGTTGATTGGTAAAACAAATTCACCAAAGAGCCAAATTATGGTAAAAAATGGTCAAGGGATTCATACAATAAGAATTGGTTTGAGATTTATTGGAATTTCTTATTCGCAAATTATAGTAATTTCATATTTCATGAACTTATGCTGGCATTTCTTGACAATATTTTTCACGTTGGTGTTCTATTGGTAACATTATTGAATTTTCTTTATCAAGAAATTTCTTAAACATATATTATATCATCCATTACAACGAAATCTGCCAACAATAATTGAGTCGATCAATTTAAATTTAAGATTTTGTCTTGTTCGAGTATGGGAAATACGTGACCGTAATTTTTTTTAACATTAGTATTACAATCAAAATAAAACTAATATTACATTAGACCATAGTTTAATCATGCAAAGGTGATGGTACAATTTGTCACATCGATCAATTGCTTTTGCCGACTTTTTTTTAAATTCATTATAGACTTACAGTATTTGACAGATGTTTTGAAATGATAGAAATTTTGAGGGAAAAGAAGAAAAAAAAAAGCTGAAAACGACGCTCATAGTGCTGTTTTGTCATAAGTTTGTCATGATTTATAGTCTCCATATCATTTTTCATTTTGAGAATGGAGATTGTTATCTTACCTAATTATGTTAGATACATGATTTCTCTACAGTCGTTTGATGAAGAAAATTCAATGGTTATAAAAATATAATATAATAAAATTATATTATTTCTACAACTATTAGATTTTCATTTAATAGCTGTGGAAGAATCATGTATCTTACATAATCACATAAGATAACTAAAGCCTTTGAGAATACGTGCTTTCAAAATCACGTGACAAATGTTGAAAGTTCAAATAGTCATAAAAAATTTCAATCAATAATTGTGCACCACCTATAGTTTTTAAATTGCATCAAGTAGTCATTTTTCAATTAACTTTGTTAAATATGTTTAAAAATTTATGCTAAAATTTATTTTATACTTGATAATTTAAAATTGCAAAAATGCATATTTACTCTTTTGTTTATCATAGGCACAATTTTAACTTTGAAATTTTAAAAATGACAAACGTACTATCTTCATCACAACAATTCATCTTCAATCCTTTTTTAAAAGAAAATGAACTGAAGCATCATTGGCGATTTCAAATTTAGCTAAATATCCTTATTGAAACAATAAACAAAACTAACTGCAAAATCATTATTTTGTTGGGATTTTAATCCGTCCAATGTCTCCCCTATATTGGTTGGAGACAATCCTTCTTCAATTAGAAATAGGATTTGAGCCTATTCTATGACTTAGGTCTGGATGTGGTCTATGAAAGCTATTTTGATGATATTTTGAGGATTAAGGTTCATAAGATTATTTGGGTATTGATGCGGTCTGAATAAACTCGTGTTAAAACTTTGAGCATGGCTTGCTTGTCGAACAGGTGCATCTGGGTTTGAATAATAATAATATAGTGCCATGAATAACAGACAACCAGGGTTTAAGATCATGCCTTAGGGACTTATACAACAAAAAACGAGGAAAAAGTCCTAATGTGATTTAAGGGTTAAAGGTGGAATTTTGAGATAATTGAAACCTTAAAGTGTGATTGGACGGTGTTTAGGGTGGTTTTGACACTAGTTATAAGAATAAAAGTATTTGAGTGTTGAATTTAAGAATATTGTTGTAATAGTTCGTTGGATTTAAGGTCAATGCTTGAGGGTTGAAACATGTTTGACTAAGAATGAAGGATTGTTCATAGTCAAGGAATGTGTTTTAATAGTGATATGATGGTGAGGACGACTAGTTTAGGGTTTTTTAAGAATAAAGAAATCTAAACTATGGTTATTTGGTCAACAAGAAGACCTTTCCTTGAACAAAGAAGGTGGATGGTTGCAAAGGTTGCTCTTTAGAGGGTGTTTAGGCTACTGAATAATAGTTAGGATGTTGGTGAGTGCTTAATGGTCGTTTAAGCATGCTTGAATAGTGTATAAGGTTTGAAGGTAAACCTAATTGGCAGTAATCAAGAATCTCAAAAGAGGAATAGATTCTCAGGGTTTCATAAGTATTCTAAGAGGGTTTATGGGCTTAAGCTAGAGTTAACTACTAGATCGAAAATACTGACCTTGGCATAGACTCAATAATGGGCCTACATACCATTAGGCAGTATTAGGTCTCTTATGAGCTTTTTATGATTATTGGTTATCTACTAATCCGTTCCATAAAGCATTCTCTTATGAGAAAGGTCCCCAAGTAGGCTTAGCTAAGAATTCTGTGTGAATTAATCCTCAAATTAGTGCATTCATACTTTCCAAACCATAGCTCACAATGGTTACCCTGGCATAGTAGCTTAGATCCCTTATAAAATACATATCTAATGGACTAATTAGGACCTTTGAACCTAATGTCAATTTTCAAGTAGTAATAATCATTTATAAAAATCTCAATATTAAATAATGTATGAAGCCTCAGTTACCTCAGTATTAGGACCCCATTTATTTATGCCACCATTGTGTTGCCCTTTGCGCTCATATCATGACTCATCTTTATTTGTTTCTTTGTTTTTTTTTTAATTTTTTACTTTATTGAGCTTCTTTCTAGGCTCAATCTTTGTCCTCCCATTTAAATTTCTAATATTTTTCCCTTTTCTCAAAAAAAAAAAAATTCGTACTTAGTTGTGCTTTTGCTCAATAATAATAATAATAACAAATCAACACACAATCAACCTTTTTTATTTTTAGGAAAACTAAAGTACATGATGCAATCAAAGGATATTTTTTTACATCTGAAGAGATCATCTTATTTATTGAATTAAACTACTGGCAATAGTACAAGTCTTTTATTTATTCAATACAAAAGAGTAACGCTATGCTTATTTATTAAATACTAAGTATTTCATATATGTCTTTCATGCAAAGTGATATAAAATTGCATTTTGAGGTACCAAATCCACACTTTGTTTATGAAATACAAACTCTTGAAAGCATAACATTACTCAACATAAAGCAACTCGTATTTAGCCAATCAACCAGTCTCATTAAGGTTTCGCCCGTATTGAGGAACTTCAAGAAGATCAAGATTATCATTTCTTATCTCATCAGCAAGAATACTATCCCAATACGGCCAAATAGGAACACCCTCCTTCATAACAAACATCTCTGACCATTGGTTCTTACCTGATAAAAATTTCTTTATTAAAAAACATAATCTTAAAATGCATATATAATTTAATTAATAAAGAATTATATATATATATATATATATATATATATATATATAGAGAGAGAGAGAGAGAGAGAGAGGGGGGGAGAGAGAGAGAAGATAAGAATTCGAAGCGGCAGTCAAAGTGAACTTGTCTTAAAATGTACCTGCAAAAACAGCTTCCATATTCTTCAAATCAGAAAATTAAAGAACTCTTCCTGTTAATGCAATGAAAAGCAAGTAGTTTGAGAGACTTGAGCGAGGTGAGATTTTGGTTCCGCCTTGAAATGGTATTTATACACATCCAAGTAGCGACGGCCAATTGCGTGAAAGCAGTAGGCCCCGCACGTGGGGCCTGTGGCAAATGGCACACACGACTATCATGTTTTAAAGATTCCGATTTCATAATATCTATTAATCAGTTAATAGTAATAATAATTTATTTTGATACTTATCTACAAGTCAAATTTATATTTCACTGCTCTAGTTTGCTTAATGTAATATTTTCCCCAAATCAAAATAATCCCTATAAGTAGTGATTGGGAAGTGAGGAATCACATTCTTTGTTTGTAAGAACCAAGATAGCAAGAATAACTAAAATGGTAGAAAAAAATTATTTGCCAACAAACAATCTATTATTCGATTCTCAATTCTAGTTGATATGCACCAATGTGACAAGTGTTGTGCAAATTTTAATGTACTCGCAAGCGCACGAATCTATTGTAGTATAGACTAATGGTGACGAGTGTCGATCCCACGAGAAGGTGGATTTTAATTATGTGTAGAATTAATTTTGTAAATGGGTGGTTGGATTTGTGGTGGAAATTATTTGGAATATGCTAAAACTTAAATTAAAATGGCGAGAATAAATTCTAAAATTGTAATTGAAATGACAAGAATAAATTGAAGAGAATTCTATTGAGATGACTTACTTGGGTATCTAGATCTGTATCAACATGCATCATGGGCTAAATAATCCGTATTAATGCCAATTAAATCATGAGGGGGGAATCCACACCTCATGAACCACGCTCTAATCAATATGGTGCTAAGGGTTTATCGTGCCAAATAATAATAACCTTGTACTAGAGGGTCGGTGAAACCAAGGCGGTACTAGACAAGATTAGTATTATTTATCGACGAGAAGTAAAAACATCCACAAAAACTAGAGGGGAAGAGAAAATAAATTTACCAAATTAAGCCCATGACACATGTTGAGACTTCACCTTCAACCCAAGCTTGAAAGAAAATTAGCCACTCATAATTGAACTAGGGGCAAAATGGGAATTTATTAAAATACAAAAAAAAATACAAGATAGAGAGGGAATTACAGAAAACAAAGTCCAAAAATGGATTCAGAGGTATCAAATTAGGGGGGGAAGGCCCCCTTTTTATAGATACATGGAGTAAATCATGGCCATCGGATTAAAAACAGTTTGGACGCTCAGGATTGCGCCACGTCATCAGTCAACAGTACGCGGTTTGACCACGCGGATGAACAGTAACACGGTTTGACCTGGATGAATAGTAACGCGGTTTGGTTGAAAATAATCTTGTGTGATGCATGTACCGTACGCGAGATTTTTCGTCCACTAATATGCTGCCACGTCACCATCAACAGTACATAAGAATTTTAGCCCAACAGGATCGTGACACCTCATTAGTCAATGCCACATCATCAGTCAATGCCACATCATCGTCCGTCTATGTGAACAGTGTCGTGAACAGTAACATATACAGTACCGTACATGTGAACAATGTCATTTTTTCTTTTATGCTCCTTCTAAGGTTTTCGACCGTCCTGAGTTCAAAAGTGATGTCCGTTTTGCCATCTGATCTCTCGTTTATTGTGAAATGACTATGATGCCCCTAAAATACATAAAATACTTAATTAAAATAAAACACACGGAATTAAATCAAAAGAACGTTAAATTCATAAAAGTAAAGGTGTTAGTAAAACTTGTAGTGTAAAATGACGATTTTCTCCTTTATAAATATATATTTTCTAACACTCAACACACCCCCCAACCAGCTTATTGCTAGTCCCTAGCAAATAAAGCGAAAACAAAATTCAAAACCAAAATGATTTTTTTATTTTATTTTATTTAGAAACACTCGTGTTTATTCAATCAGATTAATGATAGCAATCAAATAAAAGTATAAGCATTATCTCCAGTCTAAAGTAACATCACACCCACATCAACCATCCACATGAATCAGCCCAGTAGACTTTGTTATAGCTACTTTCAAGAATGACATGTCAAACCCCAAAATCTCACTGGAAATAGTGACACTCTCACAAAAAAAAAAAGTTAAACCCAATAAAAATAGTCACTCCAATGAATGGTAATTGAGAGAAAATAATAAAGAAGTGATCTCACATGCTCTCACCAAAATGAAAGAAATATACCCTCAGCTTAAAAATAATACGATCTCCAATCAAATAAAAATGCTAGTCAACCCAATTTATTTTTTTTTTATTTTTTTTATGCATCACTACATCTTTTTAGCCCATATAACTAGCTTCTACTTCAGATTATAGTTCCCTAAAATCAAGAAGGACTTTTATTAGGACGAAACATAGGCTAGGGACATGGTTAACAAAGAAGGGAAATAAGAAAAACAAAGTATATGTTTGAGAAAAATGCAGAGGAATGTTTTTTTTTTTTTTGAAAGTTGCAAGGTGCATTTCACCTATTATTTTTTTTTTTCTTTTTTTTTTGCTTTTGCTTGGCACAACGTCACTGAACAAAATAATTATTTACATTTTTCTCAAACATAAATAGGTGATGGAACTTATAAGACATTGGGTAATACTCCAAATCAGAGTGGGTCAAGATGATAAGTTAACAAAGAAAAAGTTTTTTTTTTTTTAAGGCTCAAAAGGGGTAACTATGGATATTTAATAAAAGGGATGGCTAGAAAGGCTCAAACGGATCAAAGATGGCCTTTCCATCGTCTTTTAGGGCTCTAAATAATCATCCATATCTACTAGTTAGATGGGCCTCCCAATGTAGCAACACATTTTTTTTTACCATTTTTTTAAGGGTTAACTCAAAAGAAATCTAGAGATCGTGTATAAAATAATAAACTGCTAAGCTGTATAGAGAATGGGCAAAAGGGTTACTCTCCAAGAAAATGATAGGCTCAACAACTCACTTGGTACTTATTTATGACATGTTCATTCCTTCAAGCAACTCATATTTGTCTCCGACATCAACATGTAAAGTAGCAAACATAGCGTAACATCACTTAAGACCAAAGATAATATAAATACTAAAATTTGAAATTAATCATGTCATCCAATGTTAAAACAAATCACACAATTTTTTTTTTAAACAACATTCTACCCCCCAACCTATTCTAAACATGAAAGGAAAATATGCATGCAGAAATGTGAAAATGATGCAGAAAAATTAATTAGAAAAGTTACACGTAAAATGATAGAAAACGAAAATGGTTTTGTTTTGTTTTGTTTTGTTTTGTTTTTTTTAAGAAGATGCGTTTCTAGAGGCACTACACTCCATATTCAGCCATCTTCGACTCACAAGTTGGAAAATGTATATTTATAGAGGAGAAATTAAAAAGAAGAAAAATAAACATAAAAACATAATAAAGAAAAAAAATGTCTGAATTTTTTTTTTAACGATGAAGATGCGTTTCTAGAGTCACTACACTCTATATTCGGCCATCTTCAACACAAAAAGTTAGCAACAGTTAGTTTCTACAACAAAAAATTAGTAAAAACTTAACCAAAATTTCACAATTGTCAACTATTCCCTCCCCCCAACCAGAACGAAACATTGTCCTCAATGTTTGAAAGGAAAGAAGTAGAGTTTAAAAGACATCACCTGGGTGGTGCAACACAGAAAACAATATTTACAAGCGGAGAGTTAAATCTAATTTGTACTTCTTACTGCGGCTACTATTACCATCATTATTTGGATGCTCCAACACAAAGGTCCAGGGGTCTGGCTCCGGTCTATAAACTTGTAACATATCAAGTAGCTCATTAGCAGTGTGAGCACAAATAAAGAGTTTTTTCGCATTAGAGGGAATGAAATAATTTTTTATTGCATGGTTAAGAAATGCGATAAAGACATCATAAAAGTTGTTGACATTTAACAAACCGATGGGTTTCTGGTGGATGTGCAGATGGGCCCAAGATGCTAGTGTGATAAGTGCCTCTAGTGTTGCAAGATCTCCTGGAAGGAAAATAAAAGCATCAGCATGATTAAGCATTTCAGTTATTCTTTCTTGCATACCTGAGACGACTAACTCTTCTCCAGTTGATGAGTCAGACGAACTGCCCAATGGTTTTAGGACTCTTGGGATGATGCCTAACACTTGACTTCATCTGATAAAAGCTGCTTTTGAGACCATTTTTGATAACCCTCGGTTACCTCCTCCATACACCAAGTGTAATTTTCTCTCTGCTATACTTCGACCAAGATCGATGGCTGCCTCAACGAACTCTTTATGTTTGTCATAGGTAAATCCAGAAAGCACACAAATGTTCTTGAATTGTCTATTTGGAGTAGCTGCCATTGTGATACTTCTTAAAAATAATTTGTGAGTGCTTGACAAAAAAATCACATTTAAGAGTCTTGGTGACAGTGGGTCACAGTTGTATATGAGATAACATGTCAGTGTCAAATAACGCGTAAAGCACGTGGCTCGCGAGTCAAAAATGAAACAGTAAAAAGGAAAAAGCAAACAATAATAAAATTATTAAAGAAAATAATGCACACAATAAAACAATAGTGAAATAAAATAACAATAAAGTGAAAGGATATTTACAGGTAGTTGCGACTGTGGCTCACATCTTCCTCTGGTTTTACGTCCAGAAACGGCTTGAACGCTCTCTATGGGTCGAGGATAGGCTTCCTATCTAGTTTTCTTATAAACTGGCAAACAGGGTCGTTTATAGTCAGATTCCCGAGACTATATCGTGCATGCTCTTTCTGAAATAATGGCCATAACTGGAGAATCGCTCCTTGCACATATCCACTGTGATGCGTTTCAAGAGACAAAAGGATATCATCCAATGACTCCTTATTCAAGCCATTCCTAATGAATTGAATCTTATATTCCCTGTTATCAGACACCATTCCTAAAGAACATGGGTTTTTATTGCAACTCATTCTGGCACACTTATGACAAGCAACATAAATTTTTTGAGCTCGTCGTTTTCTTGCATAATTTCCTTTACCACAACCAGGCAAGTATGCAATAAATTTTGGAGGTAACTCATCTGCCGATCGTACTTTAGCCTCGATTAACCAACGGATGTCAGCAGGTATGTTATTCCTCATGAGTAATCGCATGCATTCAGATCGAGCTTTATAGATCGTAAGGAGGGCATTCTGAGGAAGTGAAGGGAATCGCTTGTGAAGCTTTGCTAGAATCTCGTTTCTGTTCATATTTTTGCCTCAGAATATCAGTTATTATGGGAAACTGAAGTAACCGACTTGATTGTCATGGAGTACCGTTATCCGCCACTTCACCGGGGTAACAAACTAAAGCACACAAACAGAAAAACAAATTAAAACACACAAAGAAAATTAAAATCGTTCTCTTATTGAATTCACCTCAAGCTCCAACTGGATGTCGTAAACACTTCTCTTAATATCTCTGAGTTGGCTTTCTAGACCCTCAACATAGGATACTAACTCTGGTGGTTGTAGAGCCCAAATGCGATGTGTTTTACAAAATTGAATCTGCCTTTTGAGATGAGTTTTGACACATTGAAGTGGTTTAAGAATGTTCAGGAGGAACGGTCTAAGTAAGGTACTCATGATTAAAAATGATAAGAGAAAACTTAATAGTTAAACAAACACACTTATGTAAAAATAATTTCAATTAGCAAAAGAATAATATAAAGAAAGAAAGAAAGAAAAAATCAAATCACCAAAAAGAAAAAAATCAATTCAAATTTGGTGGGTCACTCAAATTTATTTCGATGTCTTCTCCATGTGGTTGGTATTCTAGACATGGCTTTAATCTTTGACCATTAACTTTAAACGTGACATCGTTCTTTGGGTCCTTAATTTCAATTGCCCCATGTGGAAAAACAGTATGTACAATAAATGGGCCAGACCAACGAGAGCGTAACTTACCTGGGAATAGGTGCAAGCGAGAATTGAATAAAATCACTTTCTGATCTAGAGTGAACTATTTTCTCATAATTTGCTTATCATGGAAGACTTTCATTCGTTGCTTGTAAATCTGGGCATTTTCGTATGCATCATTGCGAATTTCTTCAAGTTCTGCCAGCTGTAATCTTCTTTCTGAGCTGGCTTGCTGCATGTCAAAATTGAATTTCTTGATGGCCCAATATGCACGATGCTCGAGTTCCACGGGTATGTGGCAAGCTTTTCCATACACTAGCCTGTAGGGTGACATCCCAATCGGGGTCTTGAAAGCTGTTCTGTATGCCCATAATGCATCATCAAGTCTTAATGACCAATCTTTTATGTCTGGCCTCACCGTTTTTTCTAATATGTACTTTATTTCTCGATTGGATATCTAAACTTGGTCACTGGTTTGCGGATGATACGTAGTCGCCACTTTGTGTGTGATTGAATACTTTGTCAAAAGAGCTTTTAATGCTTTGTTACAAAAGTGGGCACCACCATCACTGATTATTGCTCGAGGGAATCCAAAGCACGAAACAATGTTGCTTTTCAAAAATCCTATCACCACCTTGTGATCATTGGTCCTACATGGAATTGCTTCTACCCATTTCGATACGTAGTCAACAGCAACCAATATGTATTGATGGCCAAAAGAAGGGGAAAATGTCTCATGAAGTCGATACCCCATACATCAAAAATCTCAACCACTAAAATTGAATTTAGTGGCATCATGTTCCTTCGTGTAATACTCCCCATTCGTTGACACCTATCACATGAAGAACAGAAAGTGTAAGCATCTCGAAATATAGTTGGCCAATAAAAACCACATTGTAAAATTTTAGTTGCTATTTTCTTAGCACTGAAATGGCCTCCACAAGCTTGTTCATGGCAGAATGAAAGGATATTCTGAATTTCACTTTCTGGGACACATCGTCTAACAATTTGATCTGCACAATACTTGAACAAATACGGGTCATCCCAAAAGAAATTCTTTATTTCCGCAAAGAATTTAGCATTGTCTTGCTTAGTCCAATGCTCTGGAAGTTGACATGTAACAAGATAATTAACTATATCAGTATACCATGGTAATACTTCCACACTCATTAATTGTTCATCTGGAAATGACTCATTCAATATTAATGGCTCTGTAATTGTGTCAAAATGGAGACGAGAGAGGTGGTCCGCCACAACATTTTCTGTCCCTTTCTTATCTTTGAATTCCAAGTCAAATTCCTGCAAAAGTAACACCCAAGGAATTAGTCTAGCTTTTGCATCTTTCTTTGTGAGAAGATATTTAAGAGCAGCATGATCTGTGAACACGATTATTTTACAACCAATGAGATAAGATCGAAATTTCTCTAATGCAAACACTACTGCTAGCATTTCTTTTTCAGTAGTTGAATAGTTCAATTGTGCATCATTCAATGTCATACTAGCATAGTAAATAACGTGGGGAATTCGATCAACTCTTTGTCCTAATATTGCTCCTACTGCATAATCAGATGCATCACACATGAGCTCAAATGGTAAGCTCCAATTTGGGGGCTGAATGATGGGTGATGATGTCAACAACTGTTTTAACTTTTCAAATGCCACAAGACATGAATCATTAAAGATAAAAGGTACATCCTTAGCAAGTAAATTGCATAAGGGTCTAGAAACTTTACTAAAATCTTTAATGAAACGTCTATAGAAACCAGCATGCCCAAGGAAAGTTCTTACTTCTCTGACTGTTTTGGGTAGAGGAAGATTAGAAATGAGATCCACATTGGCTTTGTCAACCTCAATACCTTTGCTCGAAATGATGTGACCGAGAACAATACCTTGTTTTATCATAAAATGGCACTTCTCCCAATTTAAGACCAAGTTCTTCTCGATACATCTCTGCAGAACTAGTGTTAGATGATGTAAACATTGATCAAACGAGTCACCAAAGACAGAAAAATCATCCATAAAGACTTCAAGGAATCGTTCAACCATATCAGAAAAAATGCTCAACATGCATCGTTGAAATGTAACAGGTGCATTACATAATCCAAATGGCATTCTCCTATATGTAAATGTGCCAAAAGGGCAAGTGAAAGTAGTTTTCTGTTGATCTTTTGGTGCTATGGGAATCTGATTATATCCTGAGTAGCCATCTAGGAAGCAATAAAACTCATGGTCTGCCAATCTATCAAGCATTTGATCAATAAATGGTAAAGGAAAATGGTCTTTACGTGTGACGGAATATAATCAATGCATACACGCCATCATGTAGTTACTCTAGTGGGTACCAATTCATTATCAGCATTCGTAACTACTGTGACTCCTGACTTTTTGGGGACAACTTGCACAGGACTGATCCATGAACTATCAGAAATTGGGTAAATGATACATGCATCTAATAGCTTAAGGACTTCAGTTCTAACAACTTCTTTCATGTTAGGATTTAACCGATGTTGCATCTCCCTAGTAGTTTTAGCATTTTCATCAAGGTAAATATAATGCATGCAGTCTACTGGGTTTATACATTTAATGTCTGCTATGGTCCATCCTAATGCTCCTTTGTGCTCTTTTAAAACATCCAACAACTTACCTTTTTGTTCGTCATTTAGGGATAATGAGATGATTACCGGCAGACTACTTTCTTCTCCCAAAAATGCATATTCCAGAGTGTTGGGTAATGGTTTGAGCTCGAGTTTCGGTGGTGATTCTGATGATGGGATGAGTTTCTTCTCTGATGGTGCTAGTTGTTCAACTCTTGACTTCCATTTATTAGTGTCCATGGATGGTGCTGAGTCAAGTAGGGCGTTGACCTCATCGACTGATCTGTCAATATCAAAATCCAAACCAAAGTGAGTTAAGCATGTTTGTAAAGGATCATCACTAAAGTTTGAAAGAAAAGTGTCATCAACTAATGCTTCAATTAAATCCACATCAATAATTCCATCATCTGCATTGTGAGGTTGTTTGGCAATGTTGAAGATGTTCAGCTCCATAGTTATGTTGTCGAAAGACAACTGCATATTTTCAGTCCTGCATTGAATGTGAGCATCCGCAGTCGCCAAGAAAGGTCGGCCTAGAATAATGGGGATGTGCTTCCTTGAATCCTGTATTGGTTGAGTGTCAATTACAATGAAATCAACAGGAAAATAAAACTTGTCTACCTGGATAAGCACGTCCTCCACAATACCACGAGGTATTTTCGTGGACCGATCTGCGAGTTGTAACACCACTGAAGTTGGGTGTAATTCTCTCAGTCCAAGTTTCACAAATACTGAACAAGGCAACAAATTTACACTAGCTCCTAAATCCAACAAAGCATTCTCAATTGTGTGGTTCCCTATACTACATGAGATAGTGGGGGAGCCTGGGTCTTTGCATTTTAAAGGAATTTTATGTTGGAGTATAGAACTAACGTTTTCTGTTAAAAATGCCTTCTTTTGAACATGCATATTTCTCTTTTTAGTACAAATGTCTTTAAGAAACTTGGCATAAGATGGAACTTGTTTAATAGCATCAAGCAAAAGGGATGTTAATACTTACCTGTTTGAAGATTTCAAGAATCTCACCTGTGGATTTTCCCTTTTTTCCTTTAGCTAACCTCTGAGGAAATAGAGCTTTGGGAACATATTCCTGTGGGTTGGTTTCTTCTCTCTCCTCCGGTGATGAGTCTTCAACATTCACAGGTACAATTTGATTTTCTTTTATCACCGGCATCTCCACTTTGTTATCGACTTCTTTTCCTTTTCGCAAGGTCATGACGACTTTGACTTCTCCATGCTGCTGTGGTGAACTGGTACTTGCTTCATGCACTCCTTTAGGGTTAGGCACTGGTTGACTTGGAAATTTACCTTTCTCAACGGTCATTGCCAAGGTCTGAACTGAAGAAGCAAGTTGTCCCACCATCTTCTCAAGGCTTGAAACTGATTGGGCTTGTGAATTGAAGCCTGCTCTCAACTCATTTCGTAGTCCATCAATGGTGCGGTTCTGTTGCTCAATCATAGAGTGAGTAAGATTCTTGAGATTCTGGAATGAATCCTCCCATGGTCTGGGTTGAGAGTAGTTCTGGTTCTGATTGTATGGTCTAAATGGGGGCTGAGAGGCTTGAGGAATTTGAGGAATTGGTTGCATTGGTGGAGCTGAAGCTGCTGGTCCATTCTGTTGGAGTCCTTGAGACCATGAAAAATTGGGGTGGTCTCTCCATCCAGGGTTATATGTGTTGGAGTATGGGTTGTAATTTGATGGCTTTCTCATTACACCTATGGCATTGGCTTGATCTGAGTATGAGTCATGGTCATGTGGTTCTGTTGAGTTAGCAGTCGATAACGATGCTATTTGTCGAGCAAGACCTTCAACCATCTCCTTGACTTCTTCGATTCCCGAAGTTGACTCGCCAATGTGAACCTCATTTACTCCCTTAATTCTTCTAGTATTCCTGAGTGATCGACTCCGTTGTTGGGAATTATCCGCTTGTCGCTGGAAGAATTCCCAAATCTCTGATGCACTTTTTGACATTAGCTCTCCTCCACTTGTTGCCATTAGCCATTCTTGCACATTCGGCAATAATCCCTCCAAAAAGTATTGGCATTGGTGCCATTTCTCGTACCCATGATGTGGACACTTCAAGAGTAGCCCATCGAATCTCTCCCATGTTTCGAAAAATTGCTCGTCCTCTCTCTGGGTAAACTCCGAGATTTCCCTGCGAATAGCATTGGTTTTATGCACTGGGAAATATTTATTCAAAAATTTTGTTACCATTTGTTCCCATGATGCAATGCTATTAGCAGGCAATGTATTAAGCCGTGAACGAGCTTTATCTTTTAAAGAAAATGGGAATAGTCTAAGTTTTACATCATCATCTGAAAAATTTTCATATTTAAAAGTTTGACAAATAGCATGAAAATCATTCAGATGATTATATGGATCCTCATTTTCTAGGCCATAAAATGTGGGGAGACAATTTAGCACACTAGGTTTTAATTCAAAACTCCTAGTAGCTACATTTGGGTATCTTATGCATGATGTGCTCAAATTTGCTAAAGGACTGAAATAATCCTTAAATGGCCTCTCATGTGATGCTTGTAAATCCATTTTATTTTTAACGTGCCTGTGTGTGCGAAGTGTTTTTTCTAATTCAAGGTCTATAGATTCAAGATTAGGTAATAATGACCTACGACCATGCATGAAAAACAAATAAAATAAAAATAAAGATGGGAACAAAACAAATAAAAATAAAGAAGAGGGAGAAATTACGATACTAACCTTATTGCGCTATTACAACCTTTCTATAAAAATACACAAAAATAAATACATGAAATAAATTAACGAAAAATAAATTAATAAGATAAAAAAAATTACAAAGAAAAATAAATTAAAAATTAAATTACAGAATTTTAAAGAAGAGAAAAATAAAAGAAATACTAACCTTTAAATGTAGATTCACTCTTTTTTTTTCTTTTTTTTTAATAACAAAAAAAAATACAAGAAAACAAATAAAAGAAATTATTCACAAAAATTAATTCTATTAATTAAAATTACTTACCTCCCCGGCAACGGTGCCAAAAACTTGTTGTGCAAATTTTAATGTACTCGCAAGCGCACGAATCTATTGTAGTATAGACTAATGGTGACGAGTGTCGATCCCACGAGAAGGTGGATTTTAATTATGTGTAGAATTAGTTTTGTAAATGGGTGGTTGGATTTGTGGTGGAAATGATTTGGAATATGCTAAAACTTAAATTAAAATGGTGAGAATAAATTCTAAAATTGTAATTGAAATGACAAGAATAAATTGAAGAGAATTCTATTGAGATGACGTGCTTGGGCATCTGGATCCGTATCAACATGCATCATGGGCTAAATAATCCGTATTAATGCCAATTAAATCATGAGGGAGGAATCCACACCTCATGAACCACGCTCTAATCAATATGGTGCTAAGGGCTTATCGTGCCAAATAATAATAACCTTGTACTAGAGGGCCGGTGAAACCAAGGCGGTACTAGACAAGATTAGTATTATTTGTCGACGAGAAGTCAAAACATCCACAAAAACTAGAGGGGAAGAGAAAATAAATTTACCAAATTAAGCTCATGACACATGTTGAGACTTCACTTTCAACCCAAGCTTGAAAGAAAATTAGCCACTCATAATTGAACTAGGGGCAAAATGAGAATTTATTAAAATACGAAAAAAATACAAGATGGAGAGGGAATTATAGAAAACAAAGTCCAAAAATGGATTCAGAGGTATCAAATTAGGGGGGGAAGGCCCCCTTTTTATAGATACATTGAGTAAATCATGGCCATTGGATTAAAAACAGTTTGGACGCTCAGGATTGCGCCACATCATCAGTCAACAGTATGCGGTTTGACCGCATGGATGAACAGTAACATAGTTTGACCCGGATGAACAGTAATGCAGTTTGGTTAAAAATAATCTTGTGTGATGCATGTACCGTACGCGAGATTTTTCGTCCACTAATATGCTGCCATGTCACCATCAACAGTACATAAGAATTTTAGCCCAACAGGATCGTGACACCTCATCAGTCAGTGCCACATCATCGGTCAATGCCACGTCATCGTCCGTCTATGTGAACAGTGTCGTGAACAGTAACGTATACAGTACCGTACATGTGAACAGTGCCATTTTTCCTTTTATGCTCCTCCTAAGGTTTTCGACCGTCCTGAGTTCAAAAGTGATGTCCGTTTTGCCATCTGATCTCTCGTTTATTGTGAAATGACTATGATGCCCCTAAAATACATAAAATACTTAATTAAAATAAAACACACGGAATTAAATCAAAAGAAGGTTAAATTCATAAAAGTAAAGGTGTTAGTAAAACTTGTAGTGTAAAATGACGATTTTCTCCTTTATAAATATACATTTTCTAACACTCAACAACAAGCTTACAAAAGATAAGAAGGGCATAAAAAAAAGGAGAAGCGCTACATTAATTAAATTTTTAATGATGCTTAATTAGTCTTAGTGGCTTCTAATTTTCTCTGCATGCTTGCATTTTGAGCATGCATGTTTCACATGTTCTATCCATACCCCAAAAAAAAAAAAAAAAAACGTGTTTCACATTCACATATATAGACTGTTAGGTTGTCGATCCAAATTAGGAGTGTATATGTGGCTAGTTAAATTAAAAATACAACTAATGATGATGATTAATTAAGTAATTAAAGCATTAGAGGGGGGCCTCACAGGTCCTTCAATTAATAATGTTTCACGTTCAGTAAAGCAAAGATTAATTCAAGTATCACGTTTAGTAAAGCAAAGGGACTCATCCACCATGTTATTTTAGCATACGTGAGGTTTGGTAGATAATCTAATGAGCATCAGTGTCCACCATTAAACACATGGTAAAATTTTGTGACTATGAAAAAAGTTGAAGCTGTGGATTAATTAGAATTACAAGCGCGTCGCTCTTTTCACCCATTAAATCATTATTAAATAAAATTTTAATGGTGAAGTGAATATTGTTGTTAGTCTATCCTTTATACTTTTCCATTATTATGGTACTTCTATTAGGCCATATTAGAATCTATCTCATACAAACTTGTCAACAGTAATTGACTTTGTAAAAACATCTACTAAGTTGCGTTTAATATTATGCATGCTTTGTTCATGCATTAAATTCGAGCATGCAATTCACATTATCAACCATATGTATTCAATTGTGATGCATAGGGATGGGCAAACCCAATCCAACCCGACGGACTCAACCCAACCCAACTCAATTTAATTTTGACAAGTTGAATGGGTTATTATGGGTTAATTGTGTTAATTTTTTCAAATCCAATTAATAATTAAGTTGAGTTGGGTTAATTATGATGAACCCATCTAACCCAATCCAACACACATAAATAATAATAATAATAATAATAATAATAATAATAATAATAATAAGATAATTCTCAATTGCAAAATCCTAAAAGTCGAAATGGCTAATCTATTTTTTTAATCCTCTTTTTATTCTTTTGTAAAAGAGACTATTTTATTCTTGTATCTACTACTCTAGACTCTAACTCTAAAACTAAAATTATTCTCTTAAATTTCAATTCTCAATCAACTTAAGTACTTTTCTTATTTATTCATTCTATATTCTTTTAGTTTTCTTGATCGAATACTAAATAGTGAATATAATTTTCATAATATAATATATTTATATTTGATTTCAATAAATTTCATTTCAACTTTCATATCTTTTTCTTTATTCAATTTTTAATTTTAATTTGACTTCAAGTCTTCAACCCAATCAACTCAACCCAACCCGATAATTTAAGGGTTGGGTTGGATTGGGTTAAACATGTTTATTTAATTGGGTTAGGTTGATTTTATGACAACCCATTTAATAATGGGTTGAGTTAGGTTTTCACAAACTCTATCCAACAAAACCCATACCCACATCTAGTAATGCATTCTCGTCAAACAAGCCTCTTTAACTACAAATTATCCACTAACTTTTTGACTTTTAAGTTAAAAACAAATAATATAGTTGATGCATGTGAATCGGCAATGTATGTACGTGATTTAAAATTTAATATTTCAAAGTAGACTTTCTTTCTTTTCTTTTCTTTTTAAAGAATAATTTGTTCTCCATTGTCTTATTTCACAAGGCATTCCGTTATGGGGTAAGGTTCTCCAAATCGGTTTAGCTTAAGGGTTCAATACAAATTGAGTTTCATTTTCGTGTATCCATACCTTCTAAATTACGGTCTGTAACGGTTGTCCCAGCACAACGACTTAGATCCACTATAAAATATGTATATTATGAGTTAGACTAGTCCTTTAGACTTAACATTAATTAAATTAGAAAAGGACATGTATTATTACGGACGAAACTGAACTTGTCCTATAAGTGGTTTCCATAGTTATAAAACCATATGTGATAATAGAATAGAAAGCAAGTAGTTTGAGAGACTTGAGTGAGGCGAGTTTTTGCCTCAGCCTTTAGATAGTATATATGCATTATACACATTCAAAGTGGCCAACAGTTAATCGTGCGAAAATAGTGGGCTACGACACGAGTATCACGCAGTGACTTTCGGATGTGGAGGATATCGAGTACTACTTTTTCTCTTAAGATAAGGGTAATTATCCGTGTGCGACTTAACCCAGATTTCATTCCGATAAGGGCATTCGTACCAGATGTTTAATTCTTGTCATCTTAGCTCCTCCAATGAAAGAACAGCTAGCAAAGTTAATAAGCATGTCTCACAATTAAATGCATGTTGCTGAGAATGGTGAAACATGCACCACCTTCAGTCCATGGACAAGGTATGCGTTGATATTGAATGGCTAAGCATGCATGAAATTTAATATGAGTATGCATATAAATAAATGTAAAGGGATAAATGAAGCCTATAAATAATAAGTTTCACAATTCGTTTATGGGCATTCATTTTTTGTTTTAAGTTAAGTAATTCAAGAGAGAATTAAAGTAAGTTAAGAATATTTTCAAAACTTATTTTTCTTCAAAAGAATATTTTTTAGATTTAATCTGAAAATGATTCCCAAAAA
Organism: Citrus sinensis; assembly: GCF_022201045.2. Lineage (NCBI taxonomy): Eukaryota > Viridiplantae > Streptophyta > Magnoliopsida > Sapindales > Rutaceae > Citrus > Citrus sinensis. The sequence continues at coordinate 479,701 of NC_068559.1, forward strand.
CAACTGAGAAAATATTTTTAGTATTCTCCTAAAAGCACATTTTTGAGAAAATATTTTCAATTTTTTTTAAAAACATTTCATTTTCTCATATTTTTCTTAATTACACTTTCTAGATTATAACAATCTTAAAACATTAACATTAAGTTACTGGTTCTTCATTATTTACTAGTACACTCAGCGCATACACTACTATTTATAACATGTGCAATTACTCTTTAGGTGCAAATACACTACTCAATAAAACAATAACCATAGTTAAAATTGTAATTGGTGTAATAGGAATTTATTTAGGTCATACCAAAGCCTAAATCTGCTTTTGGGCCTTATTTCAATCAAGGAGCCAACCCTTGTGACGCATAGCCTGGTGAAATTCTAGCCCAAAACAATGATTAAGTTTTTTAATAAGAAATTTTTAGGTAAAAACCAATGGTCGCAGATGCCTACTCTGAAAGAGAATGTTCCTATTTGACTGAATTGGGTTAGTTTTTTATTAGTGAGACAGAAAATTACAATATTGATTCTCTTGAAGTTCCTCAATATGGAAGAAACATTAAAATAACTTGTTAATTGGTAAAATTTGAGTCGTTTTATGTTTGATGAGTAATGTTTCAATATGTTTGTATTTCATCTTCAAAGTGTCAATATGGCACCTCAAAAGGCCATTTAATATCACTTTGTATGAAAGATTATAGATGGAATACAAAGTACTTACTTTTTTTTTTTGAGAAGACAAAGTACTTACTTAATAAGCGTAATGTTACTCTTCTAAATTTTGTACGAATAAACAAAAGGACTTAGGTGGCGTTTGTTTTTTTGTCTGAAATCTGAATTAGTCTGAATTCTGAATAGATCTAAATGTCTGAATCTGAATAATATGTTTGTTTTTTTGTCTGAGTCTCGAAAAATAAGAATTAAGTTGTTTGTTTTTTTTCAACTTAAAAAACTAAAAATATGTACTTTTATATTTGTATCGTTATTAAATTTGAATGTCAAATAAATAATATATTAAATATCACAATATTTTAACATTTATAAGTAAAACTAATGATGAGATTATTATGTGGGGTAAATGTCTATGGGTGAGTTTTGGGATAGACATGAAAAATAAATTATAAAGCAGAGATATTTTTGACATTAGCAAGTAATTGACTTAATTCAGGTTTCTCCATTAAGTAAAAAGCCAAAAAAATTGGTGTGACATTTGTTTTTTAACTTAATGACTTAAAGTGACTTAACTTAATTAATTAAGTTAATTAGAAGTGTTTGTTTTTATAACTTAATGGGACCTTTTAGATAATTTTGACATAATAAAATAAGCCAATTTTTTTGGCTTTTTACTTAATAGAGACATCTGAATTAAGTCAATTACTTTGTAATGTCAAAAATATCACTGCTTTATAATTTATTTTTCATGTCTATCCCAAAACTCACCCATAGACATTTACCCAACATAATAATCTCATCATTATTTTTTTAGCCGTCATGAAATCGCTCCTCACTTTGGTATCAACTCCTCAACTATTGAAGATCAAAATTACATGCGACAACTTCGAGATGAAATGACAAATCAATTGTTTCAAGCATCTTATTAGTTTTTTTCTTTTTTATATTATATACGATAAAATTTGAAATTTATGGTATTTTATATATTAAAATTTCAAAATCATTATGTATTCACTTAAATATAGTTTTACTTATAAATGTTAAAATATTGTGGTATTTAATATATTATTTATTTGACATTCAAATTTAATAAGAATACAAATGTAAAAGTACATATTTTTCAGTTTTTTAAGATGAAAAAAACAAACAACTTAATAATTATTTTTCGAGATTCAGACGAAAAAATAAACATATTATTCAGATTCAGACATTCAGATCTATTCAGAATTCAGACTAATTCAAGTCTATTCAAATTTCAGACAAAAAAACAAACCCCAACTTAGTGTTATTGTCAGTCAGTTTGATTCAATAAATAAGATAATCTCTTGAGATTTTGAAGAGATTTTCTTTGTGCATATATCCATGTACTTAGATTTTCTTAATAAAAAAAAATTGTTGTGTTTTAAATCGTTGATTTATTATTATTATTCTTCTTCTTTGGGTGCAAATCCACAACTAATTAGTAGGAAAATTTTTTGGAGAAAAGAAAACTGAAATAATTAAAAAGTTATAGCAGGACAAAGATGGAGCCCTAGAAAAGAAGTTTATGGCAAAGCAAAATCAAGAAACAAAGAAGCGTATAAAGATGATCGGTAATGATATGATCAGCCCAAAGGGCAACACAATGGTGACATAAATGGCACCCCAGCGAGCCAGTTTGGCAGCCCTTTTTAGACCGATGAAGTAAAAGTGTGTGTAGAACATATTATTGTTCAGATTAATTTATTACTTACCTATATTTGATAATTTCAGAAGCTGCATTGTCGTGCATCTGTGCCAACTTTTGGCTCAATTGAGGCATTATCTATAACAGGGTTTATACAAACACATAAATACATGGATCCATACATTTCAACTGGGAAAGAATCAATAGAAAAAGAAAGAGTCAGAATTAATCGATATATTTCTTGTAACAAACAAGAAGGAAACCAACGATGAAACATAAAATATGGATCAACTAAGCCCTCTGGGGACTTGCTTAAGAATGAAAAAAAGTAATCTCATATAAATATCATGGAAGACTAAGGTACTGAGGTCAATGAAGCTTCGCGGATGATTTAAGATGAGAAATTTCTGACAAAATGGCACCATGATTCAGCTGTAGAACGTGTCCCATTCCTTAATTTTTCCCATCACAAATATTTAAGTACCTTGGATTGCTATTGCTACTGCTAGCTACCAACCGGAATTAATGACAGCTGACCTATGCGAGGACATCGGTTCAGCAGGCGAAGAAATGAAGCTGCCGAGTTTCGTTTCAAATACGGATATGAAATGCCTGTGGACGTGTTAGCTGAATCGGTGTGGGTGAGGGAGTTTATTTCACAGAATATTTCAAAGAGAAAGCCTAAACGAAGACGAAGACATCTCTCTCACCGACTCTGCATTTTAACAACGTAGCCAAAGACAGCTCAGCACTCGGGAGAGGCCATTTTCCTCTGTGGATGTTTTTATGCCTTATTCTATCATTTTACTACATCTCTATGGGAAGGAACCATCTATTCATCTCAATACCCATATGTTCTTTTCGCCAAGGAAGAAGATTTTGATTGTTAAATATATAGCTTGAGCCACAAGCTATAGTCTTAAGGCAATGGACACTTAACCAATCGCCATCTCATTATTGTGATCAATTCTTGCTAATCTCCACAATTTTTTCAATAATATGCTTTGGATCCCCAACATATTAAATGAAATGATAATGGAATTAGACAAGGCCAATCAATGCTGCCAACGACTGGCAACCCCCACATGCTATGCTTTGCTGTGCTGTGAAACTCAACATCAAAATAGTATATAGTATGCCTTTGCATGATTTTCCACCACAAAAAGACAACCAATTCTATCAATTTTGGACACCATGGCTTGTATCTTTTGGTATGACAACTTTACCCATTCATGAAATTAAAAATGTGCACAATAGGGTCCATATATGTACCTGCTGAGGCACTCATCCATTTCTATTTTTTGCTTAAGTCGACTGTCCACCAAATCCTGACCCATTTTCAAATTCAATTTATACATAAGGGTCCACAAAAAAAAAATGATACATCATTGAAACCTGAGCACACCGACAATTGAATTTGATAAAGTTGAGAAAAAAATTTATATATTACAAAAATAAATGCATTTATACGAACATCATTGACAATTACTGACACAGAAACCAACCTGATGGTTTATTGCCATATCTTTATCTACACTAAAGTTACAATTTCACTTCCCACACCAATGATAATTTTGAGCATTTTACAAGAGAAACTAAAAAAGCCTTCAACTTTAGAACTCACACAACTCAAAAGACTAAAACACACGGAGTTTTACAATTGTAAAGAAGATGAAGAAGGGATAAAGAACACATTACCGGGCACAATGACTGGATAACTTGCTACTCTCCGACCACATTCTCTACTTGCAATCTGATCAGTGGCTCACATGACTATCTCTGGCTTCAAAATGCTTGATTTTATCTCTTTGTGCGGCAAAACCACACCCCCATTGCTATAAATTTCATCGCAGACATGAACGTCTTCCCCGAGAATGGTCATGTTCTCTACACGAGCCCATTGCCCAACAGTGGAGTGCCATCCAATGATACTGCTGGATATGCAAGCATGTTTCTTGATGCGCACTCCACGCATCACTGTGCAGCGAGAGAGTCTAACTCCTGACTCAACAACACAACCCGGGCCAACGGCAACATCGGGTCCAATCAAACATCCCTCCCCAATTTGAGCACTCTCATGCACCAAGACATTGCCTACAATGTTAGCACCAGTGGCCAACTTGAATGAGGACTTCTTCCTCAGGGAGTCCAGATAGAGTCTCAAGCCTGTAATGTAATCCCTCGGCTGTCCAATGTCCATCCAGAAACCTGGAAGAACCATCGCGAAGAGCTTTCCCTCTAAAGCAATTTTTGGAAAGACCTCTTTCTCAATGGAGGTGGGCCTCAGCTCAATGCGATCAAGAACCGCAGGGTTCAAAAGATAAATTCCAGCATTAATTTTGTTACCAACAAATAATTTAGGTTTCTCTACGAATTTCTCAACTTTTCCAGTAGAGTCTTCCATAACCACCACACCATATTTTGATGGCTCATCCACCTACAAGATAAGGGGGTAAAAATAGCTTAAATTATTGAATTAAAATCACAGTGTTTCCAACAAAGGGGAATTAAAATAATCTAAAAGGAAATTTCAATCAAGATTACCTTGGTTACCATGATGGAGGCCTCTCCTCCATGTGCTTTGTGGAATTCAATCATTTCTGCAAATGGGTACTCACTAATAACATCACTGTTAAGGACGAAAAATGGCTCACCAGTATCGTCAATCAATTTGTCTCTAGCCAGAGCCAGAGGACCAGCAGTGCCCAGTGGCTCAGTCTCTTGTGAGCAGATGATCTTGATCCCAAGCTTTGCTTCAAATTCCTTCAAAAAGTTCAACATCACCTGCGAAAACAAGGAATAGCACCATAAACACTCTCGGAGATCCTCGAAGACTATTAAATCAACTTTCGAGTTCAAAAGAAATGGCATTGTTCCTTCACCTCTGGCTGGTAGTTAATAGCCAAAACTACTTCAGTCACTCCAACTGCCTTAAGGGCCTCTATCTGAGGAAATTTCAGTAACACATGTCAGCCCATGATAGCACATATAGTCCATATTGAACAAAGAACTGGACTAGCAACACTGTCATAGCTTCTCAGAAAAATAAAATTAAAACACTGTCATAAGATCTCTGGTAATTCTAAGGGTGTGTTCCAATATTATTTTTTTTCCTTTAAGCAAAATAAAATTCATTTTTTTTCTTTTAACTTTTTCTTGAAAACAGTTTGGTCTGTCACTAAAGGAGGAGTAAGAAGGACAATATACACGCTACCCCTCAAATCCAACGATAAAAGCAAGCACAAAGCCAATAGAGAGGTCAAATTTCAAAATTCTATAAACTGGGATTGACAAAGTGCATCATGGCAACCAATTAAACATATAATACTTGGTAAAATGTTGAATTTTTCTTAGAACCGTTGGTAAAATGATGACTTTTTCTTAGAGCCCACCATCTTACAGGTTCTCTTATCAGCGGATTGCTTCTAGATTGGGGATCTCAAACAGAAAAATCAAAAGCAGCAGGTTTTACTATAGCTTCCAGGATTTTAAAAAAAAAAAAAATGAAGCCAAGATGATAAAGATTGCTATAGTAAGAACAATTTAAAGATGTAACAAGTAACCGTAAAAGGTGCTTCCAAATCAAAGACATAAGAAACATAGCTCAGATTTATTGATGAAAGGTCATGCTGGCAAAGTTATACCTGATGCAGGATCATGGGTTTGTTAGCAAATTCAACAAGTGGCTTAGGGACACTAAGCGTCAACGGCCTCAACCGTGTTCCGAACCCTCCAACAAGAATAAGTGCCTTCATTGTGATACGGAGCCTGCTTTATCCTGTACATCGCACAATCAGTTTCACAGATTATGCATGGAAACATATTATTAAAAGATGAAACCCAGCCCCTCTTATGTTTGTTTGTGACAAAAAGGAAAACAACAATGAATTCCCTAAGTAATCTACATTAACATTTATAGATCTGAAACAATTTAAGAGACAGAGCTCATCCTTCAGGGAAAGTTGCCATACCTGAACCAACAGGTATACAATTGAGCTTGAAACAATTTCAAAACATGCAAGGAAAAACAAACATCAAATATTTAAAGCCGATTTCACAGAAAACAACCAAAAGATTCAAATACGTGTCTTGAGATGAAAACTAACGCTTGTAGAGTTAGCGGAAATGCTTCCAAATGGAGTAGCTGGTATCAGGACACAAATTCCAGCTATACAACAGGTTGGAGAATTGAATGAGAGCGACAAAATCAGTTCTTATTTTATGATCGGTTACTCCATATAGGACATAGAGAATCCAAATTCAAGATAACCATCGCATCAAGTAAACGACAAAATGTTTTGAACTGCTTCATTTTTCTTCACACTAACCGTGAGATTTTCCTACTTTAACAGCTGGAAACAGAAAAACGTTTCCTTTTCTTAACTCATCAGTGATAGAGCACGAAAAATAATCACCAACGGGAACAAAAAGCAACTTCTAAGTGACAGCATTTAAGTGGTTACATTCTGCCATTGAACGTAGTGCCATATCACCACCTTTTGAATTATTTAGAAGACAATAGAACCCCAAAAATCTTACCAAAAAAGAGAAGATTGTGAAAAGAATTGGAAACATTTATTATGATTTTATCAAACAAATGACAAAAGACAATACTAACTCAACAAAGTAATCAAGTTTTGCAAATGATCGGTACAAAAATGCACGTCAATGGAAGACCTCAATGGCTCATAAAAATTCAAACTTGCTATCATTTCTTTTCAATGAAATAAGACCAACACACAAACACATAACAAAGAAATAAGAATGGAAGCAATAACACAGACAATCGCCGGATCTAACAAAATTCACATGATTTAACCCCCAAAAATCTTTTTTTTTCTTGTTACAACAATTTAAAACCAAAAACATCATAATTAAACCAAATCAATCCAATAAAAACACGCGAACTCCAAATTTCAATCAAATCCTATCCACATTGCTTCTAATCCACCACGGATCTCCAAAACGACACGCAAAATTGAAGAATTACCTTTAATTAAGACCGGATCCGAACGGCAAACAACTGAGTTGAAAAACAAGAGTCGCGAGTCGTGACTCGGGACCGACAGCTCAGTCAACGGATGAGGCGAGCTTCGCGCGCTTCGCTTTTGCTTTGCTTTTTGTTGTCTGAGATAACAAGCTGATTGGTTATTTATTTATACATATTATCTGAACAGACGCGCACACATTCATGACGAATAATTAACGTGTGATTAGCGGATCTGAAATTAGAAATTATTAAAATTTTAAATCTTGCTTCTGGTTGTGCGGGTGACGTCCGCTTTGGGTTAGGCTTTTTAGAGTTTTATTTCGAGTGTAATTTCGTCGTCGTTTCGACTTTTGGAAGGTTCAGGTTTCTGATAAATTTGTACTTTCGTACTGTAACCACACTGAAGTGTCTGTTGCTGAATTCCAAGGACTCGAGATTTAAAGTAAAAGAAATAAAATTTTGACATGTAAGTCTTTGTTCAAAAAGAAATTGGGAAAATAGACACTCTTAATTAGATAAAGTGCTTAGTGTCCAAATTAATGCAAATGGGTGATATCATATCAGAAGATCAATTAAATCACATCGAAGGTTTATTTATTCTATCATGTACCATCTCATAGCTGCGAGTTGGCAGCTTGCAGCGACTACAAGAGAATATTCCAAATTTAGATTCTTTACTCCACATTTATACTTTTGTATTATGAAAAATAGTAAGTTTAACTCTAGTGGGACTTGTGTAAATACGGATTTTAATAAGTTATGTCACATCATAAAACAAGTTGGATCAATCTTTAAACAATTGAAAGAAAAAATATATATATATATATTGATACACACACACGTATATATATATAAGTTGTGAGCAGTTCTATAATCCATGTTTACTATATCAAAGAATTGACTCAAGATCTATAAATAATAGTATGAAATAAAAATATAATAATATTGTACTTTACATAGCTCGAATATAAATTTATACCAAAATTGATGAGATAGTAAACCGGTGCACAAATCACCATTAATGCACCAAACTGATTGAAAACAATATAGTTAAACACATGAATAATACGCTAAATCTTATTAAAATTATGAAATTATGTGTAGGTAAAAGAGTAATGATAGATATTTTAAATTTTTTATTTTAAATTTGATCTCAAATGACGCGTCATTAATTGAGTGGTTGACAATTTTTTATAAGATGCAAGTGAATTAATTGTATAATCCCACTAATTAATTGATGAATGCTTTAGGATAATTTTTTGAGATAAAAAATTTAGAATGTACAGTATGATAAAAACAATAATTTAATAACTCTTTTGAAATAAAAATTAAAAAAAATTAATATATCATGGATAATTAATTGAGACTGATTCATATGCATGAAATCAATAGAGCTTTCCGATTAATGAACAGTAATGACTGAAGAAAACACAATCTTGCATCAAAACCGATTTCAGTAAAGCCTAGATGTCGGCCGCAAAAGCCGATCAAGAAGCACCACCAATAAATAAAGAAAACAGAAATAATTAAGGAATTTTTTTTTTTTTAATAGTTCATTCAATCGACCTATGGTCTGAATTCAATTCTGGGTATTTTTATATTTTGAAGTTGACATGTTGGGGTTCCCATTGATAATAAAGCAAGTCAAATGTTTAATATTCAGTTGAATATTCATGCTCATTTATTAAGCAATTGGGCGGCCTAATTTTAGAAACTTGTATTTCATTATGGCCTAGTGTTAAAAGTACCACCATTCTAATTGAAAAAAAAATAACGTGGACGTTGTGTTATCATACATTACATCGTACCTGAACTTGATTGAAGTGACATTAAAATTAATAAAAGAACAGGAATTCTCGACGGAACATTGAGGATCAAAATGCAAAAAGCATGGATATAAAATTTCAGCGAGGCATAAATCTTTTGTTGATGCAAGCAACTGAGGAGGAGTGACGAAGCGAATGCGTGACAGAATCAAAGACTTCTATTTTCAATGACTCTCTTTTATGAACTTACAAAAAACAAAAGGTGGTTTGGAGTATTCGAATTATGCCACAACCAAATAGATCAATGACAGAAAACCCATGTGAGAATCTCGTCATATGCAAGTCTTTCCTGCTTTGCACACCCAGCAAGCAAATAAATAAATATTAATTCCTTTTATATATACATATATCATGGCTACTATAAAATTACAAATCTTGCTAAAGCTGCGCGAGGACAGCTCGGAATGATTCATGGCATCGGCTATTTTTTCAACAATTCAAATGAGTTGAAAATAGTTTGTTCTTGCTTTTTTATTCTTTTGGGGAAAAAAATTGTTATATATTTTGAAGATTTTATAGACAATGCATATAGGTAAGATGATAAATCAAATGGAAGATGGACCAAAAAAGAGAATATTATTATCAGAATTCAAAAGTGGACCGGTCAAGAGGCTAAGACATGATGTAATATTGTGATAAGTAAGTGTTTTAGGCTTTATTTTCCATCATCACCTACTTTCAATTGGTGTCTTAATAAGGATGGAACACCTCTTCCAGTTTGACTCAAATCATATAACTCCCCTCTCTCTCTCTCTTTCTATATGTGTGTATATGTATTATTAAATATGGACACTTTCATTATTTTTTTTAATACGGACACACTATTAAAACATATAATTTTACAATTAATTGAATAACGACTCTATTAAAATACATGACTTAATAGTAAGTTAAAACTGATCCTATTAAAAATTATATCACAAATAGCATGCTTGCATAACAAAAATAAAAATAAAAATAAGGGGGTCGCACTTGAAATAAGCCATGTTATACAGAATTGTTTTACTGGTTGCAAAAAGTATACATGCACATGTAACAAAAATATAGTCCATGAAAGCCCAAATTCCTTGTTAATGCCATAGGCCCGATTCTCTTTTAATGGAGAACCCACATTGCTTTAAGTTGATCTGCGCGTTACTCCGACGTCGTATCGAGCTAACTCCTCATCTTTATCAAACCCCAAACCCTTTTGTCCCTTCGCCTCATTTCCTCCCAACTCCAAGCGAAACACACACTCTCATCGCCGCCGCCCTCGCGGCCCCAGCCTCAGGTATGCATATGTAACGGAGTTCGTTCAAATATATTATATTGGTTCAGTTAAATGAATAAAGGTGGTTTTAACTTCCATCAGCGGTGGCTAATTAGCCAATCACATAAACGGCTTAAGTGCTGTTGTTATTGTGTGAATGGTCAGTAAGCTCACCAACATCAACGCTGTGTTTGTGGCCTTTTCATGGTGAATCGCAAAATCTGCTTTCACTTTCAGGCCATTAACTACATTCCCACGCTTTGCGATACTAATATCCTAGAGCGACCATTCGATCCTGAATAGTTTGGTACGATCCTCAATTTATAAAGGTTTTGATTAATAAATTGATGTGAACGTATGTAACATATGTCTAATAATAAGAAAACAGATGTTGATTACGTTTGATTAAAACTCACATCATCAGGAGATGATTTTAATTTCGAGGAAATAAACTTGCTTCTTTTTGGCATCTGGAATTGGTTTCGGTGTCTTTTCGCTAATCATTTTGGTTTTGGTTCCCCTTAATCATTTGTTATAAATTTCTCAGTTCATGTTACATTTGATTAAACCTGAAATTGCCTGTACATGGGTTGGGTAACAACAACTTTAACTCAATTTCTTACACACCGTCATATTTCCGTAAGACATTACTGATTTTACATTCCAAGCAACATGCAACATGCAACATGCAACAAGCAAACCATAATTGATTCTTGAAAAAAAAAAAAGAAAAAAAGAAAAGGAAAAATATACGAGCAAACCAAAACTAAGCTATAAAATACCGGCAATTAAAACCCATAAGTAACACTAGTTCTTTGCTGTCTCAGCTTTGGCAATGCTGATAATATATTCAATTTCCTCAGCTACTTCTTTCATTGAAGGCCTGTTCTGTCTCTGCTCCTCTAAGCAACCGACTGCTAGGAATGCCAATGCCTTAATTGTTTCCTCTTCTAATTCACTTGCTTTCTCTTTTAACACCGGATCAACCGTCTCCATTAGCTTCTCTTCCTCCACCATCCTACGCACATAAACTGCCAAGTTCACGTCATCCTCTGCCCGGTTAAAATCAATCGCCTTTTGAGACGTCAGGAGCTCTAACAGCACAACCCCGAAGCTATACACATCGCTCTTATCAGTCAGCTGATACTTCTTGTAGTACTCGGGATCCAGGTAGCCCAGAGTCCCCTGTGCACAAGTTGATATGTGACTCATATCGGTATGAGCCAACCTCGATAACCCAAAATCGGAAACCTTAGCATTGAGCTTCTCGTCAAGAAGTATGTTGCTGGACTTGACATCCCGGTGGTATATCGGAGGAGTAGCCGATGAGTGAAGATAAGAAAGACCCTCTGCGGTGTCATGAGCAATCTGGAGACGGCGAGGCCAAGTGAGTTTGCCTCTGCCTCCAGGTTTCAGACCTTGCAAATGCTCCAAAAGGGTTCCGTTAGAGATGTACTCGTAGACCATAATCGGCTGCTCTAGCTCTACGCAACAGCCGAGGAGGCCAACAAGGCTCCGGTGATTCACTTGGCATAAGATTCTGACTTCGTTGAGGACTTGATCAGTGCCCTTGGTGTTTCCAAGCTTGGCACATTTGACAGCTACTTCAGTCCCGTCTTTAAGGATGCCTTTGTACACTTCACCGTAGCCGCCGGACCCAAGAAGCCGATCTTTGGAGAAGTTGCTCGTTGCTTTCTTTATCTCTTTGCCGGTAAAGATTTTTGACGCTTTGCCTCCGCCGCCGGAGTTGAGGATCTCTTCTCTTTCTCTTGCCAAACGTTCTTGTGCTTCTTTGATGCGTCTATGGCGTTTGTAGAGTAAAATGGCAATGGCAGCAGCGATGAGCGTTGCTCCAATGCCAGTAGTTAAACCTAGACGTGTATATATGCCAAAGGAGCTTAGCCTTAAGATCAATTTTAACGCTATAAGGTTTAGATCATTGTAAAAAAAAGATGTCTAAATTTGTCTACGTTGTCAATTGACAATATTTTTTTTATCAATCATGTGAGAAACATTGAAAATCCATTATTAGGCTGATCATACAATTCGAGGGAGTGCTTTTCTAAGTTGTTTACTATATATCAATCCCCAATTTCCAACTAATGAAAAAGATTAAAAAGCTCATCATTCGAGAACAATAATTAAGGAAACATAAAATCATCTAATTATTAGACAAATATGCAGTAGATTTTATTATAATAACGAAGGCAAGTCAGCAAATCGATACTCTAACATCATACCGGCTATGAGTGCAGTTTTATCAGATGAACCTCCGCAACCTCCAGGATCTTGACACGTAATCTCTGCCGGACCAAAAAAAATCAGAAGTCACGCCCAATCAAATCAATTTACCCGTTTGTTTCTTTATTATTATTATTTTTTAGGAGCCGCCTATGTTGCAACAGTTGCAACGTATCACTACTTTTGTCATTTTATAATTTAACCATTGGATCCAAGGCAAGAATGGTAAAAGCAAATCCAACGGCAGGGTGTATTTATTTTGGTTTTTTTCATTGCAATCCCTCTTATTTTTTAAAATACCAGGAAAAAATATAATTATTATTATTTTATTTATTAGCTTGGTTGTTTAATGATATGAATAAGGAATAAGTATGAAATTTAAGAGAACTTTTATTATTGATATTAGGCAATTACAATGCATGATTTAATACCCGTTTATTTATTCCACAAATTCATAAATATTTCATAATTTATTAATTATTACTATCATTTCTAGATCTACTCTCATTATTTAAATTTATTAATTATTATTTTATATTAATTATTAATAAATAAATATAATATAACAAAATAATATTATAATATAATTTATTTTTAATATTATAATTATTATAGTGAAAATAAAAATAATTTAAATATATTTAATATTTCAATTAAGACAAAAGTTAGCACACTATAGTGAATTATATAATTGACTACAATCTAACTTTTAAAACTTCCAAACATAAGTAAGTAATAAATTAATGTGAACAGTATTATAACAATATACAATATTATGTTCTAAACACATTCTAATGGTGTGTTTATTAAATAAGAATGAAATGAGCTAGAATTGTAATAAGGAATTTAAATTAGAATAAGTTATTTACTTGAGCTATAGGAATTGGAATCGGAATGAACAACATTCTCATTGATGTGTTTACTTTATTTTATAATTGGAATAGACTATTATAAGTTATTAAAATATCATTTGTTAATTGTGTTCCTAATATTATTTGTATATATTATAATTAAACAATAATAATAATAAAACTAAAAATAATAATTATGACAATAATGTTAATAAAAAAATTAACAGTAACAATAATAACAACAAAATTAACTGAAATAATAATATTAATAATGATAATAATAAAAATAATAAAAATTATTAATAAGTTTTAATAATAATAACAACAATAATTAAAATAATAAAGTTAATATATTTTAATAACAATAATTTTAATCATAACAAGATAAATATTAATATTAATGAATTAATTACAGTATAATAACAATTAAATAATAAAAGAAATAAATTTTAATAATAATAATGACAGTAATAAAAATAATTAAAAAAACAAAAATAATAAAAATAATAAAATTTAATAGAAATAATCTTATATAATAATAATGATATTAATAATAATAATAAATTAAAATTCTTTTCAAATGTCATTTTATTCCAAAAAAATGGACTTATATGTAAAAGTTTGTAACCTTTAGTGGCTATTGAATTTTCCAAAAAATATAAGGTAGTGTAATGTAATCAAACACAAAATAACAAAAGTTGTTATATGTTGCAACTGTTGCAACATAGGCGGACCCTATTTTTTAAGTGCTAATTGTCAGAAAAATAATCAGTCAAAACGTCAAAGAAAGACCCACTTTCAGCGCAGACGCCCTTGATTGGGTCCCACAAAAGTCCAGACATGCAGAAACATCTCCTGACCCCACTCTCCCTTGCGTCGGGCCCACAAGTGGAGTTCCTGTCACAGTCAGCTTGCGAACCGCACACCGGTTCCCTGGGCGACAACCACTGCAGCTCCAAACCCGGTTCGCCCCACCGGTTAAGCGGCAAATTGGGGTTCAAGTTGACAAAGCTCGTGTAAGCCCTGCACCCGGATTGCCTGACCCTTATCATATAGGAAGTGGAGGACCCGCCAGCTCTAAACGTACAACAGATCCCATCCTCACAAGGCGCCGCGTTGCTAGTACCATTAATGTAAACGTGGCACAAGCTGGAGGAGGTGCAGTTCAAGGGAGAACTGAGCAAAGTGGGGGTACAATTCATGTACATGATGGTGTTGCTGCTGGTGATGTTAAAAGGCAAGCTGTCGTTGAGCCGGATGCCTTGGGACATAAGATCGGATGTGACGCAAGAGTTGGGTAAGAGACTGGAGGGCTTGATCACAAGCCGTTGGCTTGAGGGGTTGATGGCAGTGATGGGATAGGAGTTGTTGAGGGTGTCAAAGTGGAGGTTCCCGGATGAGTCGCAGCGGATTTTGTAGTCCTGGTCGCCGCACGAGGAGCTCGTGCTGAGCGGGTAAGGGACTGGGGTGGTGCCACAGTTGGGGCAGCGGATGGCCGAGAGTGCGCATCCGGCGTATGTTAGTAGCGACACCACGAGGAGGAGGAGCTTGGTTGGAGGATCCATTTCAGACACGAGCCCGTACGTGTGATGTGAAGATGGATTTCGATGTTGTTTATAAACTGAGGTTTTTCGTCAAATGTTGGTGAAGAGGAAATTATAGCCGGCTTGACTTCTGTAATATTGTGAATATTAAATAAAGGGAAAATAACACCCTACACCCTCTTTTTATATTGTAACGATTTTTTCTCAACATATTTTAAGATGTTCACACTAACCCCTTTGTACGGTTGTAGATGTAGTTTGGGCATTGATTTTATTATTCCATATAAATCATGAAAACAGAAATCGAGAATATATTTTTATGTTCCTAATTTAACAAAAAGAATTAATAAAAGAAAAAGGTATATGCATCCAATCTTCAACTTCAAACACTTTCGAGGGGATAAGTGCTATTTTCCTTGAAAATTCTTTACATCCAATGTTTGTATTGTCTTTATACATTATAATACTGTTGTTGTACTTATCTTGCGGTCTTTGATTACGACTTTCGGACTAGCTTGCAAGTTTGACACGTAATCACGGGAATAATAGTATATTTTAATTTCCAAAAAGTCAAAAATTTTGTTGGGATAGCATGTCCATTTTGCAAAATGGGAGGCGTAAATTCAGGATTGGTCAAATTTTAACTGAATGTGTATAATTATAAAAAATTTATCAGATAAAACCATAATGGAAATTTACCTATCTAGTCATTTGGATAAAATTATTACAAAAACTGACCATGTTACAAAATTTCTTACTATACTAGCCACTTATACCTATTTTGGACTAAATTACCCTTTAAAAGAGTTTGGTTTGTTGTGGGCGATGGCACGTTCATTGCAGGTTAGTTATGGGCGATGGAGCCCATTGCCCATGAGAGTGGAGCTTAATGCCCCGTTGGCATGCTCTGATTTCTTTGTCGCACACTAAACAATATAATTTAAATAATTTTCTTACTTATACCTAATGCGTCATATGTGACACAACTTAATCTTAACAAAATTAGGTTGAAGAATCGAAGGAAGCAAGCTTGCCATCGATGGAAGTCGTCGTTGTCAAAGAAAGTTGTTGTCGAAGCTAACAAAACCGTGAAAAAGACCTAAGGGTGGTGTGGGCAATGTTGTCCTTATGGATTCAGAATTTTTATTTTTATTTTTTATTTTTACTCTAAGGGCAATTGGTTCAAAATGGGTAAATATGGCTAATATGGGTAAGAAATTTTGTAACATGATAAGTTTTGACAATAATTTTATGAAAATAGCTAGATATGTAAATTTCCTGGTGCTTTCCTCTTACTTACAACTTTTCCAAAATAAAATGGTGCAATTATTTAGAAGACGTATCAATTTTTTTTTTTAAAAAAATGATCATTTAATGATTAATTTTGAGAAGAATTTAGATTTTGTTATTTAAAACACTTTAAATAAAAGGGATATCGCTAGTTTTATCTACTAAAATTAATATATATTGTTATCACAATAGGGGCAAATGGATCATCGATATTTTATCTTGAGAATATAAAAATATATTTATTATAAGAAAAATATTTAAAAAAAACAAAAAGTACAAGAAAAATATCTTATTATTAATCATTTTATTTACATGAAAATCTATATTTCTTATTTTTGATATTTAATTTTTTTTACTTTAGTTTCTGTTTATATAAATATGAATAAAAGTGTATTTAAATGTAATGACAATATTGTAAAACCATGGTGCCAGAGATTTTATTGGATATTATGAAAGTATTATGAGGGTAACCGGTATATATTGATTCCAATATGAAAAAATGACAACATCCCCAAGCAAAATTTAAGATCTTTAATGGAATGAGTGCAACTCAAAAATTAATTTTTAAAAAAATAATAATTTACTCACATGTGTAATAAAAAAGAATTGTATTTTTTTTCTTTTTTCCAACAAGATCAAGAAAGAGAATTTGGTGGTTTTTCAATGGATGAAATAGTTTATTTCAATCATTAGTGGTTAATTTTTCTTTTTAGTTATTATATACCATACTTTAAATATATTCCCCTAAATTTGAATCATTGACCTCTTATTTTCATAACAAGAGAACAAACAACTGATTAGTTATTATTTAGAGATAATCAGTGGTTAATTTACAATATGGTTTGAAGAAGGGAAATTAGAGAGATAAAATAAAACCAAGGATAAAGTGGTTGATTCATTAGCACTATAATAACCTCTCAGCATTCTGGAGGAAAATAATGTAAATATCAAGTAACATCCCCAGTGTTTCTGAAAGAAGATCTTCACTTAAAGAAACTCATGTTTTAAGATTGACAAACGAAGACTTGACCAAAACTAAATTAAATTAGTATATAGAAGCTGCATTTATCTAGAAGACGTAGAAAATCTTCTTTCAAAATAATGGCTAGATGTCATCTTTATTTATTATTGATGTTGGTCAAATGACACCATCATTAACAGCAATGAATTCCTCCTTTGCAAGTTAAATGAATGTAAAAGTCTTCTCTATATCATATAATGCTAAATGTACAGCCCGCCAATAGATTTCAGATAAGATTAAACATATTTTTTTTTCTGGGTTTAAGTCATATCATCTATGCAATTTAACAATCACCACCATTGGAAATCATAAATATATTCTCTTTGTTTATTTGGGGCTGATTATGAAAGGCACATTTCATCAATTTTTCTTTCTTTTAGTCTTTTTCTATTTCCTGGTCCTAGCTAGGAATCATCCACATGAATGCATGCAAATTTGCAATAAGCCAATAAATATAAAACAGTTTTTTCTTTGACTCCCTTCCCCCGCCCATAGTTTTATTCTAGTTTAATTGGCATTTATTCCTTCTGAGCGGCAAGCATATATGGCAACACATTTACCATACAAGTATTCCGTAGCTTCTCGATCAAGGCAGGTAAAACAGAAGGACTTAGTTCAATTGATCATTGAACTTGTTCATCTTTTAAATAAAAATCTCATCTCATTCCATGTGAATATGTTACAGGGTTGGACTTAGAATTTTAAAACATCCAATCTAACATATTAGTCTATCGAGTGGAGAGACTTATCTTATTTATAAACTCAAAGTAACTCCTCTTTACTAATCAATATAGGACATGACTCAATAGAATATTTGAGGATCTTTACATAATAAAATATAATAATTAGGGTGTTGCCTATAAAATTTCGTTAAAATATAGGCAATCAAAGTATTTTTTATAAGATGCAAATAGTCGCATTCCATTGTTTTTTTTTTTTTTTTGGTTCACTATGGTAACAAAAGTACAGTGACTAGGGTATTGCGTGGATGTAATCATCGACACACTCAATTCAAGACGACCAAACTAGAGCCAATACATAATTTAATGGCAAACTTTCTTAAACTACTACATAATTTCAAGATAGATTATATATGTGAAAATGAAGAGATCGTCAAAGGTATACTTAATTATTGAGAACTGATTTAGGTTCTTATTCGAAATGGTAGCTATTTCAATATAGTGAAGACACAAAAATATTTAACTTTATAAGAAACTTAACGACGAAAGCGGTAGCCATATATACTAGCTACTTAAGCGTTTTGTTGATAAATCCATGATAAGCAGAAGAAGATTTTTAATGAAGACGAAGATGATCGAAATCAGGTCAAAGAAAGGCACCGATGGCGAAATCTCTCTCGTGAGCCAAGTCGCCGCGTGTCGATAATCCATATTCATTGAGCAGCCTGTCGAGCTCCCACTCGGGCATCTCCTGGTAATCTTTCTTGGATCATCAATGTGCAATGAGATTGCTTCCTGGCAGTAATTTATTTATCTAAATGCATCGTTACATATAAAATCTCTCTTAGTTACCGTGCTTTGTGGGTTAGTTGGTACTTGGTAGTGGGAATATTATTAATTAATTGATGGTAATTAGGAGTTTTTCACAATTTATTTTCAGCGGATAGTCTTCTTGTATTCGGAGTCGTCTGTTGACTTCGACCTGTAGTTGCTCTGCTGAAAAAGAAGACTATTTTAGGTAATTTCTCAATGCGAAGCTGATTTTTGGATTCCGCCCATGTGCTAATGAAATTTGGTTTTGACATTTTTTTTTTTTGTTTTTGGGGGAATATCAGTACATTTATGATAGAATTAACACAACATTTTAAAATTTACTCAAATTATTTAAATAATAGTCTCAAAGTGGCGGAACGTACCGATTCATCTGTAATAATATAACTACTTATAGTATGTGTACCGCAGTATGAGTAATGCTTCGACTTATGACTAAAGTTGAGATACAAAGTTGGAGTTGTTAATTATATACATTTTATGTGTTATTCATTGATTGGTGGTATTTTATATTTACCAAATTAATAATGATATAAAAAAATCGACCACCACATAATATTTGATAGTCATTAATTAGTGCTATTACCCACATTCGATACAATAAAAATTTTGTAACCGTAGGCCGAAATATTTCGCAAATACCCGTAGCAGCTTGTTCTAATAACAAAACAGTTTATTTTGTACTTTTAACCAGTCGTTTTTTGACAATTAAAACTTTTCTTCAACATTAGCTATAATAGCATATCAGCTCCATGACATCCAACAGAGCCCTAATCCAGTTGCAGTTGTACTGAACATAGTAGATCTGTAGATATCAGTACAGAAAGGTGTATATACATTAGGGGGACCTTGTTAAGTTACATAATTATGTAGCATACATCAACCTAATAGTTACTACCAGTAACACATAATTAGTTTTTGTTGATTATATTTTTGTGTTACTGGTAACAACTGGTAGGTTGATGTATGTTATATAATGATGTAACTTAACAACCATCACATTCGGGTAGCAAATTGTGGGATTGAGTCGGGCTTTTCTAAGCCTATATTATTGAAAACAAGCTCAAACCTTTCAAAAGTCTGTCCAAATTTGGATGGGCTGGGCCTGAGCTTTTTCATTAATTATTAAATAAATTTTTAATAAAATAAAAAAATTAAATGAAAGATAATTATCCAATACATAATAAAATAATAGTCTAATATACAAAATATTAGTAACACAATATAATAAATCACAAATACTAATATAAAAAATCATATTAATTTAATATTTTGAGTTTTTTTATTTAAATTTAATTTATTTTTTATTTATAAATTAAAAAGTTTTTATTCCTAGGCCCTTATTCAGGCTCAATCTATGCAAGATTTGCAACTTTTCAACCCATATTCAGGCTCAACCCATGCCCCCCGGCTTTTTTGCCAACCCCAATATACATACATAAGCAACATGTGTTATTCAAGTAACCCACGTAATCAAATGAGTAATGATAGACATTCCAATTTTTCTTAATCTCAAGTTTGATCTCAAAGTGATGTGTCATTAATTGACTAATTGGTAATTTTTTATCATATACAAGTGAATTAATTGTACTATCTCATTAATAAATTGATGAACGCGAAACGCCACGTAGCACTACTCTAATCAAATATCCGAAGGTCCAACATGTTCCACTGTTGGACTCAACATCTACAAAGATACACCACTCGACGAGGGGCCCTTGATCACAATAATTGGGCCTCATTTTCTCACTACATGGTCATCTACTTAGCCGAAATGATCACAATCATTGGGCCTAATCGTCTTACCACACGATGATCACTTTGCCACATGCTCAAATAATTGGACATGTTAATGTCACCACACGATCTTCAATCCAAAACGGTGGCCACCCGAAGATTAACCACCAGATGATGTGGCCTACACGATCAATCATCAACGTCACCACACGATTAGCTTGATCAAATGATTAGATGTGACATCGCAAATAATTAGAGGGGGCCCCGGTTCGTTAAACATTCAAGTCAGTGTGCTTCTTGCCAATTGAGGCCCAAACGCGAGCGTTCCCTAAGCACATAGGCCTGAACGAGTGGCCTTACGGGTCCGTACCCGAAAGGCCACTTATAAATGAGTGGCTCTGGGGACTGCAGTTAATTCGGTTGATGCTCGGTCGTTGTTGACAGAATCTGAGCCGTTGAAGTATATTACAGTTTGCTTTCTGAGGTGGGCTTGTGGGGCAGCCATGCAAAGGACGAGGCCTCACAGGCCACAGCATATTTCTTCGGAGGAAAAAATTACGTAGTTTCCATAACGAGAAAAAAAAAAAAATACAGAGAATATACTCTTTAAAATGCCTTGAAAAAGAGTTTATACATGTACAAAAAAAGGGTTCAGATATGGTGTGAAGTGTGATTGTACAATGTGAACAGGAATATGTATATTGAAGGCTTTTACATAAACTTCATCACTTATCTAGTCGAGAAAAATGATGGTGATAATTACTATTTTTTTAAATCTACTAAAAAAAAGATATACAAAATAATATTAGGTATGTAACTAAATTCATCTTAATTACGATATACTAAGTGATACTTTGTGACACTTTTAATCCGACTTTATTCGCATTTCACGATAAATAATATAGTTGTTATAATATATCAAACAATAATTTTAAAAAATTATGTGATTGAGTTCTAATAAATAATAGTCTGTTGAGCGATACTATTACTCAACGTAAAGTAAGTATTCGTCTACTAAATCAAAATCAAAAGATATATGTATGATCCTAAATGTTTGTGATATTTGAAAGGGGCTTTGAGTTGTGGGAATAGCTAGGCTTAAGTAATAAGTAGTTATGGAGCATTAGGCTAAGTCAAGATAAAGCTTTTCAGTTAAGCGGAGAAGTGATGTGAAGCTCATTTATTGGAGTGTTAGAACAAAGAGATGCGTCAACATACACCTTGGATTGTTTTACTTATACTTTTTCAATTTGTCTTCTTGGCCAAAAGTTAATCATACAAAGAAAATACTCTTCCTCCTCTATAAAAGACGTACACATCTTTAAAAGTTAAAAAGCATAAGAATTTTTTTTTAAAAAAAAAAAAAAACTATCATGGGGCTTGAGGGTTAAATGTAACAATTTCTGTTCGATGCTGTCAGCTTTTGATTTTGTAACCTATATGCGTCAACAAGTCAAGTTGCAAACAAATTATTTAAAACAATTTTGAATATTAATTCTTTTTATTATTTATGTTCACTATTGAATTTTGCACCCAAAACAACTTGCAATGAGAAAATCATTATACAAGTATTTTGTAAATACAATCATAAAAATGAAAAAGGAGGAGGAGAAGAAGTAGAAGACCGAGAAGAAGAAGAAGAAGAAGAAGGAAACACAAAAATATGATAGTTTTACAATGATTTTATTTTTTATTTTTAAAAAATAAAAATTATCACATATATTTTGTAGTAAAAATTATTTCAAAATATTGATTTCATTATTGTTCATCTAAGTATCGGCTAAGACGTTAGAAATAAAAGTTTTAAGGTTTAAGTCATGAGAATTTATACATTGAATAATAATTCTACCATATAGGTTTTTATAGTAATTATATAATATCGACTCATAATAAATAATTCTTAATAGTAATTCATATAATAGGTATTTTTATAATAAAATTTTATTAAAATTAAAGTGTCTAGAATAATTTTTATAGTGCAAATATCCATGTCCTTTGACTTAATATCCCCAACGTTATACTTAATGCACACACATCATTCACTTTCATATATTTATTTTTATTTAATTAGAAAAACTAAGGCTTATAAAAACTCCTAACGCGCACCTTTGCTAGGTGAGTGGAATTGGTCCTATAATTTCAAATTATATTGAAGGAATTGCTTCTAAGCTAGTGAGTGATATGACATTGTTCCATCTTTAAAATTATCAACATTTAATGTAAAATCACATTATAAAATAGGTCCACACTAACTCAAGTAATATTGTTGAGTTACCGCACATATTTGCTATAACTTTTTTGGCAGGCAATTATGTAACACGTTAAAAATTAAATTAAAAGCAAAGGTGTCATAAGAATACTGCGAAGCACTTGCCAAGTAATTAAATTTTATTTTTTTTTATGAGAAAGTAATTAAATGTTAAGTGGAAAAAAAAAAGGGGGGGCATAGTCCTCTTACCGAACACTATGATTGAGGCAAGGTGGACCTACGCCTGATGTGTCACGACACTTCCACAACTCCGGACCCCTGAAAGAGACACGTGGCGATACAAATGATTGCACTAATCCCAGTATCCTTACACGTGGCGAGCTCTAGAGAGACCACGAGGTTAACAGAGGAGTGACCTTCCAGAAACTTCCCGGCAACTCCTGGCTAGCATTCACTGAGGGATCTAGCGGCCGACATCAAGCCACGTGTAATAATTTCCACGTCAGTATCCGGCGTGGCACCCCCATTCTCCTGAAAATGATACGCTTTAGGGCGGGCAGTAGCAGAACACTTTTCTATTTGTCTACAGACTCTTAAGAAGTTCACCTAACTCGAAGTCGAAGCACAGGAACAGAAAACAAACAACTGAACAAAAAAAAAAAAAAAAAAACAGAGAGCATTGGCAACAAAATCTCAAACTTCATTACATTCCTTCTCTTCATTTCCGAGATGAATGGGGAAAGGCAAGAAGAGAAAATGGAGAGAGTTGTGTTCATGTGGGGCTATCTTCCCGGAGCGTTGCCGCAGCGGTCGCCGATTTTATCCCCGCTCGTCGTCAGATTGCCGCTTACTGTTGGGTCCGCCTGGAGGGATGTTTGCGGTGGCGGTTGCGGATTCGCCATGGCCATTTCTGGTGCTCTTTTTAATCTTTGACTTTCTAAATTTTTTTGACTTTTTTTTTTTTGGTTCTAAAAAAAAAAAAAAAAACTGTTTGTTTTCGTTACTTTGGATTAGGAAAATTTATTTATTTTTTAATTGCATTTTTTTTTCGGTTGCTTGTTGCTGAGGAAATGTGGAAAAATTAGCTGCTGTTCTTATCTTCTTTCATGTTGTGTTGGCTTCAAAACAATCAATCTTTTATCAATTTATGTTTAATTTTGGTTATTTTCCTGCGTTTTCTAGGTAGCCAAACAGTTGGGGTTGCATTTACATGTTGTTCATTTTTTTTTTCTTTCTTTTGCTGAAATTTTTTTCAAAGATAAAACTTCGAATTTCAGCCGCCTTAAGTAGGTCATTTAATTACTTTCATACTAGCTTTCATTTGATTCCAATTCAGTGTTGAATTATTGTTATGCTCAAAAGCTTATTTTACATGTGTTTTGGTCAAGAAATATGAATTCTAGCATGTTTTTGCCCGGTTAATTTTTATTTTATTAATTGATTTAGAAATGGTAGTTTTTTCTTTCTTTACTTATGTCTCTCTTTCAATCAGACTCCAGAAAGCTCATTACTTGGGGTTCTACAGATGACCTAGGTCAAAGCTATGTGACATCCGGGAAGCATGGGGTAGTGCAGCACCACATAGTACAGCTAGTTCATTACTATTTTCAAACATTTATTTGCAGAATTAACTTATATTTCTTGGTAATTTGATTGTTAAGGAAATTCCCGAGCCTTTCCCTCTCCCAACTGAAGCCTCTATAGTAAAAGCTGCTGCAGGTTGGGCACACTGTGTTGCAGTTACAGGTATGTAAAATTATGTTATGCTATACACAGCCGGAAGCAATGAATTTTTTGGGTTAGCAAAGAGAAGGTAAATAAATCTAAATGTGGTTGCCTTCCGTCTGTCTTTTTCCAGAGGGTGGAGAAGTTTATACATGGGGATGGAAAGAGTGTGTTCCTTCAGGGAGGGTCTTCGGAGATCTATCCACAGGGACAGGTTTAGATAAGGATGTGTTTGAAAGACAAAGTTCATTCTTGACGGAGCAAGGTAAATTCAAGTTTGGCAAAATTATTAAGAGAACGGACTACACAGGATAGATTTTATTTGCTGCAGACTTACGTGATGAAGGATCATACTATTGCAGTAAGCCCGCGTTCTCAAGTCTCAAGATCAAGTGGTGGAACCTCGTCTGGTACTGATGGTAGAGGAAGTGGAGAGGAAGGTTCAAAACGGAGGAGAATATCATTGGCAAAACAAACTGCTGAAAGTTCATCTTCTGGTGATGAAAATCTCTCAGCTTTTCCATGTCTAGTAACTCTGAATCCAGGCGTCAGGATAGCCACTGTAGCTGCTGGTGGAAGACATACTTTAGCTTTGTCAGGTAAGTCTTTTTAAAGCAACTTTATCATCTACTTCTCTGCACTGTGATCACAGATCATAGGTTGATCTGGGGTCAGACCTGTGGGTATGGTTTATGTATCCTAATTCTGCTGAACTTTCAGATATAGGACAGGTCTGGGGTTGGGGCTATGGCGGTGAGGGGCAGCTAGGCTTGGGTTCCCGAATACGAATGGTGTCCTCTCCACATCCCATACCTTGTATCGAGTCCGCCTATGGGAAAGATAGATCTGCAGCACTTTCTCGGGGAAGCGTGAATTCTGAGGGACCGGGTTTTAGAGTTCCTGGAAACTATGTGAAGGGGATTGCCTGTGGAGGGCGGCATAGTGCAGTAATCACCGGTATGTTTTGATGGTGCTCTTTCTAACTGGTTGAATATGAAGAACAAACTAAGTTTGCTCAGGATTATTTCAAAGGACAGTTTGATTTACAACTTTAGGCATTCAAACTTCAGCATCTGTGCTTAGTGACATTTTTAATTTAGCATAAAATTTTCCAACTTGCCTCTTTGCTTTTGTCTCCTTTGCACTTTCTAGGTAACTCAATCTACTAGCTTTATTTGTGGTTAACTTCTACATGTTTTCATATCATTAATTCATAAATAATTTTTGCCACTAACAGATGCTGGAGCACTACTTACTTTTGGTTGGGGGCTCTATGGACAGGTAAGTAATCGCCTAGTAGCATTCATTGCTTCTTTCCTTTGGTGTGATTTATTTTTAATTGTTTTTTTTTCTTTTTTATGATAATTTGGTTGTCTTTTCTTAAGTTGTGAATCTTCGCCTAGACATGGCTGGTCATGTTTTGGGTGGAGATCAGGGTCTCATTGTGAAAGTCAGTTTTGTTTTTCTCTAATTAAGAAAGCAAAACTGCAAAAGCAGAAGGCAAAATCTTCTATTCACTATCTTAGTCTTCTGTCCTAAGTAGCAGTAAGTTAATCAGAAAAAATATGGAGGACAATGGAGTTTGGATTTTGGAAGTTTTGGTAGATCTCTTCACCTCTTCTTTTGTCTTGATAATGTCGGGTATTCCTCTTGGGTGTAGTCCTCTTAGTCTCCTGATTTTAAATAGCTGGTGTCAATAAGTTTCCTGCACAAACTAGTTTGTTTCTGGAAAATTTCTTACTTAGCAACCATTAATAATTAAGGTAGCTGTTTGAATCAGTTTCTTCTTGATTAGTCCAATCTCAGAGTTCTATATCATTCCATGCTTGTGCGCTTAGGAATTCTTGATTGCAAAATCTAAGTTGTGCACTTATTTACCAAAGAATATTACATCTGAACCATGTGTTCTACAATTTTAGATGGTGTTCAACTTTCTAATTATCTTCCCACACGTGAGACTGCCCCGAATTTCTCCTTTTAACTGTTTTTCAGGATCCATTTGTAGGTAAAGTAGATTTTGGTGGAGAAAAAAGCACAGTAGATGTTCAAGATGAAGTTCACTGTAACAAGGGATAGTTAACTCTGTTTCTTTTTCAATATTATCCTTTTCTTTTATTACAGTGAATAAAATGTTTTTAATTTTTTCTGCATTTTTATCAAGTGTGGGCAAGGAAGTACAGATGATGAGTTAAGCCCGAATTGTGTATCTTCACTACTGGGCATCCAGATCGAGGGAGTGGCTGCAGGACTATGGCACACCATTTGCATTTCCAGCGATGGTGACGTGTATGCTTTTGGTGGGAATCAATTTGGGCAATTGGGAACTGGTGGTGATCAAGCAGAGGTATAGTTGTTTACTTTCCACTATTAATACAGTCAAATGTATCGACCTATCAGCTGGCATGTTCTCCTTAGCCAAATCATGATATGCAAGTTTGATGATAGTCCCATTATAGAATCTAGTCCAATTAGGCAACAGTATTTTTAGTATATAATATACTAGAATTGAATGTGCAAATTTAACACAAGGCAGAAGACTCAAACCTCTTCTTCAACTCCCTCATAAGTTGAATTTTGAGAAGATTGTCGACTGCAATGAAATTTGTGCCATTAACTTTAGTATTTATTGAATTTCTAAATCAGACTCTCCCCAGGCTGTTGGATGCTCCAAGTTTGGAAAATGTACATTCAAAAAGTGTCTCTTGCGGGGCGCGTCACACTGCTGTAATTGCAGGTATGCTGGTAGAGCATTTGTGAATCTTCCAAATCTGCTTTTCTTTCTTTCCAAGCTATAAAGCCAACGTCGAAAGTTGTGATGATTCAAACTTGTATATGTTTTGCCTCTTAGTTGTATACTCTTTTATTAATAAAGCTGTAATTGGCTGACTCTTTGCTCTCTGCTGCTTGAAGATGATGGAAAAGTGTTCTGCTGGGGATGGAACAAGTATGGCCAGGTATTTTACCTTGTACTGATCAATTAGTTCATTTGAGGGCAGATCAACACCCAGTGATACTAGATAATTTCATTTCTCTGTTTTTATCACAAATGACGTGATCTCTATGGTATTTTGAAGCCGTTTTATTTAAATTTTGTGTAGCTTTACAATGTCACAAGTAACTAAACTTGGTAAATTTCTGAGTGCATGAAACAGCTTGGCTTGGGTGATGTCATTGATCGCAACATTCCATCTCAAGTTACTATCGAGGGTTGTGTACCTAGGAACGTGGCATGTGGCTGGTGGCATACCCTACTTCTTGCTGTGCCCCCTACTTGAGCATCTACCTATTTTAAGGCGTTGGCAACAGTTTTGTTAGATTAGCAGTCTGATTGATTGGTATATTGGTCGTTTGCATATATTTGATACAGTAGCTTGTACATGTATTCATGTGTGCTTCCTCTTCATTTATTCATGGTGAGGGCTCGCCGTGATTAGGTATATTGAAATATGAATAATACTAATATGCACAACATGATTTTGTCCATTGTGTATATTTCGATGTTAGTCAGCTTGAACCATCCAATGTAGTCATTTGCCAGGAGAAGTCACGCGGTTGTATTGAGGTTCCATTAATCCAATCGTGTTCCTCTGTTATTCATTGTTACCTTACTCTGTAAGTCCAGTGCTGTAAAACTTCTGTTAACGATTTTCCATAACAAATGTGGATTATTAATTGATTTCAAAGTTGTCTCAAGGAAGAACAAAAGAATTCTTGCCATTTGAGAGATGGTGAGCTATGTATATGATCAAGTGATTCTGTCCATTCAGCGTAAGACATATTCAAGTAAGGGAACTGCGAACATTCTCCACGGCGAAATATCAAATAAAACTAAACTGGCAAAGGCAAGGAAGAGTATCTATAAACTTGATGGCATCAAATATTTAAAAGACATACGGGAACGAGAGTTGTTCAGTTTCACATTTACAAAAATGTATAGATGAGAGAGGGAGTGAGGGAAAGAGGGACAGCGGATAACTACTTTTATATGAAAGATCTAGGGACAGGCAACATAACTACTTTTATGTGAAAAACCTAAGGACAGGCAACACTATGAGCACTTCCTAATATTAACATGGAGAGTATAACTTGGGACTGTGTCAGCCAAACAACTCAAACCTTTTAAGCATTGTAGTATTTTGGAAGAGATAAAAGGTCTAAAACCGCCTTCGTACACGCCTGCCATTGGGATTTGCTGACTCTGCTGCTGCCCCATCTCCAGCTAGATCTAGTGCATATATACTGCTGCCACTTCTTTTCCTATTTGATGACAGACTTGAGGTATCATCACCTGAAGCCAATGTCTTCAGGAGCTCGGACAACAGTGATGGGCAGCTCTCCTCCAAGTGCTTGAACCCTTCTGACTGCATTATCACTGCCACACAAAGGAATGTCATAGTTTTGACAGCTGTTAATTGCACAATCAGAAATTTTGATACTTTCAGATGTTCACATAGATAGTACTTGGGCTGTGCTCTTCCTAGATTTCATGCTCTTTAACAAAAAAAAGGACAACAATCAACAAATGAATATGGAAAACTTGTTAAAATACAAAGTACTCCGCTTGGGCACTGTTTCTATTCTAAGCTATAAAACTAGAAAAATTCTAGTGGATTCAATTGAAGACCAATACTACTTACTCTATTGGAAACCATATTCCTTAAAGGGTATCTAATTCCAACCAGGGGCAGGAGATTAAGAGCTGAATATGAAAATCTAAACTCGCATGCCTGACCTTGTAATAACCTTTTAAGTCAAAATCTTCAATAGGAACACCTTCTATCCTCCCCTTTATAAAATCAGAAACTGTTTCTAGAACTGAAGGAAGGAATATGGAGGAGTGGGATATCTCAAAAGTGAGAGAGAGTGCTCTTATTTCAAGATCTAGGAAGCATGGTGCAAAACAGACAAATTATTTTCAGAAAAGATCTAAACAATCACATTAACTAAGAATTTAGAATCTTTGAGCATCTCTAGTGAATTATGTACACAGGGCAACAGGGGAAAGCATCAGGCAAACTTCAACAGACTAAACAATAAAAACAGAAGCAGGTATGACCTGAAATTTGTACAGCTCAATATCTACGAACAACACGCACCTCCCAAATTCGCCGGAGTTGCAGCAAACTTCAAGCAGATAGCCTTAAGCTGGGGACACTGATGTTGTTCTGCCAGTGCGAGTGTTGTGGCCACTGTCTCAGCATTTAGTTCTTCACATAATTTTGATTCACACAACAATTTCAATCGATCTACATTATAAAGATCAGCTGCAGCCAGTAGATGCTGTACCATGTTGGTTGTTGTGCACATTGATGTTGTGCCAGTAATTTCATATACATCAGGAAATTTATCGGTGTATATAAACAGGAGCATTGCCTGGAATAACAGAATGGCCCATTTAAGTTAAAAGTGTCTGCTCATGACATAAGCAAATTTGCCTAAATAAAAGCTTATAGTCAGATATTCACAGAACGATCACTACTGAATATGCAGATAAAGTGCCAAGTTATACACACCCATCTAAAAGTGAAAAAGAGTAGTATAGCCTATTTGGTTTAACCTCTTGCAATAAAAGTAACAGATCAAAGGGTTACAATTCAAAGGGGTATAAGTTTAGTTTGGGGTTGGGTGGGGTCTATGGTAACTTAGAAAAACAAGGGAGTTAACAGTTAAGCATTTATAGAAGTATGACTCTCAAACAATTGAGCTACAAAAATTACAGACTAAGAAGCATTTAAAAAGATTACAAGCAAATGAAGATACCACAAATATAAATTGTACATATAAGAACAAATCTACATCCGTGCCTTTATTGTTAGTTTTAGGATGCCTTGACCATACAATTGAGTGATCTACAGTTAACAGGTTCCCTCTCTAAGTCGGGAGTTTTTTTTTTTTCAAATGGTTTTTACTCATGATTCAAAATTTTACAAAGCCTAAATAGTGGTTATGCTGGAATATGAGAACTGCATGCATGAAAATAAATGCATATTGGAATCATAATCCCTCTTCAAACACCATCCCATTTGTTACTGTTGTCCAAGAATACACTATTTGCAGAAAAACTGCATTCCTTTCATAACATTCTCTTATTACTCATAATTAAGAACCCTTCAAATTCACCACAGCATCTTGGTCACAAGCCAACACAAGTTATGGTAGATCGTTAAATTTTAAACACACGCACACGCACACATAGAAATAAATCTTTATTCTCTTGAGACACAATTGTAAATGATGGTTTTCTTTTTTCTCTCAAGGCACATAGAAATAAAGGTTTTCTTTAGTGCATATATACACATGCGTTTTTTTCAATCCTCTTCCATGTGCTGATGAATGCTGAGTAAGAAGAAAACAGAAGCATTACCTTGAAGATTGAGGGTTCAACATCCTTCACAACTACTTTATCCAAGTTACGATCTCCAACAAGCCCATAGAATTGGGCTCTGAAAACAGGAGAGCGAGCAGCAAGTATCAGTTTATGAGCTTTAAATGTTTCATCACCAACCTCAAAAACTATGTCACATCCAATTTCAGACTCTAGCAAATCCTTAAGACCCTGGCCCATGTCTGACGGTGGCACTGGTATGGAATACTGTTTTGGTCCCTCAAGGCGGTTTCTAACAACTCCAACAGTGCAGTTGATGAGAAGACAATCATCCTTAATATAATCAGAAGTCTCCAGAGATGTTCTTTTAAAGAAGCGCTTATAGCCCCTGAAATGCATTCAAGAAGCAAAATGAAGAAAACAGAATACAGAGACATAGATTTTGGTAAGCGTGCAAAAACACCAAACTTGATGATGAAACATCCGAACTGATACACATAAGCAATAAACTGTGTCACTGAATCTTAGCAGTTACTAGAACAGTAAAATTTTGGTAATGCATACCCTACTTAAACTGACACACTGAAGCATCTATAAGCTGTCGAGAAAGCAGACTTTTTCCGGTGCCTCTAGTCATGAAAAATCCATCCACAATGACAGATAAAGAAGAATTCAACAAAAATACACAGAAAATAGATAACGACTATGCAATCGCATAAAAGCTCAAAGCCACAGTTGCTTTCGCCACTGTTCATCAAAATTCATCCTACTTCTGCACAAATGCACTCCTCATACTACTACTCTGCTCTGCCTATAAAATTCCACTTCTACTGACATGAAGCAATCAAGAAAAGCCAAAACGAAAAAGAGACCCATCATCGGTAGTTGCAAAAACAACCAAACAAATAGACCAGATGCACCATAAACCACTAAAAATTCAAAATTTATTGTCATAAGAATAAAAAGAAGTTAATAAAAGAATTACCACATGCTTCCACGATACTTCAAGGTGTACGGGCCACTCTCTAACGCTCGATCAAAATGACTATGAACTTTATGCTTTCCTTTCCCACTTTGGTCAACCAAAGTTAACTCAAACAGCGCCCTCACGTCCGTTCCTTCACTCGCCAACGCAATAAACACCGAAACATACAAAGCCCCATCTTCCGGGTTCTTGCCGTCGGGGTAAAAGTAAATCGCCCAATCGTAACCGCCCACGGTAAAAACGTCGCTCGATAAGCACTTGCCAGGGCCCATTCCCTTCGCCAGGGAGTAACCTTTTACCGTGAACTGGTGGGACCCGTTCACCGTCTCGTTAATTGACTTCGACGTCGAATCTTTCTCCGAATTGCCCATGATTTCATTGAAATTCAAAAGGGCAGATCCGGGGTTTTACAAATCTGTGCCCTAATTCTTTGATTACGGAGATGGGGAAACTCGCGATTCAAGGAGCTGAATTGAAGCCCGCGAAAAGAAAAATAAAATTTTCGTATGTGTAATATCGGACGGTTCTTAGGGCTAAATTTGGAATTGAATTTCTTGCGCGGTGGCGATGATGGCTGTGATCTTAACACAGAGCGAAGAGTAATGAAGAGAAGAGGGGTTTCGATCGAGTGTGGTCATGGACTCGATATTTATAGGTAAAACGGACGGTGTTTGGCAGTTGAGATACTACGCTCCCCCACACGATATTAATACAATTAACAAATCAATTTTACATATACATATACATATATATATCGAGAGAGAGAGAGAGAGAGTAAGAGAGAGAGAGAGAGAGAGAACCAAATTTTTAGAATATTATCTTCTACACCCCTGAGTTCTTATGTATTGTATTTAAATTGCGATAAAACGAGTACCGTTAATCAAATAGGTCGCTGCCCTTAAACTTCTTGTTAATTGTAATTTGTAAGTAAGATTTGATTTATTTATGTATACTATTATACTCATAACGGATGA
This sequence comes from Citrus sinensis, assembly GCF_022201045.2. NCBI lineage: Eukaryota > Viridiplantae > Streptophyta > Magnoliopsida > Sapindales > Rutaceae > Citrus > Citrus sinensis. The sequence continues at coordinate 512,508 of NC_068559.1, forward strand.
TTCCATAGCTTAACATAAAGATTTTGTGGTAATTTGTTAGTAAGACTAAGTAGTATTACTTTATTTTTATTATTGAATACTTTTGGGAAGAGATCTTTTAGTATGTAAAATTCAATCTACATAAAACAAAAAGTAAAATGTAAAATCATAGATAAAGGGTCAAATTCATTCCATGGGGGCATTGACTTTCTTGAAACGTAATTAAACTTCAGTCTTTTTTATACACAAAAGTTTGTAATTAATTATTAGTTGAGATTGACAAGAGACTATTTTGGTTTGTTTATTTCTGAGCAATGTACATAACATAATTTTTTTTTTTTTCCTGAGATATTCAGGATGATAAGATCAGTTTCAAAAGAAGAGTAATCACAAAATGCCTTGCACTCTTTTAAGTTTCAAGCTGTCTGTGTGATCTATAAAGGAGACAACTTTTTTAGGTGAGATTTTTTCCAGTGGCCATGGTCATCAACTGCTAGACAAATAAGTAATTCTTACCACAGCTCCTATATTCAAACAAATTAATTAATGCAGAAGCACCAATGGAGTCTCAAAAGAACAGTATTCATGTTGAATACACACATATATAATCATTCTCAAATGCAAGCGATCTTTTTTTTTTAATGTAAACATGCTATTAAGTCATGCGACTTAATAAAATTATTTTTTGATGTATTATAATGCAGTGCGGTTTAATAATATTAATATTTGACTCTATTAAAAACTGTATAAAAAATATATATGAGGACGTCCATTTGGATACACTAGAATATGTCTCTTTCTCATGGGTTGTAGACGTACCTTGGATTGGATAGTATTTAAGGCCGGATCTACATAATACAAGACCCTCAATAGAATCAGGGTGTTCAGTCTCAGATTTGGATTTATCAAGGTGGTATCCAGAAGCGTCATCCTCAGGTTTTGATTTGGAAACACAACCATTATCAACAGGTTTTGTTTTTCGTTTTGGGACTGTAAGCATAGCCTTCAGGATTTGATTTTCCAGTTTCATGATTGGAATTTTAAACTATAAACACTTGCAGAGGCAAGGATTAGCAATGACAAGAGAATCAAAGAAGCAATATTGAAAAGGAAGCATGTGGTGATATATAGCCATTAATTACAAGAGAAACAGATAATTAAATAGATATGCATGTCATAAGCTGCCACCATATGCATGGATGATCTCTAATGTATAAGTAACTCAGCAACGCTTACGATTGATTTTCAGGTGGGTGTAAAATGGGCGAACTTGAGTTATTGGGCTCTTATGAGGAAGGCTTTCATAGTTATGTGTGGCGACGTGACATCCAAAAATTTTAGACTTTGTTGTTGCTAATCAATAATTACAGACGAAGTAGATCATTCAACTCTAATATCCTTTTGCTCATCAGTAACCCTAGGTTGATTCATTAAGACTTGATTTAATTTTCAATTGATTTTCGTATTTAAAAAATGAGCCGATACATCCTGTCATTACTTCTATTTGTGTTAAATGTTTCAGTTTGATGGCGAAAAATTAATTTTATTTTTGTTATAAGGGATGGTGATTCGCATATCATTATTCAAAATAATAATAATAAAGCCAAAAAAGGACATCTATTCAGGGGACGGCATGTTTACCCCTCAAATCCCAATATGCCATGTATATATGCATAAAAAGCCATAAACCTATCACAAAGAGAATAAAAAACTCTGGAAATTTACATTCAAGAATCGAATTACTTTCGAATAATGAACTAAAAAAAAAATCCTGCTACTTAATTGCTCAGAAAATAATAAAAAAGCGTACAACTTTTGTGCTTGGTAATCTTTTTTATTTATTTTATTTATTTGACATTAATATATTATATGGAGCAAGAAATTACTAAAAGTTAATTTGTAGTAAGTAATCAAGATTTAAATAAATTACTCAAATTTATTTTGGCTTAAAATATATGACATAGAATTAGGGACATTTCCCCCTAATGATTTTCCCTTTTACCAGTTGCCCACTATTTTCTCACATCAAATTACAATGCGCCTCATGAAGTCCAGAAGTTAACAGAGTGCTCTTTTATTAATGTTTTTACATATCTACCCTTGATAATGATAATAAAACCTAACATGTCTGTCTGCAGCAATATTAGTCCATTAAACTAATATTGATTTCATTAGAATATTATAAAATATGAATAAAATTACAGAATCTAATATTGAGAGAAGTTGTTTATTTAATTATCTTAATAATTGACATTAGGAGTGAATATGACAATTAACATGGCTGCACCATTACATTGAAGTGACGAAAGGCATAATCGTTAGAAGAAAATAGTTTTTTAGTCCCTAAGATTTGCCTTTTATTACAAAATTAATCTTTTTATATTAAAAAATTCTACAAAACATCCCTGTTATAAGCCTGTTCCCTTAGAATATCTAGACTTCGGTTCGGGGTCTCCTCTAATCAAGAATTGAAGGGTTTTTGATACCAAATTAAGGTAACGTGGGCTAAGGTGGCATTTATTTTTTTATCTGAAATCTAAATAGACTTGAATTAGTCTGAATTCTGAATAGGTTTGAATGTCTGAATCTGAATAATATGTTTATTTTTTCGTCTGAATCTCGGAAAATAATTATTAAGTTGTTTGTTTTTTTCAACTTAAAAAGCTAAAAATATGTACTTTTACATTTGTATCCTTATTAAATTTGAATGTCAAATAAATAATATATTAAATACCACAATATTTTAACATTTATAAGTAAAACTATATTCAAGTGAATACATAATTATTTTGAAAGTTTAATATATAAAATACCATAAATTTCAAATTTTATCGTATATAATATAAGAAAGAAAAAACATGGATATTTTTATGTGGGGTAAATATCTATGGGTGAGTTTTGGGATAGACATAAAAAATAAATTATAAAACATGGATATTTTTGACATTAGCAAGTAATTGACTTAATTCAGATTTCTCCATTAAGTAAAAAGCCAAAAAAATTAGCTTATTTTATTAAGTCAAAATTATTTAAAAAGTCTCATTAAGTTATAAAAACAAACACCTCTAATTAACTTAATTAATTAAGTTAAGTCACTTTAAGTCATTAAGTTAAAAAACAAACGTCACCTAAGTTAATATTTCTTAATCTTACCTAATTTAATCTTTTCCCATATTTATTTATAATACCAATCACGGATAAATTTTCTCAGCTCAAACGATAAGATTTCATATAGGAGAAAATTCTGCTTTTTGATAGAGTTATTATGCACTAAAGGACAAATAATGCCTCAACAACATATCAGTCGTAACATAAAATGAACAAGATGACAACCAGACTCATGAGTTGCACAAGCACATGATGCAACTCCCTTTTTGTGAAACAAATAAAAATCAAAGAAAAATAGAACATAGGTTGTTTAATATGCTCAATAAAGAAGAGAATTAATTTAATTAGTAGCCAACAGGGGTTGATGAAGTGAAGAAGAAAGGCCTTGCTGAATAAAGTTTCATCTTCTTCTCATGCAGGATCTGGTAAGAAGTAAGGACAGCCCCAGAAATTCCCTTGTTAACATCTGAAGGAATTTTACAGGTTTCCAATGGAGACTTTTCCAAGAAAGCCTTGCACTCTTTAATCTTCAAGTTGTCTTGGAGATGTAATGGAGACATTAATGTAGCTAGGAAGTAACCTTTGGCATCAGTTGTGCCTCTGCAATTGAAGAAAGATTTTGATCCGTACCCATTTTCATCAACTGCTTCACACGTTACTCTTGCTACAGCCCCTGTACATGTGATCAAATAAATTAGTGCAAATGGAAAATAACGAGATGTCAGATATAATAGATTCACGATGCTTATGGGAAGAAAATTTGAAAAAAAAGGGAACCATGCGTACCTTGAATTGGAAAGTATTTGGAACCGGATTTACATAGAACAAGTCCTTGGATACCAATCGGCAGTAACTTTTCGGTATCTCCTGGAATGGTGTTGCTAAAGTCATTATTGTCGGGCTTCGATTTTTCGGCATCTGGCTTCGACCCATAGCTAGTATCTACTGACTTGGATTGCTCTTCGGACTTCTTCGATTTATCAACATTTGGCTTAGAGTTGTATTCATTATCCTCGGACATTGACTTGTCAGTGTCTGGTTTGGAGTCATAGCCATAATTCTCGGACTTGGGTTTATCTTCTACCTGTGGCTTAGAGTGGCGTTCATTCTCCTTGTTAGTCTCTGGTTTGGAGCCATGGCCATAATCAACTGGTTTGGATTTTTCTTCGTACTTGGATTTCTCAAAGTCTAGCTCAGAGACGTACTTATCCTGCTCAGGATTTGACTTTTCTGTGTCCGTTTTGGAGCCATAGTCATAATTCTCCGACTTGGGTTTCTCTTCTGGCTTATCCTCGGACTTTGACTTGTTAGTGTCTGGATTGGAGCCGTAAGGCCCGTAACCGTAATTCTCCGACTCGGGTTTATCTTCTGACTTCGATTTGTCAGTATCTGGCTTAGGGCTAGGGCTATATCCATTCTCCTCGGGCTTTGACTTGTTAACGACTGGTTTGGAGCCATAGTCATAATTCTCCGACCTAGGTTTCTCTTCTGGCTTCGATTTGTCAGCATCTGGCTTAGCGTCGTATTCATGATTATCCTCGGCCTTTGACTTGTCAGAGTCTGGTTTGGCTCCGTAATTGTGATTCTCCGACTTGGGTTTCTCGTCTGGCTTCGATTTGTCAGCATCCAGCCGAGGTCTATACTCATTACCCTTAGACTCTGACCCGCGATTGTCTGGTTTATAGCCATAGCCATTAACCTCTTGCTTGGATTTCTCTTCAGATTCGGATTCGTGAAGGTATGCTTCCACTTCGTCATATTCTTTTTCCTCATCTTCCTCCGGTATGGATCCATAATCATAATTCTCGGGCTTGGACTCATCTTTGGACTTCGATTTGTCAACATCTGGCTTAGTGTTGTATTCACCATTTTCAGGCTTTGACTTGTAATCCTCCGGTGTTAATCCAGAACCATATTCTCCTTTCTGGGATTCATCTTCTGATTTTGATTTGTCAGCATTTACCTGGAGGCTGTAAGTATGGTACTCAGACCCTGGCTTATTAACATCCTGCTTGGAGCTATAACTGTAATCATAATTAGCAGAAGCAAGGATTAGAAATGACAAGAGAATAAGCAAAGAGGTTGTGAAGAAGAAACGGCTAAGAGCCATGACGGAGTTATAACATAAGAGGAAAGGTGGAAGGATCTATATTGAGCGAATAGCTTGAGCTACCTCCATGGCCTTTTTATACGAATTAAAGGTTTATTCATTTTATTTCTCCATGAGCCTGAGCCATAACGTGAGAGGATGGAAGTACCTGGGTGGGCTGCACGATTTCAATCTCTGGCCGGCGGTGGCACTAAAGTGAACATTGAATGCTTGCCTTGATATCACGCTTCCCATCATCTTTAACGTGATACCCAACACTCCGGGTTTCTGTAGTATATTCAACTCACGATCATAAATTCATAATATCATCATCTGGACCCAAGATTTGTTTTAATATACAAGTTGACCTTCAACATTTAAAAATGCCCCTTTATCGCTCTCGTTCGCAAAAGGAAACTCATTATCGCTTAAAAAAAAAAGAAAGTCTAAAAAGAGTAAGGCTGAGCTATTTGAATGTATTAATTTTCTTTTAATAATCACTTTTTTTAATTAAAATAGTTATCAAATTATAACTTATTATTTTAATTAGAGTGAAAGATTGTTTAACCCTTATATTATCGAGTTAGTGTTTGTTCAGTTCTTGTACTTCAAAACATCTCTGCTCTTAAACTAGTAACATTTTTGCCATTATTTTTCGTTCCTTTTGACTTATTTTTACAATATTATCCTCTTTCAATAACTTTTTTTATCATTAATAAAAAATAAATTACTAATTTAAGCCCCTAAAAATAAAATAAGAACAAAAAAAATGCATATTAATTTTTGTAGAAGCTCACATATGACCAAAAAATTAATATTGTAACTGGTAAGAAAGAATTAAATTACCAATTTTGTGGATATTAATAAAAAAATTGATATATTAACTTCTCAACATAGTTACCTATACAAATTAATATATATTCTTTTTGTTTCTATTTTATTTTTTTGGGATAAATTGATAATTTAATTTTTTTTCTTTTATTAATGTAAAAAAAATTATTGTAAGAGGGTCGTATTGCAAAAACAAGTCCAAACGTAATGGTAAGAGTGTCAATAATTTAATATAAGAGATGGTTTAAGGTACCTTTAAAAATATAAGGATTAACCATGCACTAACCTCAAAATATAGGGACTAAACAAGTTTTTATCTTTTAATTCATTAATTCTCAAACATCACAAAATTAATGTCAATTAACTAATTTATCTAAAATTACAAAATTAATATTAATCAACTAATTTCTCTTTTTACTATAATAATAGTCAATACCTAAACTAGTTTCTCTCATTCAATATTTCTTTTTTCATTCTTTCTCGCCTAATCAAATTTATCTTTTTTCTCACTCTTCACTATAACATTAACAATACTGACTTGTTATTATCATTTAGAGTTTGTGCTTTTGTGATTTATTTAAAAAAAAATTAATAGATTAAAAGTGGAACAAAAACTTTTATATATATATATATTTACATGATGGGTATTGATCCTTTCATTTTGTTTATATTACAATATGGTTCAATTTGTTAATTTTTGAACAATTTCTTTTGTTTACATAAATGTAATATTTACTTATATATCATGATAAATATTGATAAGGAAAGGAGATGAAGAGAGAGAGAGAGAGAGAGAGAGAACAAATGGTCAGTTTGGGATTGCAGTGGTTGATTAAATAAGCTATTTATTATGTACAGATGAAATAAGTTGTTAATTAAAAAAGTAATTTAATGTTCCGTAAATTGTGTTGTTGTGATTGTTGTGAGTTTGATAAGTAGAGTATGTGCATTTGGTAAATATTATTATGAAAGTATTATAAAAATATATATAAGTTTAAATTACTTTTTTATTTTTTAGAAAATGTTTAATAAATTATTCAAACATGCCTTTTTTTTCTTTTAAAAACACATAAAATTACATAAAGTGAAAAAAAAGCTCAAGTAAATAAAATCCAATAAACTTCATAATTTGCTACATATAATATGATAAAAACTCATATTAATACATAATTCAAATAAAATGAAAAACAATATACATTGCATTCATATTATACTTGTTGTAATAATATTTCTCAAAATCTTTGGTTCTTGTGATTCATAGCCATCAATATTGTGACACTCTTATTGAGTGTCATTATCTTTTTTTATTCATCTATTAAAGATTGAATTAGGATTATTTTCCATGTCGTCAAAATTAAGATCACATTGTGCAGGCCTCACATAATTGTGCAATATTGCAATGTTGTCAAAATTATTAAAATATTAAGGTTAAAATAAAAACTTTAAAAAAGAATAGTGACTTATTTAATAAGTTGTTTATAAAAAATAATTTTCTACCTACTTTTAAAAGTTACAATTAAAATAAAAAAAATTATAAAATTAAGCAACTTTTAAAGAAAATGAAATAAACAACTTTTAAAAATTTACTATTTTTACCAAAAATTATGAAATAAGTAGATTATTAAATTTTAACCAAAAAAAAAAGCAATAAAAATTATATTTTTCCAATAAAAAATTTAATTAAAAAAATTTAATAAATAATTTAATAGGTTCCCCACCCGTCTAAAAATTATAAGAAAAACTTATACACGCCGTCCTACCAGTCAGCACACGTCTTTCCCAAAAATATTTGGGTCCAAGTGCCATTTTCCAAAAATATTTGTTCTGAGAGGGGGCCAAGAATTGAGCTTCAGGCGTAATTCTCGATCAATACAGGTGAGGAAAAAAAATATTACAAACATAACAATTTAAGAACCTTGCATCTACAAGCTTGGTGTTTTACAGCTAAATTACACGAACACTTGCCCAATCTCTCATTATATCAAAGTCTACACCTACCAAATAATTAGTAAACAAGACGTAATCTAAAATGGATCAGATGTCACTATATAAATACACAAATGAAACAATTCTCTCTTTTTTTCAATCTCTTCGTCTGTGCAATAAATTTTTGGTAGAGCATCTTCGCTCTCTTATCTTGGTATTGGAGAGACACGACTCCATGTTGTTAATTTTAATTTTACAGTCTCCCCAAAAACAGATGGAAGTCTGGAAGAGAATCCAATTGCTCTAAGCATGCAGAAGGCGCTTATCGGCCGTCAAGATCCGGTAACTTGCATGAGGTCCCTCGGCTGTCTCACGCAATGTCACATGCCAACCCATAGCTTTCCCAATCTCTTGAAGTTCATCCATGACATCAATTGAGTCACGAATATATACATGTCCATCAGGTCTGAGCATCCGGTCCATCTCAAGCATGATAGTAGACATATTACATCTGGTATGAAGAGATAAATCAGGTAAGAAAACCACCAAACTAAAACTAGAATCAAATTCCCGAATTACACCGAAACTTCTAGTAAGGAAATGCAACTCCTTATTAATCCATATAACGAAGAATGCACCATACTTAGGTAATTCTTAAATCAGGAGTGGTGTACCTTTTCCTCTCAACAGAGAAAAGGCCAGCTGCATGCAATAGATCATAGGTTCTTGGATACGTATCAAATGGTTCGCACCTGAAAAACATCATATAATTCATGTATACTGAAATTTGTTATTATCAAGGTCAACCACTGATAGCTTCACGATCTCAATCCAATTATATAAATGCATATGATGAAATAGCGTTGAAACAGATACAAGACATGCATTCCACCAAAAACCAGAAAAAACTCATCATGTCAAGAACTTGTCTTATGGAGGAGATGGCTGAGGTGAGGGTCCAAGCATTTTGAGAGAATACATGCCCACTGTAATGTATTGTCTAACTATCACACAATCTGATCAATTATAATCAGTTAGTTTCAAGGAAGAATCAAGAATATTACCAATCATGCATAACTCCTATTAGTCCGCGGTCGTAAATAACAGGCAAGGTATTGAACCCACTAACTGGAACCACATTCATAACCCAGCAATCAAATTTTTGCTCAATTAATGCTGCTGCAAATCTGCCAAAATAGAAAATAAACAATAAAATTTTGAACATTTCTAAGAAAATTTTTCTTTAGTGTCCAGAATGAGACAAAAATAGTACCCTCCAAAGCCAGCTCTCATGTCCAATACATTTCTCAACTTCATTTTCTTCCAATGTAAAGCACGAACATAGCTTTCTATTATCTCATTCCAGTACTTTGATTCAGCCTTGAAAAGTTCTTTCCTAGCAATAAAGGCATCAAGCTGTATGCTCTGAAGTCTATCAGGTGAAGTTCGCAAACGCTCAGGCCACAGGGAAACATTAGCTCCATATCCATTCTCAGGAAGCCTAGTGATGCATGCCTTCAGATCAACATACCTAAATAATCATGCAAAGAATTCTGTTAACAGATAACACGAAAGACCTCAAAACAAATATGAAAGCAAATTGATTGCAAAAACTGCTAAAGGACAACTCTTCAGCTAGATGCAGAAAAAGACCAGAATAACCTTTAGAAAATGTCCTAATGAAGGCCAACTTGGTGATACAGAAGAATTGTTTCTGAGATTTAGTTTATACAAATAAGGTTCAACACTAAACATAATATCCACTATCCATATTAAGTTTATTTCAGGTTGCCAGCTACCATGAAAGGAACATGAAGAAGTACAGGCATTCATTACAGGAGATGATTATCACACATCTTCACATTAACAAAAAAGTAGAATAGCATGTATACCAAACATTATCTGGATTGTCATCTGGGTCACATAATGGGGGTATGGTTCCAGCCTCGCGGTTTAGATAACAGCTGTTGTTAGTAGGCTTCTTCCATATTGCAATATATCCCTCCTTCTTCACAAGCTCCCAGCAAAGCCGAGTGGTTAGATCAAGCATCTCTGAAAATAATAAAAGAGAAAACACAATTAGGTACTCCAAACACCTGGATAATTGTCTATTACTGGTATTCATAGTATGGACAATTATGTGCTCAGGCCAACTAATGCAAAAGCTTCAGAGTTTGACCTTGGCAAAACTGATTATGGCAACAAAACATTAGTAAGGAAAAAGACACACGGCATATTCTTTTCTAATAAAAGATATTTAGCATAACACTTAGAAACATTACTCACACTCTTCCTAATCTCCAACTCCTCAAAAGTGCTCAACTTTGGAAACACAACTGCAGATTGTAGAAAGTGAAAAGTGACAGATGGTTGTTTAGTTTGGCTTGCCAATTTCTTGGCAGCCAGATTGGGCAAGAAAAATTTAGCGTCTGAGACTATGACCGACGCTTCATCTGAACAACTTATGAATTAAGGTGATTCCAGTCCCTTAAGAAAGCAAAGATTACAACAGTGAACATAAAACTTTTGGAGCTTGCAATACCCTATTGAGTTATTCATTCACCAGAACAGGCCAGCAATTTTAATACAAATTGAGATTTCAAATGGTGATAACCTTTCCAGTGTTCCTCTTGGGCTTCTTCATGTTTGTAAACTGGCTGTGCCGCCCAAGCAAAATATCCTCCTGCTCGAAGCATCCGATTGACCTCAAGAAGCAAAATCCCATCTTCACCACAAAGTAGAATCAGAAGATATGGCATAAGTACAAATATCACAGTAATAAAGTACAAATAACTTAGTTATACAATCTATAGAAGAAACATAATTTCATCATGCAAACAAACAAAACAAAAAATAAAAAGAAACAAATAACCTTCTCATGTGGGGTCAAAAAAATGAAGAACTTGACACAACAGAGACACTTTTACCGGTACATACCAAAGGTTAAATGTCGGGGTGCATTCTCTTAAGTTCTTAACAGAAAAACAAGATAAAACAACATTCTAAATCAACAGTTTCACCATGAATTCAGTAGTTAAGCTGCCAGCAACCTTCACATGGCCCAATGGGAATTTTTATGCCAAAAGGAAAGCAGCGGTTCTAAGGTAATTAATGACTAGGGGAAAAAAAAAAAAGTTCATAAGGAAATGCATACCATCACGAGTCCAGTTGATTCTACATCTTGAACAATGTATCAAGTCAAAAGCTTGACTTGGATACGGTAATCGACGGGTTGCAAATGCTGCTACCATTGCAGGCACTCCACGCTCAAGAGCAAATTGAATTTGGTTCTCATGAACATCTTTTGGAGCTATGGACATAGTTATCACATTTCGTGGCAACAGATAGGCACCAAAACTTGCCACGCCACATCCGACGTCCATGACAACTCTGATATGATGACCCCAAGTAATATCAGGGACCATCTACAAATAAAAGATGAGAAAATGAAATTCAACAAGCAATATACTAAGCCAATCAGTAATTTTTCCTCAAGAAAAATGAAATTTCAAAGTTCAATACCTTAGCAATCTGATCCAAGTATTGATCTGCCCCATGTATAAACTGTGTACCACCTCCGGGAAACTTAAACTTATCCTTCTGTTTAGAAATCCAGTTTTGACCCCCCTTATCTTCAACTAGTCGCGAATGGGGAACATTGTTGTACCATACCTACAAAAAGTGGCATTCCAATTAAGCAACCTCCACGCAAACAGATTAGGTAATCAACAAACCAGATCTCAAATACCAATCACCAAATTTAGCTTTTGTATAAATATTCTTAAAATTTATCTGCAATCTGATATAAGTGCATATTTATCCATGCTTACAAGGGCTACCATATCCAGAAAATTCAAAACAATTTACTTGATATTTATATATCTAGAATCATACATTAAGGAAAATTTGAGAAGATGTTAAAGTAAAGCAGGCAGTTAAATTTCCCATTCTAATTGATCGATTATTAAGTAATTAATCACTAGAAAGTTTCGATTTTCAAATTTAATACCTCATTACGACTTCTGGGCCAGGGAATGGGCGTCTTATAACCTTTAGGTGCAGGGACTAAGCAATTCAATCCGGTACCGTTTAGAGGACAGTGTCGCTCAAATCTCTCCCCTTTGTCGGTCGACTTCAACTGCTTAATCGCCTCCACATTATCCAAACAAGGTATATACTCCCTCATACTCCCCGGACACATCTCATACCTTGTAATCTTAAAGCTCTTGGTCGCCTCCGTCCCGTTCCTGTCCCCATTCCACTCCGTTTCCACCAAATCCGGATCGTACTCTCCGATCTCAAAGTCATCGGACATCGTTCCGTCCTCATTCACAATTCCAAATCTCTCCGGCGGAGGAGGCGGAGGAAGAGGATCGACGGTAGCAGGAGAGGGAACTATATACGGTGAGGCTAGCGACTGGTTTTGCGAAATGAGAAAGGAAATGTCGAAGGATTTGTTGAGGTTGGGGGAGAGCGAAACGTAGCCGTTCTGTTGGGAGGTGCGTGATGAAGTGTAGGAGGAGAAGAAGAGGATCCGTTGGTTGCCATCGGACCAACGCTTTCCGAGGTAGAAGAACGTAAAGGAGACGAAGAGCAAAGCCGAGAGCTTGAAGAGATCCGTGTTCGAGAGCGGATTCTTCATTGTTCGTTCGATAGATCTCAGCAGAGATTGCACGGTGTTTCGCAATTACAATTACGATGGCCAAGCCATGTGATTGCGAGCTGTTCAAGGATCGTTAGCGTTGCCTTGGAGTGTGGTGTGGGTGAGTGAGGTTTTTGGCGGTGATTCCATGATCTTTCTTCATTCGTTGATCTATTGTTGAAAATAATAATGTAAGTAGTACATTTATTTATACTCACACACGTCTATAATAATAATAAAAAATCTGTATTAAAAGGATTTTATTATTGACGTGGATAAAAATAAACAACTTAATTGTTAAACTTGGCAAATGCTCAGTTATAATAAACCGTAATTTATTTCTCTCACAAAAATTATGCAAATCTTACCCCTGTATTATTATTCACGTAAGAGGAGTAAGTTGCAGTCAGCTGTAACTTAATTGGATCCGGTGAAATTTAATTTCCATTTTTGTTTTCAGTACAGAGAAATTACTCTTCTTCTTGCTGTGAGCAACAACACCATTTCATGTCAAAATACTGCGAAAACTCGTGAAAAGCCTTACATTTGTTAAGAGTTTATGGGCCATAATGCGAACGTTCACCGCTGCTGGACTTGCTAGAAACAAAACACACCAAGCTAGGTTTTCCAAGTACTTTACCCCTGCCAGAAAAAATTTCACTCGCGTGCTTACATGCACATACTAATTTCATATGTAACTTAAATTTCATGTCCAGAGCATACACTGCCCTTGTCTCAATAAACTTTCATCTCTCCCTGTGGATGTCAAATACAGGCGTTTAACAAGTGTTTATGCAGCAAAAACCGTCAGCAAAAGCCATCTATTTATCAGATTTCAGCCTCCAAATTTGCTGGACTTGGCTGTTGCGATCCATCGGATTTCGGCCTCCATATTCGCTGGACTTGGCCGTTATTCTGACGCACGGGTTGGCTTTGATGTTGTTGCACAGACTGTTGGGACATGGGTCGGTTGGGACGATTTTCTCTCCTTGCATTGTGAGATTGATGTTGAGCTTGCAACGGTGAATTCACTGACTTGTGACTCTGAGGGCGAGCTCTGCGGTGCCCATTGTTGTAGTTCGCGTACCTAACCGGTGATTCTCCAAAGAACTGTAATATGTATGGCCTGGCTAATGAGGAAAGGAGAGCATAACGAGTCTGATTCGTTGAGGTGAGCCTGAAGTGGGTCATCTCAAAGGCATTGGATATCTTTGCCAAATTTTTTTCACTTACAGCTCGAGCACTATTTTCTGGCTGCTCAAAAGGATCCTCAATCTAACCAACCATTAGAATCAGCAAATAACTAAATCAGTAAGAAGGGAGAGTTGTGATTATCGTTAAGGGAAGACAGAAGATAAGAAGCAATCGAAAAGGAAAGGGAGAGTTTACAAATAATGGGTGATTATTGGGCAGCCATCTCGTATTACTTCTGATGTGCTCCCATTGACCTGTGAAGGGGCAGATACCTAGCTCGGAAGCCTTCAAACTCAACCCAGAAAACTGCAAAATCATAGAAACATTAAAGAATACAATAACATCCTCGACTCATCCAGTGAGCACTTAGCATTACCCGCAAAGATCAAAAGAAAGAACATGACAGGAATGAATACCTTTTCAAGAAAAGAAACAAAAAGATGGGCTAAGGAACTTCGATTGATTTTTCTGTATTTGTCAGAGCTAAACCTGGCTATGTTAAAGGCACATATTTCGGCAATTTGTCTCTCTACATTAGCCCTCACTCCTGCATGAAGAACATAGGAAGAATCATTCCTATTAGCAATGAATCCCTTGAAATAGTACATTCAGTATTTCACAATCATTTCTTCTTTTTTTTTAAATTTCAAATATATTCTCAGGATGGCTTTCATGCTGTGGTTGGATGCAAATATGCTAAAAAGGCCTGGAGACTATGCTTGTTTGCAAATGCTGTTTCTAACAAAATGTAGCTATTGTAACCATGAAATGTAATATGAAAATATGCATTTTAGCCTGAGCATATAGACATAAGTATTATAAACCTTAAATCATCATTTCCCCTTTTAGCAGATGAATCTTTAGTTCCTTAAACCTGAATAACCTTCTAAGGATTACTTTTGTAACCAACAAAGAGAGAAGTGATCGATCAGAAGCTTTAGCTTAGATTTCAAATAAGTACATAAAGACGGAACGTACCTTTAAGATCATCAACAAGATTTCCCGGATATATATCTTTTAGGGGAGGTAAAATGGCAGGTACACATGTCTGCCAGAGAAGGTAAAAAATAAAAAAGGAAAGAAAAGAAAGAAAATGGAAGTTCTGGTTATAACCAATCATGGTTCCTCCAGCAAAAAAAATCCACATAAAACATTTTACAAAGATGTATAGCATGGAAGAGCTTAAACAGAAAACCCCCTGGATTTAAAAATTCTTTCTATTGATATCAGACATAAAGATAGTAATCATCACCTGAAAATGGAAGAGAACGAGCAAGCTGAGAGAGTATGAGTTGAATGTCCCAGTCTTAGGATTATTGATGTCATGAGCTTTGGCCCATTCCTTGACCTACATAAGCAAGAAGGTATAGATGAGACAGAAGATCAGCGCCGCCCAATGCAGCAACTGTTGCTGCACCCTAAGAACGTACCAATAGAACCATATCACGAAAACGTCCATCTATCTGACTGATCCAAAACAAGAATTTTGATTTGATTTGACCACACAGGTTATCAATTGAAATATCACATGAGATGTTCTGGTGGATGGTCTCAAATTTTAAAATGGGAACTCTTGCATGAGCGACAAACTGCAACCTGCGGTATCCACCTGCAGCTCAGAGCTGTCAGTACACAATTAAGGAGGTATTCTTATAAGATAGAACTAAGCCATAAAGAGAAGCAACATAAAGCCACCCCTCTTCTCCACATGAAAGAATAAATGGAAAAATGATGCGAACACTGGTGTCACGCTCCTTGCTGCTAATGCAGTATTGCCTTTTTCAATTAAAAGATATTGTTTCATTAGCGACAAGACGGTGTTACATGCAATAAAAAGCATAAAAACGAGGAAAGTGCAAAAAAGTACATGGATGTACAGGATGGATTGTTCTTAAAATATGTGTGCAAGGGAGATAACAGAAAACAAAAAGACCTTTTTGCCTCAAAGCTCTCAGTAAATCTCCTAGTAAACTTTGTTTCAACTTCTTTCCAGTAGATGAGATGCACGAACCATTGGATAACTCAATGGAGATATCCAGGTCTCCCCAGCGTGAGAAGAGATTTGACACAAACGATCCAAATGGCTCCACAGTTGCACCTATTTGTACCAATTAAACACTGCATTTATAATGCTAATCATAGAAACTTCTAATAAAAATAAATAAATCATGTAAAAAGGAAGTACAATTTTATAATGACTCAACAAAGATGGGGGTAGAAAAAGAAAACCCACCCTTCTCTACCCTCCTAGGAAATAAAAGCTTTTATGCTAATCAAGGCATATAGGGGCAGAAAATAGTGTAAAAGATTCATTTCGTTATAAAACCTACAGAACGTGTCCCAAAATCAACCTTGGTGGCAAAACTCCTTTGACTGAGGTAAATCACTGGAAATTCTATGGATTTATCAACAATCATAAGAACTGTAGCCCCATCACAGCTGAAAATAATTTGAACATCCACGATAAGAAATTTAAGTAATTCATACATAAAGGATTTTAGCTAAAAGAAATGCACCATAATATTCATATTCTCTGAACATCGTATAACAAATAAACGCAAACATGAAACACACAATTACCTCTCAAACTTTCCACAGATTCAACAACTTCTCTTAAATCACTGATGACTTTCATTCGTGTCTCCCAATCCTCCCGTAAAGGATTGAGCATGCCAAGTATATCCTTAAGAATGGGCTCCAACACATTATAAGAGCCCATTTTTATTCACTGAAAGAAGTTGGAGTAGGCAGTTAAACAAGTCAGAATTCAGAAACGAGAATTTCTGGTAAAGCTTGCTAATTCACAATTCTCAATTAAAATTTACAAAGACCCAGTTAAGATTAATCAAAACATCATACAAAAACCACAAACTCTACCGCTCAAAATCAAACAAAATGTGGAACTTCACGCAAACCCAAATCCCAAAATTACATTCAGAAGCAAACCCACAAAAGAAATAATCAAGAAAGAAACCAGATCAACCAAAAATAAATAAAATCATCCGAAATTGTAAATATTTAACGTTACCGGATGTAATAACACAATTGAAAGCCTTCACGAATCTCGAGCGCAGAAGGAGTGTAAAATCGAGTCAACGACAGTCTATAGTCGCATTGATTTGAGCACACGGTGTGTGAATGAAGACCAGAGAGAATGTGTGTTGGCGTACAAATTGGGCTTTTTGCTTAGCGGGAAGGGTTTTCCACTTTCGCTTTTAATATTTTTATTGTAGTTGTATTTTTGTGCGCGGACTGGACTGCTCGTTGCTCAAAATAAATACACCGTACAGGAAGCGGGAAAAAGCTAAAGCAAAGCATCATAAATTTGAGGGCTGAAGTTGAGAATTGATTTAACGCTGAACGTAACTCGCGCCTCTCACAGCAACAGTATCTAGTCTTATTAGTGATATTGTTATAGTGAGAGGGCCGTAAGTTACCCTCCCTTAATTTAATAGAAATTTTATACATTGTCGCATGCTAATATTATAATCCATATATATGTACAATTTATTTCAACTAATCTTGTTGTATAGCGTTATATGATTATTTCACAATTAAAAACCATTCAAGGTTAGGCACGCTACAAATACTGTAAAGTAGTGCTATGTGTACAACATCAAGTATGGTGATTCAGATTAACAAAGAATACATAGTTTATGTCAAATTAATTAAACTTTAATGCTTTAAGGCCGGCATTATGTGAGATTTTGATTAATCTAAATGTTTTATATAGAACTAGATGATGTCCTTGAAAATTTACTTAGTTATTGTTGAATACCTATAAGATTGATTGATCAAATGCAAGAACGGCAGGCTTGTTGATCAGCAAACTACTCGAGATATTCTACCAAAAAAAAAAAAAAAACTAAAGATATCAAATAACAAATAATAATAATAATACTAAGATAAAAGTTCTTTGAGTAAGTGTTTTTTTTTTGTATGACTTATATTATGGTTATAAATGTTTATTTAATTTTATAATCAAAACTTTTGTTGTTATTTGGTTTTTTAAAGTAAAGTTTTTAAAATTAAAAAGACAAACTAAAGCGTAGCTAGGGTTAATTTCATTGGATAATGTGGTCTTTTTTTTTTTTAATTTGGGTTTTGGGGGGGGGGGGGGGGGGGGTTATTTAGCAATTGCCATTGGTGGATTGTTTAGAAACATGACAAGTGTACTCGTCTTTATCTTTTGCTTTAGTTTTTTGCCTACTTTTGATTAATATGAAAAACATGATCGATGCCTAAATAACTTTAAGATGAGAAATTAAAAAAAAAAAATTGGTTTAATTAATTCCGGAAGAACCTCATTCAAATTCAGTCCCCTTACGGTTTTGGTATTCACGAGTGAATTGGAAGTCAGAAAATTAGAGTTCCAAAATTATGTGTCAAAATCTTTTTGAATTAGATAAGGAGAGCAAGTAAGGTTTTCTTTGGGAGTGAAGTACTGTAATTTTTAAGCCACAACTGTTGTGAAAAAAAAAATCTATAATTATAAAATAAAAGTTAATAATACGTAATAAATATAAATTTTAAAAAGAAATTTTGACAAAAATATAATAGATTTTTCATCGTATAACTGAAAAATCATATCAATATAACTTCTAAACTACAGTTGATAGTATTTATTAAACACTTTAATAATGTAGTTTAAAAATTACAGCTAAGGGTGGACACGGGTCAGGTTGATAAACAACCCAACCTAACCCGCATATAGAACGGGTTGACAAAATTCAACCCGACCCAACCTATTATATATCTCAACCCAACCTAACTCACAGTTCTGCGGGTTGGGTCGATTAAGTTAGACTTTTGAAAAAACTCATTTTTATAGTGTAATTTAATATTAAGCAAAAATAAATAAATTAATTAAAAAATAAAAAAATACAACATTAAAATTCTTACAACAAATCCACATTTTAAAGTTTAACAATCAAATTATTAGTACATAATTAATGAAATAAACAAGTTCATAAATTTAAAATCTTATTTAATACAAAACACTACATATATATATATATGGGTTGACTGGTTGGGTTGAAAAATTTAACAACTCAATCCAATCCGTATGTTTTATCAATTCAACCTAAACCGTAAAAAATCATATGGGTTGGGTCGGTTTCACGGGTTGAACGAGTTAGCTCCCACCCCTAATTACAATTATCCAACTTCAATGTCAAACGCATTCTAAATTAATAAAAGCTCCTACTTGTGGTCATTTCTCAGGATAGAGGAATATGACCCATTTGTATTGGAAAAGTAAATGCAGCACGAGAAAATTTGAAAACTAATTGCATCGTGAAATGATATTCGTTGAAAATATGACAGGAGCAGCATAGACAAGATTGCAATTTGGGGTGGGCTGCAATTTAATTGGGCTTAAGATTTATACAACACAGAAGAGACTGCGGGTGTTTTGAAATTTGAAATCTTTTTAGAACATTAGGGCTTGTTTGGTATTATTTTTGAATTTGTATTTTTTGAAAATAAAAATGAAAATGAAAATGGTGTTTTGCAGTTGCTGTATTTTGAATTTAAATATACGTCTAGTATCATTTTCAGTATCTTATATTTTAAAACTGAAAACAGTAATATGCGTTTGATAGGCACAGTTGAAAATAATAAAAACAGAAAATATGCGTTTGGTAATGTTTTTTTCAAAAACAATTTTTAATAATCATTTACATTATATTTATAGTCATAAAATAATTATTTAGCTAATACACACAAATACAACAAAATAATTTAACTAAATTTAATATAAAAAATTACATGATAATAAAGTTTAAGAATTAACATTAATTAAAAAAAAGTTTGACATTGTCATTGTTTTTACACCATATAATTAAGATATATATTACAACACATGATTTAAACAAAATAATTATAAAAAAACACATGATACACATTATGCATTACGTATGTAATCATGCCACATAAAAGCTGCAATTCCATCTCTTGTAGCATTCATCTCTGCGACACTTGTTGGAGATAAATCAATATTAGTAAGTGGCCTACTAGTGTCTCCTTCATCGTTGGTAACCAAATCTTGCACATCAAAGTCCCCAAATAACCTATCACTTGCATTTTCTCGTCGAATAAAATTATGCAAAGCGCAACATGCAATTGGAATTAGATGTTGCTTACATAAACTATAATTATGCATGTCCCTTAAAATTAAAAATCACGCTTTTAAAACACCAAAGCATCGCTCAATTACATTACGTAATGATGAATGTCCATAATTAAACAAAGCGCAACATGCAACGAACTGGAAGAGCAGCAGCAGCAGCAGCGATGGACTGGAAGTAGCTGGAGCAAATACCAATTGAAGACAGCAGCAACAACGGACTGGCAGATCGAGTTAGAGAGAGAGATATGTGCTGTAGATCTAGAGAAAGAGGAAGAAGAGAGTGATAATGAGAGCGGAGAGTTTAGATCGGGGACTTTGGGAGCTGATGACGAAGAGAATACGAGCCAGAGATGTTTGAGATTTGTTATGTAGTTTGTTCTTTAGTGTAAACTGTAAATTCATTTGAAAACACATTAAACACGTTTTCAACTTTACAACTGGGAAACCGAATCCGAATTTTTTGTTTTATAATCTATTTATGAGTTTAGCCCACCAAATGTATTTTTCAATTGTATTTATAAAGCAAGAATAAAAATAGAGGTTTGAAAACAGTACTAAACAGGCCCTAAGATTGCTGTCTCAATTTGGCTCCAAAACAAGGATAAAATTACGGTGCAACCGTGGTACCATACCACAATTACATCTAACTATTAGATTCAGCTACAGTTGTTACCATAAGCTAGATGCAACGATTGAAAGCAATTATGGTATGGTTACCATAGCCGGACCCCCAAAACAAATGAGCATCTGATTAAATTAAATTAATCATCCCTCTGTTGTGCATGATATTCTCCAATTTATTCATTCAATTATTGTTATGTCTTTGTCTCCTGACCAGCGATGGTCAAATAACGATTTGATTTAATAAAAAATTGAACTGATAATGACTTGAATTACCACAATGAACTGAATCAAATAAAAAGTCCACTGTTGAATTGAATTTCGATTGAATAATTTATGTGCAGCCATATGTAGATATTTTGATTGAATAATACACTTTTCAAAGAGTTGGGTACAAATCTTTCCCACGGCCATCTCCCAAAACCTTCTCCAACTTGTGTACATACCTTTCAAATATTTTTTTGTACGTATTGCAAATAAAACATAGCACGTAATAATAATAAATAATAAAAATAATAATAAAAAAGGGATCTATAAAACTTATGATGGGAGAAGTACTAGGGGGCACACCACGCAATGAACCAAAAAAAAAGGTGGGCAGTGCAGCTGCAGCAGAAAGGGAGAGCAAAATGGCCGACCAGCGAAGGGTCAATTTACTAGCCACATTGGCCGAATCGTACCAAGCAATAATTGCCACA
The DNA here is from genome assembly GCF_022201045.2 of Citrus sinensis. Classification (NCBI taxonomy): domain Eukaryota; kingdom Viridiplantae; phylum Streptophyta; class Magnoliopsida; order Sapindales; family Rutaceae; genus Citrus; species Citrus sinensis. The sequence goes on from NC_068559.1 coordinate 533,726, forward strand.
AAAACAGTGATCCTAGTAATCTTCATCATTAAAATTTCGAAGCAAATGGGCAAAATGCAAAAAGCAAATGCAACTGGCAAATTGATGACACCACCGCCCCCCCAATCAACATCAAAAATCTTACAAAATCGAGTCCAGCGAAGGCAAGTAGGGACCAAAACGCAACGTGTCGATTACATATTGACAATCCTACACATGTTGTCAGAATCAAATTCGGTCGGATCATGTAATTTAATCAGTTATCAATCTCACGACTTCTATTCTTGTTCTTCATAATCGTCAACTTGACCTCTCCTCTTTCTTTTAATTGGATTATCTTTCTTTTCTTTTCCCCTCACTCTTTTCTTTCATCTCATCATCTTTTACGAAATTGGGAAACCAAAAGGACACGCACCACGTGGGATTTGTTGCAAAAATTATCAACTTTTGAAATTCTTCAAATAACCTAAAATTAATGTAATATCCATTTATTAGGAAAAAAAAAAACTCCTTTCTTGTTTAAAAAAAAAAAAAAAGACTAACGGAGTATTAATAGAATGAACTATTATACAATATTATGTGATATTACAATATTAATAATTATTTCATCCTCTTTCCTTTAACATCCTAAATTATTATTTTAAGTTAATTACTTTTAATACAAGTGTTATAGTAATAAAAGGAATAAATATAATTTTAAAAAAGTAACATATCCTTTTAAAAAAAAAATTCAGAAAATTATTACGACATAAAACGCAAGTTTCCAAAAATATGATGTAAAGAAACTATTATCTATTACAATATATAATTTATTGTTATTGATAATTAGCCTAAGTTATAACCATAATTTTTTGTGCCCACTTAGGATTTATTCTTGTATAGAAAATATCATCATACAAATTTTACTGTACAATTCATTTTTGTCACATCATCCTATTTAAACGTCAACACTAGGTGAAGTGAACAGACAAAACACCTGCAAAAACCGGTAAGTAAACCACCCGATCCCCCTTTCCACCCACAGTTTTTTAAAGATTTTTCATCCAAAAACCAGCCTATTTAAGTCTGCACATCGATACCTAAAAGGTTGTCTTTGCAATGAAAGATTATTTCGAGTGCGCATTACAAATTTTAATTTACAATAGACACCAATTTTGTTAATCTAGTTGGCATAATATCGTCAGTTAGATCACCGATTTGTTGATTAACCAGGCTAGAAATTGCATACAGGAGAACAAATCCAAATCATTTGGGCAAAAATTGACAAACTAAGATTCAATCCTATTTTGGATTTAAAGTAATTTGTACAAGAGTATTCACCAATCTAAGTACTACTAGTGTGTCCCCATTTCTGCAAATCTTCTTGCAGCTTTGTGAACATTTCTCCACAACCACAACCAGCGAAAAACAGGAAACCCCCCAAAAAAGAAAAAAAAAAACAAAAGTTAGAAGCCTTGCGCATCATCAAATCAATCACACTATTTTTCAACCCCTGCAAGTTACACAATTATATTAAAGATTTAACTTTCTCGAGGAAAATCAGTCACTTAATTTTGCGTATTATATATATATAACTCATTTTAATTAACTACTTAATCCCTGCTTTTGACTTTTGATTCTCCTTAAATCGACCACCACAACGCTGACATTATCCGAACTACGCCTAGCCAAGGCCAGCTTGGTCAACAAAATTGACGCGTCCAAGCAAGCTTTGTCAGAGCTTTGACCAGACACTGCCACCTCGCTCCCCGGCGATCCGGGTGGTGAAGCTGCAGCCGCCGCCTTCTGAGCTCGGAAGCACGTGCGCACCACGCTGCACGCCGTCTCGTTCGACACCACGTCCCATAACCCATCGCTCGCCAAAATCAAACACTCATCCTCCGCCGTACGCTCAGTCACGGTCACCTCCGGCTCCGATATCACATACGGCTTTAAGTAATTGTCTCCGATCGCTCTCGACATCGCCAGAACGCCAAGCACTCTCGGGCCGTCCCAGTAAATCACACGGCCGCCGGCGGCTTCGATTCTAAGCAACTCATCCGGGCGATCAGGCTGGGACAAACAGAGAGAAGTAGCACACTAGTTAGAGAACAAATCCACGCGTCATAATTTCATTGGATAACTATTCAGCTTTTATCAAATAGTTGACTCACTTTATGATCGTTGGACAGAGGAACCGCGACGCCGTTTCGGCAGAGCACAGCACGAGAGTCGCCGCAGTTAGAGACGATAAGCTTTTCAGGAGTGACGACAGCAACGACGGCAGTAGATCCAACGGCGTCGCACTGCGGAGTCTGTAACTCGCAGCGGCAGTTAGAGATCTTGGAACTCACACTCCAATCTTGCACCTCCTTATCCATCTTCCCAAAGCTCGCCTGCATTGTCTGCTTCCACTTCACCGATTCTTCAACAACGTTACAAGATTCAATCTCCTCCCTAAGTATATCATGCAACCGATCTTTACACTTCATCGCCACCTACAAACGAAAATATAAAACAAGCAAAATTAGAAACGTTGTAATAATAATAATAATAACAACAATAACACGTAAAAATGATTCGAGCATATTAATTTATTAAGCGCCAAGTGCTTACATGTGAGCAACCATGACCGTCGAACACGCCGTAGAAGTGAGCGCGATTTTGCTTGCAAAACGACGGGTGAATTGACACAGTATCCTCCATATCTCGTCTTCTACCGCAAACTGAAGTCATCCCGAACTTGGGGTTATCATTTACCAAATCATCAGCCGCTTCATTATTCCCGACTAATTCTTCCTTGTTTACGGTACGACCTCGCTCTGAATCTTTCGCTTCACAATTCTGTTCGGTGTTTTCTCGAGCATGTGCAGCTGTTAAGGCAGTGTAAAGTTCAAGCTTCTTTCGTTTCCGATCGTTTTCTGACGGCGGCAAAACTGCCACGTCTGCAACCAAGTTAAACGGACGGAGCTCTAGCCTCCTCCGTCTAGAAGCTCGTGAGCTTTGCTCAACTGATACCGCTGGTTCACTCTCACAACCTACTCCACAGCAAATCCCCGCCATTAAAGTGAAGAGCTCCGAGAAAAATGATCGACCAAAAAAATGAAAAAACTTCAATCAATTCTAATTTCCTTAGCGCTAAGTAGCTATCTATCAAAGAGAGCTGCTACTGAATAATACCTTGGCGTAGACAAAGATGAGACAAAAGATAAATGAGAGATCTCTTGCTGAATTGGAGAGGTCCCGTTAAAAAGCCTTTCTATAGAAGCCGACCCTCTCTTTCTCTCTCTCTAATTTACCTGGGGCCCACCACGTAATTGCGGGCAGCCTACCCGTCACCGTCACGGGCAGGTATCAGACATGTACAGTTGTCGTGACGTCGATTTACTGAATGAAATATACTATCTTAACCGTCCATTTAGCACACGATTTTTCTCTCTCTTCCTTCATCTCAACACGTGTATTGGCATTTTAGGGCTCTGTTTACGTTAGCCAATGAGGTTTGGACACGACCGGCTTGAAACGACCGGCCTTTTCTGACACGCATGTGGTCATCTCTCGCTCCTCTTTTCAGTGCCCTCGCTCTGTGTCGAAGAGAAAAGGCCCCGTATTCATTGTTCGTATTTTTGTGTCCATAAAATAAGCAGCTGTTGCATACGATATCACCACGTGGCGCAATCGTGGAATACGAGATTCGGCCTTGATTCTTCTCTCCAAACGCTTCTGTTGCGAGTGGTAGCAACACAATTTGTTTTTTGTTTGGAAATTATAATTCGTAAATCTAGGAGGACCTCGTAATTTGATTTTGTGATCCTATAGTTTCCAATATAAATATGTGAGTTCATAATCAATTGTATATATTTTCACATATTTGTGCCCGAAAAAACTTCATAATATACATAAAAAAACTTAAATTTTTAATTTCATTAATGAAGTGAAAAAATATTTGTCATTACTAGCTTTGCTAATATTTTTTTTTTCATTTATCCTCCTTTTTAAATGACAATACAATAAAAAAACTACAAATTATTTCAAGATTTAAAAACTGTTGTTGTAAGACTTGTGAAATTTTTTACATTTTATTAAATTATATATGATATTCTTAATGTTGAGCCTGTAAATACACAAATTTATTTTCTAAATAATTTAACACTTTTAAATACTAAATCAAATTTTTAAAGTTTGGTAGATTTTTATATTTTTATAGTTTTTCAAAAAATTTGACACAGATTGATGCTTGTCACATTTTAAGTCTAATAAAATTTTTAATATTTTATAAATGAGTAATGATACAACCATAAATTTTTATATAAATTGATTTCGCATTAGTTAAATAAAAATATTAAATAATAAAAATAAATTATATAAATTAAAAATATTGAATCATACCATCTGTATTAATAAAATTTGTACAATAATTTATGATTATAATATTACTCTTTATAAATAGGATAATCATTTTATGCAACACCAAAGTAAATAAAGGACAAATATTATTTGTGAGTGGCATTAGTGGAGCGTGAGAAGACGCGCAATAGTTGTGTGGCGGGAAGAGAAATAGTGTTTGCCGCTTTATTCTGGTCGCTACCAGTTGTGTAATGAAGGCGTCTACGTAAGCGTAACGAGGTAGATTTTGACGCGTGTGGGACCGCATGTCAAAGTCGATACCCCGTTGCAGAATATCTGAGGTTCGGTAGCTGTTCACTAGCCACGTGTCTTCTTCTGACGTGGATCTGAATGTGCGCCTATCGTTCCTCGCGCTCTTACACGTTTCAACCACTGCTTGCTCCAGAAATTATAAAATTTCACCGCCCCTCTTCCACAAATTAGAAAGTTGTTGTACAGGAAACCCTGTTTTTGACAATTTGCTTAACGACCTTTATAAGCTTCTGTATTTCTATTTTACCCCAATTAAACTTATTTTCACATTGTGACCCCTTCTATTATTTCTCGTTACTCCCTTACCCTTTACATAAAATATATAAATCGATGAGAATATTGGCGCACAAAATTTGATGTTAATTGATGTTATTATAATTAGGGGTGTTAGCGGATTGAATTTTACAGATTGGACACTAATCCATATCTGATCCATAATTTTGGGATTATAAATTTTTAATCCAATCTAATATACGGATTGGTGAAATTCAATACAAATCCAATCTATATGTTTGCGAATCGAATGCAGATATGACCCAATGTATATCCAATTCATTATTTTACAGATTAGTTTGTGGGTTAAAAATTTTTAATTCCGTCCTAAACACAAACTAACTAAATAAAAAAATTAATATAAAAATAATTTTCATACCGATCAAATTCAAGATTAAATAAGATTTAAATAAATTATTTACTTAAATAAAGCTTGAAAATACATTCAAAATTTTAAAATATAACACACCAAAAAGAAAAAATCTATCGATACATGAAAATTAATTGTTTAAGAAACTATATTCATTTATTTTATTATTTTATTTTATATTATTATCGGATAAAATATAATATTGTGTTAATGCAAATATATTTTAACTTATTTATTTATGAATAAGTACTAATGCCACATTTACAAGTTTAATTTTTTTATTAAATAAGTATTTCTTTTTTTTGATTCGCGGATTTTTATGAATTTACTTTTGTAAATTCATATACAATCTACTGACTGCGGATTTTTAAAATTTTAATCCAATCCAATTTACCAATCTATAGATCAAATTTTTACCGATCAGACGGATTGAATAAATCGGATTGGATTTCGAACACCTCTAATTATAATCATGCGACCCTTATATACTTTAATAAAAGAAAGCAAATTGTGTTAACAGTTGTATTTGGATCGTGTGAGATTTATGTTTTATACAGACACAATCTATTTATTAATCATACGAAAAAAATAAATAAATAAAAACTTGAAATAAAGTATATACAAATAACACATTATGTTTTATTTAATAATTAGCTAATATTGCTACACATGTAACACGAGACACTAATCCACATAATATTTATTTATCTTAATTTACATGAATATCACCCATTCATTAACTTATTTGTATGTATCAACAATATTATATAAGATTTTATACATTATATCAAACCTATTGAAATGATAAAATTATACTTATTCAAATAATTAATAACATCCAAACTCATATAATGTTAGCTCAAACAATGAAATGTCACATATATCTTTAGATGTTTTGGTAAATATGCAAAAATGTCATTATTTTCATGTGTCAAAACTTGAAACTCTAATCTGATACAAGTATTGATGGGGATGACATGGACACAATCCATTTACCCCAAACCTAGTTATTTATATCAAAATCACATCAAATTCTATCACCTCTACAATTATTAATCATAGAGTTTGAGAGATTATGAGTTAATTAATCTCTTAGCATGCGACAATTTGGTGAGATGCTTGCTCCACCATATGTTAATTTAGCAAGTATAGCGTTTTTAATATTTAATACTATTGTTTTTTTTTTCTTATGGCATCAATTTTTGAAAACCGAACAGGTAAATTCAATTACTGCATTAATTGTTGCAACACTTCCTTTATTGTAAAATCATAATTAACGGTGCGTTTCTCATTAAACGATCATAACTTCTTTATTTTATTTTTTATTTTTATTATCTCTTAACATCCTTGAAGAAGTTTTAAAAATAAAATTTATAGGTCACGAATAAATGAATATAATAGAACTGGAGTTCAAATTAATGAAGTACGTGTAGGAGTACTTTGCTAAAAATCCTCAAAGTTGACGACAAAACGAGATGGGAACTAAAAAGTACACGTGTAGGGTCACAATTTAATTACCAAGGGCATTCACGCACAAACTCTATGAATAATCAATTATCCGAAAGGTGGGACAGAAAAGGAATTCAATTAAGTCCCTGCCCGTCCTGTGCATCCGCCACGTTGGAGGTGCAAGCTGTAAAGCAAAGGCTGTACTCCATGATGTGACGCAAACAAAAAGGCCACGTGACTGAGGAGGCTACTGTCAGCGAGTCCCGTCGTCCGTCGCTGACCCAACCCCACAGTTTTGTTTTTTCGGCAGCGTAAATGGTAAAAGGTAATTTGCACACTACACTCATCGTTGCTTGACACAAATCAAACAACATTGCTAGTTGCCAAATTGCACCAGCTAAGACCTGTTAATTTTCATTTTTGACACCTGGCTCCATTTATTTTAGCTTTTATAACTTAATTGCCAAGGCGTTTGATTAATATTATTATTGTTGCATTGTTACTTTAGCACCATAACTAACTATATTATTTTTTATGAGAAACTTGTGGTATAATTGTGATATTGTGTTACAGTTACATTCAATTATTGAATGTCAATGGACCCTAACAATTTAATTACATCTAACAACCGAATGTAATTATGGTATGGTACCATAATTGTACCATAGCCTGATCCCATTTCTTAACTTTAAAATAGTCACAGGTAACTTATAAATTGATAGTTAGTGATATTTATTAAATATCTATTACTTCGCCTATGAATGACTGAAAGTGAGCATTAGAGATTTAATAAATACAACATTAATGTATGGACCAAAAATCCACAGTCAAAACTAATAAATTAATTTTTTTTTTGGGGTAAAATCAGTAAAAAAAATTTTTTAATAGATTCGGTCCTTGGAGGTATGTGTGCTTCTAAAAGATATTTTTTATACTGAGCCCAATTTCAAGATTCATTTTCTACATAAAGCCAGTAACGGTAACAAATTTTTTACTACATATATCATTTTTGTTATAAATATTATTATTTTTTAACTAAGTAAATGCATTTAAGGTAAAAAAAAAAATTTTTGAATGGAACTCAAAATCGTTGAACTTGGACAATCAAATAGTGCTTAGGCCTTTTTCTCCCTTTGATTTTTTGTTTTTCATTTGTCTTAGATCAGTGGCGAAGCTAACACTATTTTTTGGGGTGGGCTAGATTTTTTTAAATATTCAATTACTTCTCAAAACTTTTTTTCTGTACAAATAAAATTATTAAAATACACTAGACAAGTAAAAATAATCTAAAATAATTAATTTTTTTTCAAGAAACTAACCCGGGCTACAGCCCAGATTAGCCCCCTCATAGCTTCGCCCCTGGTCTTGATCTATTAATATTCCTAGCGATACACACACACACATACATACATATAGATACATATATGTATATTACACTTCTTTTACATTGTTATTATTTGGGTTTTTTAAAATTTAGGGTGTGTTTGGGATTGAGGTTGGGCTGTAACTTAAAAGTTACAGCACTAAAATATTTGGTAAATACTATACAATATCTGCTGTAGTTTGGAAGGTATATTAATATGATTTTTCACTTGTTTAATGAAAAATCTATTGTATCTTTAATAATTTTGTCAAAATTATTATTTTAAATTTATATTTATTACATATTATTAACTTTTATTTTATAGTTACAACTTTTTTTTCACAGCAGCTGCAATTTAAAAGTAACAGCACTTCAATCCCAAACGCACCCTTAGGGTTATTATTTCACAATACTTTAAGTATTATAAAATAGTAAATTACTATATGGATTATTAAAAGATAACATTGTATTATATTAACTTTTTATAAATAAAAAATTATTGTATTTTCACTACTTTTATTAGTTGACTCGTTAGTTCACTTATAAAACACACACATCATTGCCGCTTATATTTACAACGATAATTATGAAAATATTGCCCCTACAATTGATTTGTGGCGTGATCAATTGTAAATTGATGGATATGTAATAAATTGTTATTTTTTAAAAAGTTAATATTGTGAAATATTATCTTTCAATAATTTTGTAATTATTTATTATTTCACAATAAATGCGACAGTTGAAAGGATAATAACCATAAGATTTAATTATAAATTTAATTTTTCTTTGATGAAAATATAATTTTGGTTGTCCATATGACGTCAGTGTGGCACCGTCATTATACTAATAACAATAACGGAAATTTAATAAAAATATTATATTTCAATAATTGATATAGTGATTTATTATTTTATAATAGTTATGCGTCGAAATGATAATTAACCCTTTAATTTAAAACGAAAAATAGAGATGTACAAGTCGCCAGTTACCGAAGATGAAACGTGCGAGGATTAGCATGCCACGTGAGAGTAATAAGAAGCATCTCTAAAGAGAAATGTTACGAGGTAATTAAAAGTTAGGGGGATTGCCACTTTTTTCCCAACAGTAATTAACATATACTATTTACTCCCTTTTTGTTTTTATAATAGCCAAAACCTCCCATGACAGCATAAGTTTATAATATTATCATTATTTTTAACTACTTTTTTATTTACATTATTATAAATTAAATAAATTACATGAATAGAAATTAAATAAAAAAATTAAGTATTAAAAACAAGAAATATATGTTTTGATATGAGCAAAAAAAATAATAAAATTTTTTCTTGTAATTATTTATTTTGTGAACATTTTCTTATAATAATACATTTTGTAATATTTTAAAATTAAATATAAAAAGTATAGCCAAAATATTTTATTATTTATCTTATAATAAATTTTTATTTGTCGTTCAAGTTTTCTTATAATAATTTTTTTATCATTTTACTAATAATTTTCTTATATATTTATTATAAGAAAATTTTCACAAAATAAATAAGTATAAAAAAAATTTATTATTAATTTTTTTGTTCATATCAAAACATATATTTCTTATTTTTAATGCTTAATTTTTTATTTAGTTTCTATTCATGTGATTTATTTAGTTTATAATAAATATAAATAAAAGAGTAGTTGAAAATAAGGATAATATTGTAAATTTATACTATTAGGGGGTTTTTTACCATTATAAAAACAATAGGAGAAAAAATAATATATATTGATTACTGTAAGGGGGAAATTAACAATCTCCCTTAAAAGTTATGCACCAAAATTTTTGCAAGTTTAGATATTTTCTGTGCATGAGTTCGAGTCTCAACAGTTGTTGGGACTCGACTATTTGGCTTCCTGCTTGGGATAGAATATATTTCTCTTCAATATTAAGTGAGATTCGTTGTTCGAATTGTACCATACTAACATCATGAAAAAGAGTTCCGATTGCTTTTTAGTTATAAGTATCAATAAAGTTCTATTGTAATATATCAATATTTCAAGAAAAAAGTCTGGATATTTTCTGCAGGTTTTTGGAAGGTTGCAGTATATATAGTTGGCAAACTCTGTCTCGGGATGCAATCATTAATATTTTTAAATATTTTTTTCAACGATATTTTTTCTTCGCAGAAGCAGAGGCAGAGGCAGAGGGGATGTTTCTCTTGCAGTTTCATGCTCAGTTGCTCCGATAATGTTATCGAAGCAATTGATATTTGCATGACAATTTGTGGGGAGTGTTACGGCCTCATGAGTATATGTGTCACCAATAGCTCATTTCTCATCATTGAAACTGCAGCAACAGGAGGATTTCTATTAAATTTCTCAACATTCAACATAAGAATAAACTAAAGAAGCTACAAGTTTAAAAAATGCCAAAATGGCCACAAGGCCTTAGGGGCATGAACAATCAACACAAGTTCTGAGTTCATTGTGCGGAAAAAAAAAAAAATCAGCTAATCTTTAGAAATCCAGTCTAATCCCAGGGTTAAAACCATTCGCAGTAAATCCTCCATCAACAGAAATAATCTGTCCCGTGATATAAGAAGCGGCAGGAAGGCAAAGGTATGCCACCAGAGATGCAACTTCCTCAGGTTCTCCAACACGTTGAAGAGGAGTCCGAGCTATTACCTTGTCCACAAATTCTTTGTTTTCAAGCAACTGCATGAAAGAGAAATATGCAGGCAATGAAGGTGGTTTATATTTATATTTTTTTTAATATAACTGTTGATATTCACGAACTGCAATCAGGTGAAACCATGAAAGATGAAACCCCTAAGCACCTTAGGGTAATCAGCACAAGATATTATATTAAATTCGTAAATTTTGGCCAATTAGTAATTGGTACTTGCTGCCTGCATCCTAACTTCAGTCGATTCTAGTAATCAAATAAAAGACCTCAACTTGTTCTAGATTTAAATTCAGGGCAACTGAGGTTCGATTAGTCCATGAATAAAAGAAGACAAGTGTTACTCCTACCAAAGATCTACAGCAAAATACAAAGTTTTGAACAATTTTCTCAATATACTTTTCAGAATATCAATGGAAAGAAGAGAAGCTGATGAAAAGAAGTGTTACCGTAAATCAAAATTTCAAGATAATAGTCACAAGAAGATTAGAGAACATTACATGCTCTACTAGTGAGGTCTTGGTATACCACGGTGCAACAGAATTTGTCCTGATATTGTCTTTTGCCCATTCACAAGCCAGATTTCTTGTAAGTTGATTCATTGCAGCTGCGGATAACAAGTGGTAAATAAAAGCCTTTCAACATCTTCACACATGATACTCATGCCTATATATTATTATCACCAGATCAGTAACTGACCTTTAGTTGCTCCATAAATTGATCCGCTCCCTATATGTGAGAGACCACCAACAGAGGAAATGAACACGATGCTTCCAACTCCAGATGCTTTAAGAAGAGGATATACAAGTTGGCACAAATGGTATGTGGATTCAAAGTTGGTAGTCATTATTTTCGAATATTCTTCAGCAGAGTACTCAATAGTCGGCTTCCTGATATTAGTTCCAACGTTGTTTACCTAAAAAACCAATAAGATCATGTAAATGTCCCTCAAAGGTAAGGGGACTGTTAAAAAAGAAAAAAAGAAAAAAAGAAGAAATAGTATGATCTAAAGTTTGGGTCCAAAAACGAAAGAAAACATTCCCCATTATAGATTTAGAAAACCAACATCGTTTCATGATTGATTTCAAGAATGGCTAAAGTATTGTTGCAAAGCATTAGTCCATTAAGTAGCCACGAGTTTATTCCAATACTGTAAAATTTGGCTCCAACTTTGTATCAACAAAAATTGTTGTAACGAGTAAAGTATCCTAGCCACCTCCCACCCCCTATAACCGATAAAAATTCATAGAGCACTACATAGAAAATAAAATAAAGTAGCATAACAATGAGAACAATAGCGGCTCTTGGACCATATCAAGTTCTACTTCTCCTGCAAACAAAAGCCAATTTACAATGTCCCATTGTAGTGAAATCCAGAATGACTTCAGGTTTTACAAGGCTATATCAAAATCATAAGAAAGCTGGCCAACAGTTAAAACGGCTAAGTCCATATTCTGATAACTCAAAAATTACATATCAAAGTCCATTTTTGTATGAGTTTGTCAATCAATCACCTAGGGCAACATGAACTAGACTTGTATTATTGATCCAACCATGGATTTGAATTATTCTAAAACGAAAAATATCTATGTCATACAACATAAATACATGCTTAAATTCCCAAATATCATAAATGATTAAATTTTTTTTAACGATTTTAGGTATAAACATAACAGAAAACTAAATTCTCTCCCCACCCATATGAGCATGCTCAAACATGGGAACTCTTGTCAATTGTGTAAGAGACCAAAACATGAAATTTTCAATTTGGTTTGATAACAAAGTGCAGGCCTTACAAGGTGCTAACAGATAACCAAAATAGAAGGCCTAAATGGAACCAAATGAAATCATCAATAGAGAGCTTAAAACTAATCAACTAATTGCAATTCCAACAGTAAAAGTGAAAAATTCAAGTTTTTATGCATCAATATAAAACTTAAGCACATGGGCAAATACTACTAATTAACCCTTCAAAAATAACACTTCTGATGCAAACACTCACCAAAATGTTGAGTTTGCCATTGAACTTGGAACCCACTTCTTGAATCAGCTTCTCCCTCTGATCAGGAGATGCAGCATCACAAACTGACCCACTAACAACGAAGCCTTTGCTTTGCCATTCTTTTAAGCACTTATTAAGCTCAACTTCGTTTCTCGAACATGTGTGTACCACAGCACCCAACCCAGCCAGTTCCTCCACAGTAGCTTGCCTAAACACATTTATAAAATTACATAAATAAATAAATAAAACCCAATAAGCCATTTAGCCAAAAGAGTTTTGCTTAATTCAGTGATTAAATTAATTATAAAAAAGAGCGTTTTGTTAAGGACCCAATTCCACGAGTGCCACCGGTGACAAGAGCAGTCATTCCTTTGAGCGACCATCTTGAGCTCTTGAAACTGCTCTCTGCATTTGCCATGGCCGCTTTGTTCTACTTCACTCTGTGTGGAGGGATTTGTTTTATAAACCCGATATGGTCAATGGAAAAATTCTAGTCCTATTTTGGAATGCTCTCAATAACAGAAGTGTCGGTAAGTGAAATTTTTTTTAGCAAAAACCTCGGTTTAAGGTTAAAAGACATAAAGACCCCCATGCAGTTTAATTATATTAGTGAATTTTTTTTATATGATTTAGATAGAAATAAAAGTATTATGTAGTGCGTTAATTTTCTTGTCACGGTCTAAATAAATTAAATTCACTTATAAGGTTAGAAATTTAGATGTTAATTTCTGATTGAAATTTTTTTATTTGATTTTTTAAAATTTTTTTATTAGTTTTCTCACTCTTAAATTCCTATTATTTCTTTAAACTTTCTCTCTTTACAAAACTAAAAAATACCAGCTTCTCAATAATAAATAAAAATCAAAATTGGGGAAAAAAAAAAGGAATTTACGGCCCCCCCGGGGCCGGGGGGGGGGGGGGGGGCGGGAGGCGGAAGAGAGAAAATATTAATGGGCATCATATTGGAAGAGGGTTTTATCGGTATATTGAAGGGGTGTGAAAAGCACCTCTCAATATCTAAAAAGAATCACCTCCAATGGACCCACATTAAACTAAGCTAATCCAATATTTTTCATTCGTTAGGCCTGGGCCCAATATTTGGTCCGATGGGTTGATCGGCTTCATTTTCCTAACCATGATGTGACTTACACATCGTTATTTATTTAATTTTTTCCGGGTACGCTGAAATATGTTTGCAAGCTAGAATTGAGGCTTTCAAGTTACAGAATTAAATTACAAGTTCTGGGTTGATACTTGATCCTCAGAGATATCTTATTGTGTTGTAGTTGGTAAAATTAATAACTGATGAAGGTTTTTATTTCTTTACATTTTATTTTACTAAGAATTATTATTTGAGAAGCTTTATGTGTTGTATGCATGTTGAGTGATGGTATCTTTTTCAAGTACCTCACATACAGAGTTTCTTTCTCTTATGCTCGAATAGTATGATTACAATAATTTAGGCAACTATTTGTATAGGGGTTGTAAATTGATTTAAATGTTTGTTACCGAACAAATTGATTGAAAACTATTCATTTTTTTTAAATATTACAATATTAGAAATTTGTTATGATCAAAGCATGATCGCGTTCTTGAAAATGAGAAAATTACTCTAATAAATACTGGAGAAATGAACATGCAACATATAATTAAGTAAAATCTTTTAATAGTGATACTCTATATAGGAATAACTTCTATCTAGTCATAAAAAATAATGGTCCCAATTTAGGCTAGTTATAAATAAGAATAGATTTCACATTTTAATGAGTTATAAATTTTTTAGGTCATGTCTTAAGGAACTTACCTCTACATAGTAATAATTATTTATATATTGCAAAAATAAATGTTATGTTACGCAAGGAACATACCTCCTCATAAAATCAGTAAAATAATGAGGAGAGAAAAATTAAAGAGAATGCAAAAATTTAGATAATTTTAAGATAACTCTGCATATTTCTAGTATTGTATAGAAGAATATAATAATTTTTTAGAACTATTTCTATCTCTTTTATCAATATCTATACATTAGATTTGAATTACTCCATCAACAAACTATTAATATAGTGCATACTTTATAACTTGCACGAAGGAAAACTAAGTTAAAATAATAAGTTTTGTTACTACATCTCTATGAAATTATACTGTCTTCATAGTAATAGTTTTACAGTTCCATTTTAAACTTTCCATTAACCTATCATTCTATCAAGACTTATCCTACATATATGAACTCTCACTATCCATTTTTCTATTTTTGCAAAGAAACCCACAAAAACTTAAAGAATAATAACATCCTTCCCTCTCATAATTCTACAATCAATCCATGAAAGCAACATAGAAACAGACTACAGACACATCAATTAGCCCCGCATGACCATGTGCACACTGTGGCTCAGCAATACAGCCACTACTAATGCACTTAAAACCCCACTGAGTCTCTTGATGATGAGTCAGTCTCACTTCTAAATGCTTTTTACACAAAATTGGAAACTTCATGAAACCCTAAGCAACCAACTTCAATTTCCCTCACAATCTCCAAGAACCCACGTAGAAAATTAAGTACCCACGCAAGCATTCTTCATTTCACATCCTTTAAATGGCTAAAAAAGTTGCTTGGTGCAACAGAAATTCTTTGTAGGCACAACAGTATACATTTGCGTTAGATTTTAAACATACATTAAGTCAAAATTAATATTGGCGATGTTTCATCAAATTTCCTCATAAAGAAACGTTGAAAAGCACAGCTATAAAACACTGAGACCTCGCCGTGTTTTATGGAGGAACCGTCGGTATCAAAGGTTACCTATTCGGAATTTACTGTAAAGCTACGAATGCCCATGTGTACTAAAACCAGACATGGTCTAGGGTTTTGGAATTTTTAATTTTAGGCTTTTAGGGTTTGGTTGTTGAAGGTTTAATAGCTATAGCTTTGTAGAGTGTAAACGCGTAAATAGTGGCATTGATGTGATATATTATGTCAAAAGCATAGTAAATTATAGTTTATTCAATTAAATTCATTCTAGTTCCAATGGAGTTGGTGAGTTATGACATGTTTTTCTTTCTTTCCTTCTTTTTTTTTTTCAAAGAAAATTATGTTACAATCGATTGAAATTATAACTAGATAATGCAGTAGTTTATATAGTTTTAGAGTAGTTCAAAGTATTCTAAGCATGAATTTAATCCCGTGATTATCTAAGTTGTGTTTGCTTTTTAAAATTTGGTAATAGGTGTAAATACACTTCTAATTTAGTAACCATTAATCATAGCTTTATAAAAAGACCCACACAAGATATCATATTAATATTCGATTTAAATTTATCATACATAGTCTAAATTAGACGTCTGAACAAATCTTGATCTAAAAAAAAAGCTAGTCAATATGAACAATATCGACTTCACGAACTCACAGTAATCACGCAATGGGTGGAATTATTGGATGGCTGAAGAGTGAAAGGAAGCAGTGATATATTGGAATTATAAGGAGGCAACTAGCGGATTTTATGCAGGTAGTCAAAAAGGCGATACATGTTGTGATGTGAGATGACAAGCTATTAATTAGATCTTCTTATAATATTTCGTATGAAGTGACTCACTGTCAGTTCTTTCAACCCATTTATGAACCTAGAGTCAAATTCCTTCTCTCTATTTGATTTATGTCTGTACTCGTAGTTAACCAATTGTATTCTTAAAGAAAAAAATAATTGTACTCTCTGTGCAAAATCCAAAGAAAACATTTTTCTTACTGTTTCAGCAAAAAAATTCCACTATGCAAAATATACTACTCATTAATGAATATATCCGGCTGTTTTCGTTTTTTTGAAAGGAGAATGTATAATGTATGCACAACTTGAATCTCCATTTAACAATAATATTCTTAGCTACTTTCAATCTTCGATCATATGTTCATGCTACATTGACATATATTTGGAGATTAATTATGAATCATCTAAAGAAAATAGTTGAATTTTTTTTCAATATATACATTTGAATCATATGGAACAAGTAAAAAATTAATAGCAAGAAGTATAGACTGATCAAAACAAAATAAGAGAGCATTTTCATACTTCTTTCATTCTACTCATATTTTAAAATGTGACCAAGAGGCATTTGATTTTGCCTGCTTTTCATTAGAGGGATGGCATAAAAGGAAACTAAAAAAAGAAAAAAAAAAAGAAAAAAGAAATACAATTTCTCTAAGAGCTAGCTTGCTGTAGAGTCCATTGGAGCTTTATAGTGGTTCTACTTCATCTTTGATGGATCACCAAGCCTGAGTTCAAGATCCAAATTCTCCTTTTGGAGACTGAATTTATCGCTAGACATGAAGAAAGGCTGAGTTGATTTTGAAACAGCAGCACTTGTCTTTGCTCTTTTGCAGCTAATTGTCTTATCACACCAAATATCTGGTTTCAATCCCACAGACAAGTTGGTTTCAACAAAATCATCTTCGTGATTTATGGTGACAAAAGAAGAAGAATTTTCTTTAGCAGTGGTGAGTAAAGCTGCCGTAACCCGAGTATTTAAAAGAGTAGGTGATGATGCAACAACAACAACATTATTGCTAGGACTAGAATGATCAGATGGGCATTTATGGTGTGTTGATTTATTGAGAGAATTTTTAAGCCTAGCTCTATCCCTTCGATGGACATTCATATGCCCACCCAGGGCTTGAGCAGACTTAAATTCTCTTCTGCAAAAGCTACAAGAATAAGATCTCGGTGGCCATATGCATCCACCAAGTGACCGTGCTGCTGCATCTTCTGCAAAAGCTTTTTCTTCCCATGATGATGATGATGATGAGTCGCTAAAAGAGTACTTCAAAATCTGATCTCTTTGCCTCTTCATCCACATCCAATACTGAGCTTGTGCCTCCATTGTGCTAGCTATATCTTTAATTTAGCAAGAATAAAGAGAAATGTAAGACAGTTTATTAATATAGAGAGACGAGTAATGCTGAAGCAGCTCTGTATAAATTCTTATTGAATGCATGAAAGCTACTTGAGAATCTAAGAGGAAGGGAAAGAGTTCAGATGGATAAGTCTCCTCACTAGCTTTTTTTGGTGTGATGATCAATTTGCTCTCTCTCCTTTGGCTCTTTCAATGTTTTGTAGCTGGGGTTTGACGGATATAGACAGTCAATGTTATCGGTACTATTTTGGCAATTTCTGAAGAGAGGCCCCATTGAAGCAATTATCATACACATCTATATGATATACACATAAAATTATTGCGGGAAAATATATGCATCTCTTATAATACATATTTGAAATGAGACCACTTTCTATTAGAATTAGACTGAGATCCCGTCTCAAATTTGTACATTAAAATGTGTAAATATTCACATTGTAATTAAGAATATGATTTGATTTTGATAAGACCCTTTTAAAATTAGTCAATTCTCATACATATGATATCCTCTAAGAGTGTTAATAATGGATATCAGGATATACAAAAATTTGAGTTAGATCATATTGTTGCAGAAAATAATATTCTCATCTCAAATTCCCATTTTGAAACACATATTTTTTATTGGAGGCTCTACTTAATATTCAGATACATGAAGGAATCCATTGATATTGATCAATATATAAGGACTATAATATACATATATAATTTTCAATACATTAACAAATTAAACAATATTGTTTCTAATATATTTAAATATGTGTCTTTTAAAAAATTTAGTGTCATTCTTAATTTGTTAAAAATGAGTGTGTAGTCATAAGAGAAAAACTATATATATTTTGATTAAAAGGCTATAATTTAATTATATGATTAAACTAATGATGAAAACATATTCATCTTCTTCTGGCTCTAGCTTTGAAAGACATGGCGTAAGATGTGGAAAAGTGGAGAACCATACGAAGACTATTATTGGAAAAGACAAGCAGCTGGTGAAGATTGATAAAACGAATTGTTTTATTAAATAAAGGATATAATAATTGCTGCCAAATGCTAATTGTCTTTTCTTCAATCTTCTATCTCATTCAAAAAACGTAATGCTTTATCAATTGTTAACTTAATCTTGTCAATATCCTTTTTGATAGTCATCATACATGTTTATTATAACCATTCAAAAGAAAAAATTAAAAAACATTTTTATGATAAAAAATTGACCTTTGATTTGATCACTTCAAATTAAAGTATTATATTTTCATTTTGTGTGTTTAGTGAATGTGTTCAGAATCTTTAGGTTTTTCCTTCTGTATCACGATAAGTCAAATGAAGCATTAATATTTATTAATATATTGCCAAATGGTTAATCTCTCTCTCCTCTCATTCATTCCCATGTTAATTTTTAGGGTTATATATATATAATTTTATTTTTTTAGTGGGAACGTCCTTATTTTTTTTCATGTGAACACATTTTTAAATTGTACAGTTTAATAGAATTAAATTTTAATATTATTAAATCGTATAATTTTATAGTGTGTTAAAAAATAATTTTATTAGACCACTCAACAATATATTCGTATTAAAAAAATTGCAGCTTTAGGCATAAATCAAAGATATTCGTAGGAGTTGCAGGTGCTCATTTTGCAATAAACCGTCCCGACATCGGTTTGGTCTGGAGTTTTTAATTGATCAGAATCAGTTCAGTTTTGTTAAAAACGAAAACAAACACAGGAAACTGATGAAGACCAAGCCCGAACTACTGCATTAATTTAATTTATACAAAGCCCATGCAAGCTATTTATGATGTGAAATGAAATTTATGATATGATATGATACGAAATAGCTATATATGGCTATTTATGATATGAAATGAAAATCCATTATAAATATACAGGAAAATTAATAACTAAGAACTCGTATCCTATATTATATATTCGGATCCAGTTATGTTACAACTGTGATACCATACTATACAACGCTTTTTGTTTCTATTCTGAAATATCCTTCGACGTAAAGAATCTAACGGTTGAAATTAGTTCTTGGATAATTTAGGTATCCAGCTATGTTGTCATTATATATTCAGTAAACTTCATTACATTATGATTTAATTAGCTAAAATATTTTTTTCATGCAACATGTTTGAATGGCCAGATAATTTTCAACACGCTTCTCGTTCAAACTTGAAGTATCCATTATGAAAAATACAAATAGAATTTATTGTTTCTTTCGAGTAATTAAGTGCAGTTTCCAGTTACTGTGTAACTTTACGCTCATAATCAATTCATTTTTTACTGCATTGATTCCCTCCCCCCCCCCCCCCCCCCCCCCTCCCCCCGCGGTAAAATTATAGGAAATTTTCTTATACAGCCACTTTCAAAAATTCAATATCAAAACTAGCCATAGAATAAAAGTTCTTACAATAATAACCACACACACTTTTTATGGACTAAATTACCCCCCCCCCTCCCCCCCTCCCAACAAAGTTCCTCTCTTATTTCACCTCAACAATTAAACATAAATTCTAGAAAACTACTCTTATTTCACTTCTCAAACTCCCTCTTACAAGTAAACACAAAACTACTCCGATTTCATATGCATCAAACAACAATTTTTAATTAGCACTGAAGACAAAATCAATCAAGCCAAAAACAAAACAAAAAAAAGCTCATTAAGGTTAGTGTTTTTTGAAATTTAGATTGTAAGATTAATTAAGTTTTATCTATGGGTTTTGTAGAAATTTGAAGAAATAGATATCTTTATTAATTTTTATTAAAATGTGAGTAGATATTTGCTTGTGTGAATCCCAAAATTAGAAAAAAGTCTAATAAATTATGTATTTCTATGACTTGTAGAAGAAAATCTGATCGAGGGCGATGGTTGCCATCGCCCGCCCTTCTTGTGGGCTTAGTGCGGGCGAAGGCATGCATTGCCCGGTCAATGGAAACCTTTGCTCGCACTTCTCGTGGGCGATACCGGCCGGAAGTACGGGCGAAGGTTGATTGCGGGCGAAGGCATGCATCGCCCAGTCAATGGCACCCTTCGCCCCCACTTCTCGCGGGCGATACCAGCAAGAGGCGCGGGCGAAGGTGGCGATGGCTCCCATCTCCCGCAACATTTGCAAGCGATGGCTCCCAGTGCCCGGCCATGTTGTGGGCGATGGGTGCCTAAACCCAACATAAATAAAAAAAATTTAAAAAATTTAAAAAAAACTTATGAAATAAATGTAAACTTCATACTAGTAAGTAGCTTTGGTATTAAAGAGTGGATTACTAGGAACTAGTTTAGCAAATTTATTGAGATAAATGAAATTTTTTTCTTAGAGACATTTTAACGAACACATAATGTGCTTATATTTTACAAACATTAATTTTTAAAAATATTTGAATTGTTCATGCCAATACATATCATAATGTGTTTTTCTATCACTAATAATCCACCAATCAATTAAAACTTACTGTAAAAGTGTAAGGGAGGCATACCTTTAGGTCGAATCCTAATGCTGTTGACAATGTACAACCTTTTGCTGACGGAGGTTGTGCAAATAGGGGCTGTGATGGTGAGATTGTGATGATGAGGCTGTAGAAAGAAATTTCGAGATAACGAGCGATGATGGGCGATGCGTGAGTTAAGCGATTTTGACAATAGTCTTTGGAGAGAGGGTAATTTAGTTCATAAAATGCGTGTGGTTATTATTGTAAGAATTTTTATTCTATGACTAGTTTTAATATTGAGTTTTTGAAAGTGGCTATACAAGAAAATTTCCTTAAAATTATCGATAAGACATAAATCTAATGATTCCTTTTTGTAGGCAAACAAATGTCATATTCGATTCTTGATCACTTTCACCAATACTTCTATTGACTGTACATGTCATTGTAAGCACATGCAGCTTCTTCCATAACACTTCCAATCAAAGTAATTGTTTTTCAAATACGTATGCAATGGCAAGCATCTCTCTTTAAAATATATATCAAAGTCTACACCTATTCAACTATATGAAATATATTTCACTCTAAGAAGATGAATCCTCACAAAATTGGCAATATCATGAGCATCATTATAGTCGTCGTCGTTGTTCACTTGTTCTTATTATTATTATTTAAAGATAGTTAATTTATATTTACGTTGTTGAATAATTAATCAATTCCAACATTTGTAATATGAGCTTTTTTAATCGGAGGCAGGTGGGATGTGTAGAAATTTAGGGAGAAGAATTCTTTCGTTTCTTCATTTTTTTTTTTTTTAAATAAGCAAGTTAGATGCTTTATAAATTTCTAATTCCTTCTTTTGTTCCTAACATTAAACGGTCAACTTAAAAAACACGTTGATGAAGATTAAACGTTATATGTAATTGAACCTAGGAATTGATATTAGATTTAAAAAAATTATTAACAATATGACATGTGAAAAAATTAAATCTAATCATGAATTTGTATGCTAAAAGATCCTACTGTTAAAAAGTGAAAATTTAATCGATATTCATATTTTTATTTGAGTGATGATACAACCACAAATTCTTGTACAAACTTATCTTGTACAAACTGATATGACATTAATTCATTGGTTGAATGAAAATATAAAATAGTATAAATAAATCATGTGGGCCAAGAGATATTTAATTTAACCAATGAATTAATGTCACATCAGTTTGTACAAAATAAAATTGTACAAGAGTTTGTGGCTATATTATTACTCTTTTTATTTTATATATAATGAAATGGGATTCAATCAAGGAGATTTATGGGATCTACAGTCCGATCAAACTTTACTGGCTCAAGTAATAAATCAAGACGTTGTGATTTGTTTATATTTTGTATTAGGTCAAGATTTTGCATAATTCCAAAAGCTTAATAAATAAGAAAGAGAAGAGAAGACACATATAATACTTAAAATATGAAGATAATTGACTACTAAAGACTTTAATCATCTTTAAAAATACTGCTAAAATTGTCTTTATACTGTTTAGATTCTACCCTCAAATGCATTCAATAATCTCAACTTGTAGCAGAAGAAATGTGAAAAGGAACATCTAGACATTTACGACTTGATTGCAATGCAAACCAACAAATGTATAGATTTAAAAAAACAATTAAAAGTCTTATTCAGGTTTCTTGTGAACTGATAATGGAGGAGTTTACGGAATTAATTAAAGATTTTGCAGCCTGAGAGGTTGAGTCGACAAATGTGATGTTAGGTATGTGACATGACACTCAATGACTCGATGGATCATATTATATTATATACATAGATTTTTTAAACTTCTTGTTGTGTATTAAAATGAGAAAGGAATTTGGAATACATGGCTTGATAATACGTTGAAATCATGCACTTATTAAATTCGTATTGCTAGTTTTCTTTGACAAGTCCTCTAATTTTTGCATTTTTGCTACTCACCCTTTTTATAGTTTTGATAATATTCTGTTTACCATCTCTACATCATTAATTTGGTTATGATTTTGATTTTGATGATGAAGAACTTGGTTGTGGTTAAAGCCTAGCTTAATTTATTCTTTTTACTGATATATAAACATATGTGGAAGAGGGAAATAGCAGGAAAAGCATGCATGGGTGTATTAATAAAAGCGTATGATTGAAATTTATTGTCTTTACATTATTCTTTATTAATCGACGTTCATGATTTGAATTTTAAGCTCCAAAAATATCAAAAACAAAAGGAAAAACACTTGCATCATGAGTAGACAAATAGAAAGAGTTGAAATGATTTGGATTTTAGGCCCATTAATTCCTTATGATAACCCTTATCCTCGTTTGATATTTCTTTGCACCCCTTTAATATCCTTGCAATACCCCATTTCTTTGTAATCATACATAGTTCTATTATTACTTGAATTGCGTTAAAGGATAAATATCAATTTAATTAAACTAAAATGTATATACAAACCATGAACCCCTCATATATAATATAATTAACTTTGCTGATAAAATCAAAATAATTTTGAAACAATAAAGAAGCAAATTACCTAATAATAAATAATTTTATTACGAAAAAGGTATGTTTATAATTATTTAATTTATTATAACTAACAGTAAAATTTAACTAGAACTCCATTGTAATCTTATATCCTTTTTATAATTTCATAAAAAAATAGATATAAAAAATAAAAATTGAGTTTCTTAAAAATTTTAAAGGGTGTTTGAAGGGCCACTCCTATTTTTTTCCCTTTTGGGCTTGGCCCATTTATTTAACTCTGTGTCTTTCCGGTTCAAGCCCAGCCCCAACTTCTTTAGAAACAGAAAAAAGGCACGACTTGGTCACACACACACACACAAACTGTGACACGTCCAAGTCAATGCAAGAGTGCGACACCCCACGTGATATTGTCCCATATTCCGTAAAAGGACATGTTAAATAATGAATGACCCACGCCACTAAATTGCGTTCCATTTTCCACTATTTATTTATGGTCCACTCATTTTGAATATTGCTTTTTTTTTTCCCGTTTTAATCACATTCGATTTTGTGCAATGAAAAATTTGAGAGGTAGGGATGACAATTGAGCAGATATGAATTGGATATATATTATTTTATATTTAGATCCGTAATAAAAATTAAGATTCGTATCTGCTTCAGATCCGTCATGAATCTATATTTTTCGCTTTATATCTAGATCCGAAACAAAAAATAAAGATTTATATCTATTTCAAATCTAAAAAGAAAAATTCAAATTCAAATATGCTCTAAATCCATCATGAATTCTAAATCTCAATAATAAGCGATCAATCTTTTTTTAGAAAGAAAATTTAAGACTAAAATGCATTGGTAATAATTAAATTATATATTTTGTATAAAAAAATCTAATAAGTATTGTAGCTTCTACTTTTACACCAAAATATACAAATAAGAAAGATAATAAAATATCGATCAAAAGTAATTGTAGAAATAAAATCATTAAAAGATTCTAATGTCTCATTTACCATCTTGATATCCACTGCACACCATTATCATTCTAATATCATTAAATAATAACATATAAGTTAAAAATGATTTATTATATTTCGTGCGTTATTATTTTTATTATGATCATATATTAACTAAATATATGATTAACATAATTATTTTATAGTTGATAGCCACCATTGATTAGTGATTATACAAAATAAATAAGATTATGAGAAAATGATAGAAAAATAAACTCAAGCATATGGATTTTCCTAACAATTAAAGAACTTATTCAAGCATTTAAATAAAGTGGAGAAGCGAGAGTAGACTAAAGAGGAAAAAAGAGACTAAATTGTAAAGTGAAAAACTTAAAAAAAAATGAGGGCAGGCTATCCTAATTTTATTTTATACTTAATAAATTTTTGTCTTATTATCAATTAAGTACCTTTAAGTTTTAAGATTCTTAAATACAATGAATAAATTTTATCATCATTTATAATTACATAATTGTTAAGAATTTTTTAAAATAAATTTACATTAAATGGTGAGTGGATATGGATTTGGATCTAGATATTAAGATAAAACTAAATTTGCTCCAAATCTACCTTAGGTCCACGTATCAATATCTAAATTTGATCCAAATTCATTTTAATCCGACCCAAATCCAATTCAATTGAATTTGAATCACATGGATCTTGGATCAGATCCGATCGATTGACATCCTTATAATGAGACGCGTTAAGATAATTTAATAGGGAAATAAATATTCGTTTATGAGGAACATAAGTAGCAATATATCGTAATCGTAGTCATAATAATTAAAGAAAAAATAATTTTTTTTTTGGGAGGGAAAATATCTAATGGAAGCATTACCTAAGTGAAATGTCCATCAAGGTCAAGGTGGCGAAATTTCATTGGTCAAGGGGTTTCCTCTTTCATTTAAATATTTATCGTACTATAAAATTACAGTAATGATTATCACTCGCTCTTTAGCCTCATGTGGCCACCCGTTAAACTAGGACCATAATTAACAAAAGGGCAACGGTATCTTCTTCGAAAGCAAATGTGCTGCCAGGGGATTTCTCTCTCATTTTACCCTGGTTTAAAAAAAGTTTCTTCTTTTGTTAAAACTTCCCAAAAAATAATAATAATAATAATAACAAAAATTTTTCCTTATTGTATTCACTGTTTCATATTCGGTTTCAACTCTTCTGAGCTCCATTGAAAAGCCTCTCTGTGTGTTCAGCCATTAGAATCTCTTCTTCGTGGGGTTTTGCATATTTTCTGGGTTGATGGTTGATGATGAAGAAGAAGAAGGATTTCGGAGAATCCAGATGTGTAAAGGCAAACGCCTTGAACTATCTGGGGTAAGCTCATAAAATTCGAATTATTCAAGGATACATAGTTTTCCTGTTTTGGTTTTGGTGAAGATGAGTCAAGCTCGAGTTCAGGACCCGAGTCATAACCCGTTAAAATCTTCTTTCCCGAGCAAACCCCGCCGTTTCTTCTTTCTTCTTGCGAGAATTCCTGTCATCGTTTGCTTGATCGCCTCCATTTGTTTCGTTCTTTACTCGGCCTTCTCGAATCACTCTCGGGGCAACCATATTTTCTTACCCCGGCTCAAATCCGAGTCCACACCCGACCGGGAACCCACCAACATCTCCCACATTCTATTCTCCATCAGTGGCTCCGCGGCCACGTGGCACGACCGGACTCGTTACATCAACCTCTGGTGGAAACCCAACAGGACGCGTGGCTTTGTCTGGCTGGACGAGGAACCCAGAGAAAAAAACAGGGCGAGTAGTACTATCGCTAATACGATACCGTATAGGGTGTCAGATCCGGGTTGGACCCGGTTCAGGTACTCGAGTTCGAGATCGGCGGTTCGGATTGCGCGGATTATTTGGGACAGCTTTAAACTGAACTTGCCAAATGTGAGATGGTTTGTTATGGGAGATGACGATACGGTGTTCTTCACTGACAACTTACTTTCGGTGTTAACGAGGTATGATCACAATCAGATGTGGTATATTGGTTGTAACAGCGAGAGCGTGGAACAAAATGTGATGCACGCGTACGACATGGCGTTTGGTGGCGGTGGATTCGCGGTCAGCTATCCTTTGGCCGAGAAGTTGGTCAACGCATTGGACGGTTGCCTTGAGCGGTACTATTATTTCTACGGCTCTGATCAGAGGATCTGGGCTTGCATCAGCGAAATTGGCGTGTCCTTGACCCCAGAACGAGGGTTCCACCAGGTACTTACCTTTGTTTCCAATTTGATCTCTTTCTGTTCTGCCACGTTGCATGTTATTTAAACTTAGATCTGGTGGCGTTCTGTATACGAGCCACGTGTTTATTTGTTCGTTTATTTTTGAATCTGTGGATCACCGTCGTTGACTTAGGTCAATTTTTTTCTTTTTTGGCCCTTTCTCGTTTTGGTTCGTATATATCGATTTGGACACGAAAGCCATGTGGCATGAGTTCGAGAAGTGAATTTGAAATTTAGATTAAAATGACGGAGCACTTCCAGATAATTAGGGTTTCTGACGCCGGCTTCGGATTAGAAAGCGAACCTGCTCAACAAACACCGCTTGAAATTTACGAAGCATCTGCGATCTGTCCTAAGAAACCCACAACGTGTACACGACAAAATTTTATCATTTGGCATCGTGAACTTCCAAGCAAGGACCACCAACAAAGCGGCGGCTAGCTAGCTAACCGTAGGACTTAAATACATTGTTATGGTATTGGTATACACGTATCATCAAGGCATCTAGTTTTGTCCCCGTCAATAGTTCAAAACTATTTCTTAATCAGGATTCGATTAGTTTAGTTGCCTTCCCTAACTACTTCCCTAGAAGTTATTCTTGGACGGGAAAATGACATTCAAGACCCCGAAGTTGGTTCTAATGTACAAGTAAACTCCTACTTCTTAAGAAATGAATACACAACATCGACCTAAAAGAGGGTGTTTGTGTTTATTTTTGAACCATTGAAAGTCTATACGTAGATTAGGGCAAATCCTTAAGGTTTAAGTGTGAGTTTGCCTTTGGTTTCATTCGATATATTATACGTACTCTTGCCGCCCCACCGCATTGAGATAAAAGAGTTTCATACATTCATTCTGGTGACAAGTGACAAGTAATCTTACCTTAGTAACCTTAAGCACTAAGCACTTTCCCAGAAGTCCTTTTTGAATAAGAATTATTTGTGGCCACGCGCCAATGCTTCTCGTGGCTTGAGATAAAGTTTCACAAGAAAAGAAAACAAAAGTCTAATAGCTGCCTGCTCAATGCAATAGACATATTCACTTTTTCCGTCCGCTTTTGCCCGTCTTTTTCGTTACTTTGTACTGCAAGCCTGCAACGTTGCGGAGTCTTTGCATGGAAAAACGACACGTACCTCAGAAACGTGCAGCACAGGCCAAAACCTTTACGTGGTCCTTTGTTGGGTTGGTTGGGAATTGATATTGAATATTTTATTTCTGAAATTAGATATTGAAGAACATGTTAGGTGAAGGAAATTAGAAGAAATTAATTGCATGTTTTGCTTAGCATAAAAGCAAGTACTTTAGTGACAATGTTTTTATTTGATATATAAGTTTTAACCTTTTTTTTTTTTTGGTTATAATGCAGAAATGCACTTCTTTATTTGAGAAAGACCTCTGGCCAAAAATATTATTTATGATTCTTGTGAATGTAGTTTAGCCACGAAACTAGATAAGTAAATATTCCATTGATTTCCTTCAATCCACTTTTTAAAAATAGACAATTAAACTTAAATCTTCATTGTTGAAAAATTAATATTTATACTCATTTTCCGTTATTAAGTTTCATCTATTTGGATGAAGATAAGGGCATTATAATCAACTTCAGTGGACATTATAATATATTCATCTTATTAGGTATTATATAGTTAATTGATGCTCTTATATTCTTCCAAATAGATGATATTTACTAACGAAATGAGATCTAAATGTTAATTTCTGACAGTGGGGTTTAGCTATTTGTTGAAGTAAATCTTAGATGTATGTGTTTTATTCCATTGAGTGATAAATAATATATTTAGATGTTTGAGATTGGTTTGTAGAAAATTATATGCGTGGATCGATGGTCAATCGTGAAAATTGAAAAGGGAATTTCTTGCAATCGTAAAATTATATGCATGATGGCATAGTCATTTGAGAATGCAAAGTTAGCCTTAATGGTTAATATAATATGAAGCCTTTTGTTCCTAGGATTTTGTAAATTATAATGTGTCATATGTTGACAACTTTTGTAGTGCCCGAAATTTCTTTATGAATTATTGACATCTTTGTGTTGTTTATAAGATTTTATGTTCATTCTTTATGGTGGTTGAACTTGTATTGATAAGACTAAATAAGTTTCATGGTCTTAATTTCTTTTTGCAGTTGGACATTAGAGGGGATCCTTATGGTCTTTTAGGAGCCCATCCTATCGCGCCACTTGTAACACTCCACCACATTGATTATTTGAACTCCTTGTTTCCCAACCGGACCCAATTAGACTCATTAGAGACCCTTATTCATGCATACCGGATCGACCCAAACCGGATCCTACAACAAAGTTTATGCTACGACACCAAGCGAGAATGGTCCATTTCCATCTCATGGGGCTACACCATTCAAATATACCCGTTGTTTCTATCCGCGAACAACTTGGCCATGCCGTTGCAAACGTTCAAGACCTGGCGCAGCTGGAGAGACGGTCCTTTTATATTCAACACCCGATCTGTTAGTCCTGACCCGTGTGATCACCCGGTCGTTTATTTCCTTGACAGCGTGGAAAATGTGGGTCTGACTGGAACCCGGACCACTTACACCAAGTACGGGCCCTTGCTTGGCAAGAGCTGTGATAAACCAGGCTTTGTTAAGGCCATGGAAGTGAAGACCATTATTGTGTCTTCCTTGAAATTGGACCCCAAATATTGGCAAAAGGTGGGTGCAATAATTCGACCCCTTTTTTGTTATAAGAGCAAATATCTTGTCAAGTAGAACTAACTTTGGGGTTAATTTTTCTGTATATAATTGTGTGAGCAGGCAACACAGAGACAATGCTGTGAAATTATGGACGGTGGAAGCATAACCGATGGCACAATGAGGATTAGGGTTAGAAAATGCAGACCCAAGGAAACTATGGCTGTTTAGAAGTCGATTTTACTTACTAGGTTAATCCTTTGAAATTTTCCACTAATGCAATTATTCATTGTATATCAACCAAGTTTTAGGAAATTGAGAATTATTTTTCTTATGTAATACATGTTTACCGCTTACTACATCATGCAAATTACAAATAAGCTTCTTTAAATTGTGTAGAAATTGAATAATGACTCAATGCCACTATTTATGGGTAAATTCATGTCTTACATTAGATGCAGCACAAGAACTGTGTCACTCAACTCAAATGAAAATTGATGCTGTTGATGTAGCAAAAGTAAGGATGTTGCTCTCCTCTTTGCCAGATGGGGAAGTACCAAGGAAATCAAATTCTAGTTGCAGAGCAATGTGTCCCGGGTTGCATTTCCGGTTGTCGGATTTACCCTAATGAGAGAACATTGCGTCGATTACAGATGAATGATGTATCAAAAGCAACTTATATAATAAAAATTTGTCTTACCCATCTGCAACTTTGCACAGATATCCCCGTTGATCATCTCTCAAAGGCACGTCGGTGAAGTCTGACAATATTAGGGCAATCAGCCAGTAGCTTTCAGTAGCATATGAAATCTCAAATACAATTATCAAAATCAAGAAAGAGAGCTCTGCTATGGCCAATAAATTCAAGCTACTAAAGGGATTAAAATGAGTCATCCTTTAAAATATTACTGAAAAAGAATACTTAGGACCTCTGAGAACCCATAAGATGTATGTAATGAGTGGTTGCAGGATCATGCATTTTATGAATATGAGAATGGAGTTGGCTTCTACCACTTCCAAAACATAATTTGGAATGAAGCATTTTGCAATCGTGAACCCTAAAACAAAGGCTTTAGTAACCAAAAGAAATCGTTACAAAATGGAGTTTCTACATACCAGCTCCGGTTATATTCGATCCCCTGAAAGAGGTGTTGCCAGTAGCAAGAGCACCTTCCAAGTTAGCATTACTCAAGTTTGCCTGTCCAAATTTGAAAGTACATACATACATTGCAACCTCAGAGTGGCCTCTAATATTATATATTGGCATAGTAAGAGTGAAACTCAACAAAGGATACAACAAGTTTAAACCTCAAAAAGCTAATACTAGATGGAACATACAAAATCTGTGGCCTGGTCTGTCTCATAAACAGTAACTGCAAACTATATTTAAGAGCATTTTGGTTTTAAAAATATTGGTGGTCACATACGAACATAAGCAATTGTTATTGATAACACATGCTCCTCCCTAATCTCATCATGAAAGTAAAGGAACCGCAGTCTACCACTAATGTAATCTGTAAGAAACGATTACCAGTCACCAAGAAATCTTTTCCCATGAAACTGACACACAAAGGGAAAAATGTAAATGTGTTTTTAAACATGAATTGGACATCAAACAAATAGGAAAAAAAATAAAAAAAGATCACCTTTGTCACATTTGCCAATGAGAAGTCTGCACTTCTGAGATCAGCATCTGAAAGATCAGCCCCTGATAAAGGAAAAAGCAATAAACAGTGGATATACGAGATATTCCCCCATTTGGCAGCTACAGGCAACTGAGTAATATATGCAACAACCCTCATGTGGAAAGCTCATTTGGAGTTGTGTGCTATAAGCCAGCTGCCTTTTTCATTTTCCCCCTATATAACATTGGTTTAATATCCAGAACGGAATGATTTTGAAAGTCGATTCATTAGTAAAAAGCCTTCTCCTACCTTTGAATTGGCAAAACAAGAACTTTATGTGAGAGTAGAAGCCCCAAAAGGAGAAATGAAAGTTGCTACGCCGTATTTAGTGACAATTACCACCATAGAAAGAGTGTAATAATAATTCGAATCTTTTGTACTGTTTAATTACTGAGGTCACTACGTGTGTTTTCCTACATTTCATTACTAGATCATTATGGAATTCAGAAACTTATGTGGGACAATAGCTCCTGAACAAGAGGACCAGAAGGCGTTTATTGGAACACAACTTGAACTTCAAGAGTCAACTAAAGAAGATTTCTTTCTTTAGACAGAGCATACAAGTAATCATCAATAAAACAAATAAAAAGTTAATGCACATATATACACCTGTTAAATCAGCATCAAAGAAGCTAGCACCCAGTAACTTGGCACCCTTAAAATTGGCTTGTCTCAATATAGACTGAAACAAACAAAACAAATTATTTTATCAATCATCATATTATGGCAAAATGCACATGCATTATAAACAAAATTTGATTAATTAAGACCGTTTTGAAGTCTTGCTTGATCAAAGTCTTGCCGCTAAAGTCCTTCCCTGTAAGATCTTGACCCCTTGTCACTTCAGATCCATATGGACCTCCCCCCTTCAAAATTAACAACATCACCATAAAAAAAATTAAATCAAAGAGTAGTAAAATTACAAAAACAAGAAGAATAGACACACACACACACGGGTTTAGAAGGGATTAGATTTTGGTTATATTGTACCTTAAATGCCAGAGCAGGATCAACGAAGAACAAAGAAGCAGAAACAAGAGCTAGAAAGCTGGTTTTAGTCACCGACTCACATAAAGAAAAGAGAAAATTCTCCTGAGACTTTATCTGACACTTCAGCAACTGCAGTCGAAACATAAGACCAAAAGTAAGAGCACTGCATTGGCTAAGCTAACAAGTGAGAATTAACAATGTGATCGTATCCGTGTATGCAACGAAAGATTACAATTAGTGGAAACCTGAGGCGAAGAGTGGCCTGGGAAGGAGACAAGTGGGTTTGTCAATGTGAAGAGGGGTTTGGTGGAAGAAATTGGAGGTATTTGCGTGAATTTGGAAGACATGGAGACGTTCAGAGGCGCCATTATTTTCGTGTAATGTGAATGGATAATGAAAGTGCGTAATGCGTAATCTGATTGTCGGAGCAACCAGCAAGCTGGGGTAGCGTTTGTGAGTTGCTCCTTACATTTGATATTGTGTGCTTTAGGAGTAGGGTTATGACACGTGGACGGTATTGATTTTATGGGCTGTTTTTGGGTTTTATGTTGGGTCGGGCATGAATGTATTGGGCTATCTAAAGAACCATAAACTTGTGACTAAAAAAATGATTTCATAAGTTCTTGAAATAAATATATTTTTAGTTGAGATGTGTCGTAAAATATAAGAATTATTTTACTACCCTCTTTTCCTTAAACCATATTGTTCATTCTTCGATAGTAAATGTCATGTTATCGGTGTTATACTTTTTTTTTTAATTTGATGCTAATACTCTTTGTTATTTTAGGATTATGCAGTCGAAAGCTCTATTAATTAACGATTTATATTGTCTTTATTCTGAAATAGGGTACGTGGGGGCGCCAAAGTAGCAATTTTTTTTTTTTTTGGGTCATTTTCTTACATAGAAGAAATCTTACTAAATGGGAAGATGATTCGTTGTCTTATTCAAGGAAATTGAAAATGATGAAATTAGATGGTGGAAGTCAAGAGGAATTGTACTAACAGTAAGCTTTCATCCAAATACATTAAAAATTCATTGAAACTTCGTTCCATTAAAAAAAGTCAAAAGTGTAAATAAGGAAAAATAAATTTAATATGTGGGTTAAAAAAATCATAGACATCGTGAAAACAATATATTGAATAATAAAGAATATAAGAGAAAATTTGTAATTTTTTTATTTAATTTAATTATATAGTCCTGTCTATTATCGTAATTTTTTATGTGAACATTTTAGTAATTAAAAAAATTATTGAATATTAGGTTTAATGACTATTTTGGTGGGTTCAAATAACCTCACCCAATTAATTATATTATCTTATTATTATCTTATTAAGCACCATTTCCTTCAATATGGTATTTTAAGATAAAATTTTAGAATATTAACACTATAATTAATTTTTTTAATTTTTTTTAGTGTGAGGAAGCTCTTTTGTGAAAAAAAAAAAACAAATTTCAATAAAGAAAAGAGTGAAAGTTGTTAGGACAGATTTGATTAACAATAAGACAATGTCGTTACGTTATGATTACAGCTGACTAGAATTTAACCACTTAGAACAAATTTTGTTTGACTCTTAACGCAAAATGATCCACGAGAACCACGACTCCGGTTAATTTAAGTCGCTATCACCGTCCATTTTACTTTACATTTCTAATCGTGGAAATTGTGTGTATTCCTTTTTCTTGAATTTTTTAATGCATAAATTTATATATATTTTTTTACATTAAAAAAATGGCAATTGATTTTTTTGATGGAGTAATTCGAATGCCTCGGAACAAAACTAGCTAGATTTGTCTTATTAAAAAAAAAATTATGACAAAAGTAAATATAAGGTTTTGTTTGTTAAATGTTTAAAATTTGAAATTTCATTAATTTTGATTTTTTTACGATTTATATATTTATTTTTTGTAACTTATATATAATCTTTATATATTTACATTTAAATAATAAAAATAAACTTTTGTAACTTCTATGTGAGTGGGAAATGTTTGAATGATAAATAAAAATTATATCGAAAAATATCTCTATTAAGTATGTTATTTCCTAAATTAAAAAACCCAATTCCCTTTATTCATTTTGGCTTATAATTTATAAAGACATGAAATTCATGTTTAAGATATTTTGTATTGATACAAAGAAATAAGATGTCACTTGTATTCAAATATTTTTTTTAAAAAGGGTAAAAGCTCGTTTAGTCCCTATATTTTAAAGTTAGTGCCCGTTTAGTCCCTATATTTTTAAAAATAACTTAAACCATCTCTACCATTAAATTATTGACACTTTTACCATTATCTTTTGTTCCTTTTAACTTATTTTTATAATATTGCCTGTTATAATAATTTTTTAGACATTATTAAAAAGAAAAAAAATAACCCTATTATAATAATTTTTTTAGACATTATTAAAAAGAAAAAAATAAATTACCAGTTTAACACCAAAAAATAAAATAAAATAAAAAAAATATATTAATTTTTATGGAACATACTCTTGAGTTAAAATATTAATTTTTCTAAAAAAATTGATAATGTAATTTTTTACGATATTAAATTTTTAGACATACGTGAGCTTCCACAAAAATTAATATATACCTTTTTTGTTTTTATTTTATTTTTGAGTTTAATTTGATAATTTAATTTTTTATTAGTATCCAAAAAAGAAACATTATTGTAAAAATGTAATATTGTAAAAGCAAGTTAAAAATAAAAAAAAATAATGGCATAAGTGTCAATATTTAGTAGCAGGGATATTTTGAGGTGTTTTTAAAAATACAGGGACTAAATAGACACTAACCTCATAATATAGGGACTAAACAAGCTTTTACCCTTTAAAAAAAAAATAATCATATCACACATTTGTATTTATACCTTTTCAGATTTCAATTAAAAAAGTAAATCTTACTTTAATCAAAATAACCATGTATACTCGTATAGAACAACCTAGATCTATCTTTAAATATGCAAGGAAAACAAAATAAGAAAAAAAATGTTTGTATAAGAAACACATAAAAAGACCCGAATATCTATTGCATGTGTTAAGGGAGATGATGAATTATGAATGGCCAATTAGTAATAAATGTCTCCTTAGATTAGATTCTCTCATAATCTAACATTTCTTAACGTTTCAATGAGATTTTGACACCAGCTATTTTAATTAATCCTATGGATAATGTTCAAAGTTTATTTTATTTGTCGTTATTAAAGAAAAAACAACTCCCTTTGTTGCTGACTAAAATAGAACTAACAAACCACAACGGACGTTAACTGTTTTCTCATCTACTTTTTAATTATTATAAAGAGTAATCAAACAAAGATTGTAATCGTTATCATCTTCAGTCTTGCCTCCCCCTTTTTCTTCACGCCCATTGGCTTTGCATACATCCCCTCTGTCATACTTAGCCTTCAACAAAATCCAATTATCGATTGTGATTTGAATTGACGGAATCAAAGCTTTTGACAATTAATATCTAATGAGAATTTTAAAGAAAAATCTAATATTGCCCAATTCATTTGATTTTAGTCTTTTTTGTTTTTTTGCCTATACATATGCATATTCTGTTTAATTTTTATATCTTCTGACGAGGCCAACTCACGTGCTTGTAATTTTCTAGATGTCCTGTAATTTTCCACAGTACTTACTCATTGAAAGTTGAAACTGCAGAATCGTTACATATCTAGTTAGTTATTTATTATTATTAGGGGTAAAAGTACTAAAGCAGCACTAGTTCTTTCCATTGCGGCAAGTAAAGGAAAAGAAGAAGAGAGCAAGAGAGATAAATGTCACAATCCCAGGAGCTAAGCCAAGGCCAAGGCCCCAGAGCAAAAGGCCACAGGCGGCAGCGGTCTAATTCAGTCGGTGGCTTTGGTAACACAAAAGTTTTTTCCATTCAAAAAAGTTGATAAAGGTGGCTGCTGCACACCGAAAATGGGACTCTCTTAGAAAGCAGCATCGCAAAGCTAATCTGCTAGCTCTGAAAAATGGTATGAATGGGGGGCTCGGTCTCGGTTTTTGGAAGATGGTGACATGTTGCAGACCTTGGCATTCAAAACCTTGTCGGGACTTGAGACAGCGACGTGTTTTCATGAGTCATGACTACCCACTCCCTCTCCCTCTCTCTGTCTCTCCCTCCATTTCATGCGCACGTTACCCAACACAATTCAAAGATTGAGAAATTTAGACCACCAAATTGCTTGCCAATTCACTCCAAGTTTCCGCCGTCTTCACCAACCACAACTACCCACGTCATCAACACGAGGGTAATTAGGTCATTCTGATTACTTGATAAGAAGGACATGGCAACCTTATCAAAATCAAGAATGCTTTGCTTGCTGTACTTAATGTTATGGTTGGCACACCATTGTTACAGAATAACCCTAAAAACATTTTACAGGAGAACAATTTTCTTTCCATTTTTTTTTTGTCTTTTATAAATTTATACTAGTTCTTATACTAAGTTTTGAATATACATCATTATCCCATGAAAATAGCCCAAAGATACGTTAATTTATTAAAAAAGAAAACTTACTATTTTTATCATTTAAATGACTAGAAAAAGAAAATATTTTCGACAATAATAGTTGAGTAAGAGTGTAAGGAAATATCACCATACACACTATATTTATTATGATTGATTGATATTATAGGTGTGTTTAGGAATGAGGTTGTGCAACTATATTTTAAAAGATACAACACTAAAGTATTTACAGAGATGGACAATGGGCCGAGATCGGCATCAAAGTAAGGCTCATGCGTACTCGTACCGTATCTTTTTTTTTTTTTGCTTAGGCCTGACCCGATACACGTGTTGTGTTCGCTTGTGTTGTGCCCACACATGTCGTGTTGTGGGTCTTGTCGTGCCGTGCCTAAGAAAAAAATCCAATAAATTTTTTTCTTTTTTTAAAAAAAAATTTTAAGAGCACATGTCAAACTGTTGGTTTGCTTTTTTTAAAGTTTATGTATTTTTTTTAGGTTTATACCTTTATTCAAATTTAATAGAATCGAAAATTCAAAACTCAAGTCTATATTTAATAATAATAAACTAATAATAGTAAGATAATGTAATATTAATTACTAATTTTGATTTTATAGTATTATAATTTTTTTTAATACTTAACGACGACGACGACGACGACGACAACAACAATAATAATAATAAATTTTCTTAAGGGTTAACTTACTTGCTAACTTGGACTTACATAGAGTCATAAATCACAGTTTACAATAATATTAATGCATATTTATAATTTTATTCATTAAAATCATGATATCAATTATTTATTTAATAAATTATAAATATAAATCAATTATAATATTTTTTAACTAAGAATTAACTGAAGTTAAACAAATTCAATTTCAAGTTTCAAGTTATTTGTAAAATCATAAAATTTAGTTTACTTTCAAAAAATAAAAAGTATTTATTGTAGATTTTTTAATCGTGTCATGCTTAGCCCATCTCTAATCGTGCCGTGCTTTTAAGGCTCGCGTGCCTAAAGTTTTAAGCCCAGCTCAGCCCACGTGTGTGTTGTGCTGTGCCATGCCGTGCCACACCACATGTCCCACCGAAACGTGCTCGTGTCTTGCCGTGTCGTGCCACGTGTCCCACCGAAACGTGCTCGTGTCTTGCAGTGCTGTATGGACACGTGTTGTGCCGATGCCCGTGCCGTGCCATATGCCATCCGGCCCATTAGTCATCTCTGAGTGTTTAGTAAATACTAGATATTATAAATTGAAAGCTATTATATTTTTAATAAATTTATTAAAATTATTATTTAAAAATTATATTTATTATATATTATTAATTTTTATTTCATAATTATTATTTTTATACACCAACCATGCCTTAAAAGTTACAGTATATTTATCGCGCTATATCTATCATTATCAACAAGCATATAGACTACCGGCATCGGATGATAGAATTTTCTACAGTTCTGGACTTGTATACGAGTCACGAGAGGCTTCCCATTCAAACCGAATCGAAACCGAAAGTACTTGTCACCTAATGTTAATCGAGTGAGAGATCTAACTTTTCAGTTTTCACATTTGTTTTTAAAGCAGAGGTTGGGGTTTTAGATCGTTGTCATCAATAGAACAAGAAATGACATAATTGTTCGAAACCCACCCATAATGCTTGTCCAATTCGAACTTATTTTTAAGTAATGTCGATAATGACATTCCTCACCAGTCGCCCTGTTACCCTTCCTGCGTACATTAGACACGGCTGTAATTGAAATTATATAAGATTAGGATGAGACAGGCGCAGACAGTTGGTCATATAATCTATGGGCATTATTGTCCAATTGTTCAATTTTAGCACATGAGTTTTTTTTATCAAGTAATTAAAAATTTTGGGTTATTTTCATGAATTTTTTGCAATAAGAAACCAATGTCATACTATTGGTGAATTTTTCCAAGTGATGTGTCCCCAAGCGTAGAGTAATAAAGTTCATTCAACTTGGGGGCTTGAAACTTGTTCAGCACAAGACTGAAAAACCAAAACCAAAACCAGGGAGACAAGCCAAAACCAAAGTCTGTAAAACCGCTAACTTGGCTTCAAGATGATACACGAATCCTTATCGTACGCCAGTCTCGAGTGCTTTTTTGAGTTATCGTACGCTCCCACACAAAAAAGGAAATTAACTAACTGGCATCTCTAGCCAAGCTACCTGCAGCAGACCAAAGCTCGCCGTACTTATCTACCCAACAGAAAAGAAGCTTAAACTGCAGATTATTGTCTGAACCAGAAGAGGTACCACAATTGTGCCAACTTTGTTGCTCTGCTTTCATAGTACAAGTTTAAATCTTTGGATATTTGAGCTAGGGTTTAGCTGTATATGTGGAGTGGGTTTTGTTGGATCTGATTTAGCGGTCTAGGGTTTCTTCCATGCAAAACAAGAGGAACCCATATCTCAAATGTATTTTTCATGCAGCAACAACAACAACAACATGAAGGGAAGATAAGGTTTTGGATTTGGCCTGTATCTGTTGGATTTGAGTTTCTCTTCTCTTGCCATATTCGTAGTTAGCTAGTGCTAGACGTATATCTCTCAAATTTTCTTTTCCCAAGAAACAAACAAAAAGCATGGCTAATCGATGGTGGGCTGGAAATATAGCAATGAGAGGAGCTCCAACGCTTCATCTGAGAAACCCGGCTGAAGATGACCGTTCCGGTCTAACCGGCCGTCTCGGTTCACACCAAAGAGAGCAAGAACTCCTCGTTGACACAAATAATAACAACACAAATACCCCTACCGCCACTCACCAAAATCAAGAAGATCAAGAAGAAAATCTTGGAGGTGACAACAACAACCAAGAAGCCGAAGAACAAGGGTTGACCCTTGAAACTGTCGAACCGGGTTCCAGCGGCGGCGGCGGCTCCGGCTCAATCTCTCGTCGACCCAGAGGCCGGCCACCCGGTTCAAAGAACAAACCGAAACCCCCTATTGTCATCACCAAAGAAAGCCCCAACTCTCTCCGCAGCCACGTGCTTGAAATCACCAGCGGCACCGATATCGTCGAGAGCATTGCCAATTTTGCTCAGCGACGCCACCGTGGGGTGTCTATATTGAGTGGGAGTGGAATTGTGACCAATGTGAGTCTTCGGCAACCGGCAGCACCCGGTGGACTCATAACTTTGCATGGAAGATTTGAGATTTTATCGTTATCAGGTGCGTTTTTGCCCGCTCCATCCCCCCCGGGGGCCACGGGGCTAACAGTGTACTTAGCGGGCGGTCAGGGGCAGGTGGTTGGCGGGACGGTAATGGGGGCATTAATGGCATCAGGGCCGGTTATGGTGATAGCAGCTACATTTACTAATGCTACATATGAGAGGCTCCCTATGGAGGATGAAGAAGATATGGGTCAGTCTCAGAGTTTGCAGCAGCAAGGAAATGGAAATGGAGGGACTAATAGTGGCGGCGGAGGTAGCGGTGCTGGTGGGGGCCAGTCTCAGGTTCTGGGTGGTGGTGATCATCAAGGTGGTGGTACAACAACAATGCCAATGCCAATATACAATTTGCCTCCAAATTTGATGCCCAATGGACAAATGCCACATGACGTATTTTGGGGGCCGCCGCCTCGACCACCTCCGTTTAACTAATGGGAAGAGAGTTGGGTCAAAAGTGCATGCATTTTGCTGACCGGTTTTGTCCAAAAATGTACTGATCATCATAATCTATTGTAAGCATAGCTAGCAATTATGGAAGGTAGGTTCCTTTTTAATCTTTTGTGAATCTTGACCAAGTTCTCTCTATTGTTAATTAATGTTTTGGAACTTGTGGATTGTTCTTGTTTTGCTCTCTAATCAACTTTTTATGTTGTAGACTTTAGTTTCTGATGATATAGGAAATTAAAGAAGCAATAGTCAAGCAAAATGCAGTTCTTGCTATACCGAAATTTTTTTGATGGATCAATGAAATCACTTTCTTGTATAAACGGTAAGCTTTTCAGAAGTTTATGTGATTTTATGCCCTTACTGTGGTGAGGGTAAAAAATATATGAAATGAATTTGAATTTTTTTTTTTGTAATGATTGAAGTTGAATTAATAATTAACTACCTAGTTGAATTAAGCATGGTGTTGGGGGGGGGGGGGGGTGGGGGAGGCGCGGGGCTGTTACTGACAGGGAAAGGCAGATATGGTTGGGGTTTGATTCATTGGCATTTTCTCTCAAAAGTCCCCTTTTCACTTCAAGTTAAAATTATGGTGCATGCATTTGCATCATTATTTCTGGTAGACAAAAGCCATGGTTGGTTCCCAACTTGATTTGTGTCCCTGCAAGTTGAATTGGAAAGTTTACACATGTTGGGTCTTTTAGGGCTTGTGTGGGATCTAGCTACATTAGACATGAACGGAAATCCACGCCCAAGAATAGCTATTTGATATTTGGCATATATATGGAAACCTTTCTGGTAACATCTAGGATGTACTTGGCCTTTCTCAGTACATGTAAAGCATGCTCACTTTTTGGGCAGATTCCATTGAATCACCCTTATCTCCATTAGTCCATTTA
Source organism: Citrus sinensis (assembly GCF_022201045.2). Lineage (NCBI taxonomy): Eukaryota > Viridiplantae > Streptophyta > Magnoliopsida > Sapindales > Rutaceae > Citrus > Citrus sinensis. The sequence continues at coordinate 574,860 of NC_068559.1, forward strand.
CAGGTTGATATAGGCTACCTAGTTTAAATATTGTGTTAAATTTATTTACAGCTCTAATTGTCATCGGACCAAGACCGATTCAACAATTCATGCTTGCTATGGTATTTCGCTTTTATACTTGATTGTTTACATCTCTATTAGTGAAGTTATGGTTGTTTAGTAAAATGGCAAATCGATTCAAGTGGACTTCCAATTGTTGGTGGGAATTATTGTTGTTTGCAATAAGAACTCGCCTTGTTTATTTTATCTCTTCCTTTCATTTTAAAGTCTCTATTCAACACCTTCGTCTTGTGAACAGTTAAGCTAACTTGTTATGATATGATGACTTAAGTTTTATCTATTTCATATCGTAGTTTGGGCTTTTTCTTTAATCTGCAACTTAGAAGGATGAGTTCTTTTGAAGGCTGTAACTTCATCCATCATACTCTTATAGATTGTGCTGAGAAGATGCGTAAGTCATATACAACACCAAATGATTGCATTAGTTTGACAAATTGTAAGGAAATTTTGTCTCTTCTACACTCTTTTAGTCAATGGTAGTTGATATGTATTGTTCGTGTCATCAATCTTTTGAGTTTGCACTTTAACCTTTGATAGTGAATCATGTCTAAAAGTCAATTCCTAATCTACCAAACTGGTATAAGTCCATCTCTTGCAGATTCATTTGAGAGTGTTTGTCTTTGAGCTTGCACTTGTGTCCATATCTTGATGTTCCGCGAATGTGTGTTTCAAGAACAATATTTTATCTTAGCTTTGGTTGTTGGCAAGAATGTTGGTTGTAATTGTATGTACTACTTAAACTTGGGACTTGATGATCAGTAGAATTGTTATATATAAATTAATGACACTTGTTATTCAACGTGTGTGCTTGAGCTGAGATAATTAGCGTGATATATGCATTAGAAGAAGAACGCAGGGTGATACGAAAAGGAAGATCTATCGGTTTTCATTAGCCTTAGCCAAGTTTTTCTTTTTTTGGATTGGATGGCATTTATGTCTATGAAATCTTAACTGCTAGGTAATCATACAGGAATCCCATATTACCTCATATTAGATATAAGATGGTTGGTGCAATCAGATTGTGTCATTTCTTGGCTATTCATCTGAGGTGCTTAATTGTTTTTACACCTTTAAACTTGTGCATGAAGTAGTAGTATACACTGGAATAAATTTAATTTTGCATCTGGGTAATCCCTCATTTCTTATCTGCGGAGTTAGCATTCCCAGCAGCTACATGCGGACTTTTGACTCGTGCATATGTTTTTATTGCTTTGACATTTGCCAGGATGTTTTTGCTTTTATGATTAGAATTACAGTACTGCAGCTGTAATTGCTTGCTCTTTTTAATTTGATTATTTTCATTTTCGGATTTGGTTGAAGAAGATGGAGAGATGGGGCAGTCTCCTAATTTTCTTAGATTATTTTGCATTTATTTTTGTACTAAGAAAATGTTGATGTTCATTGGAATTTTCGTGAATAGAAAAAATGCGGTCTTTCTTCACTCTGGATTCATTTTCAGGCTTAAACCCTAATTCCTAAACCCAAGTTTGCCTAAATTTCGGGTTTGAAACACTTTAAGCCAATGTAGTAAATAAATAAAATAATAGAAGGATTATGATTTTTTTTTTAAGATCTTGTGTCACGTAATTGTACGTAGTTAATATATATATATATATGTATTAACCACCTATTACCCATACCCATGTGAATATTGTCCAGAAGGAATTTAAATTATGATAGAACCTTGATCCATAATAGAAACCATACTCAGGACCAACTTAATTTGGCCTAGATTAAATTTTTATAAAGGATAAATATTTGTTTTGTTCTTATATTTTGATTTAACTATTTATTTATTCTTTATATTTAAAAACATATATTGAAATATTTCTGTAATTAAATATGTTATATTTTTTTCTTATCTTTTTCTTTCCTCTTACAGTAGGGGTGTCAAAAAAACCCGCCCGGACCAGATCCGGCCAATCCGGTCCGGGCAAAACCCGGACTGCATATACTAAAAAAGCGGATCCGGGTTTCCGAATTTAAAACCCGGACATTTCCGGCCACGGTCCGGGTTTAGCACCAAAACCTGGAACCCGGACCCGGACCCGTTTTTAGAATAAACTAAAAAAAAAAAAAACTAAAACTAAAACCAGTTACCAATAATGGCCATGGAGCTCGCTAGCTCGGCCGCAGTGATGTAGCCGTTGCCGTCGCAATCGAAGGACCGAAAGGCCTCCATGAGTTGTTCTTGGTTGACCAAGACTTGCTCGCTGATGTCGGGGAGTATTAGAGCAACCAATTTGTCGAATTCGACAAGGCCGTTGCCGTTGGAATCCATGTCGGCCAACAAAATGTGCAGCTGGTCGCCGGTTGGCTTGAGCCCCAGGGCGCGCAGGAGTGCGGCCAGTTCCAGCTGCGTGAGGCTGCCGTCCGAGTCCATGTCGAAACGCATGAATATGTCTTTGAGCTGTTTTAGTTGCTCCGATTGAACTGTTTCCATCACCGTCATTGTTGATTAAAGATATATGGGAATGGGGTGAAGGAAAGAAAGAAACAAAAATAAGATTCAAGGAAAAAAAGAAAAAAGAAAAAAAAATGCTGTGTTTTGTGTTCTTTTGTTTTTGTGCTTTTGTTTGTTTAAGACGCAGTGATGTAACCATCACCATGCATGCTTTTGTGACAGCCATTTCATTTCATCTCTTCATCTTCATGTTCTGCCACTGCTAGCAGCCCTGTGCCTTTTGTCTTCTTTTCGAAATAATTGTTTGCAGGCATAGAAGTCCGGAAGACAAAACCCGGACCCGGGACACGCCGGGCTCAAGCCCGGACCGGACATGCAAAAGCCGGGTTTTGTCCGGGTCTGGGTTTCAATTTTTTGCGTCCGGTCCGGTCCCGGGTTGCACCAAACTCGGACCGGACCCGGAATTTTGCCAAGCCTATCTTACAGTAATACCCTTTGCAATCATAATCTTAATATTAATTAATTAATTAATAATTATTTATTAACAAATTAATCAATAAATAATAGAGTGAAAGAAGTAGTAATTTGGTACTTGTGCAACAATCTTGTTAATAACTATTTGTAAATAATTAATATAAACTAACTTTAAGTAATATTTAATATTCTTGTTAATAATTATTTTATAAAAAATAATTTATTAAATTAATTCTACAAGTAAAATAATAATAAAAATATTTGTTTAAATTTTTATATTACTTTTAAGGTTGATTTGATAGATTATTATTTTCTTCTTTTAATTAATGTCTTTAAGGATACATATTTAACCACATGAATATCTTGAAGTATGTTTTTAGATATAAGGACCAAACACATATTTTAATTCAAGATATAAGGATAAATAAATATTTATCCTCTTTTATAAATAGAGGGTTTGGTCTGAATTTTTGCTATATATGTATACATTTGTTTTATTCCGTTTCTTCTTCTTCTTGTTTTTTTTAATAATTATACAAATACTGATAAATACAGATCAATGCCTCACACATATCAAAGTTGAATATGTAGATAGGGCAAATTCCATTTTTTATTTTTAAATAAAAGAAAAAGATTCTCTCCTCATTCCTCTACACGACACCGTGGTCCTCAAAATTTCAAATGAAAATGTTCTCTCGTCATTCCTCCATGGATCGACATCGAGAGAATATATAAAAATTATATTCTATTCAAACCAATTGAAATTTAAAAAGGAGACATACATGCACAAATGCGGAAAGCACAATTCATAATTCAAGGGATGTGATGTGGGTGTGGGTGTAATTGGTTTCATCAAATGACATATTTTGTGCGCGCGTGTGTGTGAGTAAACAAGATTTAATGACTCGGCAGCAAGTTTATAAAAATTAATATCCGTTTGATTCACACCCAAGCATAACATTAGTTGGTAAATACTAAATACACAGGTGTTCTTTAACTATCGATTAATAAATAATGTAATAGAGGCAGATCGGGTATATTTTGAGAGATTTTATTATTAATTAAACTAAATGGACACTCATATAACCAACCCCCAAAATATGATACATCTCATTTTATTTATTTAGACACAGCACACATGAGTAAACATATACTTATAAATCTTATATATCATCATGTCTACTCATAAAGTGATATAAAATGATGTTTTGAGGTGCCAAATTATCACTTTATGTATGAAATACAAACTTTTGGGAGCATAATATTACCATTAAGATAATTTAGCCATTTAACCACTCTCATCAGGATTTCTTCCCTGTTGAGAAATTATAAGAAGATTAAGAACATTCAACTCTTGTCTCATCAGTAATCAGACTCGCGACCGTAATAAGACCTTCTTTTATTTTTGAAAGGTCGGGGCTTACTATTAAATTCTCCCCGATCAGATTTCGCTTTCATAAAGATAGAATTTTGGATTCGTGATGGACCCATTTCCACTAAATATACACAAAATAATTGACTATAATTATAATGAATTAGTAATCAATTTGATAACGTTATGTCATGAGTTGAATGTCACTTAATAATTGGTTTTCAAGGTCAATTGTCTAAACCAATAATTCGTGCCAACGTGATTGTAATTGGAAATAATTTGCTTTTGTTATTTCTTGCCAGATTGAAACATCTCATTGGTTAATTTTGTCGTAATCTAATTGATTGATGACTTGATGTGTGTTTTTATTCCACGGTTTGGGACAGCTAGATAGATATGAGGATTTCATTTATTGAACACCAACCGTTCCCTCTTTCTCTGAAGAGTTGTTATTGGTCTCTATTATGGTGAGGAATTTCAACATCAATTACTTGCTGGTTGAAGCTGATTTTCTACAACGGCATGCATAAACAGAGAGAGCCCCCAGTCGAGACCTAATTTTCATCATCCGACACTCGGAATAAGTTACGGTGGATCAAAATAAGAATGCCACACACGCTCGATCGCTTGCTGGCTGATGGCATAGCAGTTCCAATTCTTACCGAAGCCAAAATTGATGAGCCGTTCGATCGGCTGCGATGAAGAGGGTGAATCAGCACTTTCACACATAACAACAGCGTTTGTTTACTCTTGATGAATGACAAGTGGATGTAAGAGAAACCGCACAAAACACGCACCTGCTCTTAAACGTATCTGCAAATGATAGACTAACATCGGTTTGGTAGATTAATTAAGAATTAAGTTACTTTTGAGTCATGATTTGCTGGCAAAGGTTTATGGTCATTTTTTTTGTACACCGTTTATAATTCATATTATATGAGATTACAATTAGACTATACTCATATTATTTGAGATTCACAGTTCATAAAAAAAAAATCATCTCCACTCAATTATTTGTTAACTCCTACAATAATTGAGAATAAATTTTAACTCCTGAAATATTGTGTGGGGCTCGAACTGCTTCTACAATAATTGAGTGGAATTTTAAGTTCTAAAATGCTGTGAGGGCTGTTTACGAGGACAGCAGCCCTCATGGACACTTAATTGTCTAAAAATATTCAAAAATTTGCCAACAATCATCGTAGAAACTAATTGTCCTATTGCATCAACCACATTCGACTAAAAGATTATAAAAGAGACAAAATTCCTGAAAATTTGTCCAACTAATGCAACCGTTTGTTGTTGTATCAATTCAAAGGCTATAAAAAACTGAAACTGGATACACTTAGAAGAAGATCAAGCGATAGGAAATGGAGAAGGCGGCACTCGCGGTTGAAGTAAGGGAACAAATGGCAGTACTTCCACATGAAGGCATGACCAACATAACATAATAGAAGATATTCATATCCTTTCTGAAAAACACAATTTGTGAATTCTCTGGGAAAAATACTATAAGTGTTGGATAATCCTTCTCCGAGTGAAATGGTATAACTGTTGGATAATCCAAAGGTGCCAGAAAATAATAGGGAACACTTGGTTTAAAATCTATCACATAACACTGCCTCCATTCCGTTTCAGGAACCACCAAAGAATTATTGTAATTAGTGAGTTTCTTTCGAAGAACAAAAGATCAAAACCCCACGAAAACGTTATGGTAGCCACTTTGAAGCAACTCATCGATTTCAGTTTTTGTGAGAATCGGAACAGCTCTACCAGTCATACGTGCAAGTAGCATTCTGATCAACCACAAGTTATCCGCGGCCGTGTTGGGGTCGTATGCAACGAAAGTTTGCAATGAATAGGTATCGATTGCGACTCTGCTGTACATAGAGTTGTTGTAAGCACCACCCCTACTTTCGATTCGAACCACCATGAGATTCGGGATGATAATGGAAACCAATAACAAGATTTATGGGATTGCACCCCCTGTTAGGACGAGGGAGAAGGAAGCATTGGTCAGTAACAGGATTGCACACAAAGTATGTCACGGGATGGCGGCCGCAAAGGGTCAAACCACTGAAGAAACCCAAGATGAAACCAATCCTTTTCAAAAAAAAAGGACGAGATGTTAAAGGCATGCCTTGTTTGCAGACTGGTAAGAAGGAGAGCTTAGGGGCCCCTTCTTGTTCGATTGTAGTCCAGTATCAGGACTTGCAGCCCTGGAAAAATCCTAGCAATTGCAACTGTTGTGATTCTCTATTGAGCCTGCGCCGGCGCTGGTATTGGGCATAGAATGAGGGGTCAAAGAGTAAACGGTTCGATGTTTTTGACAATGATCTATATTGGAATATGTATTTTACAGGCAATTGAAGGAAGATTTCAAGAATGATATCATCGCTCAATTCAACATGACGATGACGATGAATATGATCACCCATATTAATCAATCAATTATTTCTTTTAAGCAAATTAAGGGATTTCATTTGAGTCAGAGGCTATGTACCAACAAATAAATATTAATTAATTCTTATCACATATAGGATATATAAATCAGCTGAATTCTTTCTACTTCAGAATCCTGTTTTACAGTCTTATTCCTTGTTGTCGGGGTGTCTATTCTAGGGTTAGTCGGACAAGTACAGTCCTATTTGTAGGCAGCAAGTCAACTTTCAAATGGAACATGACCGCACAACTAATTAACTATTCGCAGGAGAGACTATTTGATAAATCAAACCATCAATTATTATTTTTTTTGTGATTTATGTTGTTCAATTTTTCATCATGCCTATGTTTTGTTGATTATAGGTCATATTGACCCTCTTAATTATACTAATTTTATGTTTTTCCCAGTTTACTTCTGTAGTTTCTGCATTATAACCCCATTGAATACCCGATGCATCCACCTCTTTTTAACTCCTCATGTGCTGAGTCCTGGCTCCGAAAACATATTTATGTTTAAGAAGATAGGTTAGGCTTAGCCACACTCATTATAGTTTTATGTTAGGTAGTCGTTATTGAGTATATGAATCTTGGAGGAGCTAAATTAATCTTATTTTGCAGATATGTTTGAGTCATTAAGGGAATAATATGCTTCATTGCCAACATCGTAAATTCTTCAACATGAGACACCAAAGATTGATTTGATTTAGTAAAATTGTCAAAATCATCTCCTCTAATTGAAAGAGCAAAAGTAATCATCACGTGCCCTTACAAAGCAAACAACAAGAACCGCACTAAGCATTTCAATTTATTTGTCACACGAAGATATTATTAGTATTACAGAGACAACCAGACATGCAAAACAACAATATATCCTCCACACGTGCACCTCAACATGTTACATTCGTTCAAGATGATACATGTCTCATTTCAATCCTCTCCTCGTTTGCCTCCTTCGATTTCTATTAATTGTGAAAATTAGGAATAAAATTGTTTCTCCTAATTAAATTCACTCAAACAAAGCTGATCTAAATGAAATTGTGAACTCGTGCTCAATAATTTCAATGGAATATGTTCTAAAGTTACTTTAAATAATTGGTATGCAATTAAGTGATGGTGAGTGGGGGCAGCGTATTGAGTAAGAAACACTTAAATTAAGAAAATACAACCCAAAAATTAAATGATTAATATTCATTCATACCATAGCAAATATTTGGATTTTGATTCTAATTTTCCAGATAAAATAGCAAAAATGTGAGAAATCAAAATTTTGATCTTGCCACGTTATTGCACGCGGGACCCAGCTGATAAGAAGTCCGAGAATCTCGCTTTGGTCCAAAACATATCTCCCCACTTAGATTTTCTAATTAAACAAGAATTAATTTAAGGCAAATGGGATTACTTATAAAAAAAAAAAGAAGGTGATTACAAAAAGTAAATAATAAAATAATAGTAAAAAGAAAAAAAAAGGGAAAAGACAGCCTCACTCACGTCAGTCATCACCCACGAAGTAGAAGTAGGGTTTTGTTCTTCGACCGTACATAAACAGAACGAAAGGCCAACCAAGCCCAGTTCGGTTTCGGCTGTCACTCTCAGCCTCCGATTTTTGGTTACAAAACAAAACCACTTGGTTTTGATTTGAGTTACGAAATTCACAAGGTTTCCTTCATTCTTCATTCTTCATTCTTCATTCTCTTTCTCCATGTATTATTAGTTTTTTTTTTTTATCTAACACTTAATGACAGTTCACGTCTCTGCTGTAATTTGATTAAATTTGTAGGGTTTTTGCTGTTTTGCTGAAACGCTTTACTTTTTTCCTTTAATGCGAAAATATGGATTACGGGTTGGTTAATTCTGGTTTTTTTTTTTTTTTTTGGTTTTGCAGGTGGAGTGGGAGAATGTCGGGCTTAAAAGAAATTACAGCAATTACAGCAGCAGATTTTTTGCAAGTAAGTAGTTTTGATTCTCTTCTGTTACTATTATGATTAATCTACTAAAACGAAAATAGCACAAATTTGATGACGTCTTGTTCTTCTTGGAATTTCGATTATAGGGTACCCACAGGAACACTCTGTTCCTGAATGGAAATTCTGCTATCAAGCGGAAGAATTTGCTATGGGGGGCGCTGAGCAATCAAAATTCGAAATTTGGTATCTCTAGTAGAAAAAGTGTTTCGTTGAAATGTTGTGCTCAATCAAAGCCTAGAGCCGTTGTCTCTGGGGATAAGGCCACTTCAGTGGATGAGCAACCAAACTTGATTGAGAAGCCTGCTCAAGAGGTTATTCATTTTTATCGGATTCCGTTACTTCAGGACAGTGCCGCTGCTGAGCTTCTCAAGTCTGTTCAGACAAAGATTTCAAATCAGATTGTTGGGTTGAAAACAGAGCAGTGTTTTAATATTGGTCTTGATTCTAGGATTTCGACTGAGAAACTTGAAGTGTTGAAGTGGCTTCTTCAAGAAACATATGAGCCAGAGAATTTGGGCACTGAGAGCTTTCTTGAGAAGAAAAAGCAAAAAGGACTGAAAGCTGTGATTGTGGAGGTTGGGCCTAGATTGTCTTTTACTACTGCATGGTCTGCTAATGGTGTATCTATTTGTCGTGTGTGTGGGTTAACAGAGGTGACTCGGTTGGAGAGGTCAAGAAGATACTTGTTGTTCAGTAAAGGTGCACTACAAGATAATCAAATTAATGATTTTGCTGCAATGGTTCATGATCGGATGACCGAGTGTGTTTATACTGAGAAGCTGACATCATTTGAGACCAGTGTGGTCCCAGAGGAAGTTAGATTTTTGCCAGTTATGGAGAATGGCAGAAAGTCGTTGGAGGAAATCAATCAGGAGATGGGTCTGGCTTTTGATGAGCAAGATTTGCAGTACTACACCCGGCTCTTCAAAGAGGACATCAAGCGGAATCCAACTACAGTTGAATTGTTTGATATTGCACAATCCAATAGTGAGCACAGCCGGCATTGGTTTTTTACTGGGAAGATTGTGATTGATGGAAAACCTATGGATAGGACTCTCATGCAGATTGTGAAGAGCACCCTGCAGGCAAACCCTAATAATTCCGTCATCGGCTTCAAGGATAACTCAAGCGCAATCAAGGGCTTCCCTGTGAAGCAATTGCGACCAGTTCAGCCTGGTTCAACATGTCCACTAAGTGAAAGTTCTCAGGACCTTGATGTTTTATTTACTGCAGAGACCCATAATTTCCCATGTGCAGTGGCACCGTACCCAGGAGCAGAGACGGGTGCAGGTGGCCGAATCAGGGATACCCATGCGACTGGAAGGGGGTCTTTTGTAGTGGCATCTACAGCTGGTTACTGTGTTGGGAATCTGAATGTAGAAGGGTCTTATGCTCCCTGGGAAGATCCGTCTTTTACATATCCATTAAATCTGGCTTCCCCTCTCCAAATTCTTATTGATGCTAGCAATGGTGCATCTGACTATGGAAACAAATTTGGAGAGCCTTTGATTCAGGGCTATACGCGGACATTTGGAATGAGACTCCCAAGTGGGCAAAGACGAGAATGGTTGAAGCCAATCATGTTTAGTGGGGGCATTGGGCAAATTGATCACAACCATATATCAAAAGGCGAGCCTGACATCGGGATGTTGGTTGTGAAGATTGGAGGTCCTGCATATCGTATTGGAATGGGAGGTGGAGCAGCATCTAGTATGGTTAGTGGGCAGAATGATGCAGATCTTGATTTTAATGCTGTACAGCGTGGGGATGCTGAGATGGCACAAAAGTTGTATCGTGTAGTTCGTGCCTGCATTGAGATGGGGGAAACTAACCCAATTATCAGCATTCATGATCAAGGAGCTGGTGGGAATTGTAATGTTGTCAAGGAAATCATATACCCAAAGGGTGCTGAGATTGATATCCGGGCGATTATAGTTGGTGATCATACTCTGTCTGTTTTAGAGATATGGGGAGCTGAATACCAGGAGCAGGATGCAATTTTGGTGAAACCGGAAAGCCGTGATCTTTTACAATCAATCTGTGAAAGAGAAAGGGTCTCGATGGCTGTTATTGGAACCATTAGTGGCGAGGGGCGTGTTGTTTTAGTTGATAGTGCAGCTGTTCAAAAATGTCAGTCAAGTGGACTCCCTCCTCCTCCTGCCGCTGTAGATCTTGAGCTTCAGAGAGTTCTTGGAGACATGCCTCAAAAAACCTTTGAATTCCATCATGTGGACCAGGCTCGAGAGCCACTTGCTATTGCTCCTGGGATTACTGTGATGGATTCTTTGAAGAGGGTATTGAGACTTCCATCAGTCTGTTCAAAACGCTTTTTAACAACAAAGGTGGATAGGTGTGTGACAGGACTTGTAGCTCAGCAGCAAACTGTTGGTCCATTGCAGATTACTCTTGCAGATGTTGCTGTCATTGCTCAAACTTATACTGATTTGACTGGAGGAGCATGTGCCATTGGTGAGCAGCCAATCAAAGGTTTGCTGAATCCAAAAGCAATGGCCAGATTAGCAGTTGGAGAAGCACTGACAAATCTGGTGTGGGCAAAGGTCACTTCTCTTTCTCATGTGAAAGCAAGTGGTAATTGGATGTATGCTGCCAAGCTTGATGGAGAAGGAGCAGCCATGTATGATGCTGCAACAGCTCTTGCGGAAGCTATGATAGAACTTGGAATTGCTATTGATGGGGGAAAGGACAGCCTTTCCATGGCTGCGTATTCAGGTGGAGAGGTTGTTAAGGCTCCTGGTAGTCTTGTAATTAGTGTCTACGTCACATGTCCTGACATAACAAAAACTGTGACTCCGGACTTGAAACTGGGGGATGATGGTATTTTGCTTCACATTGATTTGGCAAAGGGGAAACGCCGGTTAGGTGGATCTGCTCTTGCACAGGTTTTTGACCAAGTGGGGAATGAGAGCCCAGATCTAGAAGATGTTCCTTACTTGAAAAGAGTATTTGAAACTGTTCAAGACCTTGTAGGTGATGAACTTGTGTCCACTGGTCATGATATTAGTGATGGTGGGCTGTTGGTGTGTACCCTGGAGATGGCATTTGCTGGGAATTATGGGATTACCTTGGACTTGAATTCAGAAGGTAATAGCCTCTTCCAGACACTATTTGCGGAAGAACTTGGCCTTGTTCTTGAGGTAAGCAAGTCAAACTTGGACACTGTATCCAAAAAACTCCATGATGCAGGCGTTTCTGCCGAGATCATTGGACAAGTGAACAGTTCACACTCAGTAGAAATAAAGGTCGATGGATTAACCCATTTGAACGAGAAAACTTCTCTCCTTAGAGACATGTGGGAGGAAACTAGTTTTGAGCTGGAAAAGTTCCAAAGGTTGGCTTCTTGTGTGGAATCAGAGAAAGAAGGGTTGAAGTCAAGGTGTGAACCTTTATGGAAATTGTCCTTTACTCCTTCCCTAACAGATGAAAAGTATATGAATGCAACTTCAAAACCAAAAGTAGCTGTGATTCGAGAGGAAGGCAGCAACGGAGACAGAGAAATGTCTGCAGCATTTTATGCTGCTGGTTTTGAACCATGGGATGTTACAATGTCGGACCTTATTAACGGAGCGATCTCTCTAGATGAGTTCCGTGGAATTGTGTTTGTTGGAGGTTTTAGTTATGCTGATGTTCTTGATTCTGCAAAAGGTTGGTCTGCTTCCATACGGTTCAATCAACCTCTTCTAAACCAATTTCAGGAGTTTTACAAGCGTCCAGACACATTCAGTCTTGGTGTTTGCAATGGGTGTCAGCTTATGGCTCTATTGGGGTGGATCCCAGGGCCTCAAGTCGGGGGTGTGCATGGCGCTGGTGGGGACCCATCACAGCCAAGGTTTGTTCACAATGAGTCAGGTCGGTTTGAATGCCGCTTCTCGAGTGTAACAATAGAGGACTCACCTGCTATAATGTTGAAAGGAATGGAAGGCAGCACATTAGGTGTCTGGGCTGCCCATGGTGAGGGTAGAGCGTATTTCCCTGATGATGGTGTTCTTGATCGTATCCTTCATTCACATTTGGCTCCAGTAAGATATTGTGATGATGATGGAAATCCTACAGAAGTTTACCCTTTTAATGTGAATGGCTCTCCCTTAGGAGTGGCAGCAATTTGTTCACCCGATGGAAGACATCTTGCTATGATGCCTCATCCAGAGCGTTGCTTCTTAATGTGGCAGTACCCGTGGTACCCCAAGAACTGGAATGTGGACAAAAAGGGCCCTAGCCCATGGTTAAAGATGTTCCAAAATGCCAGAGAATGGTGTTCTTGAGATGGGTTAGTAACTCCCCCTTTCCATTTTCCCTTCAGGAAGGTTGCTGCCTCTAATTGCTCGCTGATTCATTTCTGTGCTGATGTATGGTATGTTTGATGCCGGGAAACCAGGGCTCTGATTGCTACAAAAAAAATCTGCAGACATTTTGAAGTGAGTTGTATTTGGCTTCTGATTTAGGCCAATTTTAGAAGACATCCGATGTGTTAATTTCTTTTGATAATTTTATTTGCAAGAATTACGTCAAACAATAACTGAAAAATGGACATATTTCATCATATAGGATACTTAACTACTTTTAAATGAAAATTATACATTTTTGGTTGCATAAGTTCTTTGTTATAAGGGCATAAATGCAGCCTGCACATAAAGGAATATTGGCCCTCATATTATTACTCTGTTCTGGATTAACAAGGCTGCTATTTGATATGGCATTGCATAACTGTGTCTTGTCTCTTGTCAATCAAATGCTGATCATTAACTGCAGAATCAACTTGAGCTGGATCTTGCTATACTGGCTTTGCGGAACTTGATACCTTCTTCCATGATATGGTTTGTGTAATAATTAAGACCTTGACTGTGACAGTTTTGATCTTTGTTTTTTTAATCAAAATCTCAGTAATTGAATATAGTGGCTGGCAATAATAATGAATGGCAATGTTGGATGCCCCTGTCGCCGCATCTTTAAACTTAAAAAAGTCTTGGTCATGCTCATTGGTTGTGGTTCAAAAGCAAGGGTCTAGGTTGTACAAGTTTCAATATTCCATATCCTGTGCCATGATTTTTTTTTGGTTTGGGGAGAAAATACAAGTAGGTGATAATTGCCCAAAAGGATTCAATTATAGATAATCTGAGATTGCTGTAAATATTGATATGTAATCTCTCTACAAACCAAGTAAGATATTGACTTTGGCTAAAATGAAGCGTATTTTTTAGATACTGAATATTATCAAAGTTAATGCAGGTGCATGGTTAAGTTATTTTAGAAGGTAAAGGCTGTACGTATGGTTGCAGGAGTTTAACTGGAGCTAGAATATGCCTATGTTTTAGTCTTGAAAATCATGGTTATACACATACTTGATATGACAAAATAGGTATAACGATGCTTGTTTTCATTTGAAAGCTGAAGGACATCCCATCTTGCAGAAGCTCTTTGTATACTTTATTGCTAGAGCAATTCTCACTGCCAGCTTGGACCCTGTAAATTTATGGCATTGCCATTGATATCAAATGATGGATAATTTGCAAAATTCTCTTGCTCCACTGCATCAAGGTTTCCAAGTAAATGATTTGGATTGGACTCAGTTAGAAAGTTTTGGTCTTCCCAGCCCTGCAAGCAATGGATCTCTGCGTTCGTTTGGCTTTCAAAAGCTTGGTTAATGTTTATGTTTGCTGCATGGTTCTGCAGCAGTTCTGCCTGTTGGTTTGGATAGTAAAGTGTGTTCATGGCTTCAAGTTGTGGAGAAAAGTATGACTGACTACAAGGCTCATTAGGTGTTTGAGAACCTCCACTGAAAACGGCTCCAACCAAGTTATTGGCCATGTGATTTTCGAGCATCTCTATTTCTTCTTGTAAGTTTGCTACCTGCAAGGCAACATATGAGAGTTCATGTTGATTCAAACTCATTTAGTCATGTCATAATTTTGCACTGCAGCATTGAAATGGCAAACCTGTTGTTGGAGTGCAAAGATATGAGCGACACAACCGTAGATGGGATCGTGCATGCGAGCTAACGCCTCGTAAGATATGGTGATAGCAGCATCACTGCGGTTGTGAACTGGAAGGTGTAGTAATAGCTTTGAGACATTGCTTGCACCAAACACTTTATGCACCGCTGCAAAATGAGCTGCAGCCTGGTCATAGCAGAAGTAGGGAGCAAAGATGCAATCATTTGTGCACCTTCTTCTCAGGAACTTGCATGCACCACATGAAGAGCCAAGCCCTGTCATTGTCCTGATCTTTTACTTATCTTTGGGAACGTTATTTCACTAGTACTGGAAACTTTGAATTGCTTTGTTTAGGATAAGAAGTCAGAAATTTACTCTTTATAACAATGAGTAAAAGGGTTAAAAGTACTTTTTGTTGTGAGCAAGGGACAATTCTCACTTTAGTTGAAAAAGTTAGTTTCTTTTGGGTCTCCTTTGTGGCGTACATTGTCATTCTCAATTTTGGTAAGGCTTCTTAATTTATGCCATAAAAGGTTTTTTTTTTTTAATTTATTTTTTAAAATAAAAATTCTTCATAAAATAAGACAGTTGCTAGAAAGAGCTAATCATCATTATCATAAAGTTGGGCTCTAAAAGAGAGATACACTTGCCTTAAATAATATATTTTGAGTTTATAATATTATTGATGGGTAGACGAGTACAGTCTGAATTTTCCCTTTACTTGTGTAAGAAGACATTTTAATTATGATTATTGTGCTCTTACTTATTAGCTTTAGTTTTTGCATTAAGCGATTCCCTCTATGTGTAAATTCTGTTCAAATCATTCTATTTCTTAAACTAATTTTTGGACTCGTCTTTCAGGTCTATATGCGATGTTTGTCTTGAATTTTAGCGGTTTCATCACTAACACTAGGGAATTATCAAAAGTTGAAAATGCTTCTAAGGAGTAAATGACGAAAGAATAGTTATCTTTTAACTCTTTGGATAGGTTTTGAACACCAGGAACCAAATTATAAATGACACAGCGATCCGTCTTTTGTTCTGTGCAAGTACTGTATTCTTTTCATAGTTTGAAGGCTTGATGACTTATATTATATCGAGTATCTATTCTCATTGTTTCCACAAGTTCGCTGTTGCTTTAGTGAATCCAAGATCAAGTCCAGTAGTTGCATGAAGGAATAATAATGATGGAATTTGTGTAAAGTTTTATGCTTTCAGGTCAAAATCGAGTTACAGGGATTGGTGCATTACGGCTCAGAACTTGCTCATTTAGCTAATGAAGACAAATCTATGCTGTTTTACGTGCACACTCTAGAGCTTAAAGATTGGACATAGACTGCATGACTCATGACGGCTATTTGTCTGGTTTCTGATAATTCCCCGGAATCAAGCAATTTTAATACTTAATTAGCTTAGTTGTGTTAATTTTCCTCCATTATTATGCATATTTTATTCTTGCACTTAATCAGGTTGTGCTGTTGGCCACTTTACAAATGGTGAAAGACTTCAAATGGGAGTCGTTCCATTCTCTGGAAAGGCAAAAGCAGAAGTCACATATCCATCACCCACAGTTATAACTTGCAAGTGCTTATCACTTGTGCTTAATTATATGCTTCTTGGGTCTAGAAGTAAAGTGGGAATTGGCAAATCAAAACAAAAGGAGAAGGGGAAACAGAATGGTGCCTTTACATTCACATGAGCATGATCATTCCCACTTTGTGTCTTTTCGGAAACTGTATAATCTTTTGTTTTTGAATGAAAATGATATGTGCATGAGTGAAGAACTTTCCCACTTTCGAGTTTAACGATGAAAGTGCCTTTCTCTATCATGGATCAATTATCATTCCTCTTCCATTAACATCTATAAATGCTAGCTAGGGTTTGCTTGCTTGCTAGCTAGTTCTTGCTAAGGTGTTCACATATAGCTCCTCTTGATGCTACGTATGGTTTCTACAGAAACCAGTCTAAGACCGATGGCTAGGTTAATTTCTTATGCATTTATATTTACTTGTGCAGATTTGAGCTGTCATCAACTCCAATTCATTACAACTCTTACAGCAGATGCAACTTAATTTATCAGTAGATAATAGATTTTTAACCATGTGAGGACATTGATTTCTCAAAATTTCTGTACTAGTTGCTTTATATTTTCATGCATTGGCCCAAAATCTTCTCAGAATGATATGTAGATATATAATTTTCAAATTTCTTGGCCTTATGATGTGCTCTTATCAACGTGAAATGGATGGAAGTGAGTTTACATTTTAGTTTAATGCATAATATTTTCCGTCCAAGAAAAAAAATGCTTAATATTTGAGAGAAACTATTATTCAAATATCTACCCAGACCTTGTTTGAAGGGATTCAATATGTTGAAGCTATAATTTTTGGGTTTAATTTTTCAACTATTATTCAAATATTTAACTTCCAAGAAAAACTAAAGGTGATGTTTAAATTTTTTTTTCTTTTAAATATCTGAATATCAATGTAAAGTAATTTATCTTTTTAATTAAAAAATATTTAAAAATTAATACTTTTACATTTATGTCTTATCTATTTTTTATGATTTCTGAATTTTTTTTCTTGGGTTTAAAAGCTCTTGGATTTTAGATATTTTGGCCTCTAAATTGTCGGTTTATGCAGATTTATTAATTTATATGTTTCTCAATCGAAAGAACCAACGCAATTGGTGGATGGAGAGATATTTAGAAATTAAGATGATGCTCATGTGCACATCAACCTGAAGGAATATCCCAGAGACAAGTTTTTTTTTTTAAAAAAAAAAACTGAATTTTGAGTTGGTTTCTACATTTTTTTTCTGATTGCTGCCGTTATCAAATTCCGTGTATCAATTTTGGGTAAAATTATGTTACAATTATAGTATGGTATTACAGTTATAATTAATTATTAAATCTACAGTTATATAATTATATTTATTAGATTCAATGATTGAAAGTAATTGTAATACTGTACCATAATTGTAAGGACTTTGATCTTGTTATAATTTTTTTTTTTAATAAAGTTTCCCAAAGAGATCTTTGAACGAGAAAAAAGAAAAAATAATGAGATTATTATGTTTATATGGTGATTAGTGGCCTAGTTTTTATGTTCTCCCATCTCCATCCATTGCATTGAGCCATGGTGGAGCCCACTCCATGTCATATTGGACACGTGGCCCAATCAACCACATTATCTGTAACTTATCATAATTTCAATCAAATTATATGGCAGCAATTTTATTTTTCCAACGGATATGTTTTAAGAAATTATTGTAGCTTCCGAAAGTGACCGAGGGAATGTGTCAGCGGGGGACCAGAAATCGCTCACTAGGACAAAACACATCCGGCCTCTTAACAATAACAACAAGCAGATTAAGAAATTATACGTAACCCAGAACAATTTTGCACCTCAAGTGTCATTTTTTATCCTTTTTATTTCCCACAAAATTACACAACAAAAAATTTGAAAGCACAAAATAAAGTTTCCAAATTAAGCTGGTTGTGTGGTGACAAAATAAGCTGAATTTAAGCGGTGAGGAGCCAAAGCAAACCACCCATACGCGGACTCAATAGCTAAGCAACTCGTCGTTAGCCACGTGTCATCTATGCAATCTTCATTGTGTGGCCGTTAATAACGGATACACTAATCTTCAAGCTTGATCCATTTTGGTACACTCAAAGAAACCACTATAAGTTTTCACTCTGATCTTCAATTCTCTCCTCAAAGAGCACAACACGCACCCAGCGCATTGCTTCGCTTTCCTTTGCCTGCATTGCAGCGTGACCCTTTAGCTACTTCAATCACAGCCGTCCAATTCTCGCTAGCCTAATGGCTGCTGCTGTACCGGTACTGTTATATTTCTTTTTCCCGCCATCTTTCCATGGCTTAGCTTGCTTCTTCGTTACTATTTATTAATTAGCCTATTTAGCTCCATTTGTTTAATTTGGACTGTATTCTTATCATTAGTTAATGAAAGAAGCTTGTGATTTTGCTCTTAACTGACTAGAGATTAGGAACTTGTTGATTAGTACGAACCTAAGTTCATGTATATCTTAGTATTTTTGCATGTATATATAATTGTAGGGAAAGTCTGTATCTGATTTTGTGTCTGCATGGGCTAATCTTACTAAAAGTAGCTTAATTTGTCTAGAAATTGAAGAAGTAGAGATTGGTGTTCATATTGGATGGTTAAATCTTACGGGCTAAGTTCATTTTTGGGAACAGTTGAGCTTCAATGGCTCTGGTGCTGCAACCTCTGTCCCAAGCTCATCTTTCTTTGGCACCAGCTTGAAGAAGGTAAGCTCAAGGATCCCCCCATCCAAGGTCCCTTC
Organism: Citrus sinensis; assembly: GCF_022201045.2. Taxonomy (NCBI): domain Eukaryota; kingdom Viridiplantae; phylum Streptophyta; class Magnoliopsida; order Sapindales; family Rutaceae; genus Citrus; species Citrus sinensis. The sequence continues at coordinate 593,854 of NC_068559.1, forward strand.
TGCGAGCTTCAAGATTACTGCTGAAGTCGATGAGAACAAGCAGACCAAGAAGGACAGATGGAAGGGCCTTGCCTACGACGAATCTGATGACCAGCAAGACATCACCAGAGGAAAAGGTGCTGTGGACTCTCTGTTCCAAGCCCCCATGGGAACCGGAACTCACTATGCTGTCATGAGTTCTTATGACTACATCAGCCAAGGTCTCCGCACGTAAGTATATATGATGCTTATTCATCAATCGTTAATCGATTATTATCAGTGCCTGGCTTCGATCATGGATTGATTTGATTTGATGATTTAGATACAACTTGGACAACACGATGGACGGTCTCTACATTGCCCCTGCTTTCATGGACAAGCTTGTTGTTCACATCACCAAGAACTTCATGTCCCTGCCCAACATCAAGGTATATTTACTTATAGTTTCTGTAGTGATGAATACATTTAGGGAAATGTGATTAATAATTTTTCAAAACTTACATTTTTACAGGTTCCTCTCATCTTGGGTATATGGGGAGGCAAAGGGCAAGGAAAATCATTCCAATGTGAGCTTGTTTTCGCCAAGATGGGCATCAAGTGAGTCCATGCTCTCTTGTCATTTTTTTGGGTTTGAGGATATGTTTGGTGCGTACTTACTCTGTGATGTTATGATAATGATTTTTCAGCCCAATTATGATGAGTGCCGGAGAATTGGAAAGTGGCAATGCTGGAGAACCCGCTAAGTTGATCAGGCAGAGGTACCGTGAGGCAGCTGACATTATCAAGAAGGGAAAAATGTGCTGCCTCATGATCAATGATCTTGATGCAGGAGCTGGTCGTATGGGTGGCACCACCCAGTACACAGTTAACAACCAAATGGTTAACGCCACACTCATGAACATTGCTGATAACCCAACTTGTGTCCAACTCCCTGGTATGTACAACAAGGAGGAGAACCCCCGTGTCCCAATCATAGTCACCGGTAATGACTTCTCAACATTGTATGCTCCTCTCATCCGTGATGGTCGTATGGAGAAATTCTACTGGGCACCTACAAGGGAGGACCGTATTGGTGTGTGCAAGGGTATCTTCAGGAATGACAATGTGGCTGATGACGACATTGTCAAGCTTGTCGACACCTTCCCCGGCCAATCCATTGGTAAGTTTCCAGTTCCGTTGATGATGCAAACTCCCCATCAAATGCACACTAGCTAATCACTCATTTGACTGCGTTTTAGATTTCTTTGGAGCCCTGAGGGCCAGAGTCTATGATGATGAGGTGAGGAAGTGGATCTCTGGTGTTGGTGTTGGAAGCATTGGCAAGAGCCTTGTGAACTCAAAGGAAGCAGCCCCAACATTCGAGCAACCAAGGATGACAATGGAGAAGCTGCTCGAGTACGGAAACATGATTGTGCAAGAGCAAGAGAATGTGAAGAGAGTTCAGTTGGCTGACAAGTATTTGAGTGAGGCCGCTCTTGGTGAAGCTAATGAAGATGCTATTCAGAGTGGAAATTTCTATGGTTAGCCCCCTTGATCCTAGCTAAGAGGCCTTGATGGGAGGTTTGCTACTAGCATTCTACCAAATTTAGAGCATAAATTGAGATCAAATGAAGAATAACAAAGCATTTTTTTTTTTGGGGGTAAATTTTGCTGTTGCAGGCAAAGCAGCCCAGCAAATGAATGTTCCAGTTCCTGAAGGATGTACTGATCCTACTGCAGAAAACTTTGATCCAACTGCAAGAAGTGATGATGGAAGCTGCCAATACACGCTTTAGGCCTTGTTTCTAAGGGTTGAGAAGTGTCGCACTTTGCTTAGGATGTGAGATATTCAAATAATATTGTTGCATTTTCATTTCTTTTTTAATCAGAAAGAATCCTCTAATTTTGTGTTATATCACAACTCTTTATTCGATCTTTAAAAGGTGCTCCTTCTTACCATTATTTACATTTCAAGTATCTAAGAACCTCTCAAGTATGGATGTCCACACATTTTAAAATGCAAACATAATGTTAGGCTGCAAATCCACCACGGTCTTGCTTCAGAATCTCATTTTAAAACACGCAGACTGGCCACTTATGATTGAGATTATTGGCATTTAGAGTCGCTTTTGCTTCCAAACTAGCATTAATTTATAAACTAGTTCATCCCAGTATTACATTATTAGCGAGCTAATGGTAGCTTTGGTTAGATCTCAAATTGTTAAATACCCAACTTTTGTTTGAGATTATTACATTATTTGTGAGAGTTTCTTTAAAATGCACTTTTGTTTCTTTTGCTTCGCGGGACAACGTATATATAGATGCATTCAAGGCCAGCCCTAGAGCCTGGGGCCTTAGGTGAATTTTTTCTTTGAGGCCTACTTACATTCTGTAAGCTGATCACACAAAGAAATATAAAAGAATTTAAAATTAGGGGTGGTAATTTGGGTCAGAATTCGTTTATTCGATTCAATTCGAAGCGAATTAAATGGATTTGGGTTTGAAAGAATTGATTCATTTAATAAATGGGTGAATTCGATTCGATTCGTTAATTAAATGAATCGAATCTGGGTTTGAAGACATTGATTCGTTTATTCATTTAGAATTCGTTTAATAAATGAGTTATAAATGAACCGTATACAATTTATTCGTTTAAAATTTGTTTATTATTCATTTAATTAAATTACTTATTTATTCTTAAATATTTATATTTTTTTAATTTGAAGGTTAATCTAGTAATTATAAATAATAATAAGACCATATATAAATGAGATGAAAAATTTTATAGTTTGGATTATTTATTTAATTTTTGTAAGTGAATTCATATTCAATTCAATTTGTTATGAATTCGTTTATTATTACGATAAACGAATAATAAACGAATTTGGATTCGATTCGTTTATTAATTATATTAAACGAATCGAAACGAATATTCACTTAATAAATGAATCGAATTCGAATCCTAAGATTTTAATTCATTTAATAAATGAATTGAATGCGAATCCACAAAATTTTGATCCAATTCATTTAGAATTCGATTCGATTATTCGTTTTGCCACCCCTACTTAAAATATAATTAATTTCTAATTATATCATAAATTTCAACAATAACCAATATGATCCAAAGAAATTTCAGAGAAGCAAAATAGTCAAGAAGATAAATTGTTTACTTCCTTTAGAACCAATATTTCAAGAATTTATTTTTTTCACTTCAAAAGTGAGCCAATAATTGTAATAATTATCATTATAGAGAAGAGTGTAAGAAATTTTTTAATGTAAAATAAATAATTAATTAAATTTTATTTTTGAAAAAATAATAATGAATGAATTAACAATTATTCAATATTATTAATTATAACTCTTTAACATTAAGTTTATCATTTATAGAATTTGTATCAAAAATTTTAATTATAGGGTAAGTATTGAGACAGGTCTAAAAAATACTCTTTTTTACCACACCAAACTTAAAAAATTCATCAATTTTAGTATTATCAGAAAAATACCAAAAAAGTATAGTCTTTTTAAAATACAGAATCTTAAGCTACCGTCTAATTTACCTATATTTAAAGCTAAAAGGCATTTGAAGTGCTTTTTTTTTTTTTTGTCTGACAAATGATTACTTTTGAAAGTGCTTTCGGGTGTGTTGCGAGTTCCTTCAAAACCCATATTTGCTGCATATTGAGTATTTGGTCAGTAGCCCATGTATCACTGCGTTCATTTTTGGCAAAAAGCATTTCTGTTTATGCAAATTCAAAAGCTACATAATAAGCTACCTGTTAATTGATATCTAATATTTGATTAAGAAAGTGAATAAATAAAATAAGTACCTTTTAAATCGAAAGTGCTTTTGTTAATGTAAGCTATTGAATGTGAAAACGCTCTTGAAAATTCGAAGTAGTTGTTGACTTTGTAAATCATTTGCCCCATACCACCACCTTGTTACGAGGAAACAAATCAACCATGTTCCCTAATAAAGATCCTTGCTAATTAAGACCAACTTTAATTAAACTACAAAACAAAAGATATTTTATATGAACTTCAAAGTCGAACCCTTTTATGCCTCAATTCTTCTGCTATTTTATAATGCTCCCTTATCCTATCTATATCTTATAATAGATATGTCCATTCTTTGAGACTAACCCATTTTGTAATATTATTAAAAATTACGATGAGGACCAAATCCAATTCTTATTTTAAAACGCGTCAAGGGCGTGGACGAGTGGTTTTTAAACAATTTTATTTGGTTAGCCATCTGAGTGGTTTTTAAATAATTTTATGTGGTTAGCCATCTGAGTTAAAATTTTAAAAAGTTAACAAATAAATTTTAACTTTATCTATCCTTGCCTTTTTTTTTAAAAAAAATCATATTTTAAAACAAGTCTATAATAATAGAAAACTTAAAGTTGGAGAATGAGAAATTTATGAGATTAAAAATGGAAGTAATGAGATTAGAATAATAATTAATCACAATCTTCAGATTCCTTTTCCCAATTTATCTATTTCATACATTGGATTTTAGTCCATTTTTTTTTTCGTTCAATCAATCAATTTTTTATTTTAAACCTTTTTGTTGATAACCAAAACTTGATTGCTTGAGTAACAATAGATTTTCTTGGCTGTGAAGATAAGGGAATACATAATTATGAGATTATAGCCAGATTTGAATAAATTCAGGAAGCACAATATTATATATCTTGAGTGATAAAAGTCAGTAGTTGGTCATTTCTCTTTTATAAGTTTTAAATTGGTTGTTTCAAAGAAGAAGAAGAAGAGAGAGAGAAAAAAAAAAAAGAATTGGTGGCTGGGAATATCATATGGATGTTGATTGATTTAATCCATGTTGACTCCTAATATAAAAACAATTTTGATTGATTTAACAATTCATAGTGACAATATTCCATTAATAAAATACATTTATTCAAGAAAGTAGATTAGTATAAGGGACATTGTTAAAACACACTAATATGAATTGAAGCCTAATGCTTTTGTTGGTCAAAAAAGACAATTTGATGGCTCACCAAACTCCGCTAGCATGTATAAGTGCTAAAAGACTATTGAATGCTGAATCTTTTCTTAAGCGCCACATCACTAACTTGGGAAGAAGTCACCATTTCACTTGTAATAAATTTATTAACCTCAAATTTCAATCCCTGCAGGAAGAAAAACAAAATCTCAAAGGGGTTGAATTTTTAAGAACTTTGCACCGCGCATTTAACCAAATTGGATTTTTGTAAGAATTTTTGCATCAAGTTAAAAATGTCACGTGTTGCATGAAGTTTTCACTTCATGCATTTAACATGCAGCGGAGTTTGATGCAACAATTATGAAAACTCCCCAATTTATTATGCTACCGGCCAGTTTAATAGGGATTGGAACGCGGTTGTGTTCATGAGGCAGGAGACCACCGGAAGTCAGAAGAACTCTTTATGAAAGAGGAAAAAGGAAAGTAAAAAAAAAAAAAACGTAATATAAAGTTTTGGTTAGACCATTGAAATTTCAAATCCTCCGCAATTCCAATTTGATTTTGATTCTTGTACACGAATAAAAATATTTTTTTTTTACGTACATATAAATCTTTTCAATGTTTTAAGAAGAAGCAGCGGACAAAATTTAAATTATTTTTTTAACCCATAACTTCACTAAAATTCGAATGGGAATCAAATAAACTAGAGTTGGCAATGAGACATGATGTGATGAAATTTACCAATCTTAATCTCGTCATGTATGTACGAGTGAAATAAAAAAAAAATCTCATTATCCTTATTTTTTTTTTTTGGAACAAAAAAATGTTCTAATTCCATTCCAAAAAAGTTCGGATCCTGCGAGATCTCATCTCAATTGAAAAAAATTTCATTCATAGTTGGCAATGAGACAGGATGTGACGAGATTTACCAATACCAGTCTCGTCCTGTACATGCAAATAGGATAAAAAAAAAATCATACTCCCGTCCCTATATTTTTTTTATTGAATAAAAATATGTCTCAATTCCGTCCCAAATAGGATAGAATCCCGCAGAATCTCATTCCATCAGAAAAAATTATCATTCATAAAATAAACCTTACGTCAAACTTAATTAAATGCATACATATTAATGAAAAAACACTAATTAAATGGTAAAATTGTAACACCACCATATCATAAGTCACTATCTAAGGCTGGACTACACCATGCTTACATATGAGCCTACGCAAAATAAAATAGATCTTTCACGAACCCTTTTCATAATAGAAATCCTATGCTTACATGTGAAAATATGGAAAAGAAAAAAAAAATCAAACCTCAAAAAAGGAAATAAGAAAGAGAAAGGCGTCACTCTCTTTTGACTGGAGGACGGCACAGAAACGTGCATGCGTGGTGGGGTGTGTTCCAGTGCTTTCTTTAACAGTTCAAACTCCACAACCCCAAACCCCCACGTGTAAAAGATTAAACTGATGGAATTTAACACAAGATTATGATTATTAAAAAAATAAAAATGCATGCACCATTTTTTTTTTCATTTCTTTAATCTGAATTTACCTTTTAAAAATTTATCAGATTCAGACCAGAATCTATCACGATCTCTCTCCCGTTCGCACATTTGAAGGTATAAAATTTTTATTAATATTATTTTAGCTATAAATTTTATATTTTAAAATATAACAAAATGATCTCAGGGAACAAAATGTTGTACTTATCCTGTCACCTGGTGATGACGACTAATTATTTTTGACAAACTTCGGCAACATTCACCGTAAGTGATAAATTGGAAGAAATGAGTGGCAGCAGCCTCTACTCATTACTTAAGCTTCCTTCTTCTTTCCTCCTTCAACCCAGTTTATAATCACTGCCTTTGAAAATTAAAAATTTGTAACATAATTCCATTCTCAGTCATCATCTTCTGGTTCGCAGGGTTCAAAGTTTTCTTTTTTTTGACCGCTTCCATGGCAAAAAAGCTCAAATTTTTCTTGGTTCTTTTCATTTTTCTTGCAAACCCAGTTTTTTCTCAACAAGAGGAGTTCTTTTTCAGTGGGTTTCGTGACGCAGCCAACAACAACAACATGAGCTTAAATGGGGCTGCAGAGATTGAAAAAAATGGCAAACTCATGTTAACCAACACAACGCTTAGAGTTCTTGGCCATGCTTTTTATTCATCTCCTATCAAATTCAAGAACTCGACTCGCAACAACAAGTCTTTATCTTTCTCCACTTGTTTTGCTTTCGCCATAGTTCCTGAGTATACAGCACTTGGCGGCCACGGCTTTGCTTTCACTATCTCCGCTTCGAAGGAGCTCCCAGGTACTCTTCCCAGCCAGTATCTTGGCCTGCTCAATTCAAGTGACTTAGGAAACTTAACCAACCACATATTTGCTGTTGAATTTGATACTGTGAAAGATTTTGAGTTTGGCGATATCAATGATAATCATGTTGGCATTGATATCAACAGCTTGAGATCAAATGCCTCAGAGCCAGCTGCTTATTTTCTTGAGAATTCAACAAAACAAGTGTTGAATCTCAAGAGCGGCGAGGTTATACAAGCTTGGATTGATTATGACTCATCCAAGAATCACTTAGAAGTGAGGCTTGCACCTTCTTCTGTGAAACCAAGATCACCGATTTTGTCCTTTGATGTGGATCTATCACCAATTGTGAAAGAAACTATGTATGTTGGATTCTCGTCATCAACAGGTTTGCTTGCAAGCTCACATTATATATTGGGGTGGAGTTTTAACATGAGTGGTGATGCTAAATCTTTGTCTTTGGATTCTCTTCCTTCACTTCCCAGGCCTAAGGAGAAACATCTCGGTTTAATTGTTGGGGTTACTGTTTCTGCTTTTTTTGTCATGTTTTTGGCTATTGCTGTAGGTTGTTACCTTGTTAAGAAAATCAGGAATGCTGACGTTCTTGAATCATGGGAGCTTGATGTTGGTCCCCATAGATTTTCTTATGAAGAGCTCAAGAAAGCAACCAGAGGTTTTAGAGACAAAGAGCTACTTGGCTTTGGTGGATTTGGCAGAGTTTACAAAGGGACACTACCAAGTACTAATACTCAAGTGGCTGTCAAGAGAGTTTCTAATGAATCAAAACAAGGCCTGAGAGAATTTGCTTCCGAGATTTCAAGTATCGGCCGTCTTCGCCACAGAAATCTTGTTCAGCTTCTAGGATGGTGTCGACGCAGAGGTGATTTGTTACTTGTCTATGATTTTATGCCTAATGGAAGCTTAGACAAGTGTCTTTTTGATGAACAAAAAGCTATTCTCACTTGGGAACAGAGATATAGGATCATCAAAGGTGTGGCTTCAGGCCTTTTGTATTTGCACGAGGAATGGGAACAAACTGTGATTCACAGAGACATTAAGGCGGGGAATGTGTTGTTAGATTCTGAGTTAAATGGAAGATTAGGTGACTTTGGTTTGGCTAAGTTATATGAACGTGGCACAAATCCAAGCACCACTAGAGTTGTGGGAACATTGGGATACTTAGCCCCTGAGCTCACACGCACTGGGAAGCCAACAACAAGCTCAGATGTATATGCATTTGGTGCACTTTTACTCGAAGTGGTATGTGGGAGGAGACCAATTGAGCCCAAGGCATTGCCTGAAGAGCTCATATTGGTTGATTGGGTTTGGGACAGATGGAAAGCTGGTGCAATTCTTGAGGTAGTTGATCCAAGATTGAATGGTGAGTTCAATGAGATTGAGGCTCTAGATGTGGTGAAATTGGGGCTAATGTGTTCTAACGATGCAGCCGAGGCGCGGCCGACAATGAGGCAGGTAGTGAGGTACTTGGAAGGAGAGGTTCCATTGCCTCAAGCGGTTGCAGCACCTGATGCATGTGATGGAAAGAAAGAAAAGACTAGTGGTGGTGGTGCTGGGGTTGACGGTCCTGAGTTTGAAGATTTTGTTTATTCATATCCCAATTCGTCATTACTTGAGAAGGTGAGTAATTGGTCGTCTGCCGGTGACGATGCAGATGTTGATATTGAAGCTGGATCATCTTCACCACTCTCAGGTAGAGGTGATGTAGATAGGTGTGGTTAGGGGAGAGAGTTTTCACTATCTTGTCTCTGTATTTAGATTTTTAGTTTTTCACTATGGGTATAGAACTTACTGCTTCAATGTAAATGTATCATATACATCTATGCCTTGCATCTGCGCTTCTCCACATTCTTCTTTTTGGGTTAAATATTCGGTTTCAAGAATATTTCATCCATATGCAGGGTAGGGAGCTGATTTTGAATGTGATAAAACTGTGTAGATATTGACTGCATTAAATAGTAGATGCAGCACATCTTGTCACAGTTTTATTATTTAGTTTTGGAATCCCAAACATGTCTTCATTACCCAGTTTGTAATTGTAATTTATGGAGTTGTTACATTGCCAATATTCAAGCATGATGAACTTAACTCTAAAATGAAGGATGAGAGACAGACATGACAGCCACTGAAGTCGGTACATTTAAATTTGATATTTTAATAATCACATTGTGAACAATCTAGAAAACTCACCAATAACAAGGGTGATGATCCTTCCTCGAGACAAATCTCAAGCTGACTGTGAAGTTGGATCTCATCCCACATTGTCTGTCTTCATCAGTACTTCTTGCTAGAAGAAAAAGAACAGACAAAAAGCATCTAGCATAACGATAAGTATTCGTCGGTGACCTGGTGGTGGACCTGAACCTGAAAATGAGTCTTCATAGCTAAAAGATAAATCACAAGAATTACATCCAAACAAAGCCTTCAATCATTATAGGGCAACAATATGTAGTGGGGGGCATGAGTGCACTCAAAAAAATTCAACTTCATCAAGTTGTTAGGCGCATTGACAAATTCTTTAACAATCCAGCTCTACACGTAATCTTTAGCGTATGTGACATCCAATCGCAATATTAAAACATTGCAGAAAAACATGTTAAACGAGAAACAGTAGTAGTACATGATCTCTTTAAGGGATATTTGAATGGATTTGTCAGCAGGTTATATGATTAATGATTTCATCATGTCGGCCGGTGAACTGGATCGAGTCTGCTCTCTTTTCTAATATTTTCAATGCTGAGAGGGGAAAAAAAGGTAGTTTCAAAAACAAAATAACGCGAAAACAGTATTGAAGTTTAACAAAATCTGATAGTTTCAAAAATAAAATAACGCGAAAACGATATTGAAGTTGAACAAATTTTGTTGAGAGAATAGAAAGAGTAACAAGGCAAGCTTGATATGGTCTCGAGTTCAGATTTCGGGGGCTTGAATTGATTGTTAATAAAAACAATAAAATATCTCTATGGATAATTTGAAATTTCACAACCAGATTGCTCTAATGCCCCATAAACTTCACGACTGGAGACTCTCATTACATCTCATGTGCGGGAGTAATTACTGGCATTTAACAGACGAACTGCAGGATCGTGACCTTAACATGCTAAAGAAAGGTGGTCCTTCAATTGTAAAATTATCTTAGAAAATTTGGAGACAATCCCTTTTCTTCAATCTCTATCTTCTTCAAGTAGATCTATAATGAAAATATTATTGAAAGACAAGCAATTACAGCAGCAAAACAGTTACTCTCAATATCAAACCAAAAATCATCCTAGAGGTGCTTGTTAATGTGAGATTCATCTAGGGTGTTATATTTCATCCCCTTTAAGGACTTAGAGTTCTCGTTGAGGTTTGCCTCACCATCGCTAAATGTTCTTTGTCGAGGTGGGATTCGTCTAAGGTGTTACATTCCACCTCCCTTAGGGACTCAGGGGTTTCGCTAAGACTTGCCGCACCATCACTCAAGATGATATGCAGACAAGCTTTTATTAGGGGTGGGTAGGGATGGCAAAATCCGAGTCCGGGTCCGGGTTCAGTCTTTCCGGTTTCGGACCCGGATGACAATTTTGTTATACCGGACCCGGATATAACCCGGATATTTTAATTCTGGGTCCGGACCGGGTTAAACCCATAAAAAGCCGGGTTTCCGGATTGCGGGTTCCAAACCCGCATATCTATTACAATTTTTTTTTTCTCTCGATGTTACTTCCTCAAATCTCCAAATCTCAAATCACCAAAATCCCGAAACCATAGCTCAATGAATGTTGAGGGAGGATTGCTGAGTTTTCAGATTTTTTGTGGCATTGGTGTTGTCGTCGGCGTCGAGGAGAGCATTGTCAGAAAGTTGCTGTGGAGATTCGGCAGTTTCTGGTGACAAAAAACTAGCAAGAATGGCGGAAAGCAGCTATCAAAAACCAGCAAGAGTGACAAAAAATGAGGATCAGCCTTAATGGGTGAATTCCTCTTTGTCTTCCTTTCAATACAAAGATTTTTCCAAGTCATTTGAGTGAATGAAAGAGAAATTGGAGAAGAAAGAAAGCAGCTGCAGTGGGTTTGTTTTAATGAAAAGAGTAGATGGAGAAGAAAGAAAGAGACGATGGAGAAGAAAGAAAGAGAAATTGGAGAAGAAAGAAGCGGCTGCAGTAGGCATTAGGGTTTTTTTGCTTTTATATTTAAATTATCCGGGTCTTGGTTTCGGACATCCGGGTTAAGATAAAACCGGATCCGGACCGGAATGTATCCGGGTTAATTTGACATCCCTAGGGGTGGGTAAAATATTTGACCCGATCCGACCTGACCCAACCTGACTCGATTCGACCTAACCCTATCCGAAAAATATCGAGTTCGAATCGGATTAGGTTGTTAATAAAACCTGATCGAATGCATTTATGCCAATCCGATCAAATCAGTTTTTTACCCGATCTGATCCGAAAACACAATCGGTTGACCCGAATTGACCCGAATCCTATTTGATCTGATTTCACCCGACCCGAATTAACCTGAATTGACCTGAATCTAATCCAAATTGTATCTAATTCGAACTCGACCCGATCCAAACTCAACCTGATTTTTTTACCTGATTTGATTCGAATTATATTCGATCAGATTAGATCGGGTTATATGTTTGGGTTAAGTTCAGATGAATTTTTATCCAAGCCGAAACCCGATCAAGTTGATTTGAACCCGATTTTACCCAGTCTTAGCTTTAATACCATTTATCATAACACAACCCAGACTTAGCAAGTTATTGTCCGCTTTAGGCCTTAATAAGGCCGCACAATTTTGTTTCTGAGACACCCATATACACCAAAACGAGTCTTATCAATTACGGTGTGAAGATCACCCATTATAAACCCAACATCTCTTTGTACTTTGTCGATGTAGGATTCGCCTAGGGCTGTTACAAGTTTAGAAGGGCATCTTTTATTGGTTAACGCTTTCAAAATCTATCGTTGCCTGCGACCCCAACATGGCCACCGATAACTCGTGGTTGATCAAAATGCCGCATGCACGTACCACTGGTAGAGCTGTTCCGATTCTCACAAAAATTGAAATCGATGAGATGCTTCAATGCGGCTACGATGATGTTTTCGTGGGGTTTAGAGTTTTCGTTCTTCGAAAGAAACTCACTAATTATGATAATTCCCTAGTGATTCCTGGAACGGAATGGAGACAGCATTATGTAATAGATTTTAAGTGAAGTGTTCCCTATTATTATCTCTATCCGTTGGATTATCCAACGGTTATAGAATTTCACCCGAAGAATTCACAAATTGTGTTTTTCAAAAAGAATCCGAATATGTTCTGTTATGATATGGAGGGCTCTCAAATGAGATTAGTTCAATATGTTGGTGAAGTACTTCCATTTGTTCCCTTACTTCAACCCCCAATGGCTGGCCGCCTTCTCCTTTAGCTATCATTTGATCTTTTTATTTTGTACTTATATCTTGCTTATAATATTCATTCTTCTTTTTTTTCTCACTTATGATTGGGAATTGTTTGATCTTCGTTCTTCGAGTAAGCATAATCAACTTGAATTCGAGAAACTTAGTCAAAATATTAGTAAAAGACTGAATTTGTTTTCGGGCCAGTTATTCAATATTCAATCATATTGAGCCTTATAAAATTGTCTTCAGTGCTTTGCGGAGGAATCCACAAAATATAGGGAGAGAAGAGAGAATTGAATTTGGCTAGACAACTTATCCTTGGTAAATAAGGATGGACCGATGGATTATGGCCTTGTTCACCATCTTTATAACTAAAGTTGACTCGCACAGAAAAAATTAAATTAATGTGCGACAGCCGAGAAGCAATCCGACCGCACCCGGTGAACCCAATACAGTAAGAATGTTCATAATGCTCAACTGTGCCTATGAAAAGAAAAATAATGAGGTGGTACATTCAACGGTTAGATTGTCATTGTGAATAACATAAATTGTATCATGCTTGCAATTATATCGCACTTAATTTGATAGGGGATGCTTTAAGCTTTGGTTGGAAAGTTGATTGGTAAACTCTTTCACAACCAACTGTCTCAACAATCGTTGCATAATAAAAAAGCAAAGGCTCTTTTGTCGCAGCAAGGCCATGGATTTGAGGAGTACTGGTTCTTTTGAGGCCTTCTTTGGGGTCTCTTGTTTGTTGGGGTTTGTCTCTTCTTCATGTGCTGTTTGGTGGATTTGTCAAGTTACTTTTTATTGGCGGGGAATTGTATCTGCTGTCTTTTTCAATATTTTCCAAAAGAAAAGAAAATGAGAATCGGTATTGAAATCGAAAATCTTCTGTTGACAAGTCAACTTAAACTTTTTTTGGGCAAGAGTAAAATAGAAAGAGTAACAAGACAAGCCTGACATTGTCTCGGGTTCAGAGGCCTGAATTATTCACAAAACCTGGCACAATATGTATCGATAATTTGAAATTTTACAACCACATTACTAAGGAAAATGCTCGGTGAAGAGAAGCACGAGAGAAAGACGAGAGAAATAAAGAAGAAAAGGGCAGAGAAAGAGATGATAAAATTCTCTCGTCTTTCTCTCGTGCTTCTCTACACCTAGCACTACTCTTACTATAATGCCACATAAAACTGCCCACCTGGACCCTGCGTTACATCCAATACACAGGAGTAATCATGCAGTGGTTCATAATCTTAAAATGCTAAAAATGTGATTGCATTTTGTATGTGCATTTGAGTGTCTTGTTGTCTCAGCGTGCAGCAGTTTCAATTGTACCTTGATCAAGACTTTCAGCAACTTTGCTCTTAGCTTGTTGATAAGATAGAAAGAACAGAAACTGAATTTAATCTTACCACGACAACACCAACACAAAAAAAGGAAAAAAAATATACATTCCTACATCTTCCTAGTCATGACAGCACCTAAGTAATACAGCAATTTCTAGGTCTTACTCATCATTGAAGACAGACAACTCGTTAACTTACGCTGCGTTTTTATTGTTATTAGAGTGAAGGCAGGATGGCAACAATCATCATTCATCAGTTTACTGGCTTCCAACATTTTTCATCAACGTTCTATTCATCCTCACCCTCTTTCACTCTAGTAAAAATCTCATAATCATCAAAGCCTGCATTGATCCCCAAAAAAAAAAAAAAAAAAAAATTAAGTATAAATTTTCCTTCAGGAATATTTTTCTACACTTGATGAACTCTAATTACCTCCAGCTAATTCCTCGACTTCATCATCTGAAGATCCTAAAAGCATTGGGCTACCGGAGGGTGGCTCAACTGCCTTCCAATCTGAGCTCCCGTAGTCTTCCAAACATATGTCCTTCCCTGTAATCCACTCTTCAAGCGTGCTAAAGCTGTCAAACGACATAGGGTCCATAGAATCCTGTTGTTTCTTCTTGCTAACCCTATGAAAAATTAGTTGGTCAAATAATAATATTTTCTTTCCCATGGAATTTTTATATACCTTCTTCAAAGATATTAAGGGTCCCTAGAATCTACTTACATATGTTTCAGTCGTAAGTTGTACTGGACAAAGACAAGGTCAATCAGACGCTGACGCTCTAGGCAGTTCCTTGTATCATATATTCGTTCAAAATGAATCTGATTTCGAGTATCTGCCAATGAACTGCAAGTTTGACTCTGAATACGGGTGGCTAAACGTGCCAAATTTGGGCAACTCCCTCCATATGTTGACCACCATTCAGCTAAAACAAGTTGTATACTAAAACCATCAGCAAACCACAAACTAACCAAAAGACTAACTGTAACAAGTGTAAGAACGAATGCTTGCTTATATTTAATTGCCTTAAGTAACTTTGAATCTTCTTGTTCATGAATGCTCACATTTTGTACATGCACAGACAAAAACCAGTTTTCCTCCCATTTAATCATGTTTTTGTTATGTGTGGGCAAAAATAAGGGACAGCTTCTTATGCTCCTCCTACCTGATATAGGTATTATATTTCCTGTAAATTTGACTTATGCAAATAAGGGAGGTCAGGTTATACAGCAGTTGAAAATAACCAGATAATCGAATAGAGTGGACTCTCACCAGGAAGTAAAGTGTCTCTAGCTCTGATTGCCATTTTCCTCCCGAAATCTCCAACAGCATCTTTGTATAAGTTTATCTCTTTGCTGATTTTATCCTGCACTTTTGTATCAGGAACCAATCTCTCTATGCAATCAAACATTCTTGACACGATCTCATTATGTATGTCACCTTTGATACTATAAAAGAACTTGGGGTTAAGGAAGAAACCGGCAGCATGGAGAGGAAGATGCCACAGTTGTTCCCACCAATGATCTATAATATTCCAGTAGACCATGTACTCGTCCCTCTTAATTAGTTCTTTCTTAAGTGCATCTTTTGCTCGATACATTCCAGCATAGACATACCCAATGGAAGGCCTCCTCTCACTACCAACAATTCTGAGAAGCCGCAAAAGGGGATTTGTTAAACACACAATCAGACCACAAGAAGACCAAAACGATTGATTGCTTACTATGTCTAACATTTCCAGTCCCCCTGGTTTTTTTGAATATGGACAATCCATCCACTCCTGTGAAGTGACCATGGCCTGCAAATTTGGTTTAAGGGAAATCATTCTTCTCAAAGTCGTAAAGTTTGTAGCAGAACGAGTGATTCCTGGTTCTACAATATCATTGCCAAAAGTATACCTCCTCAACATATTCAAAACCACACTGTGATTGTACACAAATCTTGTGACAGCTCTAGCCTGTTCAATTATTGCATTTATCCACTCAAGCTTTGCAAAATCCTCAAGTATCAAATCCAAGCAACGAGCTGCACACGGAGTCCAATAGAGAGTAGGGAATGTATCAGTTAACCTCCTCCCAGCAGCAATAAACTGCTCTTCACTACTAGTAATCACTTGCAAAACATGTCTTACTCCAACTTCTTCCACCACTTGCTTAAGCAATTCATACAGAGCATCTGAGGAGTTCATAATGCCAGATGCATCTACTGATTTCAAAAAGACTGTTCCTTCAGGACAATAAGCCAAAAAACAAAGCAAAGTCCTACCTGCTTCTGTATTCCACTGGTCGACCAAAATAGAACAACCAGTCTTTCCCCATGTTGTTGTGTATCTGTCAACATCATTTTTCACCTCCTCAACTGAATTCTTCAATATCCAACCCCGAATATCATGATAAGAAGGCATTGCAGCCTCAGGACCTCCTGAAGCAATAGCATCAACCATAGGTTGGAAATATTCTGAGTTCACAGCATCTAAAGGTGCCCCTATATCATAAAGAAATCTTCCTACTGCCATAAAGATAGGATTATTCCCCCTTGTAGCATCTAATGAAGCACTGATCATAGCACCAGTATAAGCATTCACAGAAGAATTTTTCCCTCTCCATCTCTTTCTCTTATCTCCAGTAGTATTACTGATGACATCTCTGCTAACTACCAAATTTGAACAAGCCTCAGGTGTATTTGAATCATCTAGCAATGGCAAACCAGGAGTAACATCGCCCTGATCAGTAAATGCATACACCTCACCAAAAGTGGGGTTATTATTTGTAATCTCTTCTGCAATCTTTTGTTTCTTCTTCTTTTTCACAACAACCCCATCTAAACTTTGTTGCATTGCAAGGCGAACATCAAGTGGAACACGCGAACAAGTAGACGCATTGCCCTTCTGGCATGCTAAATGTTCCTTAATCCTATGAATCCCCCCACCTCTAAATAGTTTGAAACAATACAAACATTTAAGCTGTACTCTATCACCATTTTTAAACATTTGACAGTGCTTCCATGCAGGGTCATGTTTTTGGGATGATATCGGAATGGGTTCCAGTCCAGATGCCATTACATCAATCTTAGTAATGCTATAAGAAAAGAATAGTCTGTTAATGTTAAAACTTACAACAGCAAGCACTTCTTTCGAACACGACTAAAATCAAGCAATTAATTTATTAAAAATGCAAAGCAATATTTAAAACAGAAAAAGGCCAATGCTAGAATTCTATGACAAAACTATAATGATTTTAAAATATACTAGGCCTGAAAAAAATCTATAATATAAACTTCACAAATACAGTGTGTATTTGTGAACTGTAATGCTTCTGAAACTTAGAGATTTAATTGTTTTACTTCGCAGCTAATATTTAACAATCACCCATCTATTCATATAATAGAGCACCTCAACTCTAGCATTAATTTTTTTTTTTTTTGGGGTACTGAAAAGAAAATGTAAATTTTGCTTGCTAAAAATAAAAAGGCTACTGATTAAACTTCACAAAATGCAAGAACTCTGTGGATATTTTAAAAAAAAACAAAAAAAGGAAAGCAGAGAACACCGTTTCCAAGAATAAGTAAATAAAAATAAAGAGAATACAGAAATTGGAACTTACTTGTGATTAGAATCACTGATTTTTTTCCAATGTGAGAGAGAACCGAGTTAAGGTGGGCTGGGGGCTGGGGGTGGGATATGAACCGAAAGGAGGGTTAACCGGACGGACCGGTTAGGGTACGGTCTCATTCGGACTGGTTAACCAAAAGTAATCCGAGTCTTACCGGATCATCCTGTCACGTGATGAAGTGGACCGGCTTTAATAAGTGTGAAACCGGAACTCCCGGTTGCCTCGTAAACGGTTGTACCTCCAGAATAAAAGGGAAAAAACATTAAAAAATAGTAATTAATTAAAAAATCGCTCTACGTTTAGACCGGCCGCTGACCGCCGTTTTAAACCGATCAGTTTTCTGGTTCGTTACCGTTATGGTTCTGAAACCGCATTCTTTAATTTCTCTGTCCGTTGTTTTCTCGAGAAACAGCAGTCAAGTTCGTGCTTAGCCGGAGAGCTTCATCTGTTCTCGGCGAATAAAAGCAACCTTCAGTGCTATCCTAGCAATTGCCGACTCTGCAGCTTAATTATTTCTCAACTTAGGTGCGGCTTCTCTTCTCTTTCATCTGTGTTATTGTGTTAATTTAGTTCTTTTAATGGCCCTGTTGATTTGTTATTATTAGCTGTTATAAATGTTCTTGTATGGCTGTTGTAATTGTTTTGTGAGTTTTTAATAAGTCTATTAGATGATGGAGAATGAGTTTGAAGACGGCTATTCGAGTTTTTGCAGCTTTAATTTGGGATAATTTTCCATTTCTAGTTATGAGATTTTTGCGTTTAAGGTGAATGTGAGATATTTGATTGAGCTTTTGTTGCTTTAATTTCGATGAATTTTTCCCTTTTAGTTGTGGGATTTTATTTTTACGGTGATTTTGAGACTTACTGAGTTTTCGTCTATATATGTTGCTTTTAAAATGGTAATTTAGAGCCAAGATCCAGGAGGTATTTGATAGGATGCTCATATAGTTCGAAGTTGGAGCAGTGACAACCTGATCCCTTACTCTGTTTGTGTCAACATTGTAGTATCTCAATTTCAATTTCTTGAATCCATAACTTTAGACAGATGTGATAAGTTGGAGAGTGTGAATATTTCAAGGCACTGCCTCAAAACACTCTGT
This sequence comes from Citrus sinensis, assembly GCF_022201045.2. Lineage (NCBI taxonomy): Eukaryota > Viridiplantae > Streptophyta > Magnoliopsida > Sapindales > Rutaceae > Citrus > Citrus sinensis. The sequence goes on from NC_068559.1 coordinate 612,559, forward strand.
ATCTATAGGTGTTTAGTTTAGTTGACTGAAATCAAGATTGAGGCTCCTAATTTGAGTATATTTCGATAGTCTGGTGATTTAATCTCCTTCTCTTCTAAAAATGCCTCTCTTTCAGAAGCTGATTTCTTTTTCAGCCTGGCAAAATTACTGATCAGTGGTTTGTTAAATATGTTGAACTTCTTGCCAGGTTCCATCTGTTCTGGAATTCTGGAGGGCTTGTTATATTATTCAAGATCTCAAAAAAGAAAAGAAAAGGAAAAGGACAAAAGAAAACATAAAGCATGAAGCACGATATCACTTCGATAAATGTGCTTAGGCCTAATATGATATGCATCTTGCGTGCAACGTGGTGTCAGTAGTCACACATGGTAACCCTTAGATGAATAGTCAACTTACGAGTAACGACGGCGGTGGTTTAATATAAATATCAAAATTGCATTGAATTTTCCACTAGCTAGCCAAAAAGAATCTGAAATTTGTGCATGAAGTTGAGGACATCCCTGAGCTTAAAAATTATAATGTGAATTTCGTGATCTAATCTTGATATCGACATTATGATAAATAAATTAATGCATTATTGTCAAGATTAGGAGACAGAAATCTCGTCTCACCTTGCTATGTGAGTTGTGTTTGCTTGACAATATATGCCTGCGTTCATATGCTATTACATTTGCTCTTTTATGCTACACCACTTGTTTGTCATCCTATTCCACATTTGAAGTTTTTTTAGCCAGCCATATACCATCCATCATGAATATTATTCAAATAAGTGGAGCTTTCTTTTTGTTTGTTACTTGTTTAAATTCTGTAAACTTGAGTTTCAAACACTTTTCAGTGCTTTGTTAATCATTTGCTTTAAACTCACTGGTTCATGGGCTCTGCCAAAATCCAGTATATAGATACCTTGATTTGTGATGCATAATTATTATATTTTAAATTTTAAGCATATTTTATACATAGACCAACATTTTTGTAAAAATAATTATATAAACTACCTGATAATTATGCTGCTTTAATTTTTCAGTTCCATCACATCTTAATTCTCAACATCATTGATTATTTCTCTTTGATCCAGATAGGAGTTCAATCCCTTTTCAGCCTTTCTGACTGTTGCCACAATGTTATTATAAAATGGGGGATTATGCTACCATAATGTAGCTATCCTAAATGGGGCTCAAGTATATATATTCCTTCCCAGTTTTGCAAAGTGCTAAATTCACTTTTACAATCTGTATTAGTTGAATTTGTCATCTTCCTAAATGGATAAGCTGTCACTTAGACAGATCAAGATTTTTTTGCCTGTGCTTTACTACTGTGCAGGAGCCAAGAAATTAGAAACCTGTGCCCAAGAACATGGACAGCAACGGCCATTTTGAATCTTTGATTACTTGTTCTTACATTGAATGCCTGAATATAAAAAATATCTGCTGCTTTCAGAAAAAATCTCTGGTATTCTTGAATTTTCCCAGACAAGTAAACAGCTGCATAGTGCTGATATTGCGAGTCTAATGAAAGTAATCTGGGCCTAGATTTAGGACATAATTTTTGCTGTTTTCTGCTTTTGCTGCTCTTTATTAATTGCTTAATTTTGATTGAGTTTTAATCGCTTTTTGCTGCTGTTTTACCTGCTAGTTCTGCTGTTTACTACTATTCTTTGCTACAGTTTTTGTTTCTATTTTTGTTGTTGTTTGTGTTGCTTTTTCTTTTTAATTTTTTGCAGTGTTTATTTATAATTTAATATTGTTAAGCAAACTTATTATAGAATCATAAAGAGGCAACAAACTTCAAGAACAAAGCATTCTCATATCATGAGGACTTGTGTGTGATTTATAGTAAAGAGCTAACAACTTTTATCGTTGCGCAAACGGAAAAAAAAAAAAAAATTCTAGTGCCGCGAGTCAAGTTATAGGACAAGAAATCAATGACAAACAAGTAGGGTTGAGTGATGAGTTGAAGAAGATAAAATTGCTCTGGGTAGTGCCACGCTCAAATTTTTTTAGTCTTTGTATGAGAACAGAGAAACATGAGTTGGACTTTTCTTTAATGGTAAAATTTAACTCATTCTATGGTTTATTAATGTCTAACTTATGAAATATAACTCATTTGAGCACTTGAAATTTGAGTAAGCTTTTTTGCAATTTTTTGTTATTTTAAATTCTGGACACTGTTTGATATTATGGGCTGTTATGGACATTGCTTCCATAAGAAAAATGAATATTGCTAACAAAAAGTGTTCTGTCTTTTGAATAATATTATGGGTTATATTTCTATTATTTCATTAAGCACTTGAAATTTTAGTATGTTTTCTCACAATATTTTTGTTATTTTTCTTGAAATAATATTCATATTTCTTATATAAAAGAATAAGGGGGAAAAAGCACTTCTGATAAAAGCATTATAAATCTTGCCAAGTCATAGAGAATGAAACATTAACCTGGTGGCTAGTTTTTCAATGGTTAAACATATATGTGGTTTTATAATTAATTTAATAGTAAATATTAAAAAATTAACATAAAGGGTAAACTTTTCTAGATATTAAAAAAAAAAAAATCAATTCTTCTCCTTTAAAAATGGAATTCTCTATCCTTTCCTTTCTCCTTCTATTTTTTTCCCTTCCTCGCCTCTCCATCCCTTTCTAGCAACCAAGCATAGCCTAATAGTTAATTTCTCTGCCCGTTGGGAATTTAATGGATTTCTTTCAAACCTATCCTCTTGTATTTTTTTAATGAGCTTTCGTGAAATCTAATTGAAATTCGAATCAAAGTTTAAATTTTTCTTAAAATCCCTGTTGATGATTAGTGAATAATTTAAGGTGAAAATTTAATTTCAAGTTTCTTATTTCATTATTGAGATTAATTTACAACCTATTTGATTAATTTCACATAAATATAGAATCTAGGAATAAATTTAGAGTCATGTAAATGGTTGAATTTGCTTAAAAAAAATGATTAAGGAAATTAAATGAAAAATCATACATGACTGAAAATCTCATCTCACAGTTAATTTTTCAATCAGGTTTATTAACCAAGTTCTTTAATAGAGGACTCTTTAACATGAAGAATGGAATCTTATGTTGTCTTTTTTTTTTTTTTTTTTGGGTTGAAATCGGAATGCTATGTTGTTAAAAAAGGCAAGAGTGGTTACTTTGAATCAGGCTTGTAAGCGACTCTTTTTAGGTGTAAGTGTTCTCCTAATTTCTCTTCTTGTAGCATTGCCTGCTGCACAACTACTTTTGCCGTTGGATACATCAGCATTGCAGCACCGTTTGATATATTAGTCCCAGTCCCGAATTTTTAGTAATGTACATAATTTATTGAGGCGACCATTTGGGGATCAGTAACCCCCAAAAAAAAAAAATTTAAAATTTTATAAAAGTTATATGTATTTTATTCAGAGTGAGATTATTGACATCGCGTATATATATATATATATATGTGTATAAATTTATAATTTAGTCCGGCCTGATAAAGAATTCTGGCACTGTAGTCAATCGACAATTCTCTTATGTTGTCATTTGCACTGCTGAATTCATCAAAACTATATCCACAAGTTTTTTTTTTTGAAGTCATTCACAATGTAATACGCATATGGGTTGGTTGGATCAAGTAAGAATTTCATTATTTTGAAAAAGGGAGAAAAAAAAAGGTGGGGTGGAAAAGAAACTTTTTGACTTTTTTTTGTTATTTTTTATTTTTCCAATGGACATTTTATTTGATTAGTAGTAAACCACTAAACCGGTTTTACAAAAGCAGTTATAAAAAATTTAAAGTCTTTCTTAGTGGGGGCAAAGGAAGAAACAACTGTTTCCCACATGCACAATCACTAGGCTTAATTTTTGGCTTATTAGATACATATTGTGAATAAGCCACCAGTTTGAAGTCACCAAAATTCAAAAACAAATGACAACTTCTTCGCATCTTCTCCGCTTCTGCTTCTTCTTCTTGTGTCTTTTTTGCTTCTCGTCGGCAGATGGGACTCAACTGATATTAGTAAACAACTGCAAGGAAACCATATGGCCTGGAATCCTAGGAACTGCTGGCCACGAGACTCCCTATAATGGCGGTTTTGTTCTCTGCAGTGGGGAGCAAACAGTCCTCGAAGTTCCGGAAAAATGGTCAGGCAGAATCTGGCCAAGACAAGGCTGTTGCTTTGATGAAACGACAGGCAAAGGCTCATGCCAAACTGGGGACTGCGCCGGCCTTCGACAGTGTAAAGGACTTGGTGGTGTTCCCCCAGCCACACTAGTAGAAATGACTCTGGGGACACAAGCGTCGGCCTTACATTACTATGATGTGAGTTTGGTTGATGGTTTCAACGTGCCTGTTTCAATGGCACCAATTGGTGGTGGTGCAGGCTGCGGAGTTGCCGCCTGTGAGGCTGATTTAAACATTTGTTGCCCTGCTAACTTGGCGGTGAAGAAACAAGGGAAACTGGTGGCTTGCAAAAGTGCCTGTGTCGCTGCAAAATCTGATAGGTATTGTTGCACTGGGGAGTTTGCAAATCCGAGAAGATGCAAACCTACTGTTTTTTCCCATCTTTTTAAAGCAATTTGCCCCAGGGCCTATAGCTATGCCTATGATGATTCTACAAGCCTTAAAACTTGCAGGGCTCCTCGCTATGTCATTACATTTTGTCCTCCTAATTGACGGATTAATGTATGGTTTCTGATGCTGTTTTCAGTTCTTGCTGCTGGATTTCTAATTCTGGTATAATTTTGTTGTTCACTTTGATATCAATGGAAGTTTTCTTGTTACTGAAAATGTTTAATAGAATCATAAAGCTCTCTCATCATTAGGCCTCAGCCCACTTGTTCAATGCTTAGTGGCTTCTTGTTTACACTGCATTCCTGGACGTTAAGCATTTTCTAACAGCTTTCTGGAACTAATAACTTCGGTCTTGGGATCACAAAGGCCAGCATACCCCAAATCTCAAGAAGATACTTTAATAGTTCTCATTGATTTCTGTCGAAATCAAGGAATTTTAAATTAAAATTAAATTTGTTCTGTTAGGAATTTGATTATAGAGACTCGAAATATTATATAATCAAAGTGAATCGCCGCCATTGACTAGACATAAACAATAATGCTAAGAAGAAACCTCCAATCCATTCCCTTTGATTCCAATAACACTTGGATACATATAAGTCAGACAACGAGGAAACTCCAGAAATTTTCTGATGGAACCTTTAAAGAAGGGAAACTGGAAAGAGTTTGATTCCAATAATACGTCATTATATATATATATGTTATTTTTTTTTTGCATGGATGATGGATTAGACTATTTTTTGAGACAAATGGATCCGGAAGTGGGGAATGGATGTGTACAAGAAGACGAGGAGTTGGGTTGGGGAAAATCTTTACCTGTGCCCAGCGTTCAGGAGATTGTGAGGAATGACTCTCTGTGTGTGCCTGAAAGATACATACAAGAACGCCAGAACAGGCCAGATTATCACTCTGAGGTCTCTTATGCTTCGTCCGAAATACCAGTCATAAACATGTCTTTGCTGGCCAATGGAGATAAAGATGAGCTAAGAAAATTTGACATCGCTTGCAAAGAATGGGGTTTCTTCCAGGTACATTCGACCGATGCAACAAATTGTGGTACTTAGTACACTGAAACATAATGGGTAATGCATCTTTTGCAGATAACAAATCATGGGATAGCAGAAACGGTGATACACAATATGAAGGACGCAATAGCAGCATTTTTTCAACTCCCTTTTGATGAGAAAAAGAAGTACACAATGCCAGCCAATGATGTTCAAGGATATGGGCAAGGCTATGTAGTCTCAGAGCAGCAAAAGCTCGACTGGAGCGACGTCCTGTTCCTAGTGACCCTCCCACCTTCAGTTAGGAATTTAAAGCTCTGGCCGGTCGCTTTGCCAGGTTTCAAGTATGTATAATCATTTCGAACATTCAGTGATCTCAAAAATTGATTCCATTTCTTATATTTGTTTCATAGGGAGTCGATAGATCAGTACTCTACAGAAATACGAAAGGTCACTGAAGAAATATTTGCCAAGCTGTCATTGCTGATGGGGATGGATACAGATGGTCTAAAAATGTTGCATGGAGAGATGAAGCAAGCTACAAGAATGAATTACTATCCCACTTGCTCCAGACCTGAACTTGTCCTTGGTGTTAGTCCCCATTCAGATGCAAGCACGATAACCCTACTCCTGCAAGATGATAAAATCACTGGCCTCCAAATTAAGCATAAAGACAGCTGGATTCCTGTAAAACCAATTCCAGATGCAATTGTCGTAAATATTGGCGATGTAGCTGAGGTAGTTAATGATATTTGCATAGAATTTTATCATTACTACTTTGAAATTAAAATTGTATGCTTTTTGGCTTTTCAGGTTTTAAGCAATGGATTGTACAAAAGCGTTGAACACAGAGCTGTGACAAATGATAAGAAGGCAAGAATGTCAGTGGCCACATTTGTGATCCCAAGTGAAGAAGTAGAAATTGGTCCTTTGGAATCAATGGTGGATGACAAACAATTCCCTAGAATGTACAGAAATATGAAGTATGTTGATTATCTTAGACACACTTTAGAAAGGAAAATGGACGGCAAAGCTCACACTGAATATCTGAAGCTGTAAGTTGAATAATTGTTGCATGTTTACAAGCTCTGTAACAAACGAATGAAAACAATGCAAAACGTCGGCCAATTTGTTATGTGACACTTTGCTGCTGCATCTCAGAAGATAAAACTAATTGATTTTAAGCTGGGTTATGATATGATATGTAACCTTCATAGTTTAAGGCATAACGAAGTGTTAAAAAGAAATAAGTAAATCATGGAACAAATTGAATAAATTAACCAAAAATATTTGTCCTGTTAGGACTTTGTTTGGCTTAAATTTTTGACACAAAATTTGATATAATGAAAGTGAACCACCGGCATTGAAAAGAGAGAAATAAGAAGCTCGCTCCAAGGTGCCAATCCCTAAAACACCCAGCATTACTTCAGCTTGAGATTTTCAATATAGCAAGTCAGACAAGAAAAAAAGTATTGCATGAATTTTCTAATGGAAATTAAAAAGAAGGGAAAGAGATAGACTACTAGACATTTGACTTTACAGAAGCAGTCTGCTTCTCAACTTAAGACTTAAGTGTCTAAGCACATGTTTTTGTATATGAAAAACAAAAATGGATCCTCTGAGAAATGACCCTCAGTCTGTGCCTTAAAGATACATACAAGATCAAAAGGACAGGCCACTTGATACTGAGTTCTATCCAGCTTCATTGAAGCTACCAGTCATGGACTTCTCACTGGCCAGTGGAGATGAAGATGAGCAAAGAAAACTAGACGGTGCTTGCAAGGAATCGGGCTTCTTTCAGGTACGATATTCAACCAAATGAAAATGTATTATAAAACGTAACCCAGAATGCATTTTTTTTCCCCGGTAACAAATAATGGGATAGCAGAAACGGTGCCATGTGATATGAAGGCAGCAGTAGCAGCATTTTGTGAACTTCATTTGGATGAAAAGATGAAGTATGCTAGTGGCAGCTACAGTCTACAGATAGAGGCAAGGCTATGTAGTCTCAGAGCAACAAAAGCTCGACTAGTGTGATCTCGTATTCCTAATGACTCACCCTGTCAACCATGTAAGATCAGAAACTGAAGCTCTGGCCAGCCACAATACCAGGTTTCAAGTATGTGTTATCATTCTCTTGACATACAATGGATACAGTCATAGCTGGAAGACACTAGTTTCATTTCTAATATTTGTTGCAATAGGGATGCAGTAGCACAATACTCGGAAGAATACAAAGGGTGGCTGAGGAAGTACTTGCCAAGCTATCATTATTGATGGGAATGGATAAAGATGGTCTTAAAATGTTACATAGGGAGATGAAACAAGCTGTGAGAATGAATTACTATCCAACTTGCTCAAGACCGGATCTTGTTCATGGTGTTAGCCCCCATTCTGATGCATGCACAATAACTTTTCTTCTGCTGGATGATGAGATCACTGCTCTACAAATTAAGCATAAAGATAAATGAATTCCCGTAAAACCAATTCCACATACACTTCTTGTAAACATCGGCGATGATGCTGAGGTATTCAATAATCAAAAGATTGACTTCAAATAGGTTATAGGTGAGTAGAATTTTCTTAATGCAACATTGACATTATAAATTTGTCGGGTTCTCCAGATTTGGAGTAATGGAGTGTACTGAAGCATTGAACAGAGAGCTGTAACAAATGAGGAGGAAGCTAGAATGTCAGTGTTAACCGCTGTGCTTCCATATAAAGTAGAAATCGGTCCAGTGGAAACAACGGTGAATGATGATCGGTCTAGAGTTCACAGAAACATTAAGTTTATTGATTATCTTGGTCAATATTTAGATAGGAAAATGGAAAACAAAGCTCACACCGAAATTCTGAAGCTGTAAGGTGAATAATTGCCAGCCGTGTTACAGTTTCTAAGCTATATCAATGACTGCATAAAACTAATCATGTATTGGCTTAATAATTAATGAAAAACTTTAGTTTGGTTTGTGATGTTTGATATTTCCATGGTTAAGGTACTGATATATCAGATCGATACCATATCATGTGCTAAAGAACAATATAATGGAACAAACAGAAATTAACCATACATAATTCTCTAGGATGAGGCTTGGCGGCGATATGAGGAATAAGTTCTTTAAACAAAGAGAAAACAATCCATACATTAGGAAAATTCCACAACTCTCCTAAACTCAAGCTCTCACTGCCTGATAACATTTGTACAGTCACAATCACAATGCGCTACCTCCTCCCTTTTTACACCCTTAAAACTTGTACAGTAAAATTTAACTCTTCAGGGCATCAGTGTGTTCACCATCTGAGCCTCAGCTAGCCTGATTCTAGGTATATCCTCAAACTAACAAATGTACAGCTTTAAGTACAAGCAACAATTTTATTTCCAATCAGCTCTAATCTATCCAAAAAAATAGATAGAGCCAGTACCAGACATGGAAAGGAAAGAAGAAAGAAAGAGGCATTCATACTATCCTCAGTTAGCTGTACATTAACTTCCTTTCCTATGCCATCTATGCGGGATGTGGAGTCATAATGCTTATCCTCCTCTCTGCAAGAAGATTGAGCACATCATTTGAAAGTTCTCATATAATATGTAAGTAAAGGCACAGCACTAGTATTATCACATTTTCTCCTGTTAGTTACATATGCCCACAGCTGTGCTAAGATAGGAAAGGATTTATCAGACATAGGTAAAAACAATAAACATAGTGTTATTCTCTGCTACTGACCCCAGAGATTTTTTAGATTTAACAATTTGTGCATTCATTAGACAAGTGTGTGTGAAAAGATAACAAAGCCAGGGACATGCGTATTTCTAAACCTGTTTTATAGTATAAAAAGAGTTCCTATTTTTATTCAACCTGCAAGTATGACTTTGACTCACTGAATTGAATGAAGCACACTCCCTGAATACAATAAAATTAATTGTTAAAGAGCAAACGTCTTGTAAATCAATTTCCAAACAATGATCTTCAGTTAAAATGGGAAAAACCAGGCATTCTGCACGCTCAAGACAGCAAAGGAAGAAAAAAAGTTATAAAGGAAAGGAAGAAAAATACCCCCGGCTGCGACAAGTTTCTCTACACGTGCAACTATGTGCTTCCCATAAGTATATTTCTTCAGAGCATTCAAGTGAACCTTAATTCGATTGAGAATCAATTCAAGTTGCTGGTCATCACAAGTTTCCAGCACCTTCTGTACGACATAATTTGCAAATTGATCTTTCATCATCACCTAAATAAAGCAGAATGAACAAATATCAAAATGTGGACAAAATAGTTAATATAACCAGCAAAACCAAGCAATAACCAGCTAAAAGCATAAGCAAGCAAATAAATATGGAATATGCAAACAGATGAGTCCATAAAGCAAGTAAACCTTAGGATGGTACTTACAAATTGTGAAGAATGATTCCAATAACGAGTTACCATTTTCATCATGCTGTAGCAATTTTCTAACACTTCCCACTGCATGATTTTTTTTTTTTAAATTTTATGCAAAAAACCATTTCACGATTAGAAGTCTACCCTCTAGTGATATGTTACCGCCGCCTTAAGAACCCACTCACTTTCCAGGCATCCAATGTAAGAGAATAATTCATAGTTCAAAAATTCTTTTGATTTGGTAAATGCATGGAGAGCACATGGTTCATTGGCAAACCTGAAGAGGCTCATTTTCCTCAATGGAACCAAGCATCTCATTCACCAGGGCCTGGCGTTCTGCAGGAGTTCCAAAAGATAGACACTTCTCTATAACATTGGAGGCAAACTTCTGCTGGCTCATCTGAACTATCTGCCCAGTTAATTTCTTAATTATGGCCGAGCGTTCATGAGGTTTTCCATGTTCTAGTACATGCTGCGACATTTTGCACAAACAATTAGAAGTGAGGTAACCATTTAAGTTCAAAAAAATAAGATGGGGAGGAGAGGAGAATGGAGACAGAAAAATATACTATTCTTGAATGCTTTGCATGCCAGTCAGGAAGAAGGACTCGCATGACAGATCAAAGAAATTAATTAAATTGAAATATCATGATATATATGGAAAACATTCAAACCAAAAAAATCCTATTGCAAGTGAACTAAACTTATACAAATTGCCTACTCTAGCAATCCAAAAGTAGGATCATTTGTTTCCCTGATCCAAATCTAAGATCCACTATTGGAACGCCTTCCAGCCACTAATAAACTGAACAATCCAAAAGCTGAAAGGCGTCGCAATGTGTTCGAAGATTAAATTGACCATAGGCAAAATATTTTTGCATCTCAAGAAAGCTTATACTCAATACAAATAATACCTACTAAGGACCAAAACAAACCTGTACAACATAATTCCCATACTGGTCTTGTGCCAACATGCAAACTGACTGCAAAATCTCATCCATCATTATAGATTGGGTTTTTTCATCATGGCAATGCTCCAGAACTCTCTGCCAGATTAAAGTTATACTATTTTAGTATTACAAGTGTTAGAATGATCCTCCTAGCTCATACTTTGAAACAAAATACATAAATGTATGAAATATAAAATTAGTTTCCACACCTGTATGACACGACAACCATAAGGATGAGTTGACAGGGTCACAACTTGATCATAAAATGTCAAAACAATGAACTGGATTGCATCTTCAGGTACACATTCAATACACTTCTGGATAACATGGTTCCCATTCTGATCACGTACACAACGCATGATATGACCGTCAAGCTCTTTAACCATTTGAGTCTGCTGGTCCAGTTCAACAACTTCTATTGCCTGAATGACCAGATTAAAGCACATTAAATGTAGAAAATTAAGTTATGACGCAAAGTTTCATATCATGATAAGTGTCAAAAGTTGGATCGACTCTATAAAATAAAGCAAACCTTCTGGATCACTCGACAGCCATACATCTGCAGGCTAAGGGTCAGCACATGCCCAGTTAATTGGTCAGCAAGTTCTCTGATTTGGGATGCGGTTCCATGCTCAAAAAACTGAGGTAAGAAGGTACCAAAATAGCCATGAAGAGTCAACAACTCAAAATTCTTAGACAATATCTTGAAACATAATTGAATGTGCAGAAATATAACAGATTAAGGTATTTTTTACTGAATAAATAAACAAATAATTTTAACAGAAGCTCCATAATCACAATGGTTTTTAAATTCGAAGTACCTTCTGGATCACATAGTTGCCAAACACATCAGTCATCAATGAAAGAGCTTGGGGCATTATCTCTTGGAAAACCATGTTTTTCTCCTCTGTTGTGGCAGTTTCAAGCTTTTGTTGAATAAATCGGCTTCCATACTGATCAGCACTGTCAACAGATGGTAATAAATGAAGGTATTAAACTTCTGGAAACCAGCATAAGAGGACTAAAAGTTTAAGCAGCAAATATATACCTGAACTCAACAACATGACCGGCAATTTCAGACAACTCAAAACACTTAGTTTTGTTGCTTTTAAATTCATCTAGTAAGGAGGATGCAAAACTTTCATCCAAGCTACCTCCAGCTTCTGAGTGCCACGGTCCCATGACACCACCAGACAGATTCCTCATCCCTGAAGGAAAGCGCATATTGCGATCACCATGCCTGACTGGACTACCAGATCCTACAGGAGAGTTTGGAAGAAGAGGACCCCCGGGATACGACATGCCAAGGCCAAATGCTGGATTTCCGTAGAGATTATTGTTTAAGCTACCGGATTTATTAAGGTAAGGTACACCATACTGTGATTTTTGAGGTGACAGCAATGCCCCTAAGTATGCTTTCTGGAGTCCAAGTAAATCCATGTATGAATTACCAATGTCCATTGCAGGATCATTGAGGGATGCAACCTGTGCCGCAGCATATTCATTTGATCTTAAGTACTGAAGATACAGCGGGTCCATCAGGGGTGCCTGAAGAGCACTCCCAGCAGTGTGATTCCCCAGCCTATTCATACTCTGCAATTCTGCTGCCGCTGCCATTACATTTGGTCCTAAACCCAAACTCGCCAATGTTCTAGCGTCCAAGCCATTTCCTGCCATTGCAGAAGCAGCGGCGGCATTTTCATATAAAGGTGGCAAATTACCACTGCCAATTGGGCTTCCCATCATGGATGGCGATGAAGGATTCATAGAATACCCATTTAAGCTAAAGTTTGAAAATGCAGAATTCATGTTGCCCATAACTTGATGGTGAGAAGGTGAATTTCCTCCACCATTAAGAGTTGGGGTAGAGGGTCCTTTTAGGTAAGAGTTTGAAGATGACAAAGCAGATTTATGCACATCAGCCATCAAAGAAGCATTGTTCATATCAATGCCCACCCCACTTTTACCCATATTTGGATAAGACCCCTTAGTTGAATGCGAAGCAGAATGCATAAGAAGATGTCCAGATTCTGACCTACCCAAGAAGGGATGTTGTTTCATATGTCTGGAGTCACCTTGCAAATTGAAGAGACTGTGGCGATCATCAATTTCATGTTGATTTTGCGACCTTGAATTGTTCTCTTGATCTGCCACGCCATCTGTCGACAGATTCAAGCCAGACAAAGCTGCAACTATCTCCGCAGAGTCTTTCAAGCTAGGTGAGACACCATTCAAGGGTAGTGGACCACTAACACTTCTTTTATCCATAGAGCTAGCCCTCCCAACTCCAGCAGTTGGAATGCGTGGACTAGGAGCTCTAGCCATAAGTTGAGGATCCGGAGTAGTGCTTCTTGACAAGGAGGCACCCAGAGCAGAGGCATATGAATGAGAAGCCGATGTCCCAACACTTTGAGCTGATGGCATGCCCTGTTTATTTGCACTTGAACCCAAACCATCAATGGATGATAAATCATGATGCAGATGAGCAAACTGGGTTTCAGAACTCTCAATAGCATCCTCAAATGCATTGCGGCTAGGGGGACGAGAAGGATGCCTTGAGACAGGCGCTCCATGACTCATATCATCCTGCATTACAAAAGGAAATTATAAAGCACATGGCATGTAAAAGAAAGAGAGGCTTGTGAGTAAAGGGAGTAAATAAAGCGCATATTTTGCACACAACCAATTTGATCCAACTAGTACTAAGTGTGTTATCCGAAAAAGGTTAAACAAAAAAGATCATGAAATAGGATTAAACAAACTAAAGAAGTAATTATTAGAGAATCACATCTTATAAAAAATGATAGAATTGACAAAATTATATCTGCAATATGTTCAATAAAGAAGCAGACAGTTATTAAAGAATATGCTCATATATAGTTTTTAAACCATTTAAAACACATCATTTTCCAGGAGTTGCAATCACATAGTTTTTAAACCATTGAAACACATCATTTTCTCGGAGTTGCAACCACATTTACCCAGTGAAAAAATGCAAGTACATGAGTATATAAATCTATGCATGCATGCGTACATATATGATGACCATCCACAAGTAGGACATAAGAGAAGTCTAGTGTTACGTGTGAACACTAAGCAAACAACATGCATCCCCTAAAAGGAAGCAACAAAGATAATCAATCCTTATCAGCAATCAATATAACACACAAATAAAATAAAATTTTAAAAAATGTCCACGCATCGTAGCAAGCAACTCCACTCTTTGTCAGCCACCCATTGACACCAATCACCTTGCACCAAATTGACACAAAGGTGAAAGATTATGGTTTTATGTCCTTAATTCATTTGTTTATTACAGATAACGACAGACGCATCCTTGCACACCTTTGTGCAACAGGATTCGATTGGTGAACCAAAGATTTGAAAGCAGCCAGCCAGAGAGGAGGCAAACCAGCATCATACAGATATTAAATGAACATGCACAAATGTAAAAGCAGACAAATTAACTCCACTAGCAGAATGGAAAAACCAAGTGCCAATGCAAGTAATTTACTATGACTAATCCTTCAACAATACAGTCAATTTCTTTTCTTTTATAATTTTTCTTCCTCAATTTCTTTTCTTTTATTAATTTTCTTCCTTATTCTTTCTCTTTCTTTTCTGGATAGAGCACTCAGATGGTTATTGTCAACAGTAATGCAAAAGCAGTTAAATAACCAAGTGAAAACAGTATATGACATTGAACATCAGCATTCTATATAAGGAAATGTAAATACATGCATCTAATAATCCAAGCCATATTGTCTAATAATCAAAATGTAATCTTATAAGTTTAAATATAATTCCTTGTTCGCCAAAAGTAAACCATCATGCTGCAAAACATTGAGACACAGTACAAATCAGATAATCCGAAAGGAATAATCTAATTACAATTAGCATGAAATACAAGTATTCCATCTCCAATTGATCAACTTTATCCCATCAACTAAACATCAAACTATCACCTAGCAGCACCATACAATTTAAAAACCAAGTCATGAACCAAACAATAACATAATTTACAATCAAAATCAAACTAAAACAACATTTATTCACCAAAAGCTAAACCAAATGAAAACCAGAAACCAACAACCGTCACCAAATTTTCACCTGAATAATCTCTGCAATGCTCTTCTGCCTACTCCCTAATCCCAACCCCGGCAACCCTATCAACCCATCACCTCCCCATTCTCCTCCTCCACCGCTGCCGCCGCTATTCTCCTCCTCCTTCCCTCCAAAACCTGGTTGCACGGCGAAAAGCGACCCATTCCCCTTCCTCCTATCACCAATCCCTCCAACTTCTCCCCCTCCACGCAATCTTTGCGTAAACCTCCAATCCTCCTTTGACAACAAAGGAGGAGGCAGTCTAGGATTCAGGTTCACATTAGAGTAATAATAATTGACATAAGCAGGATCAGCCCTTAACTCCTCTTCATTCAAAAACCCACCTTTGTTATCGCTTAGTTTCTTGAACAAACCATCTATTGAGCTCAAAGAACCTTCAACAGTTGGCGGCGCTGACCCACTTCTAAAAATATTCAGTTCCTTTTCAAGATCAGCAGCACTAGCACTATTAACTTGTGTTGCTTCTTGCAGATGCTGCTGCTGCTTTTGTTCACGAATCAGCTTGCCTAAATCTTCAACATAGTCAGGACTCTTATACATGGATGATCGTATTGATATATCAGGCATCATCTTTGAAGAAGTCCAACAATATCAATGATCATTTACACATTAAAGATTGAAACTTTTAGCTGAAAATTGATAAACAGAAACTGGGATTTTTTGTTTAAGCTCAAAAAGATGAATTTTACGATCAAAACCAACAATCCAGAACAAAACGGCTAAAAATGGAGACTTTGAAGAATCCAATAGAAAAAAACTAAGCTTTGATTGTGGGATGAAGTGAGAATTTTGTAATGATGGAGGCTTTGGCCATTGTTGAGAGAAAGACACAGAGTGGAGTGAAGAATAGAATGGGCAGTCATAAGCTGAGAGGTGGAGTGATCTGGGCCGTTGGTGAAGAAAATGACGGCTAAGATTGATTCTGAATGGATTTGTTCTTACAAGAGGGTCTCTAGGGTTTTATATTTGTGAGATTAAATGCTAAATTACAGTTAAAGAATTTTTAATGTGAAACAATACTTACGAGGTAATTTTGGATATGATGATCTAAGCACATTTTAATTTTATAGTGACATTATTTTTAGGCTCAATATATAATAGGGTTGTTAAATATTGTAGACCGTAATTTTAAAACCCTATAAGTAATAATCATTTTTATAAATAAAGAGACATGACTCATGTGGCAAACTTTTGTTCTAATCAATTTAGGTTTTCTTGTTCATTATTCTTTATTTTTATCAAAGTGAATTAAACACTGAATTTACCGTGTACAAGAGCATTTTGAGTATAACATAATCTAATTATAATAATTTTTATCAATTATCAAGCTTGTAGGCATGCAATAAAGTTTTATTAAATGGATACACTCGAAATAAATCATGGATTACTTTCTTGTAAATAAAATATGTTGAGACTTTTTCTGAATATTTCAACCTATTAATAAAAGTTGATAAATGATAATACGACAATAATAGTTTATTTTCTTTTATCATATTTTTTTTATGATTAAGGTTTGAATAGGAACCTAACGTGAACGTGTCATATTATTTTCACGACTTTGTTGATAATTATATATATATATATATATATATATGAGATTTTGGTCAAATTTAACCAAACATTTATATAAGTTGGAAAAAAAATAAATTCTAAAAAAATGTTCAGTAGTCACTGGTGATAAAATTTATAAAAAGATTCATTAATTTGCCATGGATATAGGCATCGATTTCTTTTTCTCTTTTGCATTGTTCTTTTTCTTTCTTTTAGTTTCATATTTAGAGAATTGTTTTTTAAATAGAATGTTTTTAGAATGCCAGTTATGCGTCCAAAAAAAACTTAAAAATTTGTTAAACTTGAAACGAGTATTTAATTCTTATTATGGAACATTTTTGCATACTTAGCTCACCGTATATTTTATTGTATTCTTTATTAATTTATTGTCGAAAGTATATTTTAAAATTCGTAAAATTGATATGTTTGCTAGTATCCGATAATTTTTAAATTATTTCACTTTTTGTATTATATGTATTAATATTTTCATGATTCGTTGAGAGTGACTATAGCAATAGTGTGAGTATACAATGTTATTTTATTTCCTAAATAAATTCAAAATAACACTATTTTGTCGCCCTTTTTTTTTTTTTTCAGTTGAAATATAATATATCATGAACAATTCTATTTTCGCAAAATCTAAGCCAATGCAAATCCTCCGCCGCAGTCAAACAATGTAAGAAGAAGAAACAGAAGGCGTATGTAGAGAGTGTATCCTCTGGAACTAAAAGTACATAAAACTAAGGAACGAAATCGTTTGTTTCATTGCCACGTCATTGCCTAGAAATAGAGAAGATAAAAGATACCACCACGCTTACGCTTCTCGTTTGCACTTGGCCGATTAAAAAGGCACACGTGGCGCACTGACAGGGGGGAACTCTTGTTCACGCTTTTTGACCGCCCGTGGTATATGTGTATTTGTGAGCCGACTGGGGATCGAAGATTGAGATTGAGATTGAGATTGAGATGCTCTTGTATAAAAAAAGGACAATATCCAAGATATTTTGCCTTTTTCAAAAAGTAAAAAATAGATATTTGCCTTACTACTTATTATTTTTTAAATTTTTTATTATAGATATTATCGATAATAGATACATGATACAAAATTTATAAAAGTTCAAAAATATTTGTGTTTAAGATATTCAAAAATAATTTTAAAAAATTACAAAAATTAAAAAAATTTAGTAAAATTTTTTAGAAATTATTTCAGTCAAAACCATCACATCCTAAAATATATTTAAAAAAAAAAAGGGAGGAGTAGCTTTTTAAAATCTAATTCTGACAATCAACTTTATACTTAATATTATTATATGAGTAATGATACAGTCACAAACTCTTGTACAAACTTATTTTGTACAAACTGATGTGGCATGATAAGATTGGTTGAATTAAATATCACTTGACCCACATGATTTGTTTTTATTAATTTATATTTTCATTCAACCAATGAATTAATGTCACGTCAGTTTGTACAAAATAAGTTTGTACAAGAGTTTGTGGCTGTATCATTACTCTTATTATATATAAATCCTTATATATATATATATATATATATATATATATATATATATATATTCCTCTGAACTCACAACATGCTTTGAATCACTAGTCTTCCCGGAAGAAGAGCTAGAAAAGGATGATGTTCTACAGTGTATAGGATCCATGGTTAAAACCGTATGGTTAATCTTTGGTTTGGTCAAAATGGCTACAGGTATGGGTTTACAGCCCTCAGCGGAAAACTTATCCTAAAACGGGACTTACTACCAGTAAATATTC
The DNA here is from genome assembly GCF_022201045.2 of Citrus sinensis. Lineage (NCBI taxonomy): Eukaryota > Viridiplantae > Streptophyta > Magnoliopsida > Sapindales > Rutaceae > Citrus > Citrus sinensis. Next base: position 630,888 of record NC_068559.1, read on the forward strand.
ACCACAAAACAAAACTTCAAAATTAAACACAAGGCTTTAAAACAAGGAAACTTTAAACGATAAAACACTTTTCCTCCCCTTGGCTCTGATACCAGAAGGAAATAAGATCGAAGGATGGATGTGCTTTCGTTAGATCTCAATATTAAAAACTTTAGATAACCCAATTAATGGATCGGCTTTTCCAGATTTTATAATAAATTACCAGCTTTGATTATGGAGTTCTTTGGATCATACAATGTTCAAACAAATTTGAACGCGATTAGTCAATTTTAATAACTAATTGATACGTGGCGTTGTTAAACCAGATCGATGCTACACAGGGTGAAGCCTTTGGACCCAGATCTGACTTAGAACAGATCAATAGCCCGCACGTTCGGGTTTCCAGCCGATATACCAAATCAGTTTTAGTTTACCAAATAAAGTTAAGTTGCTTTAAACGTGGTTGATTCTTTTTATTGGGCTATTATCAGATTTAGATTAGGTTCTTTTAAAGGTTTGGGTACATACACAGTACCAGATCCGGATCCCGGAAATGGTGCTCTGAAGGAATGGAGGGAGAAGAGAAGATTTACAACTGAGGATCGAGATCCGGTCTCTTTGCCTCAGAGGAATGTAGAATTTATATGGCAGATCTGATACAGATCAGTCTGCAAACATGCTTTGAAAAGAAAAGTGCTTTGAAAATAAATTGCTGGAATTTAAATGTGCATAAAATTAAATTGCAGAAAAGTAAATGCTTTAAAGTAAATTGCGAAAATTTAAATTACATTAAACTTTAAAAATTTAAAGAACTGAATTTAAACATACATCTTTGCTTTCTGGCTTTACAAATTTTCAAATCTTTCCAGAAGGGAAGATTGAAAGACGGGAAGATTGAAGGTAAAGAACTAGTCTGATCACCCAAAGCTCTTGTGATAGAACTATTGTGTAAGCAGAAAACTTCTTTGGAACCCTTCGGAGAGAGAGAGAGAGGTTTTAGAGAGAAGGAAGAGAAGAAGAGAGAGAAGCTTTGAAGAGAGAAATGAAAAACCTGAGGAGTCTAAGTCTTCCTCTCGGTTTATATACAAAATCTTTAAACTGTTCACTGTAGCGGGATTTTAAGTGCACAGTAAACTCTGGAAAGTTGCACTGTTCACTGTAGCGGGATTTTAAGTGCACAGTAACAATTGGATCGTAGCTTTGAATAGTAGACTCTTTGTAGAAAAATACAATATGGGTGAAGAGACATGTGCGCTCTCACTTGTGTCCAGGGGACCACCCGAAATTTTTTTTTTTTTTTTTAAGTAAATAATCAAATAATTATTTACAATGCTTTATTGGAGAGAAAATGCCAAAACAATCATCTTCATTATCGTCTCCGAGAGAAATGAAAGGCTCTTCATCATCAACATCTTCATCTTCATCTTCAGAGGAACCTGCAGCTGAGGACTTTGATCGAGAGGCGAGGAGCTGTTCCATGGCTTTGAAATACTCATCTTCCGTTTTGGCGCTTGCCAAAAGAGACTGGGCTTTGGATTTTTGGGTTAGGAAGGTCTGTTGGGCTTTAGAGGCTTCCAGGGTTGGTTGTAGGAGGTTTTTAGAGGAGAGCCAATCTTTGATTATGTTGACAGTCAATTTGGACTGTTCATCAAATTTTGACCACCATTTGACTTTAAAGGTTCTTTGAAGGATGACTTGGGAATCTTGGTTGTGGAAACGTAGGTTCCACGAACAAACCCAAGGAAGGAAGAAATTTGCACAAAAGCAAAGAAAGGGGGGAAATCTTTTTTCTGAGACAGAGGGTAAATAATGGGCTTTGAAGAGGTTTAGGCAATTTGTAGCGTTTGGTGATAAGATTTGTGGAATTGGGCCAAAATGATTCCACCAATGCTGAAACCAATTTGGAAGGCTTTGAACGGTTATCTTTGTGTTGAAGAAAAATAACCAAGAGTGGGATTTTTTAGGGTTTTGGATAAAAAAAGGTGTTATACCATGCTTGTTGGTAATCCCAGTAGGAAAAAGTCCGACAATGTGGTAAACGGGTTTCAAAATTTAGAGGGAAGGTTTTACAATTGTGGAGTAGGTCACCCCACTGATTTGGGCTCAATACTTTGAGGATTGTGGCCGTGGAATAAGCCGGTTCTGGATGGGCTTTGTCAAGAAAGAAATGTTTGAATTTAACTGATTCAGTTATTTCTAAAATGCTTTGATAATAAGACTGGGGTTTTGTCAAATCCCATGGTTTGAAAAACCAGCCTTTGGGAAAAAACTTTGAAATGCTTTGAAAAGGATCAGAATGGTAAAATCCATCTTCTAGAGAAAGAATGTTTTGAAAATGGGTTTTATCAAACCAATCGGAGGTTTTCTTTGAAGGTGTTGGCTGAGAAAGCACAATTTGGGAGGATGAGCTTTCAGCAGAGACAACAACATTTTGGGAAGAGGGTTTTGTAATTTCAATTTCTTTTTGGGGAGAAATTTGGCTTTGAGAAAAGTTTTGGAGGGCGAGCATGAGCTCAGGTGATTTTGTAATGGAACTCATCCATTGCTTTACTTGGTCATCAGAAGAAATAGATTTGTATTGGGCTCCATGTTCTTCAACCATTTCAATCCAAGATTTAATGGGCATGGCAGAAGAAAGTAATTTTTCTTTAGAAGGGGTTGACTGGGGTTCTTTGGAAAGTTCTTGGGAACCAGTGTCTTTGAGAACTGCTTTACCTTTATTCTTCTTCGGCGGCATTATCTGTTTTGAAGAAATTCCCGAGTTAGAAAATCAGGAACAGAATTTTTGTCACCTTTAATAAATTCAATATCAAAATCAAAAACACTTAAAATAGCTTGTCAACGTGCAAAAATTTGTTTTGATGCAATGTTTTGAACATCTTTTTCTAAAACATGTTTTGCAGCTTTGCAGTCAATTCTAAGTAAAAATTTTTGATCTAATAAATATTTCCTTCTGGTATCAGAGCCAAGGGGAGGAAAAGTGTTTTATCGTTTAAAGTTTCCTTGTTTTAAAGCCTTGTGTTTAATTTTGAAGTTTTGTTTTGTGGTGAATATTTACTGGTAGTAAGTCCCGTTTTAGGATAAGTTTTCCGCTGAGGGCTGTAAACCCATACCTGTAGCCATTTTGACCAAACCAAAGATTAACCATACGGTTTTAACCATGGATCCTATACACTGTAGAACATCATCCTTTTCTAGCTCTTCTTCCGGGAAGACTAGTGATTCAAAGCATGTTGTGAGTTCAGAGGAATTCTTTATTGAGAACTTTGATAAAGCAATTGATTGTTGGGAACTTCCAAAAATTTCTAAAGAAAAGATTTACAAAACAAAAAAGCTTGATTTTTTAAAGAATGATTATATTATAAAGACTGAAGAACGTGACATAACTCTTTCAAAACCTTTTGAAACAATTCACTTGTTTTCTGAGCATTCTTTAAAGAAATTAAAAGAAAAGAATTTTAATTATATTCACATCGGCCTTATTCAAGTAGGAATAAAACCATTAACCAAAGAAGGCTTGGATACTTCTATCCTTGCTATCCTAAGAGATGGGCGATTCATCTCTTTTGATGATTCTTTGCTAAGCAGCATCGAATCTAGTCTTTGTAAAGGTCCCATATCTTTTGATTGTTATCCAAATATAACAATTTCCCTTAAAGACAAAAATATTTTGAAAAGCATGATTTTACAAATCAAAACTCATAATTATAATATGATTGAGGGATCTATCCCAGTTGCCTTAATTTTTAAAATCTCATATAAGGCAATGATCACTGCATTTAGCACGCAACATAAATTCCAGTCAAAAAGAGATGAGACTCTTCTCTTGCAGACTGATTTGTCTAGAGCCAACACAGTTATTCCAAAACCTATTCAATGGAAAGATGTCCATCTTCCAGAAGAATGGATTCTTGAAGGAGCCGCTCCACCAGCGATTCCAAAACAACTTGAGCCAAATACAGAGTTACAAAACGTAACTCAGTATTCAGATGGTAAAGTCAAACTATCGTTCAGAAGATCCACCTCATCCAGATTTTCTGATAAAGCATCATGCTCAAGTATTCCTTCATTAGAAAGGAAATTCACAAAAGTCCCTTCTGTTATAAATCTTCCTTTTCAAAGTCAACCTAGGTTTTCTACTTCAGATATTCCTAGTACCTCCATCCGATCAGTTGATTATACCACTAGTGTTCCTCATCCGATTTACACTAGTAATCAACATATTCAAAGTCAGGAAGAGAATGAACCTTCTCCTCCAACATCTCCTACGTTCTCTGCTGTTACAGAAAATGTCATTAGTGTCATTGAAAAAGAATTTGAATTAGATAAAACTCTTCTGCATAATGATTTTTATTCTGATTTAAACAAAGAAAAAAGACTTTGGTTTTTCAAACACTTTTTAGACCAAAGAAAAGAAATCCAACAATCTTATTATGAATTTGTGAATCTTCATAAAGTTCATATATTATTTTTTGATTGGTTCGAGATATATTCCTCTAATAACAACATCTCTTACCCCTTCAAAGAGTCAAATCCTATTACTATTAGGAAAAAGACCACTGAGTGGAAACTCTCCGAAAGTAATAGAACAGTCGATTCTGAGCATCCACCCCTCCGGAGCGTAACCGTTGACCACGGTGAACCTCCTGTAGAAATCAGAGCTTCACCTTACAAAATCCCCAAACCAAATGATACTGATAGTAATTTAAGTAGTATTATTCAACAGAATAATTTCTGTAATACTAACTTAAATACTATAGGAAAACAGTTGACTAGAATAGAAAACCAATTCCAACAGTCAACCATATCTGTTTCTCCTAGTCAAAAGCCCATTCCTTCAAAACCAGATTCTGATAAAAAGCTTAAGGAACCTATTTTCAAACCTTTTCAGGTTTCGAAAACTAGCCAAAAGCTTGTTCAAGAATCAAAATCAGATTTTGCTAAAGCCATTAGAGAACAACTAGATAGGATAGAAGCTGCTTCTTCTAGCAAAGCCCAGATAGCTCCTGATACTCCTCAATCTAGCAAAATTGGAGTATTAGAAAAAGATGACCAAACTTCTATAGCCTCTTCGGATGTTGAAGCCTTCCAAGAGGAATCCACTCCTAAAGCAAACAAAATCCATTGGGAATTAGCCCTTCCCACTGTCAAGACTCCACCTGATCTAGCATTAGATAATAGGCCAAGTGCATTAAATCAATCTCGATATAATGCATCTTCAGTCTATGAGTGGAATATCGATGGCATGTCTGAGTATAATATCCTAGGATTGTTGCAACAAATGACAATGGCAGCCAATGCCTATAAAACCCAAGCAGGAACTTCTGATCGTGCCATATCGGAAATCCTCATTGCCGGTTTTACTGGTCAATTGAAAGGTTGGTGGGATCATCTTCTCACTAATCGGCAACAACTAGACATCCTAAATTCTATCCAAACCGATGAGAATGGAGCTCCTATTCTTGATGAGTTCAACAATCCAATCCAGGATGCGGTTGCAATTCTCATTTTGACCATTTCCCTCCATTTCATTGGTGACCCTTCTCACCTCCGTGATAAAAACGCTGAGCTACTACATAACTTGAGATGTAGGAAACTTAGTGAATTCCAAAGCTACAAAACCTCCTTTTTCACCAGATTATTTCTAAGAGATGATGCAAATCATACTACTTGGAAAGAAAAATTTCTTGCTGGATTACCTACCCTTTTGGGTGAAAAGGTAAGAAATTCTATCAAAGCCCTTTATGACAACCGTATTCCGTATGATGAGCTCACCTATGGTGAACTTGTCAGTTTTGTCAACAAAGAAGGTTTAAAGATTTGTCAAGATTTGAAATTACAGAAACGACTTAAGTGGGAGCTTAAGAAGTCTAAACAAGAATTAGGCGGTTTCTGTAAACAATTCAATTATGACCCCTTTAAAACTTCTATTTCCAAAGATTGTAATGGTGAGTGTTCTTCTAAACCTCGCAGGAAACATTACAAATCTAAACACTTTAGAAAACCTTTTCGTGATTTTAGGAAGCTTCCTTATAAGAAACCTTCGAGGCCTTATAAGAGACAAAGTTTCCCTAAAAAGAAAGATCTTAAAGCCAAACCTATAACCCCATTCAATTTCAAAGATGCTACATGTTTCAAATGTGGCATGAAAGGTCATACTGCAAAATTTTACAGAATGAACAAAAGACTTCATGAGCTTGACCTCGATGAAGACATTCTTTCCAAATTAGCTCCCCTCCTTGTTGAATTTTCTGATTCTGAATCTTCCATGTCGGGAGATAATGATCCTTACCAAGTTGATGAGCTTTTTGACTCAGATAACTCTGCATCTAGCAGTAGTGAATCTGAATCCGATTCATTTTTAAAGAAAATCAATGTTTTGACCAAAGACCAAGAAACTTTTCTTGAACTTGTAAAGCATATTTCTGATCCAAATCTTCAAAAAGAATATCTTGATAAACTTTTGAAAACTTTGGATTTTAACAAAGCCGAGACTTCTAAAGTCCCAATTGTTAAAAAGAATTCTTATGATCTTACTCAGATTTTGGACAAAAAGAAAACAAAAAAGTCAACACCCACTATCCAAGATCTTCAAAACGAAATCAAGCAGATTAAGCTTGAAATCAGGGATTTAAAAGAAAAACAAAAAAGTGATTCTGATACTATTCAACTCCTTTTACAAAAACAGTTACAGGATAATTCAGACAATGAATCTAATCCTGATGATGATGGTGATGATATTAAAGTAGAAAATATTGAGTCTGTACCCAATGATTTTCTGTTTGTTTTGAAACAAATCACCACAAGAAAGTATTTGATTAAAGTCACTCTCATCTTTTCTGATGATTTTGCTATGGACGCCATTGCCCTTTTTGATACTGGCGCCGATTTAAATTGCATTAGAGAAGATATTGTCCCCAAAAGATTTCATGAAAAAACAAAAGAAAAACTTTCTGCCGCTAATAATTCGAAATTGAATGTTAGCTCCAAAGTTGAAGCCTCGATTTATAATAATCAAATTGAATTTAAAACTTCTTTTGTCCTTACAAATGATATTCATCATGCTATCATTTTAGGCACTCCTTTTATAAATCTCATAACTCCTTATGCTGTCAACTATGATGGTATATATTTCAAAGCAAAATCTAAAGAACTGGTTTTCCCATTTATTGAAAAACCAAAAACTAGAAATCTAAACATTGTTAAAGCTTGTTCTGTTTATCAGCACAAAATCAATGCCGTTCTTAAATCCAAACAAGATGATTTGTTTTGTTTAAAAAGGGATTTAAACTTCCAAAGAATTGAGAGTCAATTACAAAATAATTTTATTCAAAGAAAAATTTCCGATTTTAAAAGCCTCATTGAAAAAGAAATATGTGCCGATTTACCTTCTGCTTTTTGGAATCGAAAACAGCATTTAGTAGATTTGCCTTATGAAAGTTCTTTTGATGAAAAACAAATACCCACCAGAGCACGTCCAATCCAAATGAACATGGAATTGGAGGAACATTGCAAAAAAGAAATCAATGATTTGGAGTCAAAGGGACTCATTGTCAAGTCAAGGTCCCCATGGTCTTGCGCCGCCTTTTATGTAAATAAAAATTCTGAAATTGAAAGAGGTGTACCTAGACTTGTGATAAATTATAAGCCCTTAAATAAAGCCTTAAAATGGATTAGGTACCCCATACCTAATAAAAAGGATTTGCTCCAAAAATTGTGTTCTGCTCTTATTTTTTCAAAATTTGACATGAAGTCTGGTTTTTGGCAAATTCAAATTCATCCAAAAGACCGTTATAAAACTGCTTTTACTGTTCCATTTGGACAGTACGAATGGACTGTTATGCCCTTTGGCTTAAAGAATGCACCCTCGGAATTTCAAAGAATCATGAATGACATTTATAACCCCTACTCCGAGTTTTGTATAGTTTATATTGATGATGTGTTGATTTTTTCTCAAAGTATTGATCAACACTTCAAACATTTAAAGACTTTTCATCTTGTTACAAAAAAGGCTGGCCTGGCTCTTTCAAGTACAAAGATTTCATTATTTCAAACAAAAGTCAGGTTCCTTGATCACCATATTTCCAAAGGCACTATCACTCCTATTGAGAGATCACTTTTGTTTGCGGATAAATTCCCAGACAAAATTCTTGACAAAACCCAATTACAAAGATTTCTTGGTAATTTAAATTACGTTCTTGACTTCTGCCCTAATATCAATAGGATGTCTAAACCTTTGCATGATAGGTTAAAAAAGAATCATGTTGCTTGGTCGGATGAACATACCAAAGTTGTTAGGTTAATAAAACAGTCTGTTAAAAACATCCCATGTTTATTTCTTGCAAATCCTGCATTACCTAAAATTGTTGAAACTGATGCATCTGACATAGGTTATGGAGGAATATTGAAACAAAGGGATAATGATAAAGAACAGATAGTTCAATATGTTTCTGCTCATTGGAATGACTGCCAGAAAAACTATTCTACTATCAAAAAAGAAATCCTTTCCATTGTTTTATGCATTACAAAATTTCAAAGTGATTTATTAAATCAAAAATTTTTACTTAGAATTGACTGCAAAGCTGCAAAACATGTTTTAGAAAAAGATGTTCAAAACATTGCATCAAAACAAATTTTTGCACGTTGGCAAGCTATTTTAAGTGTTTTTGATTTTGATATTGAATTTATTAAAGGTGACAAAAATTCTGTTCCTGATTTTCTAACTCGGGAATTTCTTCAAAACAGATAATGCCGCCGAAGAAGAATAAAGGTAAAGCAGTTCTCAAAGACACTGGTTCCCAAGAACTTTCCAAAGAACCCCAGTCAACCCCTTCTAAAGAAAAATTACTTTCTTCTGCCATGCCCATTAAATCTTGGATTGAAATGGTTGAAGAACATGGAGCCCAATACAAATCTATTTCTTCTGATGACCAAGTAAAGCAATGGATGAGTTCCATTACAAAATCACCTGAGCTCATGCTCGCCCTCCAAAACTTTTCTCAAAGCCAAATTTCTCCCCAAAAAGAAATTGAAATTACAAAACCCTCTTCCCAAAATGTTGTTGTCTCTGCTGAAAGCTCATCCTCCCAAATTGTGCTTTCTCAGCCAACACCTTCAAAGAAAACCTCCGATTGGTTTGATAAAACCCATTTTCAAAACATTCTTTCTCTAGAAGATGGATTTTACCATTCTGATCCTTTTCAAAGCATTTCAAAGTTTTTTCCCAAAGGCTGGTTTTTCAAACCATGAGATTTGACAAAACCCCAGTCTTATTATCAAAGCATTTTAGAAATAACTGAATCAGTTAAATTCAAACATTTCTTTCTTGACAAAGCCCATCCAGAACCGGCTTATTCCACGGCCACAATCCTCAAAGTATTGAGCCCAAATCAGTGGGGTGACCTACTCCACAATTGTAAAACCTTCCCTCTAAATTTTGAAACCCGTTTACCACATTGTCGGACTTTTTCCTACTGGGATTACCAACAAGCATGGTATAACACCTTTTTTATCCAAAACCCTAAAAAATCCCACTCTTGGTTATTTTTCTTCAACACAAAGATAACCGTTCAAAGCCTTCCAAATTGGTTTCAGCATTGGTGGAATCATTTTGGCCCAATTCCACAAATCTTATCACCAAACGCTACAAATTGCCTAAACCTCTTCAAAGCCCATTATTTACCCTCTGTCTCAGAAAAAAGATTTCCCCCCTTTCTTTGCTTTTGTGCAAATTTCTTCCTTCCTTGGGTTTGTTCGTGGAACCTACGTTTCCACAACCAAGATTCCCAAGTCATCCTTCAAAGAACCTTTAAAGTCAAATGGTGGTCAAAATTTGATGAACAGTCCAAATTGACTGTCAACATAATCAAAGATTGGCTCTCCTCTAAAAACCTCCTACAACCAACCCTGGAAGCCTCTAAAGCCCAACAGACCTTCCTAACCCAAAAATCCAAAGCCCAGTCTCTTTTGGCAAGCGCCAAAACGGAAGATGAGTATTTCAAAGCCATGGAACAGCTCCTCGCCTCTCGATCAAAGTCCTCAGCTGCAGGTTCCTCTGAAGATGAAGATGAAGATGTTGATGATGAAGAGCCTTTCATTTCTCTCGGAGACGATAATGAAGATGATTGTTTTGGCATTTTCTCTCCAATAAAGCATTGTAAATAATTATTTGATTATTTACTTAAAAAAAAAAAAAAATTTCGGGTGGTCCCCTGGACACAAGTGAGAGCGCACATGTCTCTTCACCCATATTGTATTTTTCTACAAAGAGTCTACTATTCAAAGCTACGATCCAATTGTTACTGTGCACTTAAAATCCCGCTACAGTGAACAGTGCAACTTTCCAGAGTTTACTGTGCACTTAAAATCCCGCTACAGTGAACAGTTTAAAGATTTTGTATATAAACCGAGAGGAAGACTTAGACTCCTCAGGTTTTTCATTTCTCTCTTCAAAGCTTCTCTCTCTTCTTCTCTTCCTTCTCTCTAAAACCTCTCTCTCTCTCTCCGAAGGGTTCCAAAGAAGTTTTCTGCTTACACAATAGTTCTATCACAAGAGCTTTGGGTGATCAGACTAGTTCTTTACCTTCAATCTTCCCGTCTTTCAATCTTCCCTTCTGGAAAGATTTGAAAATTTGTAAAGCCAGAAAGCAAAGATGTATGTTTAAATTCAGTTCTTTAAATTTTTAAAGTTTAATGTAATTTAAATTTTCGCAATTTACTTTAAAGCATTTACTTTTCTGCAATTTAATTTTATGCACATTTAAATTCCAGCAATTTATTTTCAAAGCACTTTTCTTTTCAAAGCATGTTTGCAGACTGATCTGTATCAGATCTGCCATATAAATTCTACATTCCTCTGAGGCAAAGAGACCGGATCTCGATCCTCAGTTGTAAATCTTCTCTTCTCCCTCCATTCCTTCAGAGCACCATTTCCGGGATCCGGATCTGGTACTGTGTATGTACCCAAACCTTTAAAAGAACCTAATCTAAATCTGATAATAGCCCAATAAAAAGAATCAACCACGTTTAAAGCAACTTAACTTTATTTGGTAAACTAAAACTGATTTGGTATATCGGCTGGAAACCCGAACGTGCGGGCTATTGATCTGTTCTAAGTCAGATCTGGGTCCAAAGGCTTCACCCTGTGTAGCATCGATCTGGTTTAACAACGCCACGTATCAATTAGTTATTAAAATTGACTAATCGCGTTCAAATTTGTTTGAACATTGTATGATCCAAAGAACACCATAATCAAAGCTGGTAATTTATTATAAAATCTGGAAAAGCCGATCCATTAATTGGGTTATCTAAAGTTTTTAATATTGAGATCTAACGAAAGCACATCCATCCTTCGATCCTATTTCCTTCTTATATATATATATATATATATATATATATATATATATATATATTGTAAAAATACAAAACTATCCTTATTAATTAGGAAATACAATTATTAACTTTAATGATATTATTATTATTACCAATTATATTGAAATAAAAAAGAAAATCAATGATATGAAATATTATTTTATTTATCAATTATTATATGTAGACATAGAAGATATTATATATACATATTTATAAATGTGTAGATAAATTTATTTAACATTTTATCTAATTCATTCATTTTCATTCTTACAACAATTTGATAATAAGATTTTCTAAGCACATGCAACTATTTTTAAAACTAGTTGTATTTTTAAAAAATAAATTTTACAAAACATTTAATTGATTATTCATACAGTGTAGTTAACAGTAATTATTTTAAAAATTACAATACTACTAAATTGGACTTTAACTTACGAGTTAAGCTATGGTTATCAAATATTATAAAAACATCGTTTTGAAATTATCTTAATACACATTACAAATATTATGTGCGGTAAGATAATTTCAAAACAATGTTTCTATAATACTTGATAATTATTTGTACATATACAACAAACAAACGACTCATTTAAAAGTGCCATTTACAGTAGTAGTTGTATCGACTACGGGGGTCGGGTTATTGTAAAGAAGCAATAGATTTTTTAACACTTAAACTACTTATTATAAATATTCTCTCAATTTTTTTTCCATCATTTCGTCTCACTTTATTTTTAACCAAACGCTAATTTGAGGAAAATGGAGCATAAGAGGAAAATCAACTGGAATATTTTATTAGTGACGTATTTAGATGCCGTAATTATAGTTTTAGAATCTCTATAAATTTGAGAGGCACCTTGAACAACTTGATGAACCGTCTGCTTAGTGCTGACTCTTTCCCTTTTAAATAATGTAAACAAGCAAAAGCCGATATATATTATACACGTAACACACGTTAAGACCGAGAAGTGGTCCAGTCCATGAAGAAAACACAAAACCCAAGATGATAGATAAATATAATACAAGTTCAGTTAAATATAAACAAAAAATTAAAAAAAAAACAATGAAAATGCTTATTTCATCACCGTATGTGAATTGAATGATTCCATTTTTATTCGTGATTCGTGAATATATAAAATAAAATATCCATCCATAGAAGCCGGAGGGAGGGAACTGCAACCAAGTACTGGATTCTCTGCAACTTGCGCACCAAGTGTTTGTTTAATGTTATTATTATCTCTTCTTTATTTGTAAACTGTAACGAGGGGCCGCCGGTTTCTCTTGGGAATGCTCTTGCTTTTTGCATTGGCCAATGCTTTTGCTAAATCAGTCCAAAACATTTGCTACATGTTGAATTTTGGAGACCAAAAATGATGAGGCATCCCCATGTGTAACCGCAAAAGCTCATTTATTATTATTATTATTATTATTATTATTATCATCTTTTGTATTTAAGTATGTATGGTGTAAATTATCTTAGCAGGTAACGGATTAAATTTTACTCAAATTTTTTTTAACTGTCTCCTTCTGATTATTATTTAATTAATTAATTAATAATATCATGATCGATCAGTTCAAATTTCAAGGCATTTAATGTTGTGAGTTTTAAATAATATTAATTGAGCACTGAAGTCATGGAATGGGAGGAAGGGACTCGGACAATAATAAATGAGTGCCGGTTTCATGTATTATGTGTATATCAGTGGGAGTTGATTTTCCATTCAAATTAATCTCTGTATCTTTTATGGACTTATTTGTTCGATCGAATAGCGGCATTACAAAGTTAATTTACAAAGTTTTGATTGATTTTATTCTAAAAAGAAAAGCTAGATTTGATCGATTTCAGTTCAAAGAGGGACTATAACGTAGAAACCATCATTTTGAGTTGGTTGTTACATAAAATTAGTAAAATTATTGAGACTTTGAGAGTCACAATAAAGATAATTCATAATGAAATAACGTAGTGATTGAAAATATAAAGAGGGGAAATGACAAAATATGCATGAAGAATTAAGAAAATTAAAATTCAGTCATTCTTTTTTTCATTGTTGGCCTTTTTTTAAAAAACAATTTGGTTGTATTTACATAAAAAGGTGTTATAGTATTTTGGCAAATTTTATTTTATTTTGTGTGTTTTGTAATTTAGGGTTAGGCTTCATGGTTTTAATAATGGCCAAAATAGGCAGAGACACATCATGTGAGCATCAGAAACAAAAAGTAATAAACTATTATTAATTGGGGAGGCACATGACTGCAAAATCATCCTTATCCTGGAGCAACTAAAATATAGAGGCAAGGCTGACATTATCTTATGAATAAATAATATTAACAATAACTACTAAGTCAGCTTTTTGTTGTGCAAAAAGTAATGAAAAATGCATCTTGCCCTCACATTTGGGTAGTTTTATTCGGTTTTGGACTTAAAAAAAAAGATGACACCACTACTGCTTCCTTTTCATATGCTTGCTTGGTCCAATATTATGGATTATGGATGCGTTTGGATTCTTCGTAGAAAGCATCAACCTCTTTGGGCTGAGCCAGTTTCTTAGGCCCAATAGGTGGGCGATTATAAAATGCACATACTCAACCACCCATAATTGTAAAATGCAGAGAAGGGTTCGTAGTAATCTACCCACAAGGCGCAAGAACTATTATTAATCTCTTTACGGCTTTACGTAGACAGAAGATTAGAAAGCCAGCTATCCATTTGACAGAATGTAATCGTTTCCCTCATCTGTGCACGAGGCACAAGTCATGTCTATGGTGAGAGTTATTAACCTCTTACGCAAGTGGATTAGTAACCAGATATTCAGTTTGATAACATTAAGTCATTTTCCCTAATGTACGCATGTTTTGGCTTAATTGAACACAAGTAACAACGGAACCCTAGCTTAAACGTTTCATTTGGGTCACAATATTTCTTATCCATTTCTTGGTATAAGCAAATTTTTCAAGTCTGTAATACATTTTCAGTGGATAAATCTTCAAACCAACCTCACCTAACTTGGAGTAGATTGAAGGGGGGAAAAAACAAACACACACACACACACACACACACACAGAGGAATCGGCCGAAAATATTGATTACTTTTACCAAAAGGGAGAGATCAAGAAAAGAAGTTGAGCAACCACAGTATGAAGGCCAAATTTCAAACCAACTTTGCATTTCTCTTCTTGCAAGCTTCTCATTATGACAGCCAAATTGCAGCCTTGATTTTGCATATTGAGATAATTAAACTGCCTTACCCACAAGCAATAATTTATCGAACTACTTTGAATTATTTGTAGTGGTGGCTTACAAGTTATTTGAGGCCAGTTGCTAAAATTACAAAAGTGGAATCGTATATTGTCACCGTTGAATTTGAGAATTTTCATTAGATGAAATATTTAGTATGTCACCATTCAAATCATGGTGTCATGTACAAGTAAAGATCATAGATTTTGAACTATACCTAATAGAGCTCCAGATTAAGTTATAATCGTAATTTGCATCGGTCAAAAACCAAAATTAAGCCCCATTTCATTTGACCTAAATGTTTTTAAGCCAAATGACACGTACGATTCCATTGAACACGGCGTCATTAAAAGTAAAAAATGAGGCTTTCGGTGGAATCATTGATGTCATTCGGCTTTTTCTTCAGTTGTCTTTTAGCTCACACGCGTGATTGACCTTCTTTCTTTCGAAGTGGACCTCCAGAGGTTACGAACAATTAATTAATGGCCGGCCCTTCACCACCGCTTGTTAAAAATGACGAGACATAACAAGCGACAATGACTCATAAATTTGAAACCAAATGTCAATTTCTCTATATTCCTTATTAAATCATATGCTTGTACCAACTCTCAAGTGTGATTGTCTGTATATTTTAAAAGTATGTGAAGGCTATAAAATGATGTACTATTATTTAAAATTGTCTTACACAATTAGACCTAGATCTTATTGCCTGGACTTAAATATTTATTTTAAATATGCAGATATTTGCACTAAATAAACTATATGTAGTAATGGGGTCATGTAAAAATTAAGATAGACAACTTTACATATTTTTTTTCTTAATTAAGGTGATCACAAGCGTAAAAAAACACATTCACAGCCAACTAAACTGTGCTCACGATGAAAATTTTACTTGCATAATTAATCTAATCTTTTCACAACATTAATTGGTTCTCAATTTCAACCAATTTTCTTTGTTTCTAGATTTACCTTAAGAATTTTTTTCTTCTTTTAGCTAGTAATTTCGTATAAATACTCATTTACATATACGGTGATTTTAGTAATGAGGATATTTTACTTTTCTGACTTAGCCATCTTTTTTATATAAAGCTAACACAGACAAGTCAAAAACGTAACAGCCGGCAATGACATGTATGCCCTTGTCCGGGAAGAAAATAGGAATCCATTGTTCACACTCATCAACGGTAACCAGCACGTATGTATGTGACATCAATCATCAAATACCTCATGTATATCAACAAACCATTATTTTATACCATTAATCCAACTTGATCATTTTCTCTATAAATTATTGCAAAAGATTTAATTGAAAATACTAATATAACCCACGTATATCAATTTTCACACTCCACGTGCTAATATATATATGACGCTCTGCAATATTCAGAACGACAGAGACCGTACAAGTGTCACCCCAATAAACTTAGATTAAAATTCCAGACGAAATGGTGATCAAACAAGAGAACCCTCAAATTGGAGACAAAAAAAGAAAAAAAAGAAAAAAAAATGGTCGTTGACATGAGAAAACATTTTTAAAAACCTAGCTAAGCTTCCCGCGCAACACGGTGGAAATAAACCTAGACAGTCATCAGCGGTGGATCTAGAAAAATAACTTACCGGGGGGTAAATTAGATAATAATAAAATATAAAAAACAAAAATTTTGAATATATAGAATATTTGCTAATACATTTATAATTAGTCTCTACGCATTTTTATATTTTAAAAATGTTATGCAATAGACTCATTATTAATATTATTAAATTTATTGTTTCTTATATAAACAACCAAACTATCACTTATCCCATCCGATTCTAAAGATGATTCTTCATGAGTTTTATTACTGAAAACATTCGTTCTACTATTATTAAATAAACTGGAAGAATTAACCATATTTTTTAGAATAGAAAATATTTTGGGTGGTGGGCTGTCATTATTTTTAATTAAAATATTAATTTTTATATTTCTTAAAAGTCAAAATTTAAATTTTATGGAGGTTTATATTTTATAGTGACTATTTTAATAAATTTAATGGGAATTAATTAAAAAATTAAAATATTTTTCTCTTTTATTTTTTAAAATTTTTTTTGGCCATTGGGGGCTTGAGCCCCCACTGGTCATGTGCTACATCCGTCCCTGACAGTCATAGAATTTGTAAATGTTTTTATGTGTATGTATATATGAATAGCTAGTTATATCATCATGATAAGATCACGTATATACGGTGGCAAGTTAGTAACCTAATTAAGGTTTACACGTGGACACTAATACGGATTTACAAATGGGGAGCAAATACGAGTAGACAAAAGTTGTTGGAGTTAAGTAATCAAATCTTTGTAATGTTAACGTGGCGTATAATCCGATTTTCTTTGTTGATACATCAACCAATAGAGCCAAAAATTTCTATATAACCAGGTAGTTGTAAACTGATAAACTGCCCATTCTTTCATGAGACATCAGTCAATCCAAACCCTAACCTCAAAAGCTTATAACCTTAAAACCTGCTGATTACAAGCAAGATTCATAATTATTTTGTACTCTCACAAAAAAAATTAAAAAAAAAAAACCAGATCAACAAACAATAGAAATGATAATGGAAACATCATCATCAGTAGTTTCGGGGTTCGAAGGGACTCTATTGAAGGATCCTGATCCCTTCTCTTACTTCATGTTAGTAGCATTTGAGGCTTCGGGTTTGATTCGGTTTGCGTTGTTGTTGATACTGTGGCCGGTGATTCGGTTGCTGGATGCATTAGGGTTTGGGGATGCGGGGCTTAAAATGATGATATTTGTTGCGACGGCGGGTTTGAGGATGATTGAGATTGAATCGGTGGCGAGGGCCGTGTTGCCCAAGTTTTATATGGATGATATTGATATGGAGGCGTGGAGAGTATTTAGCTCGTGTGATAAGAGAGTGGTGGTGACGAAGACGCCTAGGGTTTTGGTGGAGAGGTTTGTGAAGGAGCATTTGCGTGCCGATGAAGTTATTGGAAGCGAGCTTTTGGTGAACCGATTTGGATTCGCCACTGGGTTTGTTCAAGGAGACTTTGCTTCCATCTTTAGCCGAGCGGCTAAGATGTTTGTTGACGAAAAACCTACGTTAGGCTTAGGAAGAGCTTCAGATTCTTCATTCTTATCTCTATGCAAGGTAAGCGATAACATATACCCGTCATATTATATTAGAACATTTAGCATGCAATTGTGCACACCCTTCAAAAAAAAAAAAAATGCATGCAATTCAACATGTGACACAGTTCTACGGTATATTTTTTTAAGATAGTGAATTAATATTATACTATATCACAATTGATAGTTTCGTTTTTGGCATATAAAACATGATGTCTTTCAAGTACATAATACTAACTTTTGCATGAACTTGTTAACAGGAACAAATGCATCCGCCATTTATCACCAACCTGAAGCATCATCATGGCCACCAAGTCCTCCGCCCGTTGCCGGTGATCTTCCACGATGGCCGTCTTGTGAAGCGGCCAACGCCTTCAACGGCTCTCCTAATCCTTCTATGGATGCCATTAGGGATTTTACTAGCGGTAATCCGAATCGTCACTGGCCTAATATTACCGATGTGGGCAATACCCTACATGTCCCGAATATTTGGAGGCAAGATCATTGTAAAAGGAAAGCCCCCACCACCTGTCTCCGGCAGCAGCACCGGCGTTCTCTTTGTATGTACCCACCGAACACTGATGGACCCCGTCGTATTATCCACCGTACTAAGGCGCAAAATCCCAGCTGTCACATACTCTATTTCAAGATTATCAGAAATACTATCTCCAATCCCCACCGTTAGATTAACTAGAATTCGTGATGTTGATGCCGAAAAAATCAAAAGAGAACTATCAAACGGTGACCTAGTGGTTTGTCCCGAGGGCACAACTTGTAGAGAACCATTTTTATTAAGATTCAGTGCCCTATTCGCTGAATTAACCGACCGGATAGTGCCTGTAGCCATGAACTACAGAGTAGGGTTTTTTCATGCAACTACGGCTAGAGGCTGGAAAGGCTTGGACCCAATGTTCTTCTTCATGAACCCTAGGCCAGTTTATGAGGTGACGTTCTTGAACCAGTTGCCGGTGGAAGCAACTTGTTCCTCCGGTAAGAGCCCACATGACGTGGCAAATTACGTTCAAAGAATCTTGGCTGCTACTTTAGGCTTTGAGTGCACAAACTTTACGAGGAAGGACAAGTACAGGGTGCTTGCAGGCAATGATGGAACGGTGTCGTATACCTCGTTCGTTGATCAAATTAAAAAGGTGGTGAGCACGTTTATTCACTGAGATCAATTATACGATGAGATGAGAATAATTAAGATTTTTATTTTTGTGTTGCTTAATTCATGATGATGAATTGATTTGTGGGAATGTTTGGTTTCGTTTTGTAAAAAGGTGGAAATTGTGTTGTATTTATTCTTTTTGTTTTTCGATTAATATTATTTCTAGAATTGTTGAATAAAAATTTGAGGGGATATGCATGACTGACGTTAATCAGCTCTTACCGTTAATGTTAGTTGATTCAGTTATATATTATTAACTAATTTATTAAGAAGTGTTAGATTGATAGTCATTATATAATTACTTAATTAGGTGACCAAACATAACAGTTATACTTACAAGGAATTGCAAATTCGAGCAATCACACATGAGAAAATTATATGGACTTAAAATTTTATTTTTGTAAATTGACTAATTTTCTTTTATTAATTGGGAATTTATGAGTTACAATTTAATCATTCTATTAATTTTTTTTCTCTAGATTAGGGTTGGCAATGGGAAATCCGTCCCGTCCCCGTATACACAAATGAGATAAAAAAATGTCTCATTCTCGTCCCTTCATTTATTTTTTTTGGGACAAAAAATTTCCTATTCCCGTCCCATTAAATATCTCATCCCGTCTCATTATCCTGAACAATCCTAAATATAGATAAATATATTCTGACTTTTTTTCTTTTAACGATCATCATAATTCAATATAGCAAGAAGCTTGAATAAATATAAAGTAGAATTATCAAATAACAATTTTATTTTGATTACATGTATGTTCGAATATAATTTTATGCTAACATTTTTTAATAGCCTATTTGCTTCTATTGCACATTAATATGAAGACATACACTTAAAAAACTATAAATTTAGACAGTAACCAACTTCAGCTATATTAAAATATTCAATAATATAATAATAAACCAAACCAGTTGGGACTCCCTTTTGTAAGAATTTATTAGATTCATCATGTTACATGTAATACAAAATTGATTTTATTGGTTAACTTACATCCATTCTATAATTAAAGTTAATAATCTTATTCAATATATAGGTGTAATTAATAAATGAGTGTAATATGTGATCCGAGCATTCAATTTTGTTTATAGACTTATTTAATAAAATCGTAATGATTTTTTGCCGACATTTGTCCCAGAAAAATTCATCATATCTCAAGGATTTAGTAATGAATTTTGAGTTGCTTTAATTCTTTTATAAAAATGGAAGATTTTTTCTTCCACTTTACTTATACTCTTTGAGGTATTTTATGATGTGATTTATAATAGTTTTTATTTTTTAAAAAATTAAATTTGTAATTAACGTGGCAAAGTGATCAGTGGAATATAATTATGAAAATTCAAATCACCCTCCGTGGAAAGTTTGGATACAAACGTGAAATGCAGACTTATTAAACTAGTTGCTAGTGACTAGTTCATAGCCCCATACAATGTTTTATTGTACTTCGGTATAATTATTGTTTACTATTATTAGGTAGTGGTATTTATCAACTACATTTTTATTTAAAAAGAAAAAAGAAAAAACAAAGAAGACGAAGTAAGGGCAGATTTGATCGTTATTTATTAGGATCTTTCTCAATAAAATTTTCTTCTATTTTTATTGTTTTTGTTAATTGGATGATTCAATGATTATTTTATGCTAATTGCTAAGGAAGAGGGCCCATTTTTGTGTATAATCATTTTTATGAGATTTGAATGCTTGGCCACTAAGATTCTAATTATCCCTTTATATATTGAGGCATGTTGGCCGGATAGCATAATTTCTCTTTTGGGTGCAACCATCAATTAATAATCAACCAAATGCGGATCATAATTACATAATTAATTCATGCTAACTCTTTCGTAAACGAAAGCTGACAAATTAAACTGGCATCAAAGTCTAAAACGTGTAGCTAGCTCCCATTATTTCTCTGCCAATATAAAGTAAACCCACCTCAAAGTGAGACTCCACTTGAATTCAATCTTCACAAGTGAAAATTAAATATGTTTAATTTCGTCCTCGCGTGATAATAATTAGCCACACGCCATGTGTCGAAACATGCTATCATGTTTATGTCGAATAACTTTGAACAGTTGCTATCGATTACTACCATCATGCTTTATTCCTCCCTTACCACGGCATTATTAATTCTTGAGACCCTACACAAATCATATGAATACTAACCACTTATTCAGCATCCATTGTCTAATAGTGTTTTGTTCTTACAAAATTGCTTAAGCTTTTGTTAGTCAAACATTTTTTGGGATAATGTCTGTAGGGGCTTGTAGATTTAATTCGTATTCAAAAGTTAACTTATGAAGATTTGTGGATTATGCAAATTTATCTACTTATTAGCCTATACAACATTCATTCATAGCATTTGAGTATAATGTCTCTAATACATTATTATTTGTACATTCACCCTCTAGCTAGCGGTACATGTCTAAGACAATACTGAGTTAGCTAGGCGACCCAATAGTACATGACGTCCATTAAAATTTGTGGTCGCTACTATTTTCAGTTTGGTGGGGTGTATTATTTTTTTCCCCCCTCGTGATAGATATTAATTTGTTCCTTTCTTCTTTGGTGAAAGAGCTTTGACAATTTCATTTTCTTGGTAACTATAAAAAATTTATACTTAAAGCCTACTTGTAAAATTGGCTTAACCTAAAATTGACCTTTAGTCTTGTGTCGAATAAGAAAATGTAATTAAGGGGCCGTTTGAAATTAATTTTGGGGTTTAAAAGTAATTTTGAAAAATTAAAAATTAATTTTGATATTTAATAAATTAAAAAAATATTTTTGACAAAATCACCCCATTTTATAACAAATTTTGAAAAGTTAGAAATGATTAAAAGGAAGATTAATAACCATAGTGAATTTGTTAGCATTATATATTGGGGTATTAAGAGAATTTTAAAGTAGGGCCAATAGCCTAACTGAAAGAATAATTACAATATCGTAATCCTTCGTTATATTGGATTTGGTTGGGCCTTTAAAGAGACTTAACTCTAAATATACCCCTCCAAAGACTAAACTTATTGACTCTCCAATTTCACTGTTTCATTGTTTCACTTTAAATCACATTAGTTTTACTGTTTCAGTTTCAATGAATGTTAACAATATTAAAAAAAAGTTGAAAAAAGATCAAATTAGTTTCTTAGAATAATTTTATATTTTTATTAAATTTAATATTTGTAATTGCCATGTTTATTAAATTTATTTTGGATTTTTTAATTTTAGAGGACAAAATCATTCTTTCTATACACTTATATAACTCTGCTAAATACTATAAAACCTGCTTATAGTGATACTCTTTTTAAGAATAACCTTCATATAGTCATAAAAAATTATAATTATAATCTTAATTTGGGCTAGTTATAAATAAGAATAAATTTCACATTATAATAAGTTATAGTTTTTCTAAATTTCATTTTGAGAAACATGCCTCTATATAATAATAATTATCAGTATATTGCAAAAAATATATGCTATGTTACGTTAAAGGTTTTAAGATGAAATAAAATATTTTTTAAAGTTACTTAGGACAATGCGTTATTCTTTAAAGTTGTTACCAAATTATTATATAGTATTTTATAGAAATTACATTGAGAGAAAAACATTAAAGATAATGTAAATGTTTAGACTTTTAAGATTATTTTTTGTATAAGATCAATGTAGTACATATTTTACTTATATATCACATGGACCAAAGATAACTACGTCAAATCAATAATTTTTTTAACTATACCTTTATTAAGTTATAATCTTCCAACATTATGACTATAAAGAGGTTTGTATTCCATTTCTTTTAACAGTTTGGTAGTAAATTGATAAAAATGAAAAGTTAGGTGAGATTTTGATAAGGATGATGATATTTCTACCATTCAAATTAGGGGTGTTCAGAATCCAATCTAATCCGCTCAATTCGTCTAATCCGTAGAAATTTGATCTGTAAATTAGTGGATTGAATTGAATTGAAAATTTAATAATCCGAAATCGGTGGATTGAATATAGATCTACTTCTGTAAATCTAGAAAAATCTGCGAATCTGCAAAAAAAAAGTATTTATTATTAAAAAAACTTGTAAATATGGCATTAGTACTTACTAGTAAATAAATAAGTTAAAATATAGTTACATTGACACTATATTATATCTTATCCGATAATATATAAAATAAAAATAATTAAATAAACAAATATAGCTTCCTAAACAGTTAGTTTTCATGTATTGATCTAAACAAATAGGATTTTTTTTTCTTTTTGGTGTGTTATATTTTGAAACTTTAAATGCATTTTCTATCTTTATTTAAACAATTAATTAATTTAAATTTTATTTAATTTTAAATTTGATCGGTAGTAAAAAATTTTATATTAATTTTTTTTATTTAGTTAGTTTGTTGATTGAGCAGAATTAAAAATTTTCAGTCTGCAAACTAATCCATCAAATGATAGATTGGATATGGATTGGGTCAAATTTGTGTCAAATCTGCATCTGATTCGTAGAAGTATGTATTGCATTTGAATTGAATTTCATTAATTCATAAATTGGATTGGATTGAAAATTTATAATCCGCAAAATCGTGGATCGGATATGGATTAATGTCCAATCCATAACATCCGATCCACAAACACCCCTAATTCAAAAATTTTAAACCCACCCCATTTCAAAAAATATATATAAAAAAATCATTTTATTTTTAATAATTTCAAATAAAGAAGAAATTCATATGAGACCTTTACCAATGTTGAGATTGAGAGACCTTTTGGCAGGGCAGTGGGAGGCCTATGAGAGGATTTTGAGGGGCTGGCCATCAGGATGGAATAGCTTTAGCTGATGGGAAGATTAGGGCTGTGGTTTCTGATGACTGGAAGTGATTTCATGGAAGAGGGTTAGATGGATTTGTGATGGGATGGGAAGGGAATGCTGAGTTTGTAACTTCAAACTGCATAATTTTCTTACGCATTTACATCATTAAGTTGCAGTTTTTTGTTTGTTTAGTGAAGAATTTATATTTTTTTAATGACTATTAATGGAGGACAAAAGTAATCTTGAGCTCTTAACCAGGTGAGTTTTAATAGGGACTAAGAATCGAGATTGAACATGCTCCAATACCTTCCCACGTCCTGAAGCAGGACATTGTTGCCCAATCGTTTTTGGAAGAGTACCTAAGAAATGTCATTAATAAAAATTGATTAAGGATAAGGAATCTTATAACGTTAAGGTGCACCAATTTCGCAGTAGCAGGTACGTATCGATATGCAAATGATGGGTAATTTTTTATAAGATTGAAGTCGTGACATCTCTTCGGTCAAGATTGTGAGCCTACTTTGGTCCCTTGTTACTAATCTGAATTTGTGAAAGAGGAGTAGGGATCACATCCTCCTACAAGTATATCTTTATTTTAAAAAATACCTTATCTAAAAAGTGACGGTTGTGTGACATTTACTGTCTTTTTGAAATATTCTTGAGGGTGATGGAATCCATCACTTCCTCTTTGCTTCTTTTTCTCATTTTTTTTAACTAAATAGCCATGTTCTGAATTTTTTTTAATTATATATACACACAAATTTGCATATTAAATATAGGGTTATTATCATTTTACTACTTCAAAAATTGCTGAATATCAAATGACTACAACAAGTATTGTTTCCTATCATTTTCCTACTATTTCTTTATAAAAATATCATTTTACTACTTTTCCGTTACAACTGTTAGTTGACCCGTTGATTGACCGGTTAGTTGACTAACAAAATATCAATTTTACCCTTCATGATTAAAAAAAATTATAAGACAAATTTGTAATCCATATATCATAATTCCAGCAAAAAGAATTATGTTGGTATTATATATCCATTTTAATAAATATATTACAAATTTATTTTGTAAATAAGTTTTAAGTATTTTTTTTAATCATGAAGGGTGAAATTGGTATTTTGTTAGTCAACTAACTGGTTATAACGAAAAAGTAGTAAAATGATATTTTTATAAAGATATAGTAAGAAAATGATAAGAGACAATATTTGTTGTAATCATTTGATATTTGATACTTTTTGAAGTAGTGAAATGATAATAACCCTTAAATATAAACATATTTTAACTTTATTTGACAGATGACCTGCTGAGGTGGTCACCTTGTATATTTTCTTGGGTTAGCCTACAACTTGTTACCTAAGACTTTGACCCGCTTTTTTTTTTTCCCAGCAAATCATTTGAAGGAGATATTTTCATTTTTGCTCTTGGATTTTTGGCTTTAAAGTCTTTTTAAGCATGTTTGAGGTTGGGGTCTCACACATAAATTCATTTTTCATAAGTATGTGCGAGTATTCACCTCTTTTTTCAATTGTACACAACCAAATCTAATCTAAAAAGATGATTGTAAAGTAGTGTTCATGTGAGTTTTAGTGAGATAAAAAAAATTTCAACAAGTTTTTGTCCCACAGACAATGCCAATGAAGGGGCTGAAATTTATCTTCACACGTATTTGTAATTTATATAGAACTTGAGATGCTTGTTGCTCCTGAATCCAGCAAGGTGGGTACTTGAAAAATCTCCGATGCCCAAATTAGTGTTTGATTTAGATTTAAGGGAAGAAGAAGACTAAATGAGACTAAGTTTTTTTTTTCTTTAAGAGAAAACAATATTCTTGAAGGCTAAAGGTTCCCTTTCTTATTTAAATGATCCATATCTGTAGATAATGGGTGACATGGAGTTAGGATTTTATTTTGGGCTCTCTTCCTAATGACACGTGTCACCCATCATTATTGTGCATATTGATGTGAATTTGATTATAAGAAAATAAACACATCTATTTCGTACCTACGTCATTTATTCTGTGCCTATGTGCTTCCTTACTCTTATAACTTTGGGTGTAGTTTCCTTAGATCATTGAATACGGGATCGGCATAAGCTTTCCCTCTCTTTTCATTTTCATAAGCTTATAGCGAATTTTACCTTGGGTGTTATTCCCTCGGAATGGGTTGGATGTTATTCCCCGGAATATTTTCCTTTCTTACGGACACATGGGTGTAGTTTGGTGCCTCGAAAGTATGGCACCTACAGATACCCATTAGGCAAATCCAGACATGTATGATCTGTTTGATTCATTGTTGATCATTAGGTTAACAATGTAGTTCTTATGGGTAAAACACTCATATGGAAGTTGGCGAAGATGTTGAGGTTTCATGAGATCATCAGGTGATCTCACCTCTTCCAGTATTTGCATTTCATTCTCTTAACATTGTACTTCTATTTATGGTTCTGTGAATTGTGTGACAGATTTGATATCGAAGGGGACGTGGAGACACAGCTAACTTCACATCCAGAGAGCGAACACAAACACCAAACTTATGTCCTCGACACCCCATCAAGATGGACCTCAGAGAGGTCAGCACCCAGATAATTATAGACGAGAATCAAACGAAATATTCACTTTTACTGTTATGCAATTCTATTCCCTGGTTTTCTAGTCAGGGGACTCTCTTCATAGTTGCATTAAGCCTCTCTATTTCACCTTAGGCAAACTAGTAAGATTGGATCAAGTGCTTGTTTGGTTGAAAGAAATGGGAGGAGAAGAGATGACTGGAAAGGGGAGAGAAAATGAGGGTCAAGCTCAATTTCATTGTTTGGTTTCATATGGAATTATCTCTTATCCCCTTTATTTCTTTCCCCTTTCCTCATTTCCTCTACTCTTCTTTCCTTCTATTTCTCCAAACCAAACATGCCGTAAACGTTTGATAAACCAATCACTCGAAATTTGTTTACATGTCTATCTGCATGCTGGCCTTTTTTTAACATAGTTGATAAACCAGACACTTTTACATAGTTGCTCCCAGTCACTGAGGAGCGCCACTTGAGAAGATAAACCAGTCACTGAGGGGCGTCACTTGAGAAGATAAGGGTAAATGTTCTTAAAAATGACGAACAAATAGAAAACCTGATGGAAGAAATCAGGGTCAACTTTATTAACATTGATTCTAGGGGAAATGACGCTAATGGGATGGTCACACCCGGGAACTCTGGTAAAGTTCGCCTTTCTTAGTACTCTGTATATTTGTTACTTCTCTGATGAGAGCATTAAAGTTATCAAACGACTATTATCATAAATCATTTTTTCTTGATGTAAATTGCTGTAGACGATGTAAGATTCATCTCGAGCTCAGCATCAGGACATGGAATCCTCTCCCATAACTCAGAAGTCAATTCAAGCAGGTCAGTAAAACATCTCGAGACAAACTATAAAGTGATAATTTGAAGATCTGTTCTTTCACATTACATGGAGTCATCAAATTTAGCATGTAACAGAGAGTGTTGTTCTTCATAATAATTCAAGAATTGGATGTGCTGAATGTCAACAGATCCAACCAGAAAAGGCCTCGTTCTTCATCTAGGCACAGTACCAGTGGTCTGGAATCTGTTGCTGAAGAATAAAAGAATTGTATTAAATCGACTAAGAGTGGATCATAATTACATAATTAATTCATGCGCTAACTCTTTCCTAAACGAAAGCTGACTAATTAAACTGGATCAGAAGTTCAAAACTCGTAGACAGCTCCCATTATTTCTCAGCCAGTACAAAGTAAACTCACCTCAGAGTGAGAGTCCACTTGAATTCAATCTTCACAAGTGAAAATTGAATATGTTTAATTTCTTCCTCGCATGATAATAATTAACAAGAAATAATTATTATCATATGACATGTGTCGAAACATGCTGTCATGTTCATGTCGAATAACGTTGAAATAGATGCTATCGATTACTACTATCATGCTTTATTTCTTGCTTACGAGGGAATTATCAATTCTTGAGACCCTACAAAAATCACATGAATACTAACCAATTATTCAGCATCCATAGTCATTTACAGTTGTCTTCCATGCATAATAGTGTTTGGTTCTTACAAAATTGCTTAAGCTTTTGTTCGTCAAGCATTTTCATTTTTTTTGGGATAATGTCTGAAGGGCTTATAAATTTAACTCTTATTCAAAAGTTAACTTATGAAGATTTGTGGATTACCCAAATCTATATACAATATTCATTCAGAGCATTTTAGCACACTGTCTCTGATACGTTGTTATTTGTAAGTATTCTCTCTAGCTAGCAGTGTGTCTGGGACAATACTAAGTTAACCACCCAATAGGCTATGACCTTCATTAAAATTTGTGGTCACTATTTTCAGTTTGGTGGGGCGGAATAATTTTTTTTTCTCAGGATAGATATATTAATTTGTTTTCTTAATTTGTTCCTTTCTTGTTTGGTGCAACAGCTTTGACAATTTCATTTTCCTGGCAACTAATCAGAAAATTTTATACTTAAAGGCTACTTGTAAAATTGGCTTAACCTAAAATTGACCTTTAGTCTTGCGTCCAATAAGAAAATACAAATAAGATAACTTGAAAACTGTCAAACCAATCCCTATTATTATTATTATTATTATTATTTTTTTGAAAAGCATTCTGCACTAACAAAAATATTACTAAAGAATTGAAACTCATATTTTATCTTATCTTATTGGTACATTTGTTTGATTGAATACACAAAAATATTTTTCACGGTTGGAGAAGTATCAAGATCACTTTGCAAACAGCTCTCATCTTGTTACGTCTCTCAATGCTTGGATTGGTTGCACTATATGGCTTTTCTTTTCTTTTCTTTTTCTTTTTTTTTAAACCATAATAGCAGAGTTTGTAAATATTAAAATACACATAACATTAAGCAATTAAATTAAGAATAATATTATTAGTTATCTAAAAATTTCATCTCAAGTGAGGTGTGCTCCATGTGGTGTGACACTTTTCAAAAGGTAAATAATTATTTTCACAAGTTTTAATTTAATTATAAAACTAATTTATGGTCTTAATAAATGTCAGCTGTTGAGATACGTATATCACTACTTTTAAATTTAAAAAAAGAAGAAGAAGAAACATATAAACACGAACACGAAGATATTGAGAATGAGAAAATCTAAAACACTCTTGATGCATACATGTTTCTCATTAATAAATTCTTGGGATGTGTCTCTCAGTTTGTGAACCATTCACCAAGAAACAAATGCACACATAATAAAATTCAACAGAAATTGTGTACACCGAAAGGCGAGAACATTCTACACTATGTGCGCCTCGATACCCCCTTAAATGGGGGGTCCAAAGCTTTCTAGCTTTCTTTATAAAAGAATCACGAAATATGAGGGATAAAGTCGAGAGGGGAGGAGGCACCCAATTGAGGTAATATCTTTTTTTTGGTTTGACCACGAGGTATCTTGGGAAGGAGAGGTACTTTTAAGCCCGTACTACAATTTAGATTAAAAGTCTCTGCTCGAACCAAGAGGCACAAGTTCTCCCAACAAAGACGACTTCCCTGCGACTCGAACTGGGGAGCAAACTCAGTCAAGCCACTTAAGGGGACTCTATTGCCAGTGGAGCCAACACTTTGTTGGTAATTGAGGTAATATAAGATGCATGCTTACTGCTCGCTTTAGCTTATGAAAAAATATTTGGTCATTTCATTTCAAAACTTTCAGTAAGCACTACCGTCTAAGTCCATAAAGGAAAAAGCATACGTAAATTTACAGGGACAAGAATATGTGAAAGTTGATAAAGAAAAGCATGCAAGGAGAGAAGCTGAAGCAGATTTTGCTTTTCTTGAACAAAGACAAGAAAAGGAGAAAAGGGGTTTTTGAGTGCTTTTATCAATTTACAAGCAGCAGCAATTCAGTGGAAATTTCTGTGTTTGTGAGACCTTGACGTGCACGAAAATTTGAGAAAGGAAAATTGGAAAAAAAGAAAAAAAGAAAGAAAGTCTTTCTAAAGGAATGGGGCGTTAGTATTATTCAAAGCCGTGCATTTTTGCGCGTATTTATAACGAAAGAATTAATAATAATACATCGCGATATGCATTGTGAAGCATCAGCTGCTATAAAATTATGGTAGGTATATAATATTATTCTTCATAAGTGTGAGAAAAGTTGTTCGAATCCTCACATATACATTGTGGAGGTTTAATTTAAATTTTCTTCCTCAAAACTTGAGTGAATGCAGTATTTTCCCATGAGTTGAGTTAACGTCCCTCAAATATTAGAGAAAGTTAAAAGTTGGACAGTGTTATATAAGATTTGATGTAAACTTATCCCAATAATTGTATAATTATAAATATCACCAGAAATAGTCTCATAAAAAAAAATATATGCAACGTTTTTTGCTAAATCAATTTTGTCATGGAAGATGCGTAAGTTTCAATAATGTAAACTATACATACTTTCAAATTAAAATCCTGACCAAAAATATATATATATATCATCAAATTCTACAACTATTTGAAGGATCAAGATTGAATTGGAAGTTTTTCGGCACTTTTAAGAAACCTTTGGAGTTTATATCTTTTATCAAGAATTTGAATCTTGTTTTATATCAAGAATTTGAATCTTGTTTTTGTTCTTTTTTTTTGTGTAAATTTATAATATCTTTATTTTACGAATTTTGACCTAGTTGGGGGGTTTTTAGAGTTATGAACCAAAGATAATTTGTCATTCTCTACCAGTTGAATTAAATTTATCCAGAAATTGTTTCTTATGTTTCAAGTTTTCCACCAAGATATATTGAATTTTCTTCAAGGAGAAATTATATTTTAAACTTAACTACATTAAGAAAAATAAAAAATAAAAAAATACAAGAAAGTCTAGTTGTGAGAAGAATTTAAACTTAAAATATAACGTGTCACTTGTGTGGACATACATGTATTAAAAGAACATGCATATAATACGTTTAATTTTGGTAATATATAAAATAAATTATTGGATAGGGAAGCGAATATCCTATATTTCTATTGCCCTTTATATTTACTTGCACCAATAATGTACCCAGCTAGCGTATGTGATGACTCTAACAACCGATCATGTGAGCTTTCTAATTTCATTAAACAACTAATTTTTTGGTTTAATTAATCGCAATTTTGTCGGCCACTTCAACATATGGAATTAAAAAATGTCCTAAATATTATACTACGTATTGTGTTAGATATAATGGTATTTTCACATTTTTATTTTAGTGGACATACATGTAATAAGGTCATCATTTCTATTAAATTGACGAAATTAACCAACCAAATGGAGTTCAAATACTTATTTGTAAAACATTAGGGGTCAAACGTCTATTATAGTAACTTTTGAGGGGTTTCAGTGTATTGTTTTTGTAAAAAGTTATAAACGACGAAGTTGCAAAGTACAAAGAGCGGAGCCACGAGCAAGTCAAAGCTGGCTGGCTTGCTCGCTCCATAGAATTTGCAACTTGCCAATTTTACGAACCAATCGCGGGCTTAAACGTAGCCTGCGAGGTGAGTCGATGATGACGTGTCGTACAATTACGCGGTCCACCTCTTTCGAATCTTGGCCCGGCTTTGTTTTGCGTGCCACATCGCACTCAACTGGGATGCGCGTCACGCGTGTCGCGCAGTCGGCATTTTTTTCACCTTATATTTTGGGTCAAGTGGGACCAAAGTGAAAAATCTCCTACTCTGTGTTAATTTTGATAATTAATAAAAAACTTGAAGCACCAAACACAATTTTATCAATTGATTTTGTTGAAATTATCCAACTTAAATCTTTTTGCTCCAATTATGCTAAGTGATTGTATGCTTGAAATTTATCTTGTCAATTTTTTTTTATTTCTATTTTGTTAAGTACAATAATTTTTTTAAGTCTTATCGAAGAATATTTAAATATAAAAAAATTAAAATTTTGTTGTTGAACATCTATATAAACTTAATTTGTATCCAATTTTATAAGCATGGATTATTGAAATAATAATAATAATAATAAATTAAGAACCGAGGTGAACGGAATAACAATGCCAAATTAATAATTTTATCTTTTTTTAAATGGTAGAGATAAAAACAGTGATATTTGTAATAAAAAAAAATCTATCGAAATCTTTTAGACAAGCAATGTGATGTTCTATATTATATGGGTCTAAAATAAATTGGCCAAATATTTGGAAAAAAAAAATTATGAACCTCCACTACATACTTGAGAGAGTAAACACTAATTTGTGTAGGATATAGAAGTAATTTAGTGAATTATCTGCATCTAATCTCAATATCTAGTAATAATCAAATTGTTTTATTTTGTTATTGTTAATTAGTATAGTTGGTAAAATTTTGTGTATTACAGATGAAAACTGTGATTTGAATCCCGTTGCCCAAAGGGGAAATTTAAATATATATTTATCTGTTTTATTTTAAAAAATAAAAATAAAATTCACCTTGCAAGGACACGTTTAGCATAGGCGCCCGAGCTGACTTTTGAATTGTTTTATAATTATTGAAAAAATATCTTTGATTTATTATTTAAGAAAGTACTTTAGTTAAATTTAAAAGATTTCATGTTGTCTCAAGTTTAAATATCTAATTTTAAAACTTAAATACAAACAAAACACAAAAGATTACTAAGGTAAAATTGAAAAAAAAAAAAGAAAGAGATTTACTTTACTCTTTTTTTTAATCTTTTTTGTCTCTTTCTAGTGCTTTGAAATAGAAGCACGGTTGTTTATTTGTTTAAGTATATGGATTTCATCATATTGGGAAAATGTGTTTTTAATTTTATTAATAATGAAACTATTACACAATAATTTCAACATATAAAATACTGTCGAGAAATCTTCGACGAAGACAATTCATAATAAATAAATTCATTATTAATGTATATTATAGCTGCAATTAGGGATGGCAATGGGGAGGGGAGGGGAGGGGACCAATCTCCCCATACCCATCCCCGATGTTTTGCATATGTCCCCGTCCCCTCCCCGTCCCCGTCAAAATTGCTTGAGAGAATCCTCATCCCCTCCCCGAATAATAACAGGGGATCCCCGAGGGTCCCCGGTCCCCGAATAATTAATAGTCTAATACATTTTTTATTTTCGATTTTAAATTAATCATATTAAAATAAACTCATACCGCTATTGTAAGCTCGTAACCAACTTTGACAGCACATTAAGGCCTCCAATGTGCTTGGATGAAGTTTGTTATGGTATGAGCTCACAACTCTACCACTAGTGTTAAAAGCTGATTCAGAAGCAACTGTTGTAATTGGAATTGCCAAAATATCTCTAGCAATTCGAGCTAATGTAGGATACCTATTAGCATTTGTCTTCCACCAACTCAAAATATTAAAATCTTCCATCCGAGATATAACTTTCTCATCCAAATATGAATCTAATTCATCTGCAACAACTGCACAATCTCCATTGTTTACATAATCATTAAAACCTGTCATCCATTTGGTTGCTTTCTTATAAGAATCCCCTGTAGATCTAGTAGAAGAACTACTACCAGTATAATCAAAGCAATAAACAGTTGGTGAAAACTTCAATTAATACTCTTCAACTAATTCCCGGCAAAGGGTGACCACTTTCCCAACATACAACTATTTTGATATTTATTATTTTTAACAATATTTATAATTTTGTTATTTATTTATTAGTAATTTTAAAAATAAAAATAAAATTAAAAATTAAAATGGAGAAATGGGTAGGGGATGGGGATTCCACCTCATCCCCGTCCCCTCCCCGAATAAAAAGTTGGGTAAAAAATTTTCCCCGTCCCCTCCCCGAAAAAAAAATTGGGTATAAAATTATCCCCGTACCCTCCCCGAATGGGGAAAATCCCCGAGGGTACCCATCCCCGTGGGGATTTTTGCCATCCCTAGCTGCAATTCTCTATATTATTATCTAAAATTTTAAATTAGATGCTAATTAAGTGCACGCAAGTAAGTCGCACTCTAATAGGAGAATGACTATGAATGAGCACGGCAAGCTCTTATTTGGAGGTTGGGGCGTCACAGCAAATCTCCGCATTCAGAGCTTGCCACGGGCAATTGCTTGCCTTAATCATGTTTAATTTTAAGTATGTCCCAGATCAATCAATACGCTGGCTCTGTCGCTGTCCCCAAGTATCAGACGAGTCCAACGAACCTCTGCCACCTCCATAGATATCGAATATTCCTCAACCGCGTCTAGCACGAAGTCACTGCCTTACTATCTGAACTTTTTGATTTTTCCACTTTTACCCCACGCTCCTTGGTCCCCTTTAAAGCTACCGGCGCGTTCGGTTTGACCTCTTAGCGATAAACTCAACGTCCTTTTCAACCTCCAATAAACCTCCACCACGTGTCAAAAGAACAGTGGCACTAATAAAAACGCGAACAAATAATACGACGCGGGTATAGTCCATAATTTTCTTCACGCGATCCTGTTAGTCCTCTCTTTCTCCTCAATCTTCGTCTCCACCAAACTCTACCCCGAAAAGAATTCCGATTTAAAAAATTTTCTCGGATTCTAAAAATTTTCCGAGAAGATTTTAAAAGCAAATGAAACTCCTTATGTGGGGCCAAAAAAATTGATTTTTTTTCCTAATAATATCGATTCTCCGTGGAGATTTCTCAGATCTGCATCAAATGTCTTCGATAGTTTCATCATCGTCGTACTGGTGTTACAGATGCAGCCGTTTCGTTAGGGTTTTCAGCCGGGACGACGTCGTCTCGTGTCCCGACTGCGACGGCGGGTTCGTCGAAGAGATCGAGAATACGCCACGTGGCATCCACTCAACCGACATCCACCGCGGCCCCGGGCCCGGCCCCGGCCCTGGCCGGATGAGATTCCCTGCTGCCGCGATGTACATGATTGGAAGCAGTAATAATAATAGTAATAATATAATCAATAGTAGTAACCGGTCGAATCGAGATCCGAACAACTCGGCCGGTCCGGTTCTTCGAAGAAGCCGCAGAACTGGCGGAGACCGGTCTCCGTTCAATCCAGTCATCGTGCTGCGTGGACCAGTCAACGGGGACGTCGATAATAACGGTAACGGATATGAATTGTACTACGATGATGGTGAAGGGTCTGGATTAAGACCCTTGCCGAGGAGTATGACCGAGTTTTTGCTCGGATCAGGATTTGAACGGCTGCTTGAGCAGTTATCGCAGATTGATATGAACGCAATCGGTGGATTTGAGAATCCGCCGGCTTCCAAATCTGCTATTGAGAACATGCCTAGCATATTGATAGATTCTAGTTATGTTGAGTTAGAATCTCATTGTGCAGTGTGTAAAGAAGCGTTTGAATTAGGATCTGAAGCTAGAGAAATGCCCTGTAAGCATATATATCATTCTGATTGTATACTGCCATGGTTGTCGCTTAGAAATTCATGCCCTGTTTGTAGACACGAATTGCCTGCTGATAACAACAGTAATCAGAGCAATGTTGATGAGAGTGATAATGGAGAAAATGGGCAATCAAATGAGGATGAAGCTGTGGGGTTAACGATATGGAGGTTACCGGGAGGTGGGTTTGCTGTGGGGAGGTTTTCAGGAGGGAGAAGAGGCGGTGAGAGAGAGTTGCCAGTTGTTTATACGGAGATGGATGGCGGGTTTAATAACGGAGGTTTGCCTAGGAGGGTTTCGTGGGGTTCAAGAGGGAGTAGAGGAAGGGAGAGGGGTGGGGGATTTGTTGGGAGGTTTGTTAGGAGCTTGTTTGGGTGTTTTGGTGGTGGTTCTGGATCTTCTAGTACGAGTGGTAGTTCGGATTCTAGGATAAGAAGGAGGGGAACTAGTAGGGCGGTTTCATTGTTTAACGTGTCTTCGAGAAGAAGTGCTTGGGATGTGGATGTTAGTAGTGAAGGAAGAAGATGGTAACAAAGAAATGGGCAATCATATGCTGTTAGTCATTGTACATATTGAGACTGAAAAGGGTTTCTTCGGAATTCTTAAAGAATTGTGGAAGGTTCAAATTTTCTTCTAGATGGAAGATCGATGATGATCTACAATAAGTAGAGGAAGAAGAAGCAGCAGGCGGTAGAAGGATCAATGGCCCTTGAATTTGGAAACTTTCTGAGAATTTACAGTCTTGAGTTTGGCGGCTTGGGAGCAAAGAAGGTTCATCATTTGGTGATGTGCCACAATGACCTTTACAAGTTTCATGAATTGAACTAGAGCCTAGAGGCCTGCCAGTTTATTTCTATTGCTCATATTGCTCATCTTATGATGTTTGTAATTTGTAATTAGGTAGTAGTTTCTTACTTCGACATTCTTTTTCCAAGAAATCTACAAGTTTTTTATCCACTGTATGAAGCATTTGTTTCTGGAAAAATTTTGAAGTCATGATTATGGTCATTCCTTGGAATCAAAAACACAATGTCATGAGATCATGATCACTTTGGCTAGTTCTATATCGATCCATTTGATAATTTTGTTAACTTTTTAATAGAGTTGCACGTGAGCTAACTGAGATTAGGAGCTTTCTAATTCTTTATCTTTCTTCTTTCTTCTTTCTTCATTGTTATTTGTATGGTTTAACAAAATATTTTTAAGATCAAATGAAAAGGCAGCAATGAATTTGTTGGCTGTATGTATTAGAATTGAAGGATTGAATTTGATTATACAACATTATATAGATTATTAGTAAATGATTGGTGGCGCGGAAAGTGGTGTAATCGGGGAATTTATTATATTCATCAATGCAAAGAATAATATATTAGTAATGTGATTTGCACAATTAATGGGTTAGATGCAAGGT
The DNA here is from genome assembly GCF_022201045.2 of Citrus sinensis. Classification (NCBI taxonomy): domain Eukaryota; kingdom Viridiplantae; phylum Streptophyta; class Magnoliopsida; order Sapindales; family Rutaceae; genus Citrus; species Citrus sinensis. The sequence goes on from NC_068559.1 coordinate 667,306, forward strand.
GTTGGGAGCTTTACAGTTGTGAATGACCTGTACAGACAAAGTTTACTGGATTTTTTAGCTTCGGCATGTGATAAAAAGTATACTGAGAGTAGACACCTTAGTAGGACTTTTTAGATTTATAATTGTGGCAAATCTCCGAGATCATGCCCTTGAGTGCCTATATCTGAATTTTGCCTATATTTCAATTGAGGATTCATTGGTTGAGCTTTACCAGTATAGCTTTTCAATCTCTTCTTAAATTTTTGTTTGTTATTAAAATTGTACAGTTTTAAATTCTAAATTATAGTATTAAAATATTTAATAAACAATAATTACAATAACTTAAAAGATTAATTGATTTAATTCACTAATTGTATAATGAAAATTTATAATATTTTTATTATTTTTGTTAAAATTATTATTTAAAAATTATATTTATTACATACTATTAATTTTTATTCTATAATTATAATTTTTTATATTAATTATAACTTAAAAATTATGCATCTCAATATTAAAAGTGACATAAGGTGGAAGGGAGTATCAATTCAGTATGCCGATTACTCTTTTTTTTTTTTTTTGAAGGAGAAGAAATAACTGCACATGCACAGATGTACTTTTCCTTTTTCTCCCGTATCGTATTCATTATTCAGGTGCCCAATTTTAGGCGTGTTTTATTATTATTATTATTATTATTATTTTTAAAACTTGAGCCAAAAATATCTCCCATGGATTTGAAAGGTGATATGATTCGATCCTTGAGTTGCGTTTTACAGCCAACTTAACGAAGAGAAGAATAAATTTACCCATGACAATTGACAACTATCAGTTCCCAAATTCTACTGTGAAGATAATCAGCACATTCTTTATAACGGGGGATAGCTGCGATTTTTCTAAGTTGGATGGTACCTTTTTTTTTTTTTTTTGTGATTTGATACAACTAGTTCCCTTAGTTGTTGCATCAAATACTCAAGCTATAATTCGCTTAGCTGAGCTGGGCACCATTTGCAGATGTGTGTACTCTCACTTTAATTTAGTGAAGGTTCTTTATTTTTATTTATCATCATATAATTACGGAGAAAAATATTATATTCACTCAAGTTTTGAGGCTTCAGTGAAGGAAAATTTAAATTAAACCCTTACAATGCGTTTTGAATAACTTTTTTTATACTTGTGATGGAGTGGTTCTAGCAACTTTGGGCCAAAGCCCTAGTGATTGTGAAGGTTCTTTATTATAAAAGAAATTATTAATTCATATTTTAAAAGGTGTTGATGTCAACAATCGAGAAACGTTACATGTATATTAAATTATGTTTTAAACTATAATAGAAGGTATTTATATTATCAGTATCAAGCAGTCATTCAAGATAAAATGTTAAGATTAATAAAAAAAAAATTAACCCATAGGAGAGTTTGGATGCATTTAAAAAAACAACAAGAAGTTTGACTCTATTTTCCATTTAAGTAACATTGATAGATCTTATCAAAACAAGGCAGTAGATCGATTATTGACTGAAAATGTGGGTCAAAAACAAAATTTTTGTATTCGAAAGGTCAAATGTGGCCCATATTTTTTTTTGAAATTTTCATGAAAATTTTTGCTTGGTGTGGAACATGAAGCAGGTCTCTGTCGTTTCACAATCAATCACCCGGTGATGTATGTAATCTAAGCAAACACTTGGATGGACTAGAAAAGTTAAAAAATAATCAAGACGATGGACCAAAATCTTATCGATGCAAGCTGGTTGTCGTCTAATTTCATACAGAAAACGTTTTTAATAATAACATGCACACAAATCCAATTGTCGCTTAGTATTTAATGTGAAGATGGATAGCGAATGAAATATTGTCCAGCTTCCAAAGTCAGTGTGTTGAAAAGCTGTGGCGAATGAATTCGAAATCTACCCCACACTTATAAATATTTATAAAATAGGAATTTAAATTCATTACGTATATGGAGGCTCAAGATTATATCACCACCCTGCCAATCGTTGGGTATTAAAAATATATTTTTTTTAATTATTTAGCTTAACGGTAATTCAATATTCTCTCTGTGAATGAAATTTTAAACCTTATACCTATTTTCTACATAAAAAAATTTTACCATCTCATTTAAATGGCATCCACAAAATATGAAAGGTAAATATTTACTAAATTTTCTTAAAAGTTATGGGTTTCTCATTAAAATTCTTCTTTTTCAATTTCAAAGCAAATGATAAAAAACTTACACAACTGCATGAATAGCTCCCTCCATCCTCATGATGCTAACCAAAATCAGTCTGGAGAAATTTTTTGTTATAATATCACTAGAAAAATTTGTAAATGCTGTATTTTCAAAGCCAAATTAAAGGCAAAAAAAAAAAAAAAAAAGTCTTTCAATATACGTTCCGTCAAAGGATAACATATAAATCTAAGATGTTCTATAAAACATTAACTTTTTATTAAATTTTTAAAGGTGGTTGTTAATTAACTATTCCAAATGTTTGACACTTTAACATTATTTACCAACCCAAAACAAAATTTGAAACTTATAAAATGAACTATTGGACTGTGGTGATGATTTGATTTAATGGTACATTGAAGTTGGCTGCTCCGACAATCCAAGTTTTCAATTATCCAGGTTTGCCGAAAGTTTCAAATGCTTAATTTAATTATTGCGTCTTTGTGTGTGTGCGCGCGTGTGTCTATATATATAATTTTATAGTGCGGACATTCTTTTTTAAACAAAGTGATGACGTTACTAGTAAATAAATAAAAAATACAGTTGTTAATGTATTAATTTTTTTATATACATTAATATGTATCTTCACTTTAATAAAATGAGAAACACCCGATTAAGAAAAACTCATATATATATATATATATATATATATATATATATATATATATATATATATATATATATAAACAAATTAATTAACCATACCTAATCAATTCAATTAATCAATAATTGATTTGTTATTATTCGATAGTCAACATTTTTAGTTTAACGGATTAATCACATTATGGCTTTTTGTCCCCAGTTGCACCTTCCGGAAAAAGTTGACGTAAGAGTTTGTCGGTTAACCCAAAAGAGCCCTCAAATAAACTAAATTAATTAGCTAAAACCATATATAATTAAAAAAAAAAAAAGACAACTAACATATATATGCGTGTGTGACTGACAATTATTAGTGAGAACTGAGAACGTTTCCATACAATAAATATAATAATAAGATGCAAAACTTGATGAAAAAAATACGATGATGTAAAGTATCTGTACAGGAAAAAAAAAAAAAAAAAACTCTTAGCACATAATATATATTTATAGACCCAATGGAAAGTAGATTCAAGAACAAAGTTTCAAAAAAATCAAGAAAGCTCCTCATAAATAACTTCAAAACTATTGTAATTACAAAACTTTGCACTATCTAAACAATTTAAATAAAGGTCTTATTCAAAATAAAAGGTGATCAATTATATATATATATATATATATATATATATATATATATATATATATATTTTAACAAAACGGACGGATAGCAAAAAATAAAAATGAATTAATTAATTAATAAGAAAGAAAAGCATATACTTGTCCCCAAATGCGAAAAACCAAAAACAAGCACACGCGTAGCCATCCAATGCATGTTTCGTCTTCCCTTGATAGCTTTCTATTTAAACCCCCTTAGAACCCCACCAAGTTTTAAACCACAAAAAACCCTCATGGCTTCTACCAATATTTTTCTTCTTCAACTCTCTATTTTCCTTCTCATTTTCCTTCCTAAACCTTGTTTTCCCAAGAACCAAACACTCTTTTTCCCGCTCAAAACACAAGCCCTAGCTCATTATTATAACTACAGAGCTACCGCAAACAAGCTCTCTTTCCACCATAACGTTTCTTTAACAGTCTCCCTCAAGCTCGGCTCGCCACCTCAAGATGTCACCATGGTACTCGACACGGGCAGCGAGCTCTCATGGCTTCATTGCAAAAAAACCGTAAGCTTTAATTCTATTTTTAACCCGCTTTTATCTTCTTCATATTCTCCCGTCCCATGCAACTCCCCCACGTGCAAGATCAAAACCCAGGATTTACCCGTACCCGCTTCATGTGACCCAAAAGGTCTCTGTCGCGTCACCCTCACCTACGCTGACTTGACTTCCACGGAAGGCAATCTCGCCACTGAAACAATCCTAATTGGAGGGCCAGCCCGACCCGGTTTCGTTTTCGGGTGCATGGACTCGGGGTCCAGCTCGAACTCTCAGGAGGACGCGAGAACCACCGGGCTAATGGGCATGAACCGTGGCTCATTATCTTTTATTACTCAAATGGGTTTCCCCAAATTCTCGTATTGCATATCGGGTGTTGACTCGTCGGGTGTTTTACTCTTCGGCGACGCCAGTTTCGCGTGGCTCAAACCGCTGAGTTATACTCCGCTGGTTCGGATATCCAAGCCCTTACCGTATTTTGACCGGGTTGCCTATAGTGTCCAACTTGAGGGGATCAAAGTTGGGAGTAAAGTGTTGAATTTGCCGAAATCAGTATTTATCCCGGACCACACAGGGGCTGGTCAAACCATGGTTGACTCGGGTACCCAATTCACTTTTTTGTTGGGTGAAGTTTATAGTGCTTTGAAAAATGAGTTCATCCAACAAACGAAAGGGATATTAAGAGCATTTGATGACCCAAATTTTGTCTTTCAAGGTGCAATGGATTTGTGCTATTTAATTGAGTCGACTGGGCCGAGTTTGCCCCGGTTGCCGATAGTGAGTTTGATGTTTAGTGGGGCCGAGATGAGTGTGTCTGGTGAAAGGTTATTGTATCGGGTGCCCGGTCTGTCGAGGGGTAGGGATTCCGTGTATTGCTTCACATTTGGTAATTCTGATTTGCTGGGCATCGAGGCCTTTGTGATTGGTCATCATCATCAACAAAACCTGTGGGTGGAGTTTGATTTAATTAATTCGAGGGTTGGATTTGCAGAAGTGAGGTGTGATATTGCAAGTAAAAGGCTTGGGATAATCGTTTAATCTTTATTATTATTATTATTTGCTATTTCTGGAAGAAGGAAAAAAAAAACACCAAACCCTCAATATTTTCTCTCATATACAAGTGGATTTTTAACGTGTCAACAATGGACACACAGATCTTTTTTAACTATCGACCTCAAAAACATTGTCAGACCCATATCCATTTGAACTTTTTCTTTCTTTTTTTTTTTTTCCCAAAAAAAATCTAAGCTATAGTCATATTGGTTTTTCAAAAGAAAAAAATGAACACATAAGGTTACTTGCAAGTCTAAATATATATGTGTGTGTGTTTGTGTGTCTATTGCTGAAAGGTAGGTTGAAAATAATGCCAATATATGAGGAAAATCTTGAGGGTACCAGTGTTTTATTTTTGCCCTTTTCTTTTCATGTCAAGGTTACTATTGTAGGAAAAATAGTGAAATTGCAAATCATTTGTAAATATTTCGTATGAATAAAACGTAAATGTATCTTATTGTTATTCAAAAAAATTAATATCATGGACCCAGAGATTATTAATAAAAGGCCAATGTCAGGAAGATGTGTGGCTTGGAAGGAGAGCCGGGTAAATATCAAATGTACTGTCGTTTTAATTTAATTTGTGATTCTGGGGAATCCCTGAGGGTTAGGTATACTTGGGTCCAGGGAATCAATCTGATTTGTTTGAGAGCAGCTGTTAGATTGATTGCTGTGGGTGCCGACGACTTTGATTTGGGATGAAGTGCGAGCTGATTCATGATGAGCAGCAGTCTATTTAGATTGGTTGATTATAAAGTGACTGAGCGCACGGAATCAGAATTCAGAAGTGTCAGCCAATTAAAGCTTTGGCTCCGACTTGACTTGACTGGGGTCTGAACTCTGACTGCCAGCCTAGCATTTTGGAGAGCCGCCCTTTTCCTCCTTGCTTTCCCATTTTCGGGCAGCTTGTCTTCCAACTTCCATTTGTTATTGTGAACTGTGTGTAAATTATATATCTTTTGTTTGTCGGGCGAAGCCAACAGCAAGTAGGGTGATGGTAATTAACGTAATTTTAATTAGGTAATAGCTAGTTTGGACCAGCTCACCGTACACACGTAAAATAATAAAATATATTATAGTTTTTATCGTGTGATTATAAAATTATAATTATAAAAAACATACCCTATTTTATAGCATTTTTAATATAAACGAACCCTTTTAATTATTGGAATTGAGGACTAATCTACATAAACCTTCAAGAGAAGTTATGCACTTGGGATTGCGAAACCCACGTATAACTAGGGGTGTCAAAAAAGCCTGTCCGGACCGGACCCGGTTAATTCGGTCCGGGCAAAATCCGGACCGCATGCACATAAAAATCAGACCCATATTTGAAATTCTTAAATCCGGATATTTCTGGGCCCGGATCCGGGTTCAACACTAAAAACCTGAAACCCGGACCAGACTCGATTTTTTAATAAATTAAAAAAAGAAGAAAATATAAATATATTATATATAAATATATAATTATGAATTTATGATATGTTGGATGTTATTTAAATTTATTGTGTGATTATTGTGTTGTTGAATTTAATTTATTTATTTTATATATAGATGGAATGAATTTAAGTTAGAAATTGGATGAATTTAGGTATTAGAAAGCATATTGAAATAATTTTTATTTATCATTTGTGCAAATTTTGCATTGTTAGTGTGTTATATATTTGTATTTGACTATTTTCTTTTTTAAAGTTTGAGATTGAATGAGTTTATTTGATTTTTTTTTTTTTTAAATTTGCATTGTTAGAGAAATGAAAGAAAAAATTGAAGAAAAAAAAATTGAAGTTATCATACGTGGGTTTAGAAAGCTTGGATCAAAATCCAGACCCGAAAGGTGCCATGCTCAAGCCCGGACCGCACCCAGAAAAATCGGATTTTAATCCGGGTTCGATTTTACATTTCTCTCATCCGGTCTAATTCTGAACAACACCAAAATCCAGACCAGACCCGAATTTTGCCAAGCCTACGCGTAACTTAAACTTATCTTATAATAACGATGTTGCTCGTGCTAGTGGTACTACTGTTTGTTGTTGGATTCTCGACAATGTCCAATTAATAATAATAATGATAATAATAATAATAATAATAATAGAGACGAGACAGTTGCCTAATTTTCTATCCCTATCTAATTACTCGTCTTCTTCTAGTCGTTATGAAACTTTCAAGTCCCTGACGACCTTCGCTCTCTTTTGCCAGCTGCAATCCACTCCAGTTAGCAATGAATGGACATTCATTATCTATTATTGCATTTTGACTGAAAAAAATAATATACAACTGTGTTCTCTTGAAAATATTTGGTTTTATTTAATTTCTGTTCCCCCCCATTTCCAATATCTATCTGAACGTTCAACCGATTCATCTAATCTCCAATTTTATCTCTTGAATAGTTGAATTTTGTATATTGAGTGACATACTAGCTTTAAATATTGCTGTCGGGCAGCGGTACTACCCATTAACTTGAGTTTTTTTTTTTTCTTGAATATATAAAATGTGTACAAAATGTAAAAAAAAAATTATTATTATTATTATTATAGTGTGTAGGATACGGTTACGACTACGGGGACAAATACAACCACTTGGCGTTTATTCAGTTAGAAAACGATGTCGTTTTAAATTGACAACCTCTGAAGTCCGAATAATCTTATAATTCTCGCAAAAACTTGCGGGAAAACCGTTGGTCGAAGACGAAACCCAGCGCGCCCGAGTCAAATCGTTCCGATTCAACCCGGCTTCAACTTGTCCAATAGCAAGAGAGAAAATGGATTAGATCAAAATCGCGTTCATCAATTACAGATCCGTCGTCGTTTTGGTCTAATTCTGTGTAAGTCAATTGTCTTCTTCTCTTTATTTTTGTCCATTTGTACAATCTTATAAAAATTTTACGAATTTGAATGCATGAGTTAATTCTATAAGGAATCGAGTATTAATCGCTCGCAATTTATCGTCACGAGATGAACTATTATTAATTTCTGTTTATTTGTTAGAAGTTTAATTACGAAACCCTAATTGCATAGAAAGTACGAACCCTATTTATAATAAAACTTAACGTTGTTCTTTTTTTCCCCCCCCTAAGAATTGCACACTTGAGATAGAATTCGTAATAAGCATTTCATTTCATTATCTAAGTTTCAACCTTTAAGTTTTCTGAGAGAATACGTATGCTTTTTGAACTTTTGCAGATTATCAGAGGCTTTGTGAAACTAGGTGACTAACTGAAAGTTTATTTAGTTAATCTCCTTGTACAATTCTACAAAGATGAGTTTTGTTTTTCGCGGTTCTAGAGCAGATTTAGAAACTGGGTTTCCGGGATTTATTCCTGAGCGGCGCACAGTGGTATGTTAATTTCTGCTTACTTAATTTGACTTGTTGCATTGCTTTGTAATGTTATGCAATATTTCTTGATGTTTGGATACTGATTTTTGAATCGTTTTTGTCACTCAGCGCATTCATGCAGGCCGACCTGTTAATTCAAACTCTCTTGCTTTTCTTGTTACAGGTATTTATGTTCATCCATTCGAACTTTTTTCTTAAGTGAACTTGTAATGCTGCCTTTTCTAATTCATTTGCTTTTTTCTAATGCTACAGTTCTCTTGTTATTCATGATATTGAATTCACACCAGATGTCCTCTAATTTTCTGGTATTTTCTGTACTTTGTATATAAGTGAAGCATATTGTTCTTTTACATTGTTGAATAGGTCATTTAACATGTCTTTTATAAATTTTATGTGCAGCTCTGGATAGTTCTTGGTATTTTTCTGCTAGCCACTTCCCTCAGGATGTATGCCACTTGTCAACAACTTCATGCTCAGGCTCAAGCCCATGCTGTAGCCAGTGGCCTTCTTGGTCATACTGAATTGCGGTTGCAAATGCCGCCAGCCATAGCCTTTGCTTCTAGAGGGCGTCTGCAAGGCCTTAGACTACAGCTTGCACTTCTTGATCGGGAATTTGATGAACTAGGTATGGTATTGTATTAAAACCATGTATTTGATGTCTGAGCATGGGTTTTAAAATTGATGTTGAGAAGTTACTTCCTTGAATTTCTCTGCTTAGTATCATTCATTCAGTTCATTATTTGCATATTTTATTTGTTTACCTCTGTGTGTTATGTTTGACAAGCCAATCTCTTATTGTTGGTTGATTATCTATAGATTATGAAACGCTGAGAGCTCTGGATGCTGATAATGTCCCTACAGCTGCTTCGATGAGTGAGGAAGAGATAAATACTCTTCCAGTTCATAAATATAAGGTTTCTGGTTCTCAAAGGTACATGTCAAAAATTAGTTATTTAAACATTAGAGAATATTCAAACATTGCTTTCCCAATTTCTGTCAGTACCGTGAATCAAGAATTTGTATTACATACCCAATCTGTATATGGTTGTTTCGTTGTTAGATTTCAATGGAGTATTCTTATTAGGTTCTGATGTTAATGTTTTGACATGAAGTTGATTTTGTTGACAGTGGTGCCTCTTCAATGCAATTGGGATCATCTTCAAGCCCAGCTGAGGTACTAGCTGTGTGCTTTTATCCTTAGATAAGAAAGCCATGTTCTGTTGCACATTCTGTTCATGATTAGATTCATTTGCTTCTGTTTGCTTTCTTAGCATCCGGTTGAAATTTTTTTCCATCTGATGTTTACTGTACATCAACCAAGATTGCACTTTTTCTTCATGAAGTAATTTTTTCTCATTTACTCAAATATTCATGGATGGAGAGTTAATTTAGCTACACTTAATTGTTTTTAGCAGAAAAAACTAGAAACTTCTATTTCAGTTGGGAATTTGAAGACTGAAGATGAATTGACATGCACTGTTTGCTTGGAGCAAGTTAATGTTGGTGAAATTGTCCGTAGCTTGCCATGCTTGCATCAGGTTTGTTCACTTAGATCAAGTTTTAGATTTTTGGCTTCTACTATCTCGAATTTTCTTCTCCCGAATTTAGTGTTCCATATGGTTATACAGCAAAATGTATGGCTGCTTTCCGTGGTTACTTGAATTTGAAGTTATTTTGCAGTTCCATGCAAATTGCATTGACCCATGGCTGCGGCAACAGGGAACGTGCCCAGTTTGCAAACTCAGAGCAGGATCCGGTTGGCATGAAACCAGACAAGTTGAAATGGATGCTTCATACATGGTTTAGTTAATGGCCATGGTTAGATCATTGTATTTATTACATCCAATGAACATACACACACCCACGTGCTATATATGGGTCTTTTACCAAGAGTTGTAAAGTTGTAACCTTGGGAATTTTTATTGAAACTAACTTCCTATTCTACCTCACCACAATGTTAGACTTACTCATTTTCTAGATGTGGAAGTTTGTTTTCGTGCTTACTTTGAAATGGTGCACTTTTCCTTTGAAATGGTGGCCTTCTCAATTTCATTCATGGAGTATGGTATACTAGTGTAAGAAAACTACTAAAATATTTGTTCAAAATCGCCATCCAAGAACTAGTACTATAAAACCCAAGGCATCCGGATATCAAATAAAGTACCACCTTACCATACTTCAAGCAAAAGTAAATATAGAAGGATACAGTTATTATCGTCAATGTTACTTGAAGCTGTCTCTAAATAAACTCAGAAAGAAGTTTATTGTATCTACTCAATCATCACATATAATCCCTATCCAATATGAAGCGAATTAAATCATCACACATAATCGCTATCCAATATGAAGCAGGATATATAACCCTATTTCCCTTTGCCTTTCCCCTTTCCTTGACCTTTCTTGGCTTCCATTTTGGCTTGAATACGAGCAGCTGCCGCAGCTTTGGCTTCTTCTCTCTTCTTCTTCTCCTCCTCTTTCACAGCAGCAGCAAGCTCTCTTTGCCTCTTAAGCTCCCTGATTTAAATTTTTTTGAGGCTTCACATTAGTTTGACCAAATTCTCAAAGATACATAACTAGCAGATTAAATTTAACATATATCTTTTAAAGAATAATATAATTGCAGGCAAAGTGTGGCTTACTCTAGCCTGGCTCTCTCTTCCGAGACACTACCAAGACTAGAACCTTTCCTTGGCCTGCAGGCCACCAACTCCACCTCAAAAATAAGTGTCGCACTGCATCAAAAATGTAAATTCAACTTAGCACTCATTTCTCAGTAATCAGTGGGATATGAATTCCCCACATGACCATGACAAAGTAAAATAATTGCCCAACATGATTGAAGCATCCATGGTAAGATGAAATTATTTCAAGGACATGAATGATGATGCTTACTCAGGTGGGACATCTGGAGGAGATCCTGCACTGCCATAGGCATATTCTGGCTTGCAAGTGAGTTTTGCAACCTCCCCAACCTGGTAGAACGAGCTAAAAACGAATAAGCAAAAGGAATTTTGCTCCCCAAAGAGAGCAAACAGAAAAAAGATCAACAGAGCATAATTTGACCTTCATGCTTCTTAATGCAATATCCCAAGCCCGAATCACCGAACCCTTCCCAAGCTCAAAAGAAAATACAGTATTGTCTTCATGTGTGGTATCGAAAACTTCACCAGTTTCAGCAAGACTGCCTTCATAATGAACTGTTCCAGACAAACAAGTACATATCAAGGCACTGGCAAGAAATAACTGAAAAAAGGCAAACTTATTAGTCAATTAGGATAGCGTTTTTCCCACAGCAGGTTAGGGGATGAGATGCAAATACTGACAATAATAAGGTTCCTAATATTTAAGACGGAATCCAAAATTTAGTGTTGCTGTCCAAGAAATCTAAATTGGAAAAACTGACAGTTTCCAGAGAACAAGGGGTGACTCACTGAGAAGGTTCCCTATATTAGTGAATTTGAATATTTTACATATCCAACTACTAACAAAAACGAACAATAAAATTGCAAATATAACAAGTCATCAACAAGAACATACCATCAACAAGAGGAAGGTCCTCAGTAGGAGAGAGAGCATCAGGTTTAGCTTGCCTTACGATCTTCTTGATGACACCTTCATCACCCGTCAAATCAATTGAATCACCCATAACTTATCAACGCTTAAAACCCTACTAAAGACCCAAAAAGGCCAACCATTAGTCACAAAGGCCCTCGCTCATTACACACAACACTATGCACTACAAAATAAATAAATGCCCAACCATTACTACTATCAACTTGGAAATAGTTATGAAATGTCACCCTAAATCCCGAACACTAAACTCCTCTCTATTATAGCCTGGGTGACTGTTAACCAAGTGTTTATAAGCTCACTTGCCGAGCCTTAACTTGCCGTACAATTAGGGTTGTTACAATCCACCCCTCTATCCATAACAAAGGTCTTTCCGATGGGGTGTTTGCAAATTGTTACGAACACATTGGATAGAACTCATCCCTATGACATAGTTTGTAAGAAAAGGGAACAAATTGGATTAAACTCATCCCTCAGACACAATCTGTAAGAAAGGGGGCCCCAGTTCAAGTTCCAAGCCTTAACTTATTAAGCTGAATTTCAGCTCAATTGAAATTTAAGATCAAATAATCAAGAAGTTTTAACAAAGAAACAAAAACTTACATGCATGAATGTATTTCAGATTACAAAACTTTCAATTTGTTATAACCAATTTAATAAAATTATCTAATAATGTAACCAAATCCAATAAATCTAAACCCAGCCGTTTCAAAAACCAAAATTGACTTTTGTTCCATGTATTTTATGCGTCATATACTATCTGTAAGCCAAAGGAGAAATTTTTTTTTTTTTTTTGGGTTCACTCTTCAATATAAATTACTTTCAAATAAATATGTAATTTACTGAATGCTGAAAAGTAAAATAAACAGAGATTAGAGGGGATAAATTATGGGACTGACCCGTATCGTGATGAGATGAAAATTATCGACCGTAAAAGAGAGATCGAGTTGACCGATTGACTCGGGGACAATAAATCGGGAGAAATTGCCGTGGATTTTGGTGGCCATAGGCGTCTAGTGAGTTCTTTGCTGGGCAAACAATCGCCGGCTTTTGTATGCGAAAATGGATACAATTACCGGACGCGTATGAGTGGTGCGTGAAGAATATGGTTGGTGAGAGTGGCATAATGCGATAGATCGTTGGGAGCGTGGATTAAACGTGCGAACGACGAGTGTGGAGTTTTCATTTGCAGTGTTTAAGAGGTTATGGAGTTTGGGCTTTTATGAGCCCAAATCTAATCGTGAGACAAAAAAGTCCAACAAGTTTATGGACCATGCAGTTGTTGCTGGATGCAGATTTATTTTATTTTTCTTTCTGCTTGGGATTTCGATTTTTTTTTTTTTTTTTGGAGAATGTTTGGGAATTTGAAGTTACTATATAGGAGAAGGAGATTCATCTAACCATCTAGTGGATGATATATAACTTTATTTGCTACAAATAAGATTCAAATACTATTTAAAATATATAGCATTTTTCTTATATTTTACATAGTCTACTAAGATTGACTTACATTAGATAAAGCATACATAAGTTGGATATAAAATTATATACGGAGCAAAACAAAGATTTGTTCTTTGTACATAGTTACATTGAATTCGATCAATTCTCATTAATATTATATTATCAATAATTATGAACCTAATTCCATTCTATATGCTTTATTTAGATTGAAATTCCAGTCTAACCATCGAGTGAATGAACACAACTTTATTTGCTATACATAAGATTCAGATACTACTTAAAATATATAATATTTTCCTATATTTTATACAGTATACTAAGATCGACTTACATCAAATAAAGCATACATAGGTTGGATATAAAATTATATATAGAGCCAAACAAAGATTTATTTTTTTGTACGTAATTATATTGAATTGATTCGATTCTCACAAATGTTACCAACAATTATGAACCTAATTCCATTCTATATGCTGCGAAATTAGTCCATGTCAAATGGAAAATTTCTAATCTTTGAATCTCACACAAAGGCTGAGGTAATCCAAGTGCCATATAATGTACATATACAGAGTATTCAATTAATTTTGGTTACATGGTGTCTAGAAGATGATGAAGTAGATGTCACTTCAGACCTTGATTTAATTAATTGATTTCATAGGAATTAAGATCATCTAGTGACTTTCTTTGGTTTAGATGAAAAGTGTTTAATTGCTTGTGATACTACGTTTACTTGTTTATTCTTGATCACGAATAGGAATTAATACAAGTTTGAGTATTTATTGCGTATAATGGTACTGTGATTTGTTTAGTTAAATCAAGAATGGGATTGATACTAATTTTTGTTCCAAATTTCTATTGTGTGCATATTCAAAAATACGATTGGCCGAATGACTAGACAAATTGATCACCTTTTTACTCTTGCAAAGACAGCTAATAGTGAATCATTTTGTGAGAACTGCGTGATCATTTTAGTGGTATCCATGTTCTTGCATCACTATCTTTGTGTTTGTTAAACATTAGTAATACAATTTATTTATCTGCACTTTTAAGTAGAAATGTTTTTCCATTTCATTTGAAGATGTGAACAAATAGGGTAACCTATCCTACAACAGACAAGTTTAGCTATGGATTTAAAAATTTCATTGTTTGTCTAGTGATTTACCCTTTGTCATTGTTACCTTAAGTTTATCTGATTTTCTTGCGTAATGTTTTTTAGATCGCAGGCCACTGTGTAAATGGATAAAAAAATTATGCATAGTTTCTTGAGCTATGTTGTCTATAATTTGTACTCGAACTGTACCTAAAGTGACAAAAAATTACTGATAGCTTACAAATGGTTATGCATAGTAGAGACTGGGGCCTCCAACTAGGGTTGGTAATTTATCGGGTCGGGTCAAGCTAAGCTTTAATCCGACCCTATAACACAACTAAAGGGCCCTAGCCTTACAAAAAGTCCTATTATTTCACCTTAGGGTCGGGTCAGACTCGACCCTAAAAGGGTTAGGGTCGGCCTTTATTTTTAAAATTTTTGGCCTGATTTTTTACCCTTAACTTCGGGCCAAAGCCCTCAAAATTTGGGTCAGGCTAATCGGGCCAAAAATCGGGTCGGACTTTTTTGCCATCCCTATCTCTAACTCATCGGAGTTTAGAAATATCTTCCGCCCCCACCTCTTCTTTTTTGAAAAGCAAGAGTGGTGTAACAATGGAGACTTGTTCTAGTAATTTGTTTATATTTTAGAGAGATATATCTATATTTTTATAATGTCTACTCATTTTAAGGTTTTTAGATTAGTCAATCATTTCTAATTCATATTCCACACTTTTATTACAATGTAAATAAACATTCTACATCCACTTCCAGTTCCATACTACTAATCTTGTTTGTTGGAATAAGGGTAGGGGATAGAAAGCAGTAAGTTGCCTAATGTAAAACAAAATTATGTTGAAAGTTCATAAAGTTATTGGCCATTATATTTTTTCTTAATAGGTTTTGGAATAGTACATAAATTAAGAAAAAAAAATTACAGTAGCAACTTCTAAATAGGATTGCCAATGGGATGGGATGAGACAAAATTGGTCTATCTCAGTCCTATCATGTATATGCAAGTGAGATAAAAAAAATTATTTCATTTTTGTCTCATTAATTTTTTGGGACAAAAATTTGTCCTCGTCCTATCCCATTAAATATTCCATCCAATTATTCTGAACAACCTCAAATGTGAATAAAGAAATTTTGACATTTTTTTTCTTTTAAAGATTATCATAATTCAATATAGCAAAAATTTTGAATAAATACAAAGTAGAATAATCAAATACTAGTTTCTTTTTTACTACATGCATGTTTGAATACCATTTTATGCTAACATTTTTTAATTGCTTGTTTGCTTCTATTGTACATTAATATTAAGATTTACGCATCAAAAGCTATAAATTTGGACAGTAACCAACTTCAACGATGTTAAAATATTTAATAATTCAACAATATAATAATAGAACAAACCAATAGAAAAAAAAAAGTTCAAAGTTTCAACACTAAACTAAATCAATCTAAGTTCCAATGTTTAAGCAAAAATTTAAAATTAACAAAAACTTCCAAAAGTTGACTACTATAGAATAGTTTTAAAATTATAATATTAATGGGGTATATATGACGAGATGGAATTTTATAATTGGTCCTCCTCCTATCCCACAAATAAAGGTAGGACTTATTTTTTGTCCTTGTCCCATCTTATTTTAATTTGTGATGTAAAAATATGTTCTAATTCCATCCCAAATAAGACGAGATCCCGTAAGATTTAATCGCAATAGAAAAAATTGTCATCCCTACAATTATTTTTAAAATGGTAAGAGTATTTGCACCTTAAAATGTGCTTTGAACTTCTATTTATTTAGTACATACTCATATTAAATTTTAAAAAATAAATTTTGCTAAGAATAATAATAATTAACGCAAATATGTATTTGTGTAAAGAATTTTTAGAAAAAAAATGTATTTAACAAGAGTTTAATTAGACATTTAGTGTCCTTGGAGATAAATGTCAATAAAATCTAAAATTGTAATATAATAAAAAAATGAAAATTTTAGAGGGTAAAAAATAAATTTGCCAAAGTAAAAGAACAAATTAAGACAGCGATAGAAAAGAAGGTTTAGGTCGAGCCATGTCCCCTTGACTGGGGAGACGAAACATGTCACAAGACTCACAACACCACTAACGATGTATATAAATAGTGCGTTTACTAATTAATAATTGGAATGAGTTAGAATATGAATGACATAGAATCTGAATGAAGAAAATAGGAATTCGAATAAATTGTTTACTTAGGCAATAAGAATCTGAATCGAAATCGGAATGAATTACTATGAATTACAAAAACATCCTTAATTTATTATTACCATTATTTTTATTACTTATTACGTGATTATGGTTGTTATTATTATTAAGAAAATTATTGTTAATAATAATAATGGTTATAGTGATAATAATTTTTTTTGTTTTTTTATGATTATTTATCTCTCTTTTTTTCTCCATTTTCTCTTCTTCTTCTCCTTTTTTTTCTTTCTGTCTTTTCTGCAATTTCTTTGTTACTTCTCTATCATCAATTTCATCTTCTTCATCAACATCATTATCATCACAATTATCTTTTTCTTCATCAACATCAAAATTTAGTTTCGTCTTCATCATCGTCATCACAATTACATCATCAATAATAATCATCACCATCATCAATCATCATCATTATTGTCATAAGAAATTCATCATCATGGTTTCTTTGGTTCCAAGTGATAGAGACGAGATGTGTTTGTCTGCAATGTTAAGGATTTCGTGGGTTTTTTTTGTATTTTTTACTTGTAAAGAGAGCATTTTGGGAAAATTAAAAATATAATGGGGATAGTTTTGTCATTAGAGGAATAAAGTTCATATTCCCAAACCCCCACTGGAATCAGAACTCTAATAATCAAACTTGATTTTGTATAGGTCGCAACACTTCATTCCCATTTCCAACATCAATTTTAACAAATAAACAATTTATTCATTCCTTTTTCTTCATTTTGATTCCCATTACGGTTTAATAAATTGGCCAAGAATGTATATGTAGTGACAATATTTGCAATCATTTTCAATTTCTCAAAAAACTTAATCTTGATTCCTAAAGATATTATGGATGGTGCTGTCACGGAGACAGAGATTGCCAACAAATAAGCAACATCATAGGCAGAAGTTAATGAATCATCAATAGATTGATGCAGCCTCAACCCAAGCCTTTGAAGGAGGAGCGGGATAGTTAAGTTTAATTGCAATTCTGAATCTCTCTTGAGTATCTATTATTATTATTGTTTGTTTGTTTGTTTTAGGTCAATTTACTTAATTATGATTTTAACATTAAATGAAGCAATACCTATTCAAATAATGCTCACTTTCCTACATTGTGATGGACTCAACTACCTTACAACAGTTGCAAGGTACCACCATTTTGTTTTTTTGTAATTTTAATCATTGACTATTAGATTCAATGAAAACATAGTTTTAATAGTAGAGATTTATCGATTTGAATATTAACATTAAACTCCCTGAAATTTATCAAAAACTCAAAAAAATTAAAACTTTTAGCACATAAGTTCGAATTGTTTAATTAGTAGTGAGTCTCAAAAAATAAATTTTATTTTAATACTACATATTTTATTTAAAAAATTAATTTTTAATATTATTTATTTAATTAAAAAATATTATTTACTATTATTTATTCTCATTTTATTTAATATTATTTAGTTACAGGCTTATTATTATATTTAATCTTTCAAAATATAACAAAAATAAAATAAAATAAAATAATTAGTTGTGAGTCTTAAAAAATCATTTTAATTAATATTATATATTTTATTCAAAAGGATAAAATTATAATATTATTTATTTATTAAAAAATAAATATTTTATTAATATTATTTATTTGATTTTATTTAACATTATATAGTCATAGGCTTATTATTATATTTATTCTTTCATAAAACTAAATAATGTTAAATAAAATAAAATAATCAGTAATGAGTCTCAAAAAAGTAATATTATTTAAAATATTATTTATTTTATTTTATTTAGTATTATTTAGTCACAACTTATTATTATATTTATTTTTCAAAATTAAATAATATTAAATAAAATAGAATAAGAAATAGTGAGTCCTAAAAAATCAATATTATTTTTTAATTTTATGTAAAAGAATACATTTTTAATAGTTTTATTTTATTTAAAAAATATTATTTAGTTATAGGCTTATTATTATATTTATTCTTTTACAAAGTTAAATAATATTAAATGAAATAAAATTATATTTTAGAAGGTCACTAGCCCTGTAGTAGTAGCCCAAGCATATAAACTTATAAATAAATGTAAATAAAAAAATAATATTAAATAAAATAAAATTATATTTTAAAAGGTCACCAACCAAAACACATAACGTTATAAATAAATTGTAAATAAAAAATAAAGCAACGAGATAAATGAAATTTAACATCACAAAAGACAAAAAAAAAATTGATGGTACTTTGCAACAATTGCAAGATAGCTGGATCCCACTGTGATACCTATAATTTTAAAATAGATGTTGTAAGTTATATCATAATATAACTTAATAAGGTCCAAATAAAATTAGGGTTTTACGATGTTAGGATACTTTTTTTTTTAAAAAAAAAGTGTCAACATAGACTAACTGACCTTCATGGTTTTTAAATTTTAATGCAACATCCTAAGACTGAATCTCTGCACCCTTCCCGAGATCAAAAGAAAAGATAGTTTTGTCTTCATGTGTGGCCTCAAAAACTTCACCGGTTTTCGAATGAATTCAGTCAATTGCATCAACCATAGCTTTTCAACTCTCAATACCCTACTGAAGAATATTATTACAACACTATCCTAAACTCGTCTATGTTACAATTTGGGTGGCTGGCTACCAAGTGTTTGTTTATAAACTCACTGGTCAAACCTTAACTTGATGATATGGTGTACAATTAGGGTTTGTTACAAATCCAACTCTTTCCGGTCTCATACATAGTTTGTGAGAAAATGGCGCCCAAGTTCTCATTAAGCTGATTTTTAGCTCACTTGAAATTTAGGATAAAAAATAGTCTAAAATGTTAAGAAAATAAACAGAAATAATCATGCTAGATATTATTTCAGATTATAAATTTTCAATTTTTTATATCCCATTTATAAAACTATCTAATAATGTAACCAAATCCAATAAATTTAAGGACTCACCAAGCTGTTTCAAAAAAAACCAAAATTGACATTTGTTGCATGTATTATACGCATCATAAACTAATCTATTAGCTAAAGCAGATAAATTTGCAATTTGTTCACTCTTCAATATAAATTACTTCCAAATAAATTTGCAATTTACTGAATGCTGAAAAATAAAATAAACAGCGATTAAAGAGGATAAATTATGGGACTGACACGTATCGTGAGGAGATGAAAATTATGGACTGTAAAAGAGAGATCGAGTGGACGGGTTGACTCGGGGATAATAAACCGGGAGAATAGCCATAGGCGTCCAGTGAGTTCGGCGCTGGGGCAAAGAACCGCCGGCTTTTGTATGTGAAGATGGAAACCATAGTTCAGTCGGACGCATGCGGGTGGTGCATGGAGAGTGCAAGAGTGTGGTGTTTGCGGTTATATTTGATTAAGAGGTTATAGAGTTTGGGCTTTATTCGTTATGAGCCGAAATCTAATCGTGGGTCAAATAAGTCCAAGAAGTTTATGGACCATGCAGTTGCCGCCGGAAACACTTTTATTTATTTTTTTCTTTAGGGTGATTTTGATATTATATAATAGGATAAAGGATTCGTATATAATATTTGGGATGGATAAGGTAAAGATACTACTTGAAATATATAATATTTTCGTTATATTCTATACAGAGTCTGCTAAGATCTACTTATCATCAAATAAGATATAACATAGGTTAGATATGTAAGTGTGTATGGAACCAAATAAAGACTTGTTCTTTGTACGTAGTTATATTTAATTTGTTCGATTATTGTTAATGTTACCTATAACTATGAACCTAATTCTATTAGACATCGCCCTGTTTAGGAAACTTCCGAATTTTCGCTTACCCAGAAAGGCCATGTACATGCACGGAGTATTTAAGACTGAAATTTGTGGTCGTATCTATCTAAAACCTATGACACATTTATGAAATTGTAGTAGCGTAATTAAAGATCACCCCTTCCTTCAAACAAACAAGTTTTGGGAATTTTAGGGCCCCTACCCCGAACTTTTTGGGGTCCCTCCCCTACTCAATAATTGCCATAAATTCACACCCAAATTGGGTGTGCCCATCCATCTGCTTGCCCAATAGAAACACGACACGGTTTGGAATAATTTTCATCAAGCTGATAACTATAGTGTTTGTGCTTACGTGTTCTTGATGTGACCGTTGACTAGATGGGGACCTTTGCTTTGGAAACTTTTGTCCTCTTTGATCTAGGACTGGGCCCACAAATGGTGGAGGGATCTGGGGCTAAGTTGATTAGTATTTAGGGTTTAGACTTGGGCCCATAATCAAAGGGATTTTCTTTGGTATTATCACCGAAATGAAAAACGATAAGTTGAAATTTGGTGTCATTAATTGGAGTGATAATGGAGTGATGGAAAAAAAGAAAAAAGAAAAGAAAAGAAGGAATCCATCCAATTGGAGCTTCCTCAAGCATGGACCACTCCGGGAAAACTGTTGGCCCAATCGAGTAAAACTCTTCCGAGAGATTCGATGTATTGAGATTTTGGTTGTGTCACGTTTGTAATTGATGGGAACTAGCGTTAAATTTTGACCAATGCTAAAAACCTTACTAATATAGTCAAAGAAAATGATTGATTCTTATGTCCTTAGTATCTTTTATAATCCAACTAAACAGTCTAAAAGTAAAAAGACAATTTAGTTGTTGTGAAAATTACAAAATGAAATTGCGTTACCTTTTTCAAGTTTCACATAGTTTCGAAAGCATTTAAAAGAATATTCGATCGAAAATTTTATAGGGATATTTGGCAAACATAAATATACATTTAATTAAAATTACACAAAATTTCACTATAGTCATAATGTTGATACTAAACAAATTTATTACTATAAGAAAGTTATAATCTAATAGAGATGTGTTACAAAAACTATCTTTAGTGCAAGAATATTAAAATAAAGCATGCATTACGTAACTAATTTATTAATGGAACATGTCAAATTCAATATATCAAAAAGCTAGTACTACTTATGTACTATTATTTAAAATATGCAAAATCATATTAAAAATCTCTAAATACTTACATTTTCTTTAATAATTTTCTTCAATTGTCTGGTTGTACTACGTGAATGCAAGTTTCTTTAATGTAACATACATATAATATATAAATAATTATTACAGTGCAGAAACAAGTTTCTTAAGACATGATTTAAAAAAGAACTTATTATAAAAGAAAATCAATTATTATTATTTATAGCCGATCCAAATTAGGATTAAATTTTTTATAAAATATTATACCTCACATTTCTTTTTTAGTACACAATTTTTAAAGTCCAATCACATCTAAATACTAAAAAGGAAAGTAACATTTATCGCTTTTTGTTTGTTTGACCCTCCACAAAAGCCAAGGAAAAGCAAATCCGATTAAGATTTCTAATCATCTAATATGAGACATGAAAATGCCAATAAGATTTCAATCATGAAAATTCAAGTGGATTTGGATTCCAAGGATGACTAATGAGAATATATCTTCACCTTTTCTTAAAGAACCTAATGGGTTTTATGGGCCATCCCATTACTAAATTATAGGAATAAAACGATCCTTTCTTCGTCTTTTTTGTATTTTTGGGGTCCTTCGAGGCACGCCAAGCTTCAATTCCAATCATTAATGTTTCAATCAAATCTTATTTGGAGTTGATATTTGTTTGAATGCCTAGAAAGTGTGGATTAACAGAAGGTGTATTATGAAAGCAACGTTTCTTTTTTTTGACTTTATAATTATTGAGGAAGACCATGAGCAAAAAGAGAGGACAAAAGAAAACATATGAATAATTAAAAGAGTTCGAATCAAGTTAAAAAAATTAATCGGTTTAAGAAATAATGAGTTAATTTTAACAAATGAACAAAAATCATTTGGAATCCAATTGTTTTGATGAGATTTTCAATTTTTAGACGATTATCAATTAGATATAAGAATCCGTATTTTTAATTTTAAATATGTTTGCCTGATAATGAATGTAATGATAAATCATATCAAAGATTGTACCAAAATAAACCAATTTCTTCAAAAAAAACAAAAAAAAAAAACGACCAGAATCAACCCCATGAGCAGTTAAATTCTACGGATAAATTTTCTTTTACTATTAGGCACAAAGGAAGAAACGTTGAGTTGTTGATTGAATCGTGCAGAGATGATAAGAAAGTGAAACCATGTGTAGTTTGTTCATGTGATGTCTACTGTCTAGTCAGCCACAGTGCGTCAAGCTTGTAGCCATGGCATTTCCAAAGCTACAACTCTCCCACTTATTACTATTTTTGAAACATTTTCTAATAGTAAAATACTTACACTCAGTACCATTGCTTGTTTTAGTATTCAAACTTTATGATTTCAACAGATTTCCATTTTTTAAGTTTGAATGGTCAGATCCATGATTACACTACACACCCACAGTATAATATCAACAACCAGCTGTAAATTCCCACGGACACAAATACCCCCAACTAGGGCTTGCTGATTAATTACTTAATTATATTTATAACTTAATCTCACATGTTTAAGAATTTCGGCCCCTCATTGCATCAGCAGATTAACACGTAGCGCAATTCTGTAATTCTCTACAAAATATTACAATTCTAAAGCTCTCTATAGGCAGCATCTAAGTATTATACATATGTCGTTTAACCTTTGGTTAAGTAGTGAATTACTATCTTCAAAGTTAAGTATAATTATGAGAGTAGCAGTTCGAGTCCCTCGTAAACTCAATCTCTCTTAATAAAAATATAATTATATATATTTTATTTGTAAGTCTTTCTCTCTTTTAAAATATTTCTCGTCTGTGTAATATAATAATCTAACGTGTAATCAGTTTTTAAAATAAATATTATAAAGCAAAAGTTTCAAAAGTGAAAGAGTCTAATACAATAATATAACGTATAATCACTATTAAAAAAAAAGTATTATACTTATGCCAGAAAGCACAGGTTCAGGAGTGAAAGAGGTGAAAATTTTTAGAGGCCAAAACATAAAGTTCCGGGATAGAATGGTTATTTCACATCCAAGTTCGCTACGAAATTTGTGCCCATCTACTTCCCCAGCTATGAACTTACACTGTAGAAATTGATTAGCAAGCCAGTGTTTTTTTTTTTTTTTACTATTAATATTAACATTATCTTTTCATTTCAATTTATTCTTTTTTACTACAAAAATCCAAGAAAGCTAATTTGCAAAAAAAAAAAAAAAAAAAAAAATTAAACTCTCGACTCACCGCCGCCTGCCTCTTAGCAGATTCAAAGAGGCTCTCTCCCACGTTAGGCCACCTTATTCAAACTTACTGAGCTGACAATTTTTTAATAGAAAATTAAATTCAGCCTCCATTATTGCAATAAAATATTCAATTAAATAATAACTTTCTGTCAGCCAAGGACACCAGATCGACAGAGCTTGGCTGAACAATGGCTGTGGGTGAACGGAATCACAAGAAGAACCCATCAATTTCAAGATTAAAAAGATACGGTAAACCCCAAAACATTAATGAAAATTGAAAAATGGGACCATACAAATATCATAAATTTGCTTGATTTAATTTCTATCATCATCAGTTAACTCTGGTAACATCAAGAACTCTGATGATTCAGAGCCCAAAAAAGAAAAGAAAAGAAAAGAAAAATCTAAACTACCAAAAAACAAAAACAAAATTAAAGTTTTATTATGTACAAATGTATTTTAATCTACCAAAAAAAGAGAATTTTGATTCTTTTTATTTCATTTTTTTCCTACTTCAAGAATCATTGTAATCACGCCAGCAGATGAGCATGGTGACACAGCGCCTCATGATGTAGAAACGAGCTCTTTGTTCTCTGACTAATCTTGCACACTTTCTACTAAAAGAACACCTTCTGCGTGCAGAAGTAGAAGCACTTTTGATGAAAGCAGTTGTTGTTGAAGAGGAAGAGGAGCGGCTTCTTGATGAACCTTCTTTCTTGGACAGCTTCCACTTCTCATCAAGGTAAAACTGAGGTGGAGCACTTGCACTGTGAGTGAGAGTAGCAGCAGCAGCCATGTGTGTATGATAAGTACTTTTAGGGGAAATCACTTCTTGCAAAAAGAGCAAAAGCAAGACCAAGAGTGAGAGGAAAAATGCAGATGGTTTTAGTTTTTATGAAAGTGTGATGAATTGAGGGTTGAATCACCGAACAAGGAGTGTTTATATTTATAATGGAGATGAATCACCTGGGCCCTTATTTGCCTCGAGAAGCCCACCAAAATAATATTTTTGTTGCTTCTTTTTTGTATTTAATTAATCAAAGATGAAAAGACATTTAGACCCTTAAAAGTTTGTCTTTGACCATAACGACGTCCATCTCAGAAATAACGTGGGTTAAATTGTCTCTTTCTAAAATTATAGGGTCCCGAAAGTTATTAGGATAAACTTGAGAGCGAAGGCAGATGAGCTCGGTGTTATTTGCCATTGATTAAATAACATTGATGTAACGAGGTGGGTTCCCAACGAGGTGGGTTCCCAACAAGCGCACACGTCATGGGGATCACTTAACGCAGGGATTTCTTTTTTTTTTTTTAAATAAAACGAAACGGGACGG